>NW_028301626.1:5421771-6043543 GCF_987345545.1 Pholcus phalangioides
CTTGAAGTTTGTTTCTGTGTAATGCTTGTTATGTATAGTGCTGCCACCAATTTTTTCTTAGTGTGGGTGAAGCGTAATGATTGAATAATTGTATTGTTGCAGTCCTGTTGCTCTCTGTGGTGAGCGAGACATCCACCAGCACCCGCGTCACACCACTCAGATGTTTGCCAGCCACGAACTCGAAGACGTAAACAACTACTCTTCCTCGCTTCGTAATGTGGCTAACTGCCTCTTTCTCCCAAATGTAGGCATGTTTAGTGCTTTTAATGAATTTTTCGCTTCGGTTTTTAATGGAGATAATGATATTCGATATACAGGTGTTGCATGGAGTAATAAAACCCTCAACGATATTCAAGTGGAAGACGTGGAGGTCCTAAATCTTCTAAGAAATGTATGTGCAAGCAAATCACCAGGACCAGATGATATCTATCCCAGGGTCCTCGGGGAATGTGCTAATGAAGTGTTGGGGGCAGTCGCACAGATATACAGGAGTAGTGTTGCTGAGGGTATCGTCCCAAGAGATTGGAAACTTGCTAACGTTGTTCCGATATTTAAGAAGGGTGGTAGAGAAGCTGTGTCCAATTATCGTCCACTAAGTTTGACGAGCTCCCTCTCGAAAATTTTGGAAACTATCGTTAAAAGGCAAATTGTGAAGTGGATAGTCAAGAATAATGTGTTGTTGGATAATCAGCATGGGTTCAGGGTTCAGGAAGGGAAAGTCATGTGTGACTAACCTCCTTTGCTTCCAACCAGGTTACTGAGAAAAAGATGCCCATAAAAATATGGATGTCATATATTTCAAAAATATAGCAACCCAATTAAAAATGCAATTAACACAAATTATAAACAATATATACACATGATAAAATATTATACAATGCCCATAAAGAATACTTATGGTTGTCTTATTCTAAGTATGGATCGAGCTTCTCGATTTACCCCAAAATGTTTATCGTAAATAGAGTCGTAGTTAAGAGATAGGTCACAACGAGTTATGTTGAACGGGGAATTCTCTGGTTGGACAGGTGTCACAAGTGGAGTTCCTCAAAGAAGTGTCCTTGGCCCCCATACTTTTTCCACTTTTTATCGATAAACTCGATCAGAGTATCGATGAGATTGCTATACTCTGTTCATTCTAACTTGGATGCTGATGTAAATAAACCGCTGTACAAATTTTTGATATCACTCCGCATCCTTTATCTCTATTGATTGTAATTTTACCCGCCCCTTCATTATGTATTACGAACACGTGCTTTTTTCCCTCAAACATGAGATTGTAAACTCGTTATGAAGAATTTTCCCGGATGAAATTTTTTTTTCACTCTTCTCCAAATTTTGTTTAAATAAAAACTGTTGATAACACTAATTAAAATAGAAAGAGGTATATATCTCCCAAAAAAAAATTCGATAAGGTATTCTGTCGTTATCATGGACACTCCTCAAGAGTTGGGACGACAGGGCTCCAGCCCGGGTACCTGCGACAATACTTGTAATATTTTTTTTTTTTTTCACGCTAAAAGATTACTATGTAGAAGGACTGTTGAAAGGTTGGCCTGAGGGCCCGCCAAAGATCACAGCCTGGGGGTGTTGCGCCAAGATGTGGGGGGGGGGACCATGGTCATTGCAAAAGCTTGTGCGAGTTTATTATTTTACGGCAGATAGTGAGAAATCCCCATTTTTTTTCTATTACTTTTTTTTTCTTCAGAATTTTACAATTTTATTTCTGAGCTAATTTACGCCGTATGATTTTCCTGGGCCGGGGATATGCTACCAATTATAACGTGAAGCAAATTATGAACAACTTACCGTTGTGTTGTCGCTTTTTATTTTTCTTGCGGGTCTGCATAATTAAATATTTCGTAATTATATACGGGCTGTAGTAGTTCCAATTTGACGCGAGAGTCGTCCACATTTTTCCTTTTCTTTACTTCAACCTGCTGTTGATATCCTGTTTTTTGTCAAGACAATTTCGGTTTTTTATCCGTGCGTAGGTTGCGAGCCCTACATCCAGCAGCCCCTGGACTGGGATCTCCAATGGGCCCCCAGGCCAGGCTTTCTCACGGGATCTGTAGTGTCTGTCATAATGAGGCTAACTGAATCACAAATGAGCAGTACTCTTTCGAACCAGGTTTTCAAAACTTTACCTTCATGTGTTCGTGATAATCCTCAGACTTTTTCGGCTCGCCGCCTTCTACGAAACCAATATTACTTCCTCCCAACAAGCTGCTCAAGCATAAATGCGAATTCTTTGGAAATTCGTATATTCACCACGATAAGTGACCCCTTCCCCCACACCCGTGTCCAGTGTACGTCAAACCGTGTGAGTGAGAAAAAAAAATCTTGTTGACAGCAACTTTGTTTATAGGAGTCCAGAGCAGCTGCAGAGAATCGAATTTTCATTTCGAATTCATCGTCGCTCATTTTGGTTCGAACAACCCACGTTTCCTCTTACGAGTTGAATGATGTCACTATCCTGGATGCAACTAAGGTCACTGATTTGGGAATTCTCATTGAAGAGTGGCTTAGGTTTTCTGATGATCTTCAGCAGTGATAAAAAAAAAGCAAAAAAAAAAGAATGGTTGGTCTCATTTTCAAAAAGGTCTCTTCGCGTTCTCCTAAAGTCATTCTTCCGCTTTTCCGAGGCTTAATTCATCCTGGACTAGAGTATGCTGTAAGGTTTTGGAGACCATACCTACAGAGGGACGTAGACTTGGGTGAAGGGGTGCAGAGAAGAGCTACGGGTGTACGGGTGTCCTTATTGGGAATAGCTTACCCCCGGAGGTAGTAAATTGTAACAAAATTGGCACGTTTGAAAAGAAATACGATAAACGTGTTGGGGTGAATCGAGAAGCTATCCAGAGCCGGATTAACCATTAAGCAAAATAAGCACGTGCTTAGGGCATCAGTACTAAAGGGGCACCACAAAAGATTATTAAATGTTGTTGTTTTTTTATGTAAAAATTTTTTTCAACATCGAAACATCCGATAGAAGATCGTAAAATTGTAAGAACACTTGATTGTATAGTTGAGGATCATTATCACAAAGGATGTCACAAAAGATGAGAAACTGATAATATTGCAAACTAGACCACATTATTTTGCTGAGTTTTTCGATTAGCTTTTCATAATTTTCATCAAATACGCCCAGGGCTGTCTTAACATTGTCATACGCCCACATACAAAGCGATTCTTCTGAGAGAGGCAATAGTACGTAGCAAAAAATTCCTACCTACCTATTTGCATATTTACTCTTGAAAATCGGAACCAGATCTAATTGTCACTTGACAGCCCGGTGCCAGAAGTGCACAGATGGGGCCCTTGCAATAAACAAAGTTCTACGGAATAAGGACATGATTTTTGTGGGTCATTATTAGATCAACTGTGTAGTTTGATCTATAGAAGTAAAAGAAATGCTACCAGGTGTAAATTACAAACTTGAGAATGTATCTAAAAGAAAAAATATCCAATATAACGGTGATTCATCAGAAATAAGATACCTATTGGCAGGGCCGCAGGTTAGCCGGGGAAACCACTCACTTACGCACCCCCTCGTAATGCTGAAGGATAGGTTGAATGGTGAAATTTGCGCCCCCTATTGTGATGCTCCCGGGGCACCAGATCCGCCTGCTCCCCCTCCCACTACCTGCGGCCCTGCCTATTGGAAAATATATTATGGCCATTCTAACATTTAATGGTTTCTCCTTGGAGTGCTGTTACAGTCATCAACCGTTCGGAGTACTGCTATGGCTCTAATTTTAAAAATTCCCAAAATGTGACCAGGAATCACCCTGTACGAGTTTTGAAGATGAAAATACAGTGTACAACAAAATAAAAAATGTAAATTTTTATACTATCCTTCTAACTTCCAATTAGACAGTTGTTGCTCTTTCTCTTCTGAGCCCAACAAACAAATCACATATTTTTAATTGCATTATTTCCCGGGATATTTAAATTCAAAAATCGGAGGCAGGTCCGGGCTTAGGAGAATTTCGTAGCGCGATGCAAAAAAAAATAATTTTGTGGCCCCCTATCAAATTTTTTTCTATAGTTGCTCCCCTACTTATAAACTTTTCGAGTTACGAACGTAAATCTTGAAGGGGAAACTTTTTTTCAGAAAGAACGCATTTTATTACTCATTTTTTCATTACTTCAGGAACGCATTGATAGTCTGGATCGTAATCAAACACGATCCATTGAGAGGGACATTACATATAAATTAGTTTTACGAAATTCATGCGCAAATTATTAATAATAATTAGCGCGTGGTTCACCTGCTGACACTTCATCGTGGCTCAAATTGAACAGACATAAATTTTTGTCATACTTTTAAAGCGCTTCATCATTTCTTTATCAAATATTCGTTGCAATATTCGTATTTATTCGTAACTTTGATTATTTTCCGAATTTTTTATTGCTGTTTTTGTGTAATTAATGTAAATTAATAGAAGAAAAGGAATCAAGCACTGGAATTTCATGACCCCCACAAGGGTGGGGCTGACAGGCAGGATCGTCTTAATAGCATCATGGACCCCCGAGCCAAGGGATTTTTTGGGGGCCCTACCGGAAAAATTCTCGAAAAATTCAACTACGTGTCCTTTTTCTGAGGCACCTCTTCTCTTTAGGACCTTCGGGGACGGCCCGGGGGGAGGTGGCATGCGTTAAGACAGCACTTCCTAAGGTTCGCACCAGGCATCCTCCTCTTTTCAGTTTTGAATTTGGTAACCCTATCTGAAGACCACATAATCCGTATTTTCACTTATTTGCTCGGTCATCCATATTGTCCGAATTTTTTTGTGCAAAGAAATAATTATTTTTTCTACATCAAAAAAATCGATTATTGCAAATGCACGTATTTTGTTTCCGAAATTTTTGTCTCATAAAAAAATTTCATGCTAAAAAATGACGAAGAACTCGCTCTATCTCTCTTTCATCATCGCATGAGTTGCCTGAAATTTCGAGATTAGGTGGCAGCAGCAACAGTGTATAAATCAAGCCTCCACTGAGCTTATATTACTAAGGCGACTGTATGACGTCAGCGGCCTTCGCCTGTGCAGTGCTGGGAAATGAGTGCGTTGCGCAACATCTTTCGTTGGAACACACACGTGATTCGGAGAAAACAAACACAATCCCCGTTATTTCCTTATGGCATAAATAGGATGAGTTTAAAACAATAAACGAAAAAATAATTTCAGCATCGATGAGATAACTCTAGAATTAATGAAAGAAAATATTCTAGAATTAATGAAAGAGATAATTTCAGCATTAATGAAAGAGATAATAATAAAATTAATGAAAAATAATTTCAGCATTAATGAAAGAGATAATAATAAAATTAATGAAAAATAATTTCAGTATTAATGAAAGAGATAATAATAAAATTAATGAAAAATAATTCCAGAATGAAGGAAAGAGATAATTCCAAAATTAATGAAAGAGACAATTCCAGAATTAATGAGATATAATTTCAGAACCAATAAAATAAATAATTCCAGCATTAATAAAAGGAATAATTCCATCATAAATAAGAGAAATAATTTCATAATTAATGAAAGAAACAAATTCAGAATTGATGAAAGAAACAAATTCAGAATTGATGAAAGAAACAAATTCAGAATTGATGAAAGAAACAAATTCAGAATTGATGAAAGCAATTATTCAGAAGTAATGAAAGAAATAATAATTAATAAAGGAAATATTTCTGAATTTATGAAAGGAAATTCAAGAAATAATGAAGGAAAATCCAGAATTGATGAAAGAAATTATTCCCGTAATAATGAAATAAATAATTTAATATTTTTTCACCTTTAGATGAGTTCTTTTCTATCTTTTTTTTCTTAATCTTTAAAACCCAATATTTAGAGACCGAACTGTACATTCCTATGGGCAAATGAACTCTGTTTTTACCGAGTCACGTGATTTCCTTGCATTTGATGTCGCTGCCGTCACGGCGGCTGGATGCTCCCTCCAGTAATATAAGCTGGATGCAAGCCTCAGTCTCTGTCGTCTGCTTCTCTCCAGGTTACTTGTTTGGAACGTCTCCTTGTGTCCTGAAAAAATTACTGAACTGGAAGTTCAAACTTCCAGTTCTGTTTGGGAGATTAGTTTGTAGGGAACCGACTTCTTCTCTGTCGTCTGCTCATTAAGAGGTTCTTTATTTTGGACGTCTCCTTATGCTCAAATAAAATAACCGAACTTATAGTTTAAATTTCCAGTTCAGTTCACGAGCTTTGTTTATAAGGAACTGAGCGGAATAAAGAATATAATTTTTTTACTTTGAACTTCATCATCACCACATGAGTCACTTTTAAATTTGAGACTAGATGGCAGCACATTACTATAAAGTGGAGTGTGGAAAAATTCACTTTTTACGACCATTTACCTGTCGTTTGTTGATGAGCCGTTAAAACCCAAAACGGCTCCGTGATATGATTGGCTGCCGATGATGTAACAAAAATGAATGGGTTACCGGCTGCGAGGGATTTGGTGGAGAAAGTGGCAGTACATGGTTGGCGTCGAAATTTCATTTTGTTTATGCTTTCCTTTTTCGCACCGCCATTTTCCCTCACGTTTTGCGCTTGCTTTTTTTTCCTCGGGTTTTTAATTCGTAATTGTCATTCTATAACGAAAATAAACGGCCAACAAACAATACATTCTACTGTTGATGCGTTCAGAATGTGAAAACACTCGGCTCAACATTCTTCGCAATCATATGATTGAAAGCTATTGACATGAAATTGAATAGGAGGAGCATGTATTCTCATCGATCGTGGGTGAGTTGATTCGTTTGTTAAAATTATTCGTAATAAAGTGTCGAACTTCGATTTAACGAATTGTGTAAAACCGGCATTTCCATACCTTAAATTGAGAAAATTGTTTTATCGGGAGGGCAGTGGCGGATTACCGCACAGGCGCATGAGGCGCGCGCCTGGGGCCTCGGCAGAGCGGGGGGCCTCCAAATAGTTGTGTGCTTCATCCTACATATGAATTTACATGCGCATCAACAAATCTCTTGAACTAAGTACAGTATCTGCTCTACCTTTTTTTTTTTTTAACCGCAATTTTTTTTTTTTTAATGTATACTGTACCTATAAGAGTTATGGAAGAAAAACGGGAACTGAAAGAAAAGAACAATTTACAAGACGCAGCTCTCAAGGGCCAGTTCTTCCCCGACAAAGAAAGAAGAGACATTGTAAAGCGATCATTCAGGGAGGGTCATTTTCAAACAGTATTTCCCTAAGGGCACAAGCAGGAGGAGGGGTGAGAACAGCAGGTCCTAATGTCTGTCCGAAATGAAAATTGGAGTGAAGGCATAAACAGATGTCTCATTCCACAGTATGAAATGCTTTTATGGGCGCCGATAATACGACAGCTTTGGTGTAAGCTTTTGTATACAGTATAATGGATGGCAAGATGGCTATCGGCAAGCAGAGACATCCACAGGAAGAGACACTCGTACTAATTAAAATGAATGTAGTAGAGCTCTTATTGTGATTTTGTCTCCCACTTGTTTGAATGAAATACTATAAGCTGGTTCAAACAACATATACATTTGCAATCTATGACTGGAATCATACGACCATATGACAAAAAAAAAGTGGGGTTTGAAATGAATGCTGAATGACATGCATTCTGAATCACGTGATTTTTCTGTTTCTCTTTTAACACTCCCTCCCCGGCTGAAAAAAATCAAGGGGGTTTCTTTTCCTTCTTTCTAAAAAAAAAGAGCTACATTTTTGGATTGGTCAAGGAGGCTTGGGTAGACAACATCTTTGTGTCAGACCGAAAAGTGTTTATTGTTAATGTAATTGTAATGTGTGTTATTGTAATGAAAAAAATTTCCATGCCGATCCTCAAGATTTCCTTTAGGATATAGATTGCAGAGTCTTCAAAAATAACGGTAAGCAAAACTAAAAATATATAAATTATCTGATAAATTTTTATTTGAGCATTTCAACTACAGTAGTCTCTCGAGAATTCGATCGTGCTCTAATCCAGCACGTCCAGTAGTCCAGGATATTTAGGTGGTGTGGTGTCACTTTTCTCCTGATGCCCTAACCCCTTAACACGTTCTAATATTTCTTAATTGCTGATCAAGTCCTGACTATGTCTTTGCACGAAATTTCATATATTATTTCAATGGGTTTCTTCAAAGTTAATCCAGCAATTTCGGTAAAATCTGGCACACCGTGGTCTAATACGTACCGGATTAGCGAGAGTCTACTGCAGGGGTCTTCAACCTTTGAGGCATAGCAGGCCATATTGAAACATTTTATAAAGTACGCGGGCCACAATGTTATACTGTGGCATTTTTCGTTATTAAACGAAACGGGGGGGGGGCATAATATAGAAGATTTTTATTCACTCTGAATACAAATAATACAAAGGCAAAGGCCACAACAGGCAGAGTGCCCAACGAGGTGGCTGAAAGAGAAAATAATAATAATTAATATAATAATAGTAAAAATAAAATAGAATAAACAAATAAAAAATAATAATTTCTAAAAAATTTTTTTTAAATAATTTCTTTCATTGACAATAATTTTAATTCATTATGAAATAATTTCTTTCATTAAATTTTATTCATTCTGACCTAATTTCTTCCATTAAAAATATAATTCTTATATTTACTCTGATATAATTTCTTCCCTCTATTGAAGAAATGTTTTTCTATTAAATATTATCAGTATCTTTATATCAAATCAAATATATTATATTTGAGATATTATCAAATCTTTATTAATCAGTAATATTAAATTACTAAAACTATGACGGATCTCCATTTTTGCCGTGTGGCTGAAGGCACCAGGGCGGACATCTTAGATTACTAAAAATATGATGCAGAATTTTACTGTGACTTTTTTTTTTAATGGGAGTGTGATTATTTTTCATCTAGTACCAGAGAATATCATTATATTTCCTTATCTTATTTTTGTGTTTATGGTTTTGGTGATGCAAAAATAAAAAAAAAGTTATGATTTTCATAATACTGTTCATTTTAGTGAACCATCTCGTTCTTATTAGGGCCAAAAGGGTGCAGTGGTGGATAAACGCAAATTTGTGGGTGGGGGCGGTGGTTGTGACAATGTGTTCAATTTTTCAGGACGGTTCTGATTTTTTTTGGAAAAAATTCTGAATTTTCCCCCTTTTTTAAGCAAATTTATTTTCTTGGTTTGTTATTCAGTCAAAAACGTAGAAAATATTTTTTTTTTCCATTTAATTTTTCTGCTCTCGGGGGGGGGGGGGGTGACAGCCCCTACCTTTAATCCGCCCCTGATAGGGGGGGCCTCCAGATCAGGTTGCGCCTGGGGCCTCCCAAAATCATGATCCGCCACTGCGGGAGGGGGGTGACATTAATGCAGATATATGCACAGAAACTTCCTTAAATCAAGGAAATCTTGATACGACCATCATTAAAATTGCTGGGCAGGGGCGTTCTAACGGCCGTATTCACCACTCACGGTCCTGAAACGCGGATCAGTTGAAACCCGTTTCAGTTTTAGAACGAATTTGGCATTCACCAGTGAGTCTCGAGTGCGTATCAAGTGAAACTCGGTTCAGTTGGCGAGTATTTGGCGTATATTAGCTTGGCGAAAGTAGATCCGACGCTGATTGGATGAAGGGTTTTTGATCTTCTAATGAAGTAGAAAACTCAACGGTTGAATTCTTGTGTTTACGTTTTTCAACAATTTTTTTTCGATAAGCAAAATATGGTTTTATCATCCCCTTTTTAATGTAAATTCCATTTCATTCCAGCTACTGTTTTCTTTCCTACTTCCGCTATATCTATAATGATGGTTTTTCATTTCGCTACGGAATTGCTAATATTCTCAGATTAGATAAATTATATATCGCACGTACAATCAGCTTATGCGCTTTTCATTGCTTTGAAGAAAATAAAATGTATCAGCATACAAATTTTATTAATCGTGAATGAAATGAAGGAAAAAAGGACATCGGTCGCAATTATGTAAAATTTATATTTTAAAAAATACTAATAAATTTGGAAATTTTTCAAAAAATAATTTTATCTGAATATTTTTTAAATTATGATTGTTTTGTACCTGAAATCAAATTTTTAGATACACATATTAAAATGAAAAAGTACAAAATTCAGTGAATTTGATTTCCAAAAATTTTTTTTATGCTAATAGTAATTAGCACTAGTGCTAATAGAAATCTTGTGATGCACATTGAACATTAATAGCTATATTTCCTATTAGCCAAATAAGTTAATATCTGAGACTGATTTTTTGTAATTTGTTGAAACTTGTATGATAGTTGCATGCAATCCTTCCTACACACAAGATGTGCCCCCTCTCAATGTATAAAATGCTAAAACCAACAGTTTTCTTTTCAACAAAAAACTGTTCCAACATGTGTACTAGTTTTTTTGATTAGCTTACATAAAAAGTTAGATTCAGTTCAAAACAGTTCATTATATTATTAAATATAAGTTGAAAGGACGTCCTTGAAGCTGAAAGATTCTTAAAAATAAAAAATCTGTAAACAATGTTTCAAATCTGACAGTCAATACAAGCATTAGTGTATGGAGAATTTTTTTTTTTTAATGTGTAAAATGCATTGCCTTTGAATCACGTTCAACATATAAAGGGTAAACTAATAGCCAAGACTAAAAATTAAAAAAAACTTGACATATATTGATAGATTCCAACGTCATTATTCATCAACAAAATCATTTTCCATCCCTCTTTTTACTAGCAGGATTGGTAGTTAAATCTGAATTTTTTTTTAAAATATATACTGTATTTACATGATAATCACAATCTAGTAATTCGTTACTAACATTTTCCTCACTTAAGAAATAACGACAAATCAATTATCAAAAATAATTTATTCATATTTATATGGAAGTATTTGAGATTGCTAAAAAAAATAATGGTACGTATAACACACACACAAACATTGTAAATAAATATTGAGATTTTCTTCCATGATAGAGTCAGCTCGTCTTCAGTGGCCACATTTTATCATAGATGTGTTTTTACCCTACTTTTGCTCCCAAATACTTGTTTCATCTGAAAAATTAAAAACATAGTTTTCATGAAAAAAAATTTCCCTAAAGAATGAAGCAAATCGTACTCATGTGTTGTGATTTCAAATACAGTGAAATCATACTGCATAATACGAATAAAGCACATGTAATCAGCAATCACGTGGTACTAGTTATGTAATGATAGATTACTTAAATATTATAAATTTCACTCAATCATTGCCCAATGCTGGCATGAACTGCACATAAATAAGGTTCCAAAAAGTAATTTCATGAATTTTTGAATTGGTGTTTTGAGCACGAAAGGTATGATCACACACTAAAATCTCAATAAAATGATATTCTGCAAATCAAGAAAAAATATCATTGTAGAGGGATTGCTGTTGTATTAAGATTAGAGATGTAAAATTCTTGAGAATATTGTAACGAAGGACTCTGGAAGGACTACTATTGTAAATAACTTGAGAATATTCTTATTATTCTTAACAAGAATATTCTCCAGTTATTTATAATATAATTATATATAATATCCTAGAGAATATTCTTTGGAAAGACTACTTTTATAAATTACTGGGGAATATTCTTATCAAAAATAATAATTATTCTCAAGTTATTTCTCATATTAATATTCACATCTGTAATCGAGTGGCAGCAGTTTAACATTATACTATAGGAATTTCCAAACAAGACTTTCAAAATATTGATGTAGAGGGATTTATTTTTATATCAAGTATCATTGTAGTGAGGTTTAACTGTAAATAATAAACGAATGAACTGATATTTATACGCAAAATACTGATGCACAAATAGAATGAAATGAGCTGATAATTATATGATTTTGGATAATGAGAGTGCATCACAGAAAATACTTTTTGTTGTGCACGTGTTTTCATTTGTGCAAATACTGTGGATTCTGCTTATAAAGGTTTTTTTTTTCAAAAAATTACCATGAAAAATGTAAGCGGGGAAAATGCTTTAAACAGGAAATCTTAATAAAAATTAATTCGAGTACTAAGCAGGAAAATATTATACATGGGAATGTTATAAGCGAGATCGACTGAATATAGAAGGAAAATGCCATGTTTACACACAGCAGCAAAATATCAGCAAAGTATCAAATAAATATATTCCTGCCAAGAGGTAAAAGCTAAAAAAAGGTAATATAATTTGCTTGGCATTAATACAAATATTTTCATATTAGAGACGAAACATTTCATACACAAATCTATATTTTAGAGTGTTGGTGAATATTGTATTGTTTAGGAATTAAAATGCACTACTGTAATGATCGCTTTTGCCTAGTACATTTTGCGAGTTCTTAATGTACGAGGCTCCTCAAGAGAAAAAAAGGCCCCACAAAAATGAGATCTAGTTGAAATTTTCTAGAATTTACCAGGTAGGACCACAGAAAAATTTCTCGTCTGGGGGGGGGGGGGGCATCATGCTCTTCAGATGGTCCTGGTTAGGGAAAAATTTTTTTTGTTTACAAGTAATACAAAAAAAATTTTTTTTGTATACACTGTATACAAGTGACTATTCCTGCAATTCAAGAGAGATATTCATGACTTCTTTTCAGACCAATGATACATTATTTTCAGAGAGGAAAAAACTTCAAAAGCGTGACACTATACCCTGCCATTTTAACCTTTAGGTCAGGACCGTAAATAAGCTGGGGCAACCGGAGCACTTCCCAAGGGCCGAGAGAATGGGGGCCCTCACAAAAATGAGATTTGGTTGAAATTTTCTGTAATTTACCTGGCAGGTCCTCAGAAAAGCCACTTGGCCCGGGGCCCATGGTGTTCTTAAGACGGCCCTGCCCGCTACGACCCTGTTTCAGGTACCATAAAGACGAATTTGTCATTAATATCAATACATGAGTAAATTACTCATACAATTCTATCATTATTTGATAATGATCATTTTGTTAGCGAATGAAGTTCAGATTTGAAGGAAATCATAGAAAAATATCATTACTCACCTTCTTTCGTCACTTGATGATGGCTTCAAGTAGTAGTTGAAAGCTTTCATTGATCGGGGATAATTACTTAACATATATTTAATACCTAAACGCGGTCACTCATCACCTTATAATTAATAAATTATTCTAAATTCCCTATTTCATTCCGGGTCATCGTAAAAACAATTCAGCGCGACAGCCAATACCATGTTGATGTTTGTGTTTGCAGCGACGATAATGTTCACTGCGCATGCGCTGAAACTCGATCCACCCTGCTGGATCGCCGATATCGGAGGTTCAGTTTCAGGCTCGAAAAGCTGGTCCGTGGATCTCGATTCAGGGGTGGTGAATACCAATTTTGAGGTGAAACGCGGTTTAGAACCTGGATCGCGTTCTGAACCTGGACGGTGAATACGGCCGTTAGAGCATCACGGCCCCCAGAGGCGTACGCAGTGCCGGGGGGGGGGGGGGGCCCTTCCCAAACCGACCAAAAATTAGGAAAAAATGAGGGTCCCCCACCTGGACAGAAATTGTTGCCCACCAATTGTCATGCTTACTAATTTAAACCGGATCTCAGTCATGCTGCTCTCGAGGCCCTCAGGCTGTGGGGGGGGAGGCGACCCCACACGCTGGGGTGGTCCCATGCATTAAGAGGACACTGGCATCAAAGTTACAGTAGCCTATTCCCTGCCTTAATGGTATGCCTTAAAAATTAGGAGAGAATCCAGCTTATTGAAATTTGTAGTCCAGTCCATTTCCAGCATGCGGGAAAACCAAGGTTCAATGAGGATATCGTGATACATTTAAAAAATTGATTTCAACTTATATTGAATAAATAAGCTAATTAAAATAAAATAATGGTTTTTCCACTATAGGAAACGTTGAAGAATCGGGTAGTGATAAGAACGTGGTCGTTATAACATTTGTTCACTGTATTTCCATTAATTCATTTAATCTACGTAAACAAATATCTTTAGTATCTGATATATTTCTTAAATTATACGCTTGTTTGCGTGTAAAGCAAACACAAAGCTAAAACATTTTTTTTTTTTTGTTCACCCCATCATGAAATTGCCAGTGGCGAAAACTTTAAAATGACTGAAAATGGAAATTACGCCAGAACCTTAACCCTTTAAGCGTTTTTAAAATTTTCCTGATGTGCATCGCAATTGCCACTTACGTTTATAAAAGTGTGCTAAAAGAACCCGAGATATTTCGGGGTGACCAAAATAAAGTAGATCAAGTTTAACAAGATATCTCAAGATTGCCGCTGTAAGGGTTTACTGTGATTTTTGTGGGGCCAAGTGTGATTTTGCTGCTCCCACCACTAGAATTTGATTAATGATTTTGCAACTGTGTTTTTTCCCCATGTAAAATTAGTAGCCCTTCTGAATTTTGTTGCCCCCCCCCCCCTTCAGTTCTGGCCCTGAGTTGTGTTTTTGAAATACACGATTTTCTTTTTTTGTAGATTTTGATCTTTGGAAAGGCAGTCAAAATATTTCTATCAAAAGCAGCATCAGAATGATACAAAATGAATGTGGAAGACCTTTGTCTGTCATAGGTCAGGAAATTTCGCCAGCAGATGCACTAGCCATAGAGGTTGCAAAAGTCAGGGTAGCGGAAAGATGAATGTCTAGTGTCCTGCTGAAATAATATTATTTGAAAGTTCAGGAATCAAAGTACAGCACTGGCAAAGTCACTTTGGGCAAACCTTTGGCTCTTACCAAAGCAGAGAGGTAAGAAATTGTGATTCTTCCCCCTTCCTTAATGCATCTTTTCTAGTTATTGAGCTACCTCTATATTTAATGACATGTTGGTAGCAATGAAGTCAACACACTAACCTACATTTTTCTATATTCAATTGTGCCTTTTTTTTTTTTTTTTCAAAAATGTTATAGCCATGAAAACTACAGAAACAATCTAAAAATCAATGTTATATTAGAAATAGTACCATGGGCCCCCTCGACCAGGGGCAGCTCGAGCTTAACGGCGGCCTGGGCGCAAAGCCTTGTGTGCTGCCCCTAAAGAAAACTCTTGCGAGAGAGGCTGACATTAGGGTTTCTAAATTCCTGACATTTTTGAGCCTCCGGGAACAGGATATTGTATTTCCAGACAATTTGGGAAATCACTTATTTACAGTGTAACTCTGTTCATATAACTAATTTATAATACTTTCTCATTTATATTACGATTAGGTTTGGCCTCAATTATTCTCTATACTTTTTGTACGAAAAGTTATATTTCATTTATGCATCATATAACTTCAACTACACTACATTTTCACTCCAATTTGAATCCCAAATTTTGGCAAAAATATCCTTTCTCTCAATTGATGTGCATGGGAATTTTTTGAAATCTCACTTAACATACCGTGTATGTAAAACACTGCAATTGGACAAATACTTAGATTTTTATACACCTTAGGTTTTGGTTTATGACGCTTAACAATAAATGGCAAAATATAATAAAATTTTGCAATGATACAGTCAATAGATTTTTAGAAATTGTGTTTTAAACCCAAGTAAAATGTCAGAAATAACATTCTTCATAAAACGCCATTAAAATTTTCATTCACAGATTACTTGATGTAAAAAGTGTCAAAAATTGGTTTGAACCATCAAAATCTTAAATGAATGCTTTTGGATAATGTTTTGAACACAATAAGTATACAGTATAACATTATGAAAAACACTTTCATATGTTTCATTTTATCTACACTACTGATTACCTGTATTCAATTTACTTAGCAAAGTGGAGCTGTTTATTCAAAATATGTGTGATAAGAGATCAGGGATAGGTTTCTTAGCTCAGTATTAAAACAGTCAAAAACTTACTGATGTCAAATAGTTTTTGTTAACCTGATAGATAGGTTGAATAACAAAACACTTTTATGTAGATTAACATGTTTTTATATTTTGAATTATAATTACTGAGCACAAAATATCTATTTTAATATTTTAAATTTTCTGATCTACCCACAAAATTTTATTAGATATAAAATTTCTCGTGTAGCATCTGTTAATACACTAATTGTGCTCATTTATTCTCACCTAAAAATTTTATATCTTAGGTCATATAAATCCAGAGTTTTAACAAGTATTTTTAATCAAAGAACTGGCAGGACATGATGCCCATTGCATATTTAGATACAGCTTCAGTCAAAAAAACCATTGCATTATAAATGCTAGTAAATATACCATATATCATAGTAAAAAAACTTATCCTTACTCATGCACTAAGTTACAAGAGTTTCTTAAGCGTCATATACAAGCCAGCACTGCCAAATTTGAGAAAATTTTAGTCTTACAATTTATTATTTTGATTGCTTGATATATTCTAATGTTATGCACGATAAGGGTATCGCTTTGAATATCAGTGATTATTTAGATAATTTAATAATAACAGAAAACAACATTACATATTTAAAAAAGTTCTTTTACATCATATACCTCTCTGTTATGAAAAGAGTACAGCAGATGATTTATATCAATACACATATATAAGCAGTTAAAGAAATTTTGGAGGATCAAGAATCATCTTGGATTGAAGAATATTAAATCATTCCATAGTTTTTCGTTCAGCGTTTATGCTATGCTTCATTAAAAAGTGTATATTTATTAAAAGTGTATTTGTAAGAAACAAAACATATATTGTCCAAAATAATTCTTTAGAGTAGAAAGTTATTTTACAATCATATTAAGTATTTATTCTTTGTATAACAGTCACTTTGAACATTACATGTAATAAACATGTGCATTTCCAATGAGAATTTTTATATTGAAAAACAATATTTGAGGTTTTTGATGTGAATGTTTAAACCGTCAAAAACTTGCCAATCCTGGTAAAAATGCAACTCTAAAGTGGGCATAGCTTCGGTTCTAAGCGTCAAAGGCCTGGTTTGGAATCACAAAAAATGGGGCTTTCATAAAAAATGAAGAAAAAAAACAAACCAATATTTTTTCTTCCAAAATGAGGACTCGTATAGTTTCTGATAACAATAACCAATTGATAACTATAGTCGAAAGAAACCCAGAAGCCAAATGATGATCTTGAGTCCTACTTGGTCAAACAGGATACATGAAAACAGGGCAACTCCATTTTACATATAGCTCAGGGTTTGACAAATCTCAGTCGACGTGGTGATTATAAAATGGGTAAATGGTCGCCTGAAATTCGTGTGATTATTAAAATGGAGTCTAAGGGTGGCACAAAATTTTCTGATTTTATTGCAGTGTGTCTTTCAACATCAGGAGGAGTCATTAAGTCTCTGAAAAGTCGAAAAACATTATTTAGGACTGTTTTGAGGAAAAATCATGCTGGGTTTTTTCCCTTTAAGCTAAAATCTTTTTTTTTTAAATTCAGTCATGTGTTTAATTTATGTACTGTATGTGTTCCATAGATCCCTCGAGACAGTCTTTCAAGTAAAAACTCGATTTGGATAATTGACTGAGAATTTGAAGTTTCTTTTTTTGATCTTACCTTTAGTGTGCCTGCATTGCCAGAAGTTCATTACAAAAGCAGCTTCACACGTCCATGGATTATAGCAGCTAATAATATTCAGATAGCCTATCGATGTCATGTGCAAGCAAAAATCATCATCCAGAATACAGAAATGTTTGTCAATGGGGGGGGGGGGGGGTGTTACATTTTTTAATCTACAAAAGTATGGTTAAACCTCAGCTTCTAAATGCAAAAAAAACAAAAAACAAAAGCCATAAGTCCTGATAACTGTCAATGAACTTTTGCCTATGTTACAATATTGGTCCATTCTATATTTTATACTAGTGATTGATAGCAATATCCAAATGATAGCATTATGCATGATTTCAATAAACCGCGTCTACTGTATTGTGTAAGAAGAATTTTGGCCTCCTCCGATATCCTCCACCTCCCTTGTCAGCAAAATTTTAAATATATTATAATTATGATTTCAAATATTTTCAGAAAAAAATATTACAGAAGAAAACACCTTTTACGTGCTATTGTAATCATTTTCAATTAATTTAAATCATTTTTTTAAAGGTTGGTAACTTTTAAAGTTTTTCTGTAGAAAATTCCTTGTCCCCCCCCCCCTCTCAGGTGTATTGTAGCACGTTTTTTGTTCCATGCATGATGCTAAGGTGAAAATGGGGGTTTCACCTGTTCTGCCATCTTTTTAAAACTATCCCATCTCTTTTGGAACACCATCTGTTTGCTCACCGTCCTTGCTTGAGTTAAAAACCTATTACCTGCATCAGTTCTCGCTTGGGAAATTTCCCTGTTGTGGCCTTTCAGTTTGTATTTGTATTATTAATTGTTAAATGAATGTTTTTTCATCATAACTGCTTGTCTAGTATTTTACAATTGTTTTCATTCTCTTTTCAGATAAAATGAAAGCTGGGGTCTTTCTCCACAAAACACTAGATGATATCAGAGATTCATTAGTTTCAGTTCTGGAAAGGCCACATTTAATCACCAAAAAGACAACATTCAAAAAGAGTTTGACACTTATATGCTAAGAAAGTAGAAATGATCGAAAGTTTAGAAAGTCCTTTGCATGGGCATAGTGGCTGCAATCATACGTATTGTAAATGAACATTAGTTGATATTTTTTCATCAATAAATACTTCAATTTCAATTTATTTTGTGATTTATTTACAAAAATGATGTGAAATTTTCATTGAACTCTGAAGACTTGCTAGGATTTGGAGCGGAGGTGCTTTTGAACTTTTTCTAAACAAGTCTGATTCCTATCCTTTGTTACTGTATTAATTTATATTCACCAGCTTATGAATTTTGATATTCGAGAAGTGGAAAGATATTTTGAATAACATTGAATTTTGAAAATATAAAGATATTTGGGTATTGCTTTTTTGGCAATAATGGTAGCCTATACAAAAAAAATGTTATTACCCTTTCAGACCTTGAATTCAATGATAACACACCTACAATCCTTAAAGTCAGGGCTGAACTCACTAAGTTAAAAAAACAATCTACAGAGAGAAAAAGTTTACCACATTTGTGCTTTCTGGGATCCAAGTCAATTAGCTCGAGAAAAACGCCAGTGACACAGTATTTCTTGCACTGTCTTTACAGCAGGGGGCCACTAACTCTTTTCCCATAATATTTAGTGCAAAGCAATGTAGAAGCAATAGGTTGCTTGTTTTCCCATCCAAGCCATCATTCCTCTAGTGATTAAAGCACAAAACTTGGGTGAAACCTGATAACACGAGCGCATACAAACAAACGAAATTTTGAATAGCTCAATTTATTTGTGCAGTATTTCCAATACTTCAAGTGTAAAACCAAAGCATAGAAAGACTGGCACCGAAGAATTTAATTTGATAGTTTGTTGTTCGAACAACATTTCATTTTGTGTCAACGTCACTTTTCCAGCAGTTAAAAAAATCTGCCAAATTACTGATCTCCCCGTTGGTCTCTGCTCAGTAGCGTACGCAAGATTTTCTTAAGGAGAGGTGCTCATTTTTCTTCACTGCAAAAAAAAAAAAACCACTGATAGCTTGGGGAGGGCATATTGGTTCCCTGAGCACCCCCTGCGTAGGCTTCTGTTTGGGGGTTTTGAACCAATTATAACCCCATTGTTGAAAATTTAGAATGAAAGAAATACGCAATTGAAAATTTATGACAAGTAATTATAAAATTGTATTTTTGAGAATCGGTAAAAGCCTTCAATTGTCCATCAGTGCCGGGAGGGGGGTCCATCCCCTCAAAACCTAAGAAAATGACAGAGATATATGTTATAACATGGTACATTCGTTTGCTCTCTATTACTCTGTCCCCTCCCCTCAAAAATAAATTTCTGGACGGGGCCGCAACTATAGATGCTTAGTTAGCCGATGCAAGCACACATTTTGGTGCCTCGTCCTTCTAATATTGAAGGTGGGGTTAATAGATTATATTTGCGCCCCCTCTGGTCCGGGGCACCAAATCTGTTTGCTGTCCTGGTCCTGGAGTCCATTTGATCTAGTGGCTCTCTTATTGTTAAAACACTATACTGATACGAATCATGACGAAACTTTTTTCGCTTATAAGCTTGGAAGTGAAAAAAGTTTAGTCCGTGTGATTACACGGACCAACTGGAATCTTGCCATTGACCCTTCGCTTCAACATTACTGTAATGCACGGATACTCAATCTTTAGGAGAGCGCGGGCCACTTCCTCGTTGATTTGAAAATGTGTCACGGTCCACTTAGTTCATGTAGAGATATACCGTGGGCCACTTCAGTGATCTGGAGCTGAGCCACGGATAACGAGTAATATGTGGAACTGCACCGCAGGCCGCTTACGTGCTCTGGAACTGTGCCGCACATCACTTAAGTGATCTGTAAATATGTCGTGGGTCACTTGAATGATTTGTAAATGTGTCGCGGGCCACTTGAGCGATGTGAACTGTTCCAAAGGCCCCTTAAGTGATCTAAAATGTGCCGCGGATCACTAAAATGATCTGGAAATGTGTCGGGTTCACTCAAGTGTTCTAGACCATGCCGCAGGTAAGTGATTTGTGTATATGTCGCGGGTCACTTGAGTGATTGATGTTAAACTGTTCCAAGAGCCATTCAAGTTCTCTGTAAATGTGCCACGGACCGTTTAAGTGTACTCTGGAACTGTGCGGTAGTCACTCAAGTGATCTGAAAATTTTTACAAAATTAAGTTTGAGGTCACAGGCCAAATCCGATAAGTCAGAGGACCACAGTTGGCCATGGTTCGAGCATGTATGTGTGGATTTGTGAGATATTGGTTGTATATATACATGTTGAGATATTGGTTGTATTGAATGCAACCAATATCTCAAAACGAGAAATTTCATGGATGGGAAATTTTCATTAGAATTAAAAATTCACGGTTTGAAAAAAAAAAATTTCTCTCGAAGACAAAAATCCACAAAATGAGTATTTTTACTAGAAATGACGTGATAACGGGGGAAATTTTGCAATTTTCTGAGTTCTACGCAATTTTGTCCCATAAAATACAGATTATATGGTCATACGATTTCCAGATACAGTTCTGTTTTGAAAGATAGCAACATAAGGTCATCTTGGCGACTTGTTTCTAAGATTGAAAAGTATAATTTCTTGCCAAATATGATAAACTAATGAAACCACGTTAGTACGTTTATACTGACGTCACTCCCTTATCAGCCAATCATATCACTGAGCCGTTTTGGGTTTTAACGGCTCGTTTGATTATATTCTGTTTTTGATGTGATAAATTCAGTTTTTTTATCTGTGCACACATTGTATGGGCTCGTGGTTCCTCACATCCAGCAGCAGGGCCCTTAGACTGGTGGGCTCCCAGGCCAGACTTTCTCACACTTTGTGTCACTCTGCAAATTTTAACACGCAAACCATACATCTGATTTTTACGAGACATGAGCAATTGCCTCACCTCACATGAAATATTCTTCGGATACCTTCTTATTTTCTTAGAGTGACCAAATGGACATTTCTATTAAGTTCAAAGTTTTTATTTTTGTGTCGTAAAAGTTTTTTGGTTAGCGCAGTGCAGGTTGTGGCTGTACGTGCATCAATAGAAGTTCATATTTTATGTCCAGCAACTCTGGCCGCAATAATGAAAAGCCAAACAGAAACACATTGAATAAATTAAGTCATCACATAATTATTGTTAGCAATGCCTACCATACGAAATATAGGTTTAAACAATGGAGTAGAATTTCTCTTGAATTTTAAAAAAGCCTTCTCGTGTGCTGCTTGTAGCATGTGCATGCTGGCCACCTCTTGCTTACTCGATTACTTTAATCATCAGAAAAGATGGCTGGTCGTGCAAGCAACAATTGATGTGAACTATTCAAAAATCTCCATACCATGCTCGATACTAACTACAGTGAACTCTCAATATAGTGATTATCAGTGGACCAAAAAAAAAAAATTGTAGAGGGATTATCATTATATATCGAGAGGTAACTTTTCAATATTTAACTGTAGGTATTTCCGAACAAGACTAGAAAAAATATTGTTGTGGAGGGATTTATTGTTACATATCAAGCAGGGTTGTTTGGTTTAAACCACGGGGGGATTTAACCAAGTGCTTTTTTTTCAAAAAATCAAATAAAAGTGGCCTAAATACCATTTTTTCCTTGAAAAATATCTTATTGAGTCATTTATTAGTCAAAATTTTCCATTCTGCAAGCAAATTTCCCACGTGTTGGATGATCTCATTAATTTTACATTTTTAAGTAAAATTTCATTTTTTCCCCTTTACCAAATAAAATTCCATTTCTTCAGGAATATTCATGTCAATTTTCAAGTCATTCTGACAATTATTCTGTTTTTTCTTTTTTTTTACAGTGTTTTGAAATCAGAACCTTAGTTATAATCACCCTCTATATCGTAAATCATCGCCAATTAATCTCAATTATTTATGCTTCATTAAATACATTATATTCACCTAATTTTTATTAGTTTTTGCAAAATAGTTTCCTAATTAAGCATACTGAAAATAACAATAGAAAACATAATCAATAAATATTTCTTACATTTTAATATGGGAAGTGTTAATTACATTAATAAACATTTTATTTTAATTAATTATTTTAGAAGTTTGAATGATTTTTCAGAAATTTTATTGTTTTTAATGTTAATTCTACTTAAACCAAAAAAACCTGGTTTAAACAAAAAAAACCAGTTTTTTTTACCAACCCTGATTTATCAAGTATCTCATTGCAGTGAGGGTTCACTGTAATATAGTTTGTGAACACAATAATGAAATTATTCTTTTTTAAGTGGTTCTTGCATTATAAAAGTGTCGAACCTATTGTTTTTGGTTGATTATTAATGTATTGTTATTGAAACATTCACAGAGAGCTTATGTTGTGTGCCATACATTCCAACATTTGCTGTATTTCAACTGATTACAACAACTGATTTTACATCCTTAAATAGACCTATTGTCTCCAAATTTCATTAGTGCTGGATTCATCTGCATGAGAATTATCAAAGCAAAAAGTGGTAAAGAGGTATAAATTGATAGAAAAATGAATTTCAATTGACACAATGTCAACTCTAGTAGAGAATTATGTTCATTAAAGTAATATTTTCTGGGTCAATACAATGTAACATAATGGGTTGATATGTACAAAACACACACACATGACCCTATTTGAACCCTCTATGGTCCTGTGTAGGATGGCCAGATATCCTGGTTTTCAGAGACAGTTTTTTTTTTACAATTTTTGACTAATAAATCCATTATCTCAAAAATTACTTTTGGGATGCCTGTTTGTCCTGGTTTTTTCTTTGCGTAATGAAAGTTTAAATTAAAAAAAAAATTATTTAACTTTTATTTTAGAATTTCAAAAACTATACATATTTTTTTTAGTTTTGAATCAAGAAGGCTGTGTCATAAACACGGTCGCATGTTCAGATGCAATGTGTATCCTGCATATCGTTACCGTACAGAACAGCCAGCTTGGTATTTGAACTCTGAACTCATTTACCAAATTGGAAGGGGGGAGGGGGGACAGGTGCAAAAATAATCATTGGGTTTTTTCCTGGGACAAATCATTTTTTTGTTATAATATATGGATTATTTCTATGGTTTTCATGCAGCAACTTAGTTTTACAACACAAATTTATTTTTCAATATGTTGTTATACACTTCAACAATGCAAAAATATGTAGGGCCCTTCCCACAGCAGAATAGCCCAAAAATTGCTAGGTGCTGTTGCAGAACAATCTCAGAAAGACTTAAAAAATAAAAAAAGAACTACTCTCTTTGGTGTAGAAAAGACTTAATTTTAACTGCAGAACATTTTCATTCAACTGGAAACTCATAAAAGAACAATACAAAATTTTCTGTTTTGTACATAACTGCACGAATAAAGGGTAAGATGTTTTATATACAAACGCTTTGTATTTTTGAGTGCGTTTAATGATTTCTACTATGACATTTTGATGCAGAAATGTGAAAGGAATGGTGAAAGGGAAAATATTAAGAAAGATGTTCATTAGATATGTACTAAAATAACTTCTTGAAAATGACTTTCTATCCATGGATTTTGTTTTTGCCGAGCCCGGATAGCTCAGTTGGTAGAGCATTAGGTTCTTGACCTATCGGTCCTGGGTTCAAGTCCCTGTCTGGGCAGCAAAAGTATTATCTCATGGCAGAAAGTGGTTTGTAATTGTCGATAAAATTGTGGTAGGTCCACATTGTACATAACTTCAACTGAGAGGCACCCAGGCACAAAAGTTAATCAACTTTTCAATCAACTCATCACACTGTCCCATAGGGGACAAGAAAGCATCATGAGAGTAGATATTGATCCCCAAAACAATGTTTTGCAGTGTCCTGCAGCAAGCCCTTGGCTGACTGAAAATATTCTACTGTAAAAACTTCCATAGCATATTCTCTACACAGAAAAGTTCTTTTCTTAAAATTGTTTGAGATTGTTCTGTGACGTACGTCACAGTTTTCTGCATTATTTTTGGTGATATTGATGTGCATGTCATATATAAAAATGCTTACTTTGGCTGTGTGTGCAATAAGTGTTGCAAATAAATTAAGTCACACATTCCAACACATTTGGCTGTTTATTTTATTTGTGACTAGACGGAACAATTTGTTTATAGTGGAGAAATAGGATTTTCTGGATGTTTGGCCAAAACGAATATTGGGAAAGATAGGTGATTTGTCTCCTCCAGGAATCGAACCTGGGCTCCTTTGGATACCGGGCAAGTGCATTAGCCAATACGCCATAGACATATTGTTTAATTCCTTATGAGATGCGCCTAACATGATCATTTAGTGCTGAGTGGAGGCAATTGCAGCCTCTCTTAACTACAGCAATGGCCGCTTTAGGTGGAGATAGTATTGAGATGTTTTTTCAGCCCGAAATATATTGAGAAATTTGATTTTCTACGTGTTATTGTCTCCCCTCAGTGCTTCAGGCTAATGATGCATGTTATAAAGAATTGAAAAGTGCCTTTGGTGTATTGATTAGTGCACTTGCCCAGTGGACAGTGCAGAAGGATCTTGGTTTGATTCCTGGAGACAAATCACCTTTTTTTCCAAAGATTAATTTCAACATATTATCCAGAAATCCTATTTCTTGATGTATGTCAGGACGAAAAAACATCTCTTAATTTGTCTATAGTTGGGACAGTCAAATGTGGTTTAACTTCAGCTGTATGAACAGTATTCATGTAAATGCTTTTATTAACGTTAATGTATATATGACTGTCTCTCAAATTTTTCACTAAAAAAACATGTTCTTCAGTACTGTAAGTTTTGGTGGCTACTACTAACTATTACTACTTAACTATACATGCACCTCGTACACATTCCTCTACATAATTTCTAACAAATTAGTGCATGCCGAAATGTGTGTATGTGTTGTGAACCTAACATGAAGTTTGTTTCTGTGTAATGCTTGTTATGTGCAGTGCTGTCACCTGCCATTAATTTCTCTAACCATGAGGGAAGTGTAATGATAGATTAAGGTATCCGACTACATTGAAAACGTCATTTTCGTAGAAAATATGGATTTTCATTTTTTATAAAAGCTCTATTTGTTGTGATTCCAAAACGGGCCTTGCTTTGTTTATATGATGCTTAGAACCAAAGTTACGTCCACTTAAGTGTTGCGTTTTTACATACAAGTAATACGCGAATAAAGACTTTAAACGTGTTTTACGAAGAATGTTATTTTTGACATTTTACTTGACTTTGTGACATGATTTGTGAAAATTGATTCATTGCATCCTTATGAAATTTTAATGGGATATTTTGCTATATATTGTTGAGGTTATGAACCAAAATCTAAGGTCTATCACATATATTTTTTGAATTACAGTGTTTTATAGATAAAATATAGGATGAAATTTCAAAAAATTCACACATACTTAAACATATTTTGGTGTAACTTATGAACATATCATGGAATCCTTTAAATTTTGGTTCATAACCTGCAACATTACTAGCTAAAGGCACTGTAAAAATCACAAAGCATTTCATTGATAAAATTTTTTGCAATCGTGTTTCGAATATCACATGAATTTTGCCTAAAATTTGACATAAAAATTACTTTTCCATAGAAACTATAATAGATAGACAAAAATTTGTCACTGTTTTGACCATTTCGAGACACTTTCTATCAAAAAATGTATTTAAAGTTCACTCCAGAACCATTTAAAGAAAAGTGACAAGAAAGGTTGTCGGATACCTTAATTGCAAGACTTTTTAAAGGGGAGATTGGCTCGCATTCGCGCCTCAAAGTTGGGAGAAACAGAAAACCAACTTCACTTGACCTTCACTGTTGCGGCGATAGGGTTCAAACCCAGGTCCTCGCGATGCGAGTCCGTCACAATGACCACTCGACCACCACAGCAAATGAAATATGAGGCCCACATCTATACAGATTCAAAATCAACTTTATGTGCAATCGGTAATTCAAATTACAAAAACAACAGAGTGCTCATAATGCAGAAGATCTTTTAAAAATTTTAATATAAAACTATATTGGGTTAAGGTACACCACAACAAATTCATTATGGTCAACTGGGCTGGCTCTGGCAGTAACATAATTATATATATATACACACTTCATATAATAAAATATAATTAACAAAAGAACATTTGAAAAAATGTACAGATTGTCAGACAATAGTAGTCTTTTTGGCAGAATTATTAGCAATATATAATGTGACAAAACATATTCTTGGAAATAAAATATATGAGGACCACATCTATACAGATTCAAAATCACGTTTATGTGCAATCAGTAATCCAAATTACAAAAACAACAGAGTGCTCATAATGCAGAAGATCTTTAAAAATTTTAATATAAAACTATATCGGGTTAAAGCACACCACGAAAACATTAAAAATTACTATATTGATGCAAGAGCAAAAAACAAGCTACGCAAAAGGATGAAGTTACAAAATCATAATTACGACAAGTTATCAAAGACATCCTCAAAGAGTGGCAAGAATATTGGGATGATAGCAACAAAGGAAGGATCACATATGCTATCTTCCTTAAGATTAGTATCAAGGGGGAGACTTCTATATAAATCACTTACTCACACAACATGGTGCCACAGGAATTGCTCAAGCGAGGTTTCATGGGAAGTCCCTGATATGCATTTTCTGCAACAAAGATACTGGCACCACCCAACATCTTATATATCAATACAAATATTGGGAAAGCCAAAAAGAAAAACTTCACAGGCATTGATTAAAAACCAAAAAACGAGAACCCTTCTTTCTGGTATATTGACTTGGCAGTGCGAAGATATGAATATAACAATGTGTATATAGCAATATGAATATAGCAATGTGTATATAATAATGTGTATATAGCAATATGAATATAACAATGTGTATATAGCAAGTGTTGTGTGAATAGTGACAAGTAACATGTTAAAATTTTGTTCATTTTCATTTTGATATTTGAAAATATTCATGTTATTATAGGAATTTTATTTATTCATGACATTATCTTCCTCTGGGGAACCCCCATATGGCAAACACAGTCAATGGCTCAATTGGCGCATCACCCATGTCAATGCTGTTTATAAACAGTCTTCATCAGTATATAAATCATGGAATTACACAGTCAATGACACATCGCCCATGCCACAACAGATGTCAATGCTGTTTATAAAAATTGAAAAAAAGTAAAGATTATAAAGTCTCACATAATATTTACAAAAATACCAAAAAAGATGACACTGCCAATGTGATCAATCATGAATGCTTAACCCTTTATAAATGGTTTTTAAATTTTTCCTGATCAAGATATCTCTGGATTGACACTGTAAGGATTAAACATTTGACTAGAATGGAACATTTGACATAGTGGATTTAAAAAAAAAAAAAAAATTAGGTTATTTCAAGGTGTAGCATTTAAACTATCTAAAGAGCTCTTTTCAAATAATAACCATTATAGAAGAATTTATCATACTACTGTATGTTGTATCAAAAAACGTTTATCATTAGATCAAGATTTTATTGGGTTTTTAATACAAATGCGAGGTTATAACAGACAAAATGTCCGAGGTGGCTAAAAAAATATGCCCAAAAGTATGTGGCCATGGGCACTGCTTTGAGGGACTACACTTGGGACGCTTGTCTAATCAGAGAATTCCTTGTTTACCATAACCTGTTCTGACCTATCTCTTAACCATGATTCTATCATTTTCAGCAAGTTGCTCCTAATGCCAATCTTGTGTAAACATTTCAAGAGTACACCATGTTGGACCCGATTGAATGCCTTCTGGAAATCAAGATAAATAACATCAACATTTTTGCCCTTTTGCTGCCTCAGTTGCATGTTCATAGAAGCAAAGGACAAGTGCATTATTCTCATCTATCCACTTCATCAATTGCCTCTTAATAATAATTTCCAAAATTTTTGAGAGGGAGCTGGTCAAACTCACTGGACTATAATTGGACACCGCTTCTCTACTACCCTTTTTAAATATCGGAGCAACATCAGCAAGCTTCCAATCCCTTGGGCGGATATCCTCAGTAACATTACTCTGAATCTGTGTGACTGGCCCCAACACAATTCATTAACACACTCCCTGAGGACCCTGGGATAGATATCATCTGGTCCTAGTGCTTTGCTTGTTCGTACATTTTTTTAGAAGTTTCAAGACTTCCACATCTTCCACTTGAATTTTGTTGAGGACTTTGTCACCCAATGACAAAGTCCTCATTGTCTTATAAACTAACACTAACCATCAGCAAAAAACAGTGATAAAAAATAGAAATTGTGAAAAATTCTGGGGGAAGGGGGAAAAAAAGAGAGAAGGAAAAAAACACTTACGATCATCATTTTCAGGATCGTATTGTGGGAACTCATTGATATCATATTCAAGGATTTCTGGCTCCTCTTCTGAAATATATATAAAAAAATCAAATTTTTTCATCCAGTCTAATAAAGTATGTTGGGTCGGTTTTATAATCATTTTATTTTTATTTTCTTGTTTCATATACAATCTATCTGGTTACATGAAGAAATTTGCGTTGAAATGTTGATGACCTTTCGTCTTGAAGAGATAAATGAAAAGAAGTAGAAAAAGAAAAGTTCTAAAGTTTGGTGAGTGAAAAAAAGAGATTTTTTTATACTCAAATATTTATTAAAAGTTTAATGAATGCTACTTCTATCCTGAAAAACATTTATCATGAAATACACTTTCTTGAACAAGAACTGAAACTAAATAGAAGATGCGTAAAAGATTAAACACCTGCTTGTTTATAGATGCGATGAATGTCGAACTCTCTAAGTTGGTTCTAGAAGAGGGGAAGAAATAACATCATATATATTAAGACAATTTTACGTAAAGTACTTTTGCATCCTTGTAAAAAAAAGATAAGAAAAATTTCAGAAATCACTAAAAACAAATCTTACCAATGTTTCAGGATCTAAATTTTTTACCAAGCTGAAGAAAAAGAAAGAAAAATTCAATTTTAGATATCAAGTCATTCTTATCATCCAATTTTGTTTCACATGTGACTGATAACTGACGAGGCATCTTAAGCAGAAATAGAAAATGGAATTGCTTTTATCTCTAAATCTCTGACCCTAATCACACAATAATGCTGAATTTCGTTAACATTTTTTTATTGTTTGCGGGGTCCACTCTTATCTAATAGATAATTTTTTTAATCTTGTGAAAACATTAGTCTTAGTGGTAATTTCCAATGACCAAAAAGTTTCAAATTCAGCACCCATTTGAAATATTTCAAGTAAAAAACAGTTATATTATTTATCCAGCCCCTGGTCATGTAAGTTATGTAGTGAAAAACTTCATCCACAGCCACACCTGCATGATGAAGCAAGTGGGAAAAAAAATTATCATTATTGAAACCACAACTGATAATTATAATTAAAGTTTGAGCCCCTTTTTGCTGAAGGGGGGGGGGCACATACACAGAATAATTTTGAATAACTTAATTTTCCATCTGGAAGAACCCCCTAATAATTTCCTATTGTTACATCGTCAAATATAAAATATGTAAAATTCAATATATGATTCATGAAGTCAGTTTTGAGAAAAAACTTTGATTTTCTATTGGTGCGCAACAATTTATAGGCCTAATTCATAGGAACTAAGCACTATATAAATATCTAAATTTTGTAACTTTAAACACTGCAAAAATTTTTTTTTTTTTCTGGTGAGAACTTTTAAAAATTTATGTGGCAAATGAGAAAATCTGAAGGATAAACTTTATACTGGAGTCTAACTTTAAATATATATGTTATAAAGGAAGAATAAAGTTATAGAAATTATCCACTACAAAGGTACATAAAAAAGAAGAAAATTGTAAACAGTGAGAAAATCAAGCAACATCCAGTATCAGTTTCATTATGACAAGCTATGCATTTAAACAAGAAAGGGAAATAAAAACCTACTTGATAAGCTCGATCTCCATATTATCAAATTCCTCAGCAAGTTTTTCCATTTCGATGTTGGACGATAACCTAAAAATTAAATTTGGCATATTCAAATGAGGAAAAATGTCATTATATAATCCACGTATACAAATATGATTCACCAATAATGAAATCTTATTAAAAGGAGTTGTTTTCACATTTTTTGTGAATATTCATGATAAATTGATTAATTCAAAAAATTCTGTAGATTTGCTTGATAGAAAGGTATGTCTAATTCCTCTTTTATTGAAATTAATTAATAAAGTGATCTATTGAAAAGAATAAAGTAAATGAAATGACATCAAAAATATCATAAGCCAAAATATTAATATATTGTATATCTGAATTCTGACCTTGCGACCAGAGTCCCATTGATTTCCACATAGAAGTCACGCACTTTATTCCAAGAGTCACTGAATCAAAAAGATTGAAGCCATCAGATTCAAATAATAAGGAAAAAAAAACAAACACAAAGGACAGGTGGAAATTATATAAAAATTCATCTATTTATATTCAGAGCTTTCTCTCACTTGAGTGTTTCTTTTTCGCCCTCAATCTGAAAAGTCAAATGCATAGCAAAATAAATATCTACATATGCTTAAAATTTGATATTTAAAATAAAATTACAATTTACTTTAACACAAATCAAACTAATCGTTATCACATAAAAGTACAAAAAAAAGTATGAGAAAAATTTACAAAGGAATCAACCAAAATAAATGACCCATTCTGGTAAATGCTAGTAAAACTTTGTATGGAAAACAAAATATTCAACTAAAAATTCAAATTAAAAATTTATGGCAACAGAAGAGTGCAATTTAAAACCAGTTCTACATGCTGCATCTAAAAAATATATATATTTTTAGATGTTGGAATAAATAGCTAAAACAACTAGATGCTGCATGTAAATAAATTCAACTGTTATGCTGTTTGAGGATTACATGAGCAACAGAAAATCATTAAAATAAATTTTCTGTACCATATCAAGTGAGAACAAGTATTGCTCGACACATTTTTTATAGGATGAAGTATTGTAAGTAATTTCTGGTGGTAATGTATTGTAGGATTTTGGGATAAGAGATGTTTCTTCAAAAGTGTTTTACGAGGTAACAGAAGTGAATACATATTATTTAGTCTATTTGAAGATCGAGATGTATCTACAGGTAAAGACAATTGGCCTTTGACTTTGAATAGGAGGAGAATGGATTTATAGAAATATAATTGATGTAATGTAAGTATTCCGAGATGTTGATGAAGTTGCATTGATGGGGTGTAGTAAAATCATTTGTAATGATTCTTATTATTCTCTTATGGAGGCTGATTATAGGGCAAAGGGTTGAAAGGTAGTTAGGGGCTGTACTATCTGCTGATGCTTATTCTCATCCGATCCGAATTATAAGCATCAGTTCATAAGCATGACCTTAAGAATAATCCGAAAAACTATACCAAGAAATTATTCTTAGGCTCACTCCTTAACGTCACGAGATGCGAAATAGGGGAAATCAAAAGAAATCACTTTCCACACAGGGAAAGGTGATTTTTTCTCTTTGGCCGATCGAGCACTGACCAATCAAAATTAAGCTTGCAGTATACAACTTCTACTATGCATTTACTAAATTTTTTGTTCAGCAACGGTGGCAACACAATTCATTTTTAGTGCAGGTGCAGAACATTTCTTGTTTTTTTCACATTCTTTAACGTTAAAAATGGAAGGTGTTTATCATCTAGATATATATATTTTTTTTTTTAATAGGAATGTTTGAAAACAAAAGAAGTACATGAAGAGTTATTTCTATAATTAAAATATATTTTTCAGCATGTAAATATTATTCAGAAGGATATTTCGGCATTCTAATTAATATATTGAAGTTATTTTTAAGCCGTACTTCATAAGGAACTATCAAAATCACATTGGAATAAAAATGTATTGTCTTTTAATGCCTATTTTGATGGACGTGAGTGATTATTACTACTCTTCATTTATTTTATGTATATAATTTTAGGATAATATAATTATATCATCGAGAAATATACCAGTAAAAAAAATCTTGATACAATACTCCGCAGACCAAGAAAAAATATATTATTTTAGAGAGATTATATTGTTATATCGAGAGGCAGTAGTTAGCGTATCAGCATTTTCAAACAAGACTCTAAAAAATATAGATGTTGAGGGAATTATTGTTATATTGAGTACCGTTGTAGCAAAGTTTCTCTGTATACTACACTTGGTAATGAGTAGATTTCTAATTAAATCCAATCGTAAAAAGCTGACTAAATTGCATAGTTTTCTTTCAAGGAAAAACACCACTTAAGTCATCGTAATAAATTTCCAAGTCCAAGAAATAAATTTTTCACTAAACCGTTGCCATCACGAGTAGAAAATAGAAAATACAACATCCGATGCTTAAGGAGAGTGGGGTCTCCCCTATCCATATCTTCCGAATATTTGGAGAAATACGATGCTTGTTTTCGGAGGGGGAGCGTCGATAGTATGAAAATTTCCCTTTTATGCTTATATTGTCATAATCATGTGGATATGGATCGGATTCCTGGTAAGCATGAGTAGATAGTACAGCCCCAGAACCCCGAACAATTAGATCATATAGTAGGAGTGAGTGAAACAAGGAGTAATAAAGAGTTAGTAAAAACGACTGATTCAAGTAAGGTTTGAGATAGTAAAATTTATAAATTGCTAGCTGTTGTCTTTTTTGCAAGTACTTGACATGACTGTTCCATTTAAAATTGCGATCAATGTATATGCCAAGGTATTTGATTGTAGTAACGTGTTCGAGACATGAACAATTACAATCAGAACAAATAGTACAATTATCACAAAAAATGAGTAACTTTGCCTGGTTTTAATTTACACAAAAATTGCCACGTTTTTAAGACAAATAAATCACACTGGTCGAATGGTCGACGCGTTTCGGCTCTTCAATGGAGAGCCGTCATCAGGACCTCGTGGTCAGAACTCACACGAATGAAGAGTGATGTTTACGTCTGGTCGTCCGAAGAGTTCGCCTTTGTATTTGCTGCGTCCGAGTGGTCTTTGGATGCGAATTGGGGAGCCATCTGTTGTAAAGTGTTGAAAGTTTTTTCACGACTGAGGTTAATAAAGCCTGTCCAAGCTGACGAAATAGGTGGTGTGTTTCTTCCATCATTAACGAGGAAATTCTGGCATGTTCTGATGAAGTATCCCTCGAGAAAATTCAATTCCGAATTGTGTGTTGCTTTTTTAAAAACAAATGCTTTGTCAAAATCAAAATGATGTGAATGTTGCCAGCAGTGTTGGGCAATAGCCGAATTATCCGTCCGTCCCTTCTCAACATGCTTTCGGTGTTCGAGAACTCGAATATTTAGATTTCTTCTAGTTTGGCCAATATATCCATTTTCACAATTCTTGCATGGGATGAAGTAGATACCAGATTCTTTGGAGGGTGAGATAGGATCTTTCAGATGGGAAAAGGTGAGTATATTTGTTGGCTGGAATATTGTATGGAAGTCAAATTTCTTGAAGATAGAAGAGATCATGAAACTTGAAGAAACGAATGGAAGAACAACGGTATTAGAAAACTGTTTTGAGTCAGCTGGGAGCAGGTTCGTGGTGCATGTCTGGGTCATTTTTCTGAGGACCTTGTCGATGATAAAAGGTGAAAAACCCCGATTAGAAGCGATGTCACGAAGGATATTGAGTTCATTCTGGAGGGAGGCTGAATCACTGCAAAGTTTTAGTGCTCGATGAACAAAAGAAGAAAATGCCGAAAGTTTCTGATTGGGAGGATGAAAGGATTTTGCATGAGGTGGCATGGAGATAGCGAATGGCTTACGGTACACAGATGTATGAAATTCAGTGTCTGTCTTTTTAATGAGCACGTCGAGAAAAGGCAGTATATTATTTTTTTCCATTTCATAGGTGAATTCAATATGTGGGTCAATAGAATTCATAAAATTGAATAACTCAGTGACATTGACATCAGTCTCATCAACTAAAGTGAATGTGTCATCAACATACCTGATCCAAAGTTTGAAGTGGTGGGTTTCCAAAAGTTTTGTTTCGAAAAAATCCATATATATGTCACAGAGGATAGGCGAGAGTGGGTTGCCCATGGCAAGACCTTCTGTTTGGCGGTAAAACTTTCCAAACACTGAAAAATAATTGTGCGATACACAAAGTTGGGTGAGTTGACATATTTCTTCGATTTCAATCGAGGAGAAGTGGAATTCTTGCAGACGTTGTTTCAGGAAAGAAATTGCACCGCTGATGGGAATGTTAGTAAACATGGATTTGATATCGAAGGAAATCATTGTAGCGTTATCTGGTTGAATGCTGCGGATGATGGAAACGAATTCTGAGGAATTCTTTACTGTGAAACGATGTTTTTTGCAGAGAGGGGACAAAAGTTCAACGAGAAATTTAGCAAGTTGATGCGTAGGTGATCCAATGCAAGAAATTATAGGTCTTACTGAAAATGAAGGTTTGTGTATTTTTGGAAGAGCATAAAGTCTCCCGCAGTTTGCGGCGGATGGAAAGATGCGTTTCTTGGTCGAAGAATGTAGAATGGGAGTCTGATTGATTTTCTTTTGAACCAGTTTTAGAAGGGTAGGAGCTGGATCCGTATTGAGACAAGTATATGGTCCATCGCTAATTAATTTTTCAACCGACTCTTGATACATGGATTTATCAAGTACAACAATTTGGCCACCTTTGTCAGCTTGAGTGATGAAAATATTGTTGTTTCTTTTTAGTTCTCGAATGGCAGAGATCTCAGATTTCTCAAATGGTGAAGAAATGGTTTTTCGATTGGCCGAAACTGAAGAGGAAACCAAGTGCCGAAGAGATTCTTTCTGATCAGGAGAAATTTTACTGTTGAGGAATGACCGTTCGATGGGCGCAAGAAGTTTTGTAGGACAAAAATGAGGCCTAGGTGATGCAAAATTAAGTCCGTATTCAAGTACTTTCAAATGGGCACCAGACAATGTTTCACTCGAAAGATTGACAACTTTTGGAGCATTCGAGAAGTCAGAAAATTTATGAGAACTTTTTTTTCGAAGAACTTCTTGCAAGAAGCTGAGTGAACTTATTATCCAAAATTTCTTGATGTTGGCGATACACGTGAAGTGCCCGGTGGAACGATCTTGCGTCAAGCTGGGCGAAATCATCACGAGAATGTGCGAGAGAGAGATGCAGTTTGTACAAATCCAATTCAATTTTAGCAAGATTGCGACGGTGACCATGGATGATCGATCGCAAAATTGCAAGTCGACAATTGAAAAGGTTGCGTTTGATGCGAACGGAAACAGGCTGATTGGAAAAAACTTGTAAAAATTGTGGCATTACCTTGTGATCTCTGCAACGTTTCAGGAATGCAATCTTGTTAAGAATCCGGAGTTTCTTGATACGGAGGGCACAAAATTGGTTGATCGAGTTCATATTGGCGAAGTCCCAGGAATCAACGGACGTAGTATGAAAAAGAAAGCACACGTTGGGCTAAAATATTATCACAAAAAATGAGTAACTTTGCCTGGTTTTAATTTACACAAAAATTGCCACGTTTTTAAGACAAATAAATCACACTGGTCGAATGGTCGACGCGTTTCGGCTCTTCAATGGAGAGCCGTCATCAGGACCTCGTGGTCAGAACTCACACGAATGAAGAGTGATGTTTACGTCTGGTCGTCCGAAGAGTTCGCCTTTGTATTTGCTGCGTCCGAGTGGTCTTTGGATGCGAATTGGGGAGCCATCTGTTGTAAAGTGTTGAAAGTTTTTTCACGACTGAGGTTAATAAAGCCTGTCCAAGCTGACGAAATAGGTGGTGTGTTTCTTCCATCATTAACGAGGAAATTCTGGCATGTTCTGATGAAGTATCCCTCGAGAAAATTCAATTCCGAATTGTGTGTTGCTTTTTTAAAAACAAATGCTTTGTCAAAATCAAAATGATGTGAATGTTGCCAGCAGTGTTGGGCAATAGCCGAATTATCCGTCCGTCCCTTCTCAACATGCTTTCGGTGTTCGAGAACTCGAATATTTAGATTTCTTCTAGTTTGGCCAATATATCCATTTTCACAATTCTTGCATGGGATGAAGTAGATACCAGATTCTTTGGAGGGTGAGATAGGATCTTTCAGATGGGAAAAGGTGAGTATATTTGTTGGCTGGAATATTGTATGGAAGTCAAATTTCTTGAAGATAGAAGAGATCATGAAACTTGAAGAAACGAATGGAAGAACAACGGTATTAGAAAACTGTTTTGAGTCAGCTGGGAGCAGGTTCGTGGTGCATGTCTGGGTCATTTTTCTGAGGACCTTGTCGATGATAAAAGGTGAAAAACCCCGATTAGAAGCGATGTCACGAAGGATATTGAGTTCATTCTGGAGGGAGGCTGAATCACTGCAAAGTTTTAGTGCTCGATGAACAAAAGAAGAAAATGCCGAAAGTTTCTGATTGGGAGGATGAAAGGATTTTGCATGAGGTGGCATGGAGATAGCGAATGGCTTACGGTACACAGATGTATGAAATTCAGTGTCTGTCTTTTTAATGAGCACGTCGAGAAAAGGCAGTATATTATTTTTTTCCATTTCATAGGTGAATTCAATATGTGGGTCTACTTTAGTTGATGAGACTGATGTCAATGTCACTGAGTTATTCAATTTTATGAATTCTATTGACCCACATATTGAATTCACCTATGAAATGGAAAAAAATAATATACTGCCTTTTCTCGACGTGCTCATTAAAAAGACAGACACTGAATTTCATACATCTGTGTACCGTAAGCCATTCGCTATCTCCATGCCACCTCATGCAAAATCCTTTCATCCTCCCAATCAGAAACTTTCGGCATTTTCTTCTTTTGTTCATCGAGCACTAAAACTTTGCAGTGATTCAGCCTCCCTCCAGAATGAACTCAATATCCTTCGTGACATCGCTTCTAATCGGGGTTTTTCACCTTTTATCATCGACAAGGTCCTCAGAAAAATGACCCAGACATGCACCACGAACCTGCTCCCAGCTGACTCAAAACAGTTTTCTAATACCGTTGTTCTTCCATTCGTTTCTTCAAGTTTCATGATCTCTTCTATCTTCAAGAAATTTGACTTCCATACAATATTCCAGCCAACAAATATACTCACCTTTTCCCATCTGAAAGATCCTATCTCACCCTCCAAAGAATCTGGTATCTACTTCATCCCATGCAAGAATTGTGAAAATGGATATATTGGCCAAACTAGAAGAAATCTAAATATTCGAGTTCTCGAACACCGAAAGCATGTTGAGAAGGGACGGACGGATAATTCGGCTATTGCCCAACACTGCTGGCAACATTCACATCATTTTGATTTTGACAAAGCATTTGTTTTTAAAAAAGCAACACACAATTCGGAATTGAATTTTCTCGAGGGATACTTCATCAGAACATGCCAGAATTTCCTCGTTAATGATGGAAGAAACACACCACCTATTTCGTCAGCTTGGACAGGCTTTATTAACCTCAGTCGTGAAAAAACTTTCAACACTTTACAACAGATGGCTCCCCAATTCGCATCCAAAGACCACTCGGACGCAGCAAATACAAAGGCGAACTCTTCGGACGACCAGACGTAAACATCACTCTTCATTCGTGTGAGTTCTGACCACGAGGTCCTGATGACGGCTCTCCATTGAAGAGCCGAAACGCGTCGACCATTCGACCAGTGTGATTTATTTGTCTTAAAAACGTGGCAATTTTTGTGTAAATTAAAACCAGGCAAAGTTACTCATTTTTTGTGATAATATTTTAGCCCAACGTGTGCTTTCTTTTTCATACTACGTCCGTTGATTCCTGGGACTTCGCCAATATGAACTCGATCAACCAATTTTGTGCCCTCCGTATCAAGAAACTCCGGATTCTTAACAAGATTGCATTCCTGAAACGTTGCAGAGATCACAAGGTAATGCCACAATTTTTACAAGTTTTTTCCAATCAGCCTGTTTCCGTTCGCATCAAACGCAACCTTTTCAATTGTCGACTTGCAATTTTGCGATCGATCATCCATGGTCACCGTCGCAATCTTGCTAAAATTGAATTGGATTTGTACAAACTGCATCTCTCTCTCGCACATTCTCGTGATGATTTCGCCCAGCTTGACGCAAGATCGTTCCACCGGGCACTTCACGTGTATCGCCAACATCAAGAAATTTTGGATAATAAGTTCACTCAGCTTCTTGCAAGAAGTTCTTCGAAAAAAAGTTCTCATAAATTTTCTGACTTCTCGAATGCTCCAAAAGTTGTCAATCTTTCGAGTGAAACATTGTCTGGTGCCCATTTGAAAGTACTTGAATACGGACTTAATTTTGCATCACCTAGGCCTCATTTTTGTCCTACAAAACTTCTTGCGCCCATCGAACGGTCATTCCTCAACAGTAAAATTTCTCCTGATCAGAAAGAATCTCTTCGGCACTTGGTTTCCTCTTCAGTTTCGGCCAATCGAAAAACCATTTCTTCACCATTTGAGAAATCTGAGATCTCTGCCATTCGAGAACTAAAAAGAAACAACAATATTTTCATCACTCAAGCTGACAAAGGTGGCCAAATTGTTGTACTTGATAAATCCATGTATCAAGAGTCGGTTGAAAAATTAATTAGCGATGGACCATATACTTGTCTCAATACGGATCCAGCTCCTACCCTTCTAAAACTGGTTCAAAAGAAAATCAATCAGACTCCCATTCTACATTCTTCGACCAAGAAACGCATCTTTCCATCCGCCGCAAACTGCGGGAGACTTTATGCTCTTCCAAAAATACACAAACCTTCATTTTCAGTAAGACCTATAATTTCTTGCATTGGATCACCTACGCATCAACTTGCTAAATTTCTCGTTGAACTTTTGTCCCCTCTCTGCAAAAAACATCGTTTCACAGTAAAGAATTCCTCAGAATTCGTTTCCATCATCCGCAGCATTCAACCAGATAACGCTACAATGATTTCCTTCGATATCAAATCCATGTTTACTAACATTCCCATCAGCGGTGCAATTTCTTTCCTGAAACAACGTCTGCAAGAATTCCACTTCTCCTCGATTGAAATCGAAGAAATATGTCAACTCACCCAACTTTGTGTATCGCACAATTATTTTTCAGTGTTTGGAAAGTTTTACCGCCAAACAGAAGGTCTTGCCATGGGCAACCCACTCTCGCCTATCCTCTGTGACATATATATGGATTTTTTCGAAACAAAACTTTTGGAAACCCACCACTTCAAACTTTGGATCAGGTATGTTGATGACACATTCACTTTAGTTGATGAGACTGATGTCAATGTCACTGAGTTATTCAATTTTATGAATTCTATTGACCCACATATTGAATTCACCTATGAAATGGAAAAAAATAATATACTGCCTTTTCTCGACGTGCTCATTAAAAAGACAGACACTGAATTTCATACATCTGTGTACCGTAAGCCATTCGCTATCTCCATGCCACCTCATGCAAAATCCTTTCATCCTCCCAATCAGAAACTTTCGGCATTTTCTTCTTTTGTTCATCGAGCACTAAAACTTTGCAGTGATTCAGCCTCCCTCCAGAATGAACTCAATATCCTTCGTGACATCGCTTCTAATCGGGGTTTTTCACCTTTTATCATCGACAAGGTCCTCAGAAAAATGACCCAGACATGCACCACGAACCTGCTCCCAGCTGACTCAAAACAGTTTTCTAATACCGTTGTTCTTCCATTCGTTTCTTCAAGTTTCATGATCTCTTCTATCTTCAAGAAATTTGACTTCCATACAATATTCCAGCCAACAAATATACTCACCTTTTCCCATCTGAAAGATCCTATCTCACCCTCCAAAGAATCTGGTATCTACTTCATCCCATGCAAGAATTGTGAAAATGGATATATTGGCCAAACTAGAAGAAATCTAAATATTCGAGTTCTCGAACACCGAAAGCATGTTGAGAAGGGACGGACGGATAATTCGGCTATTGCCCAACACTGCTGGCAACATTCACATCATTTTGATTTTGACAAAGCATTTGTTTTTAAAAAAGCAACACACAATTCGGAATTGAATTTTCTCGAGGGATACTTCATCAGAACATGCCAGAATTTCCTCGTTAATGATGGAAGAAACACACCACCTATTTCGTCAGCTTGGACAGGCTTTATTAACCTCAGTCGTGAAAAAACTTTCAACACTTTACAACAGATGGCTCCCCAATTCGCATCCAAAGACCACTCGGACGCAGCAAATACAAAGGCGAACTCTTCGGACGACCAGACGTAAACATCACTCTTCATTCGTGTGAGTTCTGACCACGAGGTCCTGATGACGGCTCTCCATTGAAGAGCCGAAACGCGTCGACCATTCGACCAGTGTGATTTATTTGTCTTAAAAACGTGGCAATTTTTGTGTAAAAAAAAAATAGTACAATTGTAATTATGGAAAACTAAATTAGGGTAAAAGAGAATTTAGTTTGGGATGAGAAATTTATAAACTTAGTTTTTGATGTATTTATCTGTAGGTCGTTAGCAACAAACCACTTTCGAATTCTAATTAAATCAGTATTGATCATGTTAGTTCGAGATTGAAAATCGTCAGCTGAGTAAAGTAATACAGTGTCATCGGCAAAAGTTATGATATTGCCATTTATGTTTAAGTTGCATAGATCATTTATGAATATTGAAAATAATAATAGTGAAAGGTGTTCCTCAGGGCTCTGTCTTGGGACTATTTCCAATGAGCTGCTAAGGCTATTGTGAATTTTGACTGACTGTGTTCTATGGGTTAACAGTTAAATATGAAGCAATTAGCTTGAAAGCATTATCTTTGATTCCGTTATAAGACAACTTATTTAGTAATATATGATGATTCACACTATATCGGAAGCTTTTCTTATGTCAAGAAATATTGCAATGGTTTTTTTTAGAACTATCAATATTTTCAGCGATAAATTTGGTACATGTTAGTAGAGCAGTTTCTGTGTTTTTATTAGGAAGGAATCCCCAAACTGATTGTTAGAAAAGAAATTGAAATGTGAGAAAGAAAAAATTATATTTTTAATAATTTTGAATAATTAAAACAATCTGAATTTTCAAAATTTCTCTATGAATTTTTTTTCTTTGCATAAATTTTTACAAGTATAAAGTTAGATATGAATTTATATGATTTCATGTAGTACGAGTATAGCAGAATTTTTCTTATTCTGGAATCATAAACCCCCCTTCTCCACCACCACAAGCAAAGCACCATTTAGAAGCTTGAAACTGCTCCTAGGTATTTCCTATGCTAAGAACATAGTTGGAGCAGTGAGCAAAGCGACGAATGAGAAAGAAGAGCAGCGAGATGAGAATATAGCTGCGAGCAAGGAACATAGCACACATAGTGGAGGGTGTTTAATATAGCAGAGAGTATCTAATGTCACACACAATTAAACAACAAGATTCAAGTGAAGAAATTCCTGGATTTGACAAATATGTTTAGGATATTAAATTGCTTCAACCGGGCAATTTCATAATTTATTCCTATATTTCTTTACAGGGTTTAGAAGATAGAAAGTTTAAAACTTATTGAAAACAGAAATTCACAAACATAGACATATGAGTAGGAAATTTACCATATTTTTTTTCAAGCTGATGTTAACCAACCTGTAAAAAAACACAGATCAGGGTACATTTAAAAAATCAAGAAATGACAAAGGAAAAATTATGGATCTCAAAATCAAAGAACATCACAATTTGTTTACCTAAATTTCACGCAAAAGAAAAAGATTTGCACAGGATAATTTAAAATTCTACATGTATATATTTATTATTTGATTAACTGATGTTTAAATCCCAGGACACTGATTCCGTGCATAAACAGATTCAATGCATCTTATATATAAATGTGAAAGTATGTATGTATGTATGCTCTTTATACAAATCTACAGTTTTAGACCGATCGTCGCCAGATTTTGCATATATACCAAACAGGTCCGGGATTGAACAGTAGGCTACTTTAAAAGTTCGTCAGAGCTGGGCAAATGCCCGAAATGGGCAAAAAACTGCCGGGCAACAATGGTTTTGGGGCCTCAACAATTACTTTCGGAACGTTTACTTTGGTTACCGTGGTTTCCAACAATGCGTTTCAGACTTGAATATATGCCTTTACAATGGGGTTTGTCACACCTTTAATTCTGCCATTATAACAGTTTATTCCTTTATAACGGTTTGTCACTTTTCCAATCCTCCCAGTAATTGAAGAAAACCCTGGAAGCGCCAGATATTTTTGCTTGCATGTATACAGGGTGTCCTGTAAGTGCTAATGTGGCCTTTATCTCATCAACCACCCATCGTTGAGGTATAGTTTCAATTTAAAAAGTGCTTAAAAGGAGTTTGAATAATATTCGCTGCAGAAGCTGGATATCTGACGTCACTAACAACAGAGAACAACAACTACGACGATAAAACAGGGAATAAAAATGTTCTACGCCAGCTGATGAACTCAATGCTTGCCTCAAATCATCAGCACTCTACTTCACCAAACACCAACTCTGGCCATATCGCTACATTGCAATTTACTGCCATTAGTGAGATGGGTTGGAAGTGAAGGTTCTGTCTATCGGTGGTCGCCTCGAGTTTGTTAGGACATCAACACTCTGGCACGAAGCTAAAAAATTATCATTATCCACCAACATGCGAGTTCAACTGCAAAATGACTCAGCACTGCTATCATTTTCACATCAGTTGATCAAACTTGGCAATGGAAGAATTCCCGTAGACCCAAGCACTGGACTGATAACGTTCCCAAATGGATTTTGCCAGTTATTATATATATAAACTCAGTTCAAGAACTTCCAGACAAAGTCTTCCCAAACATTCAACAAAATCACCGAAACCATGAGTGGCTTTGTGAGAGTGCGATTCTGGCACCGAAAAATGAGTGTGAACAAGATCAACGGAAAAATCCTAAAAATTATTCCGGGAGACTCCACATCTTACAAATCGGTTGACACTGTCACAGACACAGCGCAGACAGTTCTGTATCCTGCAGAATTTCTGAACTCTTTGGATATTCCGGGTGTGCCACCACACAATTTGACCCTCAAAGTCGGAGCACCTGTAATGCTTTTAAGAAATTTGGAGACACCGATACTCTGCTATGGCAACAGACTCTGCGTGAAGAAATTGCACAATTGCATCATTGAAGCAACGATTCTGACTGGATGTTACAAAGAAAGAGAAGTCTTCATTCCATGTATCCCACTCATCCCCGAAGAAATGCCATTCACTTTCAAGCGGTTACAGTTCCCGATTCGTTTAGCTTTTGCCATGACAATCAACAAAGTGCAAGGCCAGTCGTTAGCAGTGGCAGGTATCAACCTATTTGAGCCCTATTTTTCACGCGGACACCTCTTCGTCACCTGTTCGCGTGTTGGTAATCCTAAAAATTTGTACATCTACACACCAGATGGAAAAAGAAAAAATATAGTGTATCCACAAGCGATTGCCTGAAGATTTTAATTAAAATATTTAAATATAAAAGTAATTTTCTCTTACTTGATGCAGAAATTTTTTTGATTAAGAAGTAATTAATAAGCTATACATATATAAATTTTTTACGGGGCGGGCAACGTCGCCGGGTATCAGCTAGTATACAGTAAAAGTCCTTTATATAATTGGTATGGCTTATAATGAGAATCTTGCTATTATGAATGATTTTTTAGCAATTGATGTCAACTGATGCTGATTATATGAAGATTTGTTTTATAATCATTTTTATACTCCCAATTTGCAGAAAAATGTCAACGAGTCCATAAACCCATGTAATTAGGCATTGGGATAATGATTCAGAATTTTAATTGTTTGGCCGGTCAGCTAAATCATTTTGAGAATGCAAAATTCCCTGCAAAAACTTCTGAGGGAATCAATTGCTGTGAGCAAAATAACAATATCACAATTAGAATCCGGTTCATTTGCTAATATCTAAATGAAATGAGATCTAAAAGAAAATTTATAACGCATGCTAAGCAAGAACCTTCTACAACTTTTTTAATCTAGTTGAGCAAAAAATTGAAATTCATCTATCAAAAGTTATAATGACGATTTTCCAATAATTGTGAACTCTTATTATAAGAGTTTACTGTATTTTTTTTCTATATACCGATAATTAACTTTGGCCCACTACTATTTCCATAATACTACATTTGATATTACACCTAATTAATGCTATAAATTAATCATTAAAGCATGTCCTTTACTTTATCACATTAGAATTTTACATAATTTAGTGTCCCTTTTTCTTTTTATAAGCCATGCTGTTAAAGATACCTCAAACATACCCGGGGGCATATGCAAGACCTACTTTTTGGGGGAAGTGGCACAAGGAATCTCTATAAAACGAATTTTGAGTTACTACAAGCATTTTAAATTAACAGAAATTTATTAACATAAGATATAAAATTTGTTTTTGAAACTTCAATTTTTTTTTTTCAAAAATAATTTTTTATCATTTTAGGGGCACAGATCCCTTATTTCCTGCATATGCCTCTGAAAAAACATTTAGAACTTATGATTTAAAACCTTATTTATTGTCATAGAATTTCATTGGCTTAAGCAAATCCTAACTACAGTGACCTCTCACTTATACGTTTCTCTCCATTATGAGACTATTTTCTGCTTTCCTAGTCTATAATATATTGGTAAATAATCTTATTCACTTCTATTTTTTTCTAACTTATACATCTTTTTTTTCCCCTTGGATTTATTATTTGATCAAGAAATATTTTGTACTAATTTACCTCAAATGGATGATCTTCATCTTTGCAATATATGCTTATGCAACTTGGATGAAGGTGCTACTCTCTTCTCTCATTGTTCTGTCTTCATAAATGATTGTAAAGGACAATCTGGAAAAAGCCAATGTGAGAAAAAAGTATTTCATACACATTCATAACAAGTTATAAAAACATGAGTAGAAGTTCAATTTTTAGGTTTTTTCAAGAAACCTGAAAGATAGACAAAAAGGAACCTAATTATCTTATTGAATCTCATATAGCACCATATCATCAAAGTAACAATAGAAAAGTTATAAAAGATTTACCGTTAAAGGTAGATTTTTTTTTTACTCATTTTATTTACAATTATTTTGGGCAGAGGCTTCAGCCTCCTTCAGATCTTCTACTGTGGCCCATGACTATCTGAATAAACTGCTTACATCTAAAATACGGGGGGGACACAGTCAGATGTGCAGAATCCTTGAGTTTTTTTTTTTCTTTTGAGAGGAGTAGATTCAAATAGCTCGAGGACTTCCCATCTTCTAGGGAGTGGGGAGGCTAAGAAAATGACAAATATTTACCATAACGCTTGTACCATGCCTTTTGTGCTTTCGAACATCATTTTTACATGACGAATGACTGTTCTCTTGATGCTAGGAAGGAAAAACTATGGATATAAATCATAACAAAAAAATTCATTTTATCAGTAAAAATATATTTTTCAATTTGAATATTGGAGTCAGACAAGAATTGAATAGCAATTAATGTGAAACACGAAATCAGAAAAAATTTTGGTACCAGCCACAATCCAAAGCAGAGAAAATCTGTATCCATATATATTATACACTCTAGTACTCAGCAAGTTGAAATCACAGACATGGCTAAAAATTACTCCCAGAAATGATGGAGTTTTGCAATTCCACCTAGTAAGCCATAGACATTTTTAAACAACTGAAAACTGCATGGTACAGTGGCATAAGAAAAAGCTGTGTGTCTGTTACATATACTATGCTCTGAATTTTGTGGCATTCACACTGTTTTTGTTACACATATATAATTATTTTTCTCATTTCTGAATAATCGTATCTGCTTTAAAGCTTGTCAATGAACTGTCAACTGAAAATAAAGCTACAAAATTTAAAGACCTCAAAGAATCGCAATCCAAAACCCTTTTGTAATAGCAAAACTCAAGATTGAAGTTTGTTCACTATTGCATTCAAAATGCGAAAAATGGCATGGGACCGTTCAAGTATTACATAAGCAAATTTTTAGCCATTTTTGACCCCCCACCCACCCCGTCAGCAAAACTATAACCCCCCCACCTTCTCAGCAAAGTTTCGTCATCACTGCCCCCTACCTCCTTACGCATATTGTTGGGATCAGAAATGTATAAGGGTTATGCTCCCTCCCCCCCGCTGAAGAAAAAAAAATTTTAATGTAAAGAATATTTTTAAATAAATTGAAATTTCAAAAGAAAATAGCTTTATATATATCACTAGCTTACCCGTCGCACATTGCTGCGATCTCAGAAGAAAGGAAATTCAAGGAAATGAAGGAAAGGAAAAATAAAATTAAAAACAAAACTACCAGAAACCTTCGCGGGAGTGTACTCAACAACTTCCCAAAGTTTCATGTCGATTGGGTGAATGGTGTAGTAATGCATAAAGGACAAACAGACATACATTCACTTTTATATATATAGATTATAATCGATTTCTGTTAATTTCAATGCTATTTGAATGGTAAGAACTCAAAATTCATCTTTGAAAAATTCATTGCACCCACACTTTAAGTAAACCCTTGACCCGCAAACCAAATGTGCCCCAAAGGTTATCTGATGTGGCTTCCCCCCCTCCCCCAAACCTGATTTTGTAAAAATGAACTAAGCGGCACAGTCACAAATTGCTTAAATGACCCGTGGTGCAATTCCAGAGCATTCAAGTGACCCATGGCACATTTTCAGATCACTGAAGTAAGCCTCAAAGATCACATTCATCGATCACCTAAGTAACCCGCGACAGTTACAGAAAACTTAAACGATCCATGGCACATTTAGAAATACCTTGTGTGACATGTGGCACTGTTTTAGAGCACTTGAGCGGCATCCTTGCGGTTCTACATCACTCAAGTTACCTGCGGAACATTTTCCGGATTACTTAAGTGATCTGTGGCATAATTATGGATCACTTGAGTGATGCGTAGCACATTTCCCCAGAGCACTCAAGTGACCCAGAAACATTTCCAGAACACTTGAAGGATCTGTGAAACATTTAGAGATCATTAAAGTGGCTTTGTAGGGGCAATAGGTTAGGTTAGGTAGAAAGTTAGTTCAGGCGCCCAATAACTATCGAAACGTTTTTTACATTTCTGACGCACCAAATAAGATGCCATTGAGAATATTTTATAAAGGGTCCAAACCCCCCCCCCCCTGCCATTAAGTCAGCAAATCCGAAACCTTCATCGATGCTGTCTTGAATGACCCCCTATGTGAAAAAGGTTCGTGAAAAAAATTGACACAAAAAACTGAATGAATGTGGTTCATAAGATATTTCAGTGTGGGGGGAGGGGAGTACTATGATAAATTTTTCTCATGATTACTTTTTTTTATTCTAGATACCTTGAAATTCATATTGTTCCAGTATTAATTAACTCTACAAAAGGATGGTATTGATAATTATGTCAAATAACTATTAACTACTATTTTATGGGGATTTTGTGATAATTTAAGTTTAGAATAGATTATTAACTTCAATAGAACTGACATTAGAAGTATACTTACATGATATCTTCCACATCATGAACAGGTAACGTAATAGTGCCAGATTCACCTTCGAATGAAAAGTAAAACAAAGATTGTGACTAGAAAGATTTAAAATACTTTTTAGCGATATTGAAAAAAAATACTTTCAATATGAAAGTATGACACAATGTTGTCCTGATGAAGAAAATGCATGTCACACACTATGTTTTCAAAAGCTTGCGTCTATTTTGAAGTTTAGACATTTTCTCAAATTTATAGAAAAATACTCTGTGAATCGTTATGAAATCTCTGATCCGAGCCCTATACTCCTGCTCACATTTTAGTCAAGAGTTCATTTAGGGGACCAACAAAAAATTAAATAAGAAAAAAAAAATTCGATCTACCCCCTGTATGATGTGTATCTGACGATACCATTGTTTTTGACTTGTGTTGGTTACTTCCTAAGATAATTAGCCTTTAAAGAATTTTGTCACATAACTTTTTGTGAATGCTTCCAGCATCGTCAGATGATTTAAATACAAATACGAAGCCACAACATTTAAAGACGTATTCATGTCAAAAAGTTAAATTACAGCTAATTAAATTAGAGTAAAAAGTGACACCATTAATAAAAATGCCCAGTTTTATTATTGGTGGACAAAACATGTTCGCTCCAGTGGAAAAACCATTATTTTATTGATTTGATTTGTTTCTGATTTTATGCAGTACATTCTGTATTTTTTGATACATGCTGTGATCCTCACTTTCCTCTGCATGCCAAGAATTGATGAGAGTTAAATATTCAAAAATCTGTTGTCTCCCAATTTTTACGGAATTCCAGGCTGAAGTGGGGGAATACAGGGCATAAATATGTATTTTACCATGTACAAAAAAAGTTGAAGAGTGGGTGTAGTAGGTCCTCTTCCTTTGTGTATGCCAATGTTTACAGTAGACTCATTAAAGGTGCATTTCTCAGGCCAAGGTTTTAGCTGATTGCCAAACGGAAGATTGCCTAGAAGGTAGTTATAAAAAAATCCAATATTTTTTGGCTACAGCCCCAGTTGCTTTTGTTTAGTCTGAATGCTTCCTATTCTGAAGGAGGGGGGGGGGAAGAAGAGGAATCAAGCTCATGTATGAACTCAAGTCAGTCCCCCTAATTGTGATTTATTGATATATACTGATTCATATAATAATTGAAATAACATAGTAAAAAAAATTTCCTCACCAAGTAATACAGTTTCAATCGATAGCTGTTCATCTGGAAGCCTTTTCAAGATGGAAAACATATCCACTGCTGAGATTTCGAATGAATAAGATAATATTTTGCACAGCAGGTCGTTAGATATGATGATTATTCTGGTTCACTGATTTGCTGTGAATTGATGATGATTGAAGATGTTTTAATTTCAAGAAATCTATATAATCAAGCAGGCATCTAAGTAAGCTCAATACTTCCATATAGTAATACACTTGAACCACAATAATCCAAACTAATTGGGAACGAACGATGCGTGTTCAGATTAGCAAAAAGTTCTGATTACAGAGGTTCATCTTTTAAACATGCCTTTTTTATAAACTGTAATAATAGTGTCCCCTACGGTGGGATAAGTGTTAAATGCCAGATATTCCTGTTTAAAAATTACCAAAAGTTGATAAAATCTGTGATGCTCATCTTTCTGAGAAGGACGAATCAATGATTTTTTTTAAACTTTTCAGTATTACATCTTTGCTTCAACCAATGACAAGGCTGTGGGGGGGGGGGGGGGAGGTGTCAGGCACAGCAGCCTGGTGTCTCCGGAAATGTTGGAAAATACATATATGTGGAATAACATCTTGAGTCTATTGTTCTATCACTTTGATCCCCTTCTCGAAATGCCAGTTGTCCCTCCAAAATAAATTTCTGGTCTTCACCAATAGACACCAAGAGGAGTTACAGAATTTCAAAGAGGCATATAAAAATATTGCTTCCATATCTTATAGGAGATTGGAATGAGTCCCTTTCCATTCTCCCGAAACTTTCGGTGAGAGAGGTCATTCACTAGGCTGCAGAAAAATGGGAAAATGAGATGGGCCTCGCTAAAACAATCTGGCAGAAATTATGCCCAAGGCTTGTGAAGGATATAAAACAGCTAGTCAAACTCAATTTTAAAAATAATAATAAACTATGAACTCGCAGCTTCTCAAGACACGTCTATCTCTGTCTTACACACGCACACTGACAAAAAGCAGATGACAACAATATTGTCTGCAATAAAACACATACCAAAGCGTATTAAAGACGCTTTGGTATGTGTTTAGACAGTATTAAAGACGCTTTGGTCTATTGGAATTATTGATACGCTTTGTCACATACTCTCACAGACGAGATGCGTAGTTTTTCCCTATTACAACTTCTCTTTTCTCTGATAATGTTTCACGTAGACTTTAGCATTTTGCTTTTGATGATAATCAAAAAACAATAAAGGAATGTGACAAAATCCTTTAGCTTTCAAAAGAAATCCCTGATTGTGAGGAAGCAGAGAAAAGGAATGTGGGCAAAATGTTATCACTAGACTCGAACAATCATAGAATTCTCATGGATACAGAAATCATCTCCATAGTTTCAACTGGCAACCACTCATTTTCAAGCGATGGGTTATAGTATGATTCTACACCACCAAAGAGCAAAGCGTATTAAAGACGCTTTGCCAAAGAGTCATTCAGAAGCTGTGGTTGCTTTTGAAATTGGCCTACAATATATGGACCAGCATGATAATACAACCCAGTGCATACATCATATTTCTGAAATGATGGCTACGAACTGCATTGTTTGCTTGGTATATGGTACTTTCTCAAATGAAGATAGATTTTTCTTCTATTCAGCTATGTAATTCATCATTATGAGCAGCGTAGTGGTAATATACTTGTCGATCATCATGAATGTTACTGTTACGTTCAATCCCAGGGAAGGACATGTATAAGGTCTTTCCCTACTAGACCTGAGGTGACTGCCAATAGATAATAGATGACACCTTCTCAATATGCTCTTGCAAAGTACCACTATCAAGGCAAGTACAGAAAGTTTAACATGAAATTCATGCCCCCCGTGGGGGGGGGGGGCTGGGGGCTTGGGGTGATTCTCATTTTTTTTTCACGTTATTATAAATTTATGATAAAGGGGTCCTGTGAAAGTCTGGTCCAGGGACCCACAAAAGATCCCAGCCTGTGGGGTTCTGCCTCAGGATATAGATGTCATGCATGACTTTCTTTTGAGAGAAAGATTATCTACTCAACTCGATCAATAGTAAATTGTTGTATGGCAATGTGACCAGAGTTGGTGTGTGGTAAAGTGGTAGTAGTACCCTGTGATATACACTTTGATATTGATGGACTGGAAACACAAGATATGGAGCACATGGAATGGAATCTCCACATCTCTAACAGGAGATTCCGAAGCATTTCCCAAGGAATGAGTGCATCTGAATATCCAATGCACCTGTATTAAATTCAAAAGTACATGAAAGCAGCAAAAAAATGGGGGAAAAGAATGAGTTGAATAATTTGCAATAACATAAAAAGTATAAGAATCATAAATCACACCAAGAACCATATGATATAAATCATTAAGAGTCACCTATAAATAAATCAAAATCAGTAGTTATTGCACAAATTAATCATTGTCAATCAATTCATTGTCTATAAAAATCATTTTCAGCTAAGTCTGTCCAGCCTCTTATATTTCATACTCTGGCTAGACTTGGTCGATGCACAAATTGGTCAACTTCACTGACCTGATTCCAGACATCAATACTGCATGGCTCAATGAATTAAACAAAAAATTAGGCACTGGCGAAATTTATTTGGAGCCAAACATGTTTTTTTTCAGAAAACACCGTCCTGAATTTAAAAGTATTAAAAAAAACTAGTGAATTAAAAACTGCCAAAACATATGGACAAACTCAATATCCCAATTTATTGATGAGCTTAAGATGTTTATCCAAAACACAAGGCTAAATATGTTGATTGTTCATGATATACAGTAAAACCTCGATAAATCGTCACCTCAAGTTATCAAAAAATTATGACGGCTTAAGCGGAGTTCCGTCAGATTTATTGTGCAAAAAATAACAATATTAATAGCATTTATAAATTGTGAAAGAAAAAAATAAAATAACAATTTTTTATCTTTTTTATCTCTTATTACTTAAATTATTGTGATTAAATGTACTGTACACTTTGATTTATACTAGTAATTTTTAATTTAGACTAACAGAGCAACTGTTTGAATAAGTAGCTTTTCTTCATAACAGAACTCTCTATTGTTCATTAATTTTACATATACATCAAATTTAATTCTAGTGTTTGAATTCTTCAATAGTTCATGATACAACTACAAAGTAATCTCGAACACTTTTGACTTGGTGGAAAGTCCCTGGGCAGGGAAAAGTAAACAGAAGACCTCAACTTGGGAAAGAATATCTAATTTTTTTAACGAAGATAGTTTGTTTAAATTTTAAACCCTAAATTAGTAGAGTCCATGTTTTCTATGATAATTTATTATCCGTGCCCGCGTTGCACTTTGACTTGATTAATTTGATTCTTTGATTTACATAATTTTTGATTTCCTTGCACTACATGTAATTTTTGACATATCAATAAATTTTGGTTTTGCCGGAGATGCCCTGCTTACGTTGCTTCTTGCGACAGAGCTTGGGTGTCTCACGGTTTGTCCAGTTTCTCCAATGGAGCCCAGGCAGAAATGAGATCTAGCCTGAATGTTCCAAAAACCTTATATTCGGCAAATTAACTTTCGTTACTTAAACTGTTCTGTTTGGGTATATAGAATTTAAGCATATGGCAATGCTGTTAACAAGCTTTTTTTAATGGGAGCCATAAAAATAGTCTGTTCCTCTTTCTCAAACTTTTTCATAGTGACCACTTAACTGAAATTAGCGACGAGTAAACAAGGGTTTAATAACATTGTGGTCTATGAGAGCTGAAAGGGTCTGAAGAAAAATGACGACTTATAAGGATGACGACTTAACGAGGTTTTACTCTAAATATGCTTGACAACAATAACAATTTCGGATTTCTTTGATATAATTGCTGTTTATGGTTTTGTGTCTACAGGAATCTATTTACTGGTGAAACTAAAGTAGGTGGCACATGTATAGATCATGTTTTTTATTTAATGGAAAAAAAAATACTACACAAAAATTTTTAATGTGCTCAAAACTCAATTAACAGACCACTATCAATTATGAGGGTATATTGATTTTTAAAATTCAAAGAAGGTAAAAAATATTAAATGTACTAAAACCATAATTGATTATAATAAATTGGGAAAACTTTATATTAAATATCTCATTTAAAAACGTGTGTGATGAGAAGGAAATCCATCAAAAATATAAACTTTTTTAGATATAACACAACTCTCTCTCAAACCTGTAGACTAGGAAAAAAAAACCATCAACAGGTAATCAAATGGATTACAAAAGAGATAATAATATATATATATATTATCTCTTTTGTAATCCATTTGATTACCTGTTGATGGAGAATTACCTGAATAATTACAGAAGAGATAATAATAATATATATATATTATCTCTTTTGTAATCCATTTGATTACCTGTTGATGGTTTTTTTTTTTCCTAGTCTACAGGTTTGAGAGAGATATATATATATATATATATGAGTGGGTAAAAAGTCTGTAAAAATGAATAAAAACCGGAAAAATTGCCAAAATAAAGAGCGGTTAGCATCACTAGGTCACAGGAATTTTTTTAAGACTGGGAAAAAACCTCAAAAACAGCTGATAGGTGGTGTACATACACACACCTTCCAACATGTACCAATTCGTTGGAAGTTCCACAGAGGAATATGAACAAGGTGCATGTCTGGTTTAGTAATAGCCTCTACTACTAGTCGATTACTTCATGTCCTCATAATGAAGTAATTGAGTCTTCTCCTAGTTAACAAGTAAAGACTATTCAACCTCCCACATTTTTTTAAATTTAATATATATAAAGAGAGAGAGACAGAAAACATACCTATTCTGGCCTGTTGAATTGCAGACCTGATGATGTACTCATCTTTAGTTAAACAGCGCCGTAACCATCTCTTCTCTTCCTCTTGTAGCTGTCAAATATTTTATTTATTTATATTTATTTATACAATAATGTTGGCGGAGGCCTAAACATGATTCATCTCTTATTTCAAAAACACACATACGCAAAACACATATTCATCTCTTATTTCTCATATCTGATTATTTTATTTTTACCTATTACCATTATTCAAATACACTAAGTGAAAAACTTCATGTCCAAAAGTCCGAAAAATACTGAAAGTAATGTTTCACTATTAGATATATTTGACATTCATATTGTTTATGAACATTTTTTTTTTCAGCCACCTCATTGGGTAATTTGCCTGTTGTGACCTTGTATTTGTATTCAATGAAGGATGTATGTGTTTACAAGATTTTCAAAGATCTAAATTATTGGGTCAAGATATATAAAAAATATAAAAAAATCAAGACATAGCCTACTTAAGGAGAGGAAACGCTAACAAAAGAGGCTGCTGTGATTTTATTTGAATTTGGCATAAATGTCGTTGAAGAAAGCTATAGGAATGTTGTTGCCTGACGCAGCTGTCATGAGAGCATCTTTCTATAAGAACTTCTAACTTTCAACCAGTCATCCGGCTAATTAATTTCTCCATGTGCTAACCGTAGTGCCCCTTTCTATGAAGATGTGCACAATTTTTCCCTTTTTTTTATGAAGTTTGAAGTTATTAAAATATATTTTTTTATTGAATTTTTTATAAAAAAACATTAAAACCAATGTTCCTTGTTGTATATTTGAAATCATAATAAAAGTTAATTAGTAAAACTAATTAGTTTTCTAAAATGAAATGTGGAATTCTTAATTAAATGCAATGACAGCATGGGTTGTGCAAGTGCTAAATGGATGCAGGAAAATATTTCCCAGTGATTCAGGTTAAAAATGATGTATTGAAATTTATAAAATGACACGTAAATCTTATATATTTTTTCCTTGTATGTTACTAATTATGAGATAGAATATATGACTGGTTATCATGGAATCTAACAATTCTTTTTCCTTTGCTCTCTTCTCCCTGTCTGAATCTCCTTATCTTCGGCGTAAGCTTCTTGAAGTATTCTGTATCACTATTGTGTTTTCCTGGATTTGACTACAGCCGCAACAAATTGGGTCTGAGTAACCTAGACAAATTCCAGAAGAGAACCACCACATGATTATCTTTAATCCAATAGGCGTCCCTGAATATAAAATATGTTCAGGTGTGGTTCTTGATAATGCCACTCTGTGGTGTGTCTTTTGTGTGTTAGGATCAGTTGGACAGTTGTTTATTAAAGTTATCTTTGTTTTAAAAATTAATAGAAAAATGTAGAATACATGGTTCTTGCTTGTCCTACTTTTCCATCAAATCCTATCAACAAAATTTGTATAATTGATTTTAATTGAGGGAATCATTGATATATTGCCAAATAATACAACTGTAGTAGATAGCAATTAATGATTCTGAAAAAAGCAGAAATTGTATCGTTTTTAAGATTATTTGGGGGAATGTATGGGGGCTATTTGGTTTATTTTTCGCTTGCTTAGTTTGAGGATTCAACAGGTAGAGTAGTCATCATTAAAAAACTTTGTGTGGATGGAAAAAATAGTTTTGTATTTGCTACTTCATGGTCTTGGGCAGTAACATTCATCACTCAAAATTTATGGTATGCATTTTGTGTGTATAGGTGAAACAACAGTTTGCATAACAAAGCAGTTAGATGCATAAGACTATTCTATATGTGGTGATTCTGATGCTACCTAATAGCATTCAGTTGTCTTCTGTATTTTTAATGTATGCACAGGCATAAACAATATTTACAATCCTCAGCAAAGAGCTAGAAATGAAAGTGCTTCATTTGTCAAAAATGACTTCACTGGCATCAAACAGTAAAATTTAAACTAATCCCTTTTAAAAAAAGGATGGACAACCACGTAAAACCATCTGGTTCATCATGACTTATTTACATCTGACCTTGTGATCTATAAATTTTGCGGTGTGGTTTTAAAAGAGTGTCATTCTCTTAAAAATGTGTACATAACTTGTGCATACATTGTGCATAATTTGCTGTGCATTGTTGAAGAAAGTAGACAGCCTGTCCTCCAAAAAAGAATGTAATATACACTATCTACCAATAAGTATTTGGACACCTGTGATAGAAAAGAAAAACTAACTTTATTCAAAATCAATAGTTGGTAGAGCCTCCACGAGAGGCAATTACAGCGTGAACCCTCCGGGGCATACTTTCCACAAGTCCTTGTGTGACGGCTAGTGGTATTTTCTTCCACTCGGCTTGGAGAAGACATGTCAGTTCCTTCACCGATTTTGGACGGGTAGGGCACCCCTTAATTCGGCGATCCGACTCGTCCCAGAGGTTCTCGATAGGGTTCAGGTCTGGGCTCTGGGCAGGCCAGTCCATTCGATGAACCCCATTGGCACCATACCAAGCCTTGGTTAACCTCGCAGTATGACAGCTGGCATTGTCGTCCTGGAAGTAACAGGGGTCCACCCCGTAAAACTGCCACAACGTAGGAAGCACATTGTCATCCAAAATAGTGCGGTAGGCATCGGCGTTGAGCTTACCATGAATGGGGACCAAGGGTCCCAGTCCATACCAGGAGATATCTATATTCATGTATTAATATAAAATGGGCTTTAAAATTAGCTAAAAAATAATGTAATTCAGTGAAAATAGGGTTTTTTATACATTATTTACACTGTTCAATACAAAATCTTTTTTCAGTAAACCCATAATATGACAAAGTAGTACAATAAGCATGTCAAATTGTTAAAATAAGTTTGAGAAAGTTTATACTATTATTAAGTCAAATAAGTATTGATTTCTTACCAATAAATGAAATTTGTGATGGGCAGTTTGGGGCAAATGTTTTTCTTGGTTCTTATACAAGTGTTGAAGTTGTGCAACCCATTCAAAATTTGAGTTTTGTTTCCACATTTTAATGTTACCTGACGTCAGACGCATTTCATTCTTTTTTTCCTTTTTGATGGCTCACAAACAGTTACATGGGCAAGAGCGCACGAGTAATGATCCTCTTGTGCAAGGGTGATACATATGATGAACGTTGCTCTTCAATAAGATTTTAGAGGAACTGGAAAATAGTTTTGCCATTCTGTACCGTTCTAAACAAAATCCAGGAATTTATTATCTCGGCTACACCTATGGCAAATTTTGTTGAATTGTAGTATGAAATAGTTTCAGGAAGCTTTTTGGGCTATTACTGTCAATATCGACTGTTAAATGAAGCATGTTGAGCAATAAAACATTTTTATTCTATTTTTTCCTTGAGGCATCATTGTTTTCCAGTAGTGATGCTTCATACAATTGTAGTTTCACTCTTTTTATTACATCAGACACTTCTCTTTGATTTTGTCTCACCGTCTCTTATAAGCTTGTGTTTTTTGGCTTTTAGCATTTGAGCCAGCTTCAGTGTAGTGATAAAAGTTTTCTGTTGTGATATTTCTGCCCTTGTTCTCAAATGGTTTGATCAGTTGCATCACCATGTGCTCTGAAAGAGATTCGTTCGATGTTGATCCTTCCCAAGGTTTGGAAATCGCAAAACGTATTTGGTGCCCACCTCAACTGCAAGTCACAATTTTATTCCTTTTTTGTGACATCATTTGCATACAGAAATATCAATGACAAGTTTTTTCTATAGTTGAGTTTTGACTTTCCCAAAACCTTTCTTGAGTCCCATCAGAACACCAGGTAATTCAAGTTTACAAAGGGAAAAATATTTAACTCTACCTTTTTTTCAATGAAGGAATGGCAAGTAATCTCCTCATACAATTTATTGTGTTTGACATTGAAAGACTTTTATTCTTCACTATCTTCATTTAGAAATACAGTTTAGAGAGGGTAAACCGATTCCAAGAAAATTGTACACCCTTTTTTTGTCATAGAATAGTACATTGGGTCAAAACGACCCAAACCGCGTTTCTAGGTATGAGTACTTATAACTCTGAAATGCGAAAAGCAAAGAGAATAAAATTTTCGGAAATTGATATTCAAATAATATCAGTCAAAAGATTTTTTTTATCATCTGCGCTTAACTTTTTGAGTAAATGGAAACAAAGTTTGATTTGGGTCAAATTGACCCACTCCATAGTTCTAGTGTTAAACCAGTTTTTGATGCTTATTGACATCAAAAACAGAATCCTGATTGTGTGGAATATTTAAGTAAATGATGAAAGGTTTATATTGCGACACACAAAAAATTTTTGAAGGGAATCCCTATACTAAGTTTAAAGCCCCCCCCCCCCCCCACTCCAGGGGGAGATATTACATACTTGGGGAAATATATATATATATCTACAGGTGTAGATCTTTCCAACGTGTAATCTTTAATTTTATTTATTTATGTTTAAAGTATGAAATACTTTGTCTCTTGATGACTAGTGTTGTAGTGTGTATCCCCAAATGGCAGTTGGCACCTAGTGGCTGTTACCAACATAAGCCAAACTCACTTAGTGAGAAAGAAACCTGTTTCTCTATTTTTTGTCTTCAGGTTCGTGCCTTCGCTAAGAGAGGTTGGTCTGACCTCTGGCTCCAGCTAAATGCCACAATATACAAACCAGTAATACTCTGATTCTTTGAATCTTGAATCTAAAAATAATGCCCAAAATTAACTAAGCACAGGACCCCGCCGAACCTCATAAAAGCCAAGTTGAAAAAGAATGTATTTCAAGCAGGCAAAGTTGTGCTCATTGAGATACCTCCTACGGGTAATTTGTTGGCACTTCTGTCTATCTCCGTTAATGTTTTGCGCTTGGGTGAGATTTTTGTAAAAGTGGCCAACTTCAGGGATACACCCATAATTTTAAATAAGGGCATGAAGATAGCGTGCATCTCATCAACACCAGAGGCCGTCCCCTTGTTAAAGTGAACACCCCAGAAGTTGATGATGAACCTGAGATCTCTAAAGATTGGGTTGCCTGGGGTGGGGATTTCAAGCTGGACCATCTCCCAAAAGATCAGAGATTAGTATTGAACAACCTGCTGTCTTCATATTTGCATCTTTTTGCCAAGTCTGTGGCAGATTTAGAGGGTTGCGATACCATTACTCACAGTTATACCTTAGGGAAGATGTCCCCATCTGCCAAAAACCATACAGGGTGCCATTTCACTTAACTCTTTGGGGCTAGGTGGGTTAAAAACTGTCCCACCTTTTGCTTAGCTTTTTATGCATGTTGATATATAGTTTAACCCACCTCGGAAAGTTGAAGTTACTCATGTCATACAGCTTAATATTTTATTTAAAGTTTTCCATTCAGTTGGCAATGCTATGCACCCACAGTAAATGTGTAAATAAGTGAAACAAAATTATACAAATCAAAACGCATCAGTAAATTGTGTGTGCTGCTGTGTTTTTTATAATGAAAAAAATTCTGTGCTACTAGGGTTGTTATTTTCTTTTAAAATTGTGTGCCTCAAATAGTTAAGAGATGAGTTGGATCGACAAATCAAGGAATTATTGGAAGCTGATATCTCATCCAACCTTGCAACAGCTCCTATTCGGCCCCTGTATTACTGGTCAAGAAAAGAGAAGGATCCTGTCGGTCGGTGACAGACGAGTTTGGCTTACAACACTCTGAGTGTTGTAAAGCATATCGTCAAATCGTTGTTCGTGCCTAGTGACCGTTGCCAACATAAGCCAAACTCTTCAGCGAGAGAGAAACCTGTTTGGAGCAGCCTTCTTGGAGCGATGCTCTTTCTCTATTTTTGTCTTCTGTTTTGTGCCGTCACCAAGAGAGGTTGGCTTGACCTCGTGCTCCAGCTAAATGCCACAATATACAAACCAGCAATACTCTGATTCTCTGAATATTGAATCTAAAAATAATGCCTGAAATTAACTTAGCACGCGCCCCATATTTAGAGTGTACAACTGCTAGGAATCAGAACCACAGGGCTCCAAGATGGAAGCGGATGTTGACTTGGATGGGCCCACATCAATTTCAGGGACGCCATCACCCCAGAGTTCCAGGAGACGAGATGAACCGATCTGATATAAAGCCGATCTAATTTTCTGAAGATCTAGGCAACTTGCTTGGACTCTGCGTCACAGGACGATGTGTATGGAATCTGGTCTGGTGATCTTCGGCACTTGTGACTACTTCGCAGCGGCTACTTACTCGACGACCAGCGACAGATCCGCAATAAAATTATAATGTAGTGAACATTCTTTTTCTAATCCAGCCCTGGTACATGCGTTTTTAATGATAATCTAGATCTCACTAAGAAGTTATAATTGCCGTCTAATCTGTCTGAAATGCAGTAAAAATGTATGAATGATTATATGTGCCTAAATGCAATTTGATAATTACTTAAAAACTATTTTCTCTCTCTCTCTCACGACTCATTCTCAACTTGATTTAATGGTGTTTTGAGTGTATTTTAACCTATATGACCACAAATCCCCCCTCTATAATGGAGGGCTTAACCCTCCACAACACTAGTAGAAGCATGTACCATATCTTTGAAAATCTTATGAAAAAGATACAATAAAGAACATTGTAGCTTTACTTTTTTTTTCTGTATTATAAAAGTTCAGATTACGAGTTACTTGGCTTACGATTGTGTCTCAAGACACAAAGTTTGTAAATTTTTTACAAACTTTGAATTCAGCTATGAGCAACGATTCACATTACGAGTAAAAATTTTACAAACTCTGACAGATTGTCCACTTTATAAACGAGATATTTCTTGCAATATCAGTAGTACACATACCATAGCATCCTATATGAAGACCAGTCTATAAGAAGCTTTGTGTTTTCTGCCAAGTGTCACAAGTACCAATATTTTTTCTCCCACTGTGGGCAAGGTTGCCTCAACGAGTTTGGGGGCCGGGCCTAAGCAGGAATTCTTTTTTTTTTTTTTTAATTATTATTTTGATTAACCTTAGAATACTAACTGAAAAAAAAGCTGATAAAGCTACATGTTAACTGCCTATATACCTCTAGGCTATGTCTCTGAGATGTAGAGTTAGTGTTCTAGGGTTAAAGACCAAATTAAAAAATTAAATACTGTATGCAAATATTATCGAGGGATTGAGATGTTTTATGACCATAAATATTCATTCCCTTTTTTTGATTGAGACGTTAAGATATCATTGACTAAAGGAGTGGAATTCATAGGACATGCCCATGAAAGACTGTCTCACCCTCTTGTTGTGTGTTAATGCAAGTGAGGATTTTGAATTGAAGCCCCTTTTCTTTGTATCATTACAAAAACTCCATGTTCTCCCAAAACAAAATACAACATAAAATAATATAAAATGAATTAACCTGCATTTTTTATCTTTGAAAATAATTGTAATAATCTCAAGATGGTTGTTAAACAAATCATTTGAGTTTCCATTATTTTTTATGGGGAAGTTTGATTCAGTATACAAGGGTTTTGGATTACAAGCATGTTTGTAGAATAAATTATGCTTGTAAACTGATGATTCATTGTAATTGATTATGTTAATTTTTTTAAGCATCTTACAAATTTTATCAGTTTGTTTTTATAAAAGTTAATAAAGAACAAACATACCATTCCATAAGACTGAATAAAAAATGTGGTTCCTTCGTGGAGGCTGTTGTATATGTATACTGCAGATACATTGCTTTGCTGTGACTGAAATATGGGAAAAAAATCATGAATGAACTGACTTTTCAAGCAGCCATTTCTTTTTCAATGGAACTGATATTTTATGTTAATTATATGGCGTAATCTTATTTTTCAATGTTTTATGAAACATACAAGTTTCCAAAAGTTTTGGAAAAATGCTTTGAGTGTTTTAGAGAGGACTACCCAACTTATAAACGACACAACTTTGGAACAATTGAAACGAAACAAGTATTATGTTTAATGGACTGGCCTGGAATTTTCGATACACACTGGTATGTAAAATTAGTCATAACATTGCTAATAGATGGCACTGCGATTTCAATGCAATGCCCTTTTTATAATGGGTAAAATTGTCCTTTACAAACATGCTTCAAATCACATTACAATGGATCCAAAACACCCATCTTCAAATGTCTGCTAGATCTTTTGGAGAGTATTCTTAAGAAATATTCTCATTGAGGAGAATATTCTCTGGAAGGGCCAAAAGAATAAATTATCTAAAGGATTTAAGTTTTGAATGTTTATAGGAATAAATTTAAAAAATAGAAGTTAATAGTAATCTGATTTGCATTAGTAAACAAAGTGACTATTCAAGACAATTAAGGTGAACATCGCCATTCTCAAACGAGATAGAACTGTTCTCAATGAGCACTTTGACTCTAACTATGCAAGTCCAGATGAACTTGAATATGATTGCAGCATAGGCTAATATGATTGAAGCATGACCTTTATTGTTGACAAGTGTATGGTCGCTTATTTTGGTTCGAACAACCCACATTTCACGTACGAGTTGATTGGTGGTGTCGTTCCTGATACAACTGGGATCACCGATTTGAGAATCCCTATTGACGAGTGGCTTAGGTTTTTTGAACATTGCTCAGCAATAGTTAAAAAAGCATACAGAATGCTCAGTTTCATTCTAAAAAAAATAACTTGGCATTCTCTTAAAGTGAGTCTTCCACTTTTCCTGGGCTTAATTCATCCCGGACTGGAGTATGCTGATTGGTTTTGGAGACCATACTTACAAAGGAAGATTGACTTGGTCAAGGGTGTGCAGAGAAGAGCCATGCATGCTCTTGTTGTCACACAAGTTTTGAGATATAAATAAAGCCCCTGTTTCTTGAATATTTTTACATTGGAAGAACACAAGTGTCAGGGGGGATATGATCGAAGTGTTCAAGATTTTCAATGGAATGGATAAAATTGACCATACATCGTCAATCAACTGTTTTGACAAGGGGACACCAGTATCAAATGGTAAGGGACAATTCTAAGTTGTGGTGTCTCAGGGGTTTTCTCCCCAATAGTTTTGTGAATAAATGGAATAGCTCTCCCCGGGGTAGTAAATTCTAACACGATTGACATGTTTAAAAAGAAATACGATAAACATCTTGGGATGGATCGAGAAGCTATCCATACTTATATGAAACAACAATAATTTTTTATAGACAGTATGTATATTCATATTTTAACATAATTATTTGTTTTTTATTGCTCTTATTGGGTTGCTTTATTTTTGATAGTTTTTATATAAATTGGACATCCATATTTTTTATAAGCATCTTTTTTCAGCCACCTCGTTAGGCATTTTGTCTCTTGTAGTCTTGTATTTGTATTTATTCACAATAGCAATTAATTCTTGCATTCTAGATTAAGACATATTTTAGTTATATGTCTAAAAAAGGCATTATTTGCTAAGTCTTATTGTGAAATCAATTTGAATATTAAAATCTAGCAAGCTACAACCAGTATGATTGCCGATGCATTTTTTAAAAATGAACAAAAGCTTGAGAGAAGCTTTCATTAACTTCACTCGTGAAAAGACAATTATTCTTGATAGCCGTATGTAAAAGAATGTAGGAAAATAAAACCAGCATGTCTCACCTGAACAATTTGCAAAGAATTACGAGCGATACAGAATTTTAGTGTACATTCATTGAAGAAAATAATTCTATTGCTTTTGAGAAAATTAGTAATTATAAGAACAGCTTCCTTTGTCAATCAACTTTGGTTTTATTTTTTGCTTTGAACTTATTTCTGAAAAATGTATCTCATTCTAAAAGAATTTTTTAAGGTTTTGATCTTTAAAAGTTTCCAAAATCTTTAAAACAAAAAAACTTATGAAACCGCTCACCATTGATGAGAGATATTACAAGAATATTCTTAAACCAAATATTGTCATTATGATAAGAATTTGTCAAAAATTGTTTTGTATTAAATGTTTCAGGCAATGAAGACTGAACAGTGTTTTATAACAAACAAAAGTAGTAATTCTTTTTCATTATTTAAAAGGTAAATGCAGGGTATGCTGATTTAAACTAGCTTGATTTAGGAAAAAAATTTTCAGTGATTTTTAAATGAAAAAATTAAATTTTGTTTTTTCTTCATATAACTTCAAAGATATTGACATAAAAGTAACCTGGTATGATTATGCATGACATTGATATGTGGTAAAGTTTGAGATTAAAAGTAATATTGAAGATCTTTGAACTTAATCCCTAGATTCAGTGCGGAAAGAAAAAAATCTATTTCTAGATTTTGTGCATGGAAAAAATTACAGAAAAATACAGGGAGTTGAATTTGGTACTTAGCTAAACTGCACTAAGTATTTCCAATGCATTACAATGTGGCCCTAGGGTTCCCCAGGTTAAAAAACAGAGGAATTATTTTTTGTATAAAGCCGTAAATTTTATGCCCTAATTGCTGATTCAAAATAATAGATGTATAAATATCATTGGTCTTTTGACTTCTCGTATTAAAATTTTCAGTATTTTTATCAGAACTCATTAAATCTGTGTAAAAATTAAAATGTGTAAACTATTAACATCATGCAAGTCAGAAACACATCCACCAATTGCGCAAGAAACACTTTTGTCAATAGAATTTGTTTATTTAGTTGATGGTCAATTGATTGTACAAGTACAAGTACAAATACAACGCCACAACAGGCAAATTGCCCAACGAGGTGGCTGACTTAAGAACATTATGGATCCCCGAGCCATTTTTTTTGGAGGCCCTACCTACTACTGCTGCTACACCACACATGCACCCCCCCCCTCGCGGAACCCCCAACGAATCGGTACATGTGAGAATGTGCATGTACCTGTAGTGAAACCTGACGTGAAGTTTTTTTTTGTTTCTCTGTAATGCTTGTTATGTGTAGTGCTGCCATCTGCCACCAGTTTTTCTAACTATGAGTGAAGCGTTATGATTGAATGATTTATCGTTGTAGGACTGTTGCTCTCTGTGGCGAGACTTTTTAACGGGGAGATCGGCTCGCATTTGCGCCTTGAAGTTGGGAACCACAGAAAACCAACTTCAGCCGACCACCACTGTGGGGTTCGAACCCAGATCCTCGCATCGCGAGTCTGTCACTATAACCACTCGACCACCACATCTTATTATATTACATTTCCTTAATTAATGTATTACATATTTAAAGCACTTTTAAAATATATATATACCCGTAGTTCCACAACATCTGGAGATTCCAGCCTCTTTTTGTAGTCTTTGAACACCTGAATCTCATCGATTGCCAAGAATGGGAAGACGAAACGCACCGTTTTTTGTTCTTAAAAAAATAGAACACTATTTCATCATACATAACATACTATGTATACTGCAGTGTTTCCATAATACAATAACCTAATAAAATGAATGTATAAGCTTTTCATATGTTGAATAATCTATTCCAGTGGTTCTCAAACTGTGCCCCTGCAATGTGGTTCTGGATACTTCATGAAGAGATTGAAAGATCAAACAAATAAAAATAATCATGTTTTGGGATAATTTTCTGCTGCTATGAATGATATGTCGGTAACCATCAAAGCAGGAGGTAAGTTGGTAAATTAGGTAAATAGCATCATATTGGTTATCTTTTGGGCCATCAACTGCCTGCTTTAGCCATCCAAATGCAACACCCGCACTCTCCGGCCTAACTTCACCAGTGCATTTCCCCCACAGGAGGACTCTGTGGTCTTGACCACATGCCCTCTTAAGCACACTACCTCCATTGTTTGTAGACCAGGTAGGTGCATGCCAAATAGAACTTGCACTTCGGGAGGAATAGGTGCAGCACCAATGACTATGCTTACCCAGCACATATACTTGTAAAAACAGCATAATGGCCCACCACTTACCCACAGCATAATGGCCCACCACTTACCCACAGCATAATGGCCCACCACTTACCCACAGCATAATGGCCCACCACTTACCCACAGCATAATGTCACTTATTGACAGCTGAAGTAATTATACACACAGCCTTCTTGGTTATGACTTCAAGAATCTGTTCCCATGTAGAATGATGAATGGGACCATCTGAAGAGCATTGTGACCCCCCGGCAAAGTGATTTTTCTGAGGCCCTTACCTGACTAGAAATGCCCGCCTACCAATTTACAAACTTACTCTTAAAAATTTTAAACTGATCTAATTTTCCTGAAGTTCCCTCTGCACCTCAGACCCCGGGTCATGTCTGGTAGACCCATGTATTTAGGGTTACCAGATTCAAAAACAGAGGAGTGCACCTGCATGAGCACCCACAGTGATGTCAGTTTTCCCAACAGTTAGCCCATTATTCTGATCAATAAAACCAGCCACAACAATAATTTTTCCCAACTCTAAACCAGAACCTCAAAAACAGAAAAATCCTTTGAGTTTTGATGGCTGTTGGTGAATGGTAAAAAACCACAAAAACAGTTATGTTAATGAAAAGATTTTTAAAAGTGGGGGGAAAAAATTCGTAAGTATTAAAAAAAAAAGAATAATTCAGCAAACCTGAAAAGAAGGGCAAATTTTCCAAAGTGTATGGGTGCATTAGAAACACCAAACATGGCCCCCGCTCCGTCCCTTGTGGGATATAAGCAGGCTACCTTGCAGCTGGGCCATGCTGGGGAAAAAAAAGCCCCACCACACACACACACAGCCACCAAGATCACGTGCTGAACGCGGGCCGGCATTGCGTCACCGGACGTCCGACCCACGCAAAGGACTACAAACACTAACACCAAACATGGCTCTCGCTCTGAAGCAGATTACCTAGCTGCTGGGCCATGATAGAAAAACTCTCCTGATGTCTGGGCACAGCAGGCATCCCCGGCCCGTAAGCCACAGGCCTCAACCCCACCGAGGCCCCCCATTGCCTCCGACTCGCTGTAATCATACTCCCCCCCCCCAAAGTCCCCGCCAAGGAGCCCGGGCGGATCACCTGCAAGATGAAATCATCCCAAGCCATCTGCCTTAATCACCGTACTCTACCCCCAACCATCAGCTGATTTTCAACACCAACTCCTCATCTTGTCCTCTGAGGGAAGGGTTTTTTCATTTTGAAGGGTTCCTCTCTGAGGGAAGAGGGCCGGAATCTGAAAATATACCATGAAAAGAAAAACAGGATCCATGCACAAATTCAGGTCCAACGAAGTATAAATATGTAAATGGGAATTACTGATATTGACCAATTATACTGGTGTTAATAATATCACAAGACTTTTCATTGCCAGTTAGAGACACATTTAGATTTGGATGTTATAGTCCTAATGATGATCAAGTATGGAGAAATTTCAACGTTCACTTGAATATATAAAGTTCAGTTGTGCAACAGTGGATTCACTGGTGGTATACATTCGAGCACACGAATATATTGATGAATAAGAAAAATTATGGCGTTTTGTTTAGCAGTTCAGAGAAAGTATGATATATAATTTGATTAAAAGCAGGTGTCTGGGTAAAACGTCAGTTTTTGTAACAGTTGGGCTCTGAGAATGATCTAAACATAAAGTGATGCCACGAGACTTAAGATATAGAGGGTACATACATGATAATACGATGTAAATTTTTTTTTTCATTATTGTAAACAAATACTGGACAATAAGACATGAAAAAAGAATTACAAAAGAAAAAAAGGCATACACATAATAACATATAACAAATGTACACTATGTGGCCCCAAGGGACAGTAAATCCTTCCGTGCCCGAGTGGCATGGTGGTAAGATGCTCGTCTACCATCGTGAAGGTTGTCGTCAGGGTCCCAGGTTCGAACCCAAGGGAGGATATCGATAAGATATTTTCCCTAACGAACTCGAGGCGACCACCGATAGACAGCGCCTTCACTTCCAACCCATCTCACTAATGGCAGTAAATTGCAATATAGCGATATGACCAGAGTTGGTGTTTGGTGAAGTAAGTCCTTCCAGGAAGCCAAAAAGAAATTGTATTACATTTTTTTGCTGCCATTGTGAGCCGCCAAGTATGCAGTATAATTATAGAAAAAAACCATAAGAAATTTAAGACATGATGTATAACAGTTCAATGTAAAATGACAATCCATATTTAGTGAAATTTAAACAAGATGATGCAAGTATATTCTGGGTACAACATTAATACACATAAAAATTTTAAGCAGTAATATGTAAAAAAAAATTGTTAATTTTATATTTATCTTGCTTTTTTTTGAACTGTTTCAAAATATATCATAATTTTGAATACTTTTTGCATATATGTAAATTTAATATTTGTGGTTTATATTATAAGTAGTTGGTTTTTTGACTGAAATGAATTCATAAGTTTAGGAGCAGTAAATGAGAAATACTTTCGAAAGATATGTTTTTTTTCTTTTTCTGTAGTTCAAAATCATGTTTGAATGTCGCTGCTGTTCTATTTGTTTTTCTCTAAAGCCAATTTTTATTTTCCGTCGCAAAGTTTATCGTTCGGTAAATATATAATTGTCTGATGTCTAGTGTGTGACAATTAATTTTTCTATTGTTTTCAGTATAGGCTTGTGTTAGCATATTTCTTACCTTGTTATATGTGTTATTTAGTTGCATGATATTACAATGGTACGCTCCACCCCACACACACAAACCATAAGTTAGAATTGAGAAAACCCACCCGCAAAAGACATCTTTCAAAAAATTCTCCCCTATCAAATACTTGAGCATGTATAAAAGAGCTGTATAAAATCGAATTTTTTTTGTTATTTTATCGCAATGAATATTCCATTTCAAGTCATCCTGTATTGTTACCCCTAAGTATTCGTATTCATTTACTCTGTACAGTAGAACATGGACAACATCCGCAAACTATGCATAATTCAATAAAAATGCAATCAATAATAAAAATTCAATCAACAATTGCGCTCGGCCCATTAAAGCAGAGTAGAAAAATTCGAACAAGATATTATTAAACATTGAATCTGAAGTATATGTTTTAGGTAAATAATATATCACATATGAACATGGAAAGAATACAATATTGGCATCACTGACAATGATAAATTTCATCAAAATATTGCTATATATTTTATAGCATATGGGGTTAGGAAAGACGTCACAATTAAGGTACATAGTCTGAATCAGAGTCCAAGAGATTTTCTATGTCTTGATATGCCATTGGTCTCGGGAAGATGTATAATTCTTGATTGTTTTCCATAAAGTTAATACGATTTTTAATCTTATTATAATTACCAGGATTTTTTGAAAGACCTTCAACTTCCAAGACTGTGTATCGGCAAAACAGGGATTTGTAAGTGGAAGTCTTTGGTCAACGGGCAGGCTGTAGTTTAATGAATGACCGTGCCCTCCCCGCCACATTTGCATCTCTCAGTCTGTCGATTAAATCTCGCCAGATATGCTGAGAAAGGACCATGTTCGGAAAAGAATATAACCATTTCCTATATTTGTATCCAGCTGTGGGGAGGAGGGCATATATTTTCCTGCCAACTTTGCGTTCTGTCTGCCATCGATTTTGCCATTTATGCGTCATTTCCTCAGATAAGATGTTCTTTGCCCATGACTTAGGGAAGAGCAGCGAAAAGTCAGACGTCACCCTTGCAGTGGCAGCTTTTACAAGTTGGTCTGCCTGTTCTTTCCCATATGTTCCTGCATGAGCTTTCACCCAATTGTGACTGATTTGTGGATTGGCACACAGAACCTTTCTGATTTGCCTAGCGATGAGGTGTCGAGACGGGATCCCTGATTGAATGGAGTGATAAAAGTGAATCTGTGAAGATAGATGTTCTCTTCTGGAGTTCCTCCGCTTTCTTAATAACCATAAGTAAAGCAAAAAGTTCGGCTTGGAATACCGTGTTATTGGTATTCAATTTACAAGACCATCTGTAGAAGATGTCATCTTTCTGAGGGATAAAAGCTGCCACAACTCCATCTTCGGTCTTTGAACCATCGATATAGATGTTGAAATAGGATTTTTTACATAGTTCCATGTCAGTTGGGTCTGTAGATATTTGTCTATCATCAGGATATTCTGCCGGGTGTCTCTTCCATCCGGTGATTTTCCTTTGGAATTGAGTGTGACTAATGTAAGTTGCATCTTGTAGCTGAATATTACGTTTATTTCAAAGTGCCCCTATTTTAGCTTCGTACTCCACAATATATCTTAGTGGAGGCAGACCAGCCAAGATTTGCTGGGCGTTCGTTGGTGACGTTGAGTAAGCTTTGAGGATGTACAATAAGCAACAACGTTGGATAGAATCAAGACGTCTGCCCTGTTCCTCCGTTAATGTGATACCCCAGGCTGGGGTACCATATGCGATGATCCTCTCAGCCACTGTCATATATAGGATTCTTCGCATTGACGTGGTGATGCTCCATTCCTTTCCGGTAGAGCACCATAATCTTGGCATAAGGGCATTAATTTTGGCCAAAATTGTAGCGATATAGCTACCAGTTCATTTGGTCATGAAATGTCACCCCCGAGAATCTTGATATTAGATCGTTTTTTGCCGAATTTGTCACCAATTTTTAACGATGATGGTCTTTTGGAAGAGAGCCACAAAAAGTTGGTTTTATCCATAGTAATGCTGAGTCTGTGTTGGTCTAACCAATGATGGATTTCATTCAGCACATATGTGGCCAGTGTACCTGTGCCTTCTATACCGTAGGGCCCTAGGCCATTACCATAATGTCATTGGTGTAGGCCTGGACCCTAACATTCTTCGGCCACCTCTTAAGGAGGAGATCATTAAGGAATAAGTTCCAAAGTAGTGGTCCGGAACACGATCTCTGAGGACATCCCCTTGTCATTCTATGTCAAACTATTCCTAATGGTGTCTGGATCTGTACCACCCTGTGTTGGAGCATGCTTATCAGAATATTGGCTAGATTAGATAGTATAGGCAGATTAAGCAATTTTTCCTTGATGATATTATGATATGATCGAAAGCCCCCTGGATGTCCAGGATAATTATGACGTTATGTTTTTTAATTATTTGATTTTTGATCTCTGTTACAATGTCCATAAGAGCTTTTTCTGCCAAACTCCCATGCCGAAATCCATATTGAAGGGGGCTGATGACATTAGATTTTTCCAAGAAGAAGATAACTCTCTGGCAAATGACTTTTTCGAACAATTTACGTAATGTTGATAAGAAATGAATGGATCTATATGATTTAGTTGATGTTCGATCTTTGTTTTTTTGAGGAAGAAGAGGACATTGCTAATCTTGAAATGTCGTGGAAAATGTGTTCAAGTTGAAGGCGTTTATGAAATAATGCGGAGAACACCTCTGTAAAGCTTTGCAGTAGAGCTTGAAGGGTTACATTATTAATTTTGTCTTTGACAGGAGCTTTTTTTTAATTTAAATGACTTGCCATGTGCCACAGTTCTTGGCATGAGATTTTCTTATTATCTGATTCATGAGACACCAAACTAGTCATTGATAAGTTTATTTGATGATTGGTTGGATAGTTAGCCTCAGGGAAAAATTCTTGAAGTTGCCTTTGGGCTTGTTCTAGGACAGTCAAATTCTCGTCTGTATCAGTTTGGAAAAAAAGTTGTGGGGACAGAGAAGATTGTTTTACCGTTGCTTTGTGAAATATACCTTACGGATTTGTAGCTGAGTTACACAATTCCCTCCAGGAGTTTTTCTTTTTGTTTTCCTGATTAATTTTGAATATAAGGCCCTGTTACTGTGGAAAATGATTCTCAATATCTCTTTATTATCTGGGTTTACCGCTTGACACCTTCTCTTAAGGGCCCTTCTAGCTACTTCTAAATATTTGGTCCACCACCCATCGAAATATCGTGTCTTTTGCTTTGATATAAAGAGATACTTGTTACCCTGTGTTTTCAAGAGATTGAAAAGATCATTCGTGTATTTTTCCAATTGTTCAGTGGATAAGTTGATATTTCATACATGGAAGAGGTAATTGATCAACCAATGATCTCGTAAACTTCTCAATTTGGCATCTTGAGTTGGTGAATTTGACCGTCTTAATGATTGATGGTTGATCACAAATAGAAATTTCTATATCAGAATGTGGGCTATGTGTAACATCAAGATGCCTGACCTTGCAAGTTAGTTTATCAAGCGGTGGAACAAAATTTGACAATGTAACGTCTGGAGCAGCTGTGGCCCTGAAGTATTCGTATGTGTTTGAGCCATCATTGTGAAATATCAGATGATTGGCATTAGTGAAATCTAGCAGCGACCATCCTCCGTTGTTATCCTTATATCCCCAGCTTTGGTGATGGGTGTTCATATTTGAGATATTAAAATTGGAGAGTTACCACAGCTTTCCCACAAATAAGGTTCAGTTCTTGAATGGTATTTTCAATTTTCTGGTATGGGGATGAATATGCTGAGACTAAAATTATTTCTCCAGCAATAGTGCAAATTTTAATTGCCACACAATTTGTCATGATGCAAAATGTGGCACTGGAGAGATGTTGGCTAGCAAGGACTATCACTGCTTTTTTATTTAGAGAGGACCATTTCAGTTCAACCACGAAAGGAAAAGAAGTCTTCCGATCTCAGAATAAGCCTGAGGATTAGATGATGCATAGGTGATGTTTGAGTTGTTAAATATGAGTCGAAAATTGTTACTGATCTCTCTCCTGATTGCTGCTTGTCCATACAAGGATGAACAATCTATAAAGAGACCATTCAGGCTTTGAGAAATACCCCGAACTAGATGTTGGAATCCGGCATATTTGAGCTGTTCCTCCAGGTTTTTCCTTGTGAGAGTTGGATTTCTACTGCTACAGTAGGTCACGTGAATTGAAAATTTCTCCTGTCCCTGATATTGCCTGTTATTGGAGGAGTTTAAAGATTGTGTTTGGTTCCATTGGTCACTCATTTTACTAGGTGTTTGAGATTTGATAAAGGCAAGAACATGATGATTTAGATAGCCATTATTCTCCAGGGAACACTTGATATTGCAGCAAATTTCCATGTATTTATATACATTGAACAGTCAACCCATTTTTAACTAGATGAGTATGAATAATTTCTGAGTCATTCATCAAGAAATTTAATGAGGCTGATTGTTTCTTGACCTGTTGACTCTCTTCTCCTGTAAATTAAAACCGTTCCCATCTGTGGTGCCTTATCCCGCTCTAGGTAAATATTTGATCAAGATTCAGTATTTTTACTAGATGATAGTATATTCCCAAGCACTCAATGAATTTTCGAAGATTTTTGGCTAATATGTCTATCCCCCATTTGTGAGTTGTTCGTGGGGATGGCATAGATATTGTCTCTTGTCACTTTTCTAGAGAGGACAGCTGTTTTTATTTCATGAAATTTTTTTTTTTTTGGTAGCAATCAAGTGCATATCCTCTGCTTATTTTCCTGATTCTTTCTATGTCATTATGGAATTGATTTAAGATTATTCGAAACGCATTAAATTTTTTTTTTGTAGAGTTATTGTTTTTTTAAAAAGAGGAATGGTAAAAAATTCATCTTGATTTCTTCGTTCCTGTGAGATTCCTCTTTCCTGTACCTCTTGCTTATTCTTTTTCTTCCTCTTGCGCACCTCTTGAAATTGTTCTTGTATTGTTTTTTCTTCTTGTTCTACAATCAGCTCATCTACAATCTCAAATTGTTCCAATTCCTCTGACACCATTGCTTTTTCAGAAGCAAATTCTATTGGAGGCGGAATAGTTATATCATCAATCTCTGTCTTCTCTTTATCCTCCATATTGTTTTACTGGGTCTGTGAAGAAGAGGGATTTCTGAAACTCGCCTTCTTCACCTTTTTCTTCCTCTGTGGAAGGGGAGGGGAAGCTCGAGAATCTTAGTAGAATTTCCCTTCGTCACCTTTGCACCATCCTTTACAACTGAAGGATTTTTCAAAATTGTATTACCTCCAACTACCTGTTTCTCTTGTGCTGTCTTGGACAATTTCTCATTTTCTCTACAATTTTTCTCTATCCAATCTTCCGCCAGTTTGATTAATTTATCTGCTCATTTTGCGTGCGGCTCAGGGAATGTTGCGTCTAATCTTCTTCTCTACAATTGTAGAAGAATGTACAATGTCTGTGATATACAGGCCATCATTTGCAGAATATTTGTGCATTTATCAAATTGTCCATATTCCTTGAATTGGATTTTTTTATGATCAGGTTGAAGTCAGAATGCCAAGTCTTCTGTTTCTCTGACTCTGTTTTCACAGTACTCCTCCAAATTTCTGATTTCTTCAGTACAATATGGACCTTCTAGTCTCTCCAATAGTTTTTTAGTTGCTAAATTTCTAAAAGATGTCTTAGTGTCCATAAACTAGTTCGATAATCATCTAGATTTCTGAGTCTGTAGTATTTTGTGGATTACTATCCAGGAGATTAAATTTTTCCATGATACAATTCAATTGATTTGTTTTGTACTGTTTTCATGTTGAGGATTGTTGGGTGTATTCTTATCTCTGATATTCTGAACTTTCAAGTTTTTTTCCCTTCTTAGTTGAAGATAAGCTTTGATGTTTTTGTTTTGTTTTCTTGAAACTTTTTCTTCTTGTATTGACCTCTTCCATCAAAGCAGCATCGTCCTCTTGTGAAGAATCGCTTGAGTCAGGGCTCCTGAAGTATATAGATTTTTGGTTAACCTCTTTTTTGGTATATGAGGTGTTCCCATATACTCAAGATTGTCCTCGGTTTTATTATCTTGATTCATATGTCCTGATGCATCTTGTTTTTGTTGGACATTTGTGGTTTCATAAAGCTTTTCGATGACCTTCTCCACTGGGTCCTTGGTACACTGATCTGTATTGACCTCGTCTGCTTCCAAAGATTTATCCAGGACATGATTCAGTTTTTGGAAATAGACATGTCTACAGAATTTACATTTTGGAAAGTATCTGCTGAAATATGGTTGCTTTCCTCAATAGACTCCATTCTAAGACTATGATTCAGCCTATCTTGATTTATTAAAAACCTCTTTCTTAATCGGGTGTTTTTTATGCGTGTTTTCTCGGCTGAGCCATCAGTTTGTCTTTTCTTCTTGTTTTTTGACTTGTCTTCTGTCTGTTTCATCTATTTACCATTCTTTTTAACTCTTACAACTTTATTTTTAGCGCTGTTAATATGAATCCCATCCTGGAGGGCTAGAGATTTCACCATACCAAGGGCTCCAATTGTGAATCCCAGTTGAAACTCCAAGACTCTTTCTTTCTGTCTCCAATGTTATTTACATCCGATACTTTTCCTAGATTTTTTACTGAAAACAGGGTGAATATCCTTCTTTTCCCTGGTCTTTTCTTTCTGTAAAGGTTGATCCTTTGTCATATTTGCATCCTAGATATCCAGCTCCATTGTTGATCCTGTACATTTGCAGTAATCAGGTCTGTCAATATTGGTACCCTTATAAATTGATGTTTCTTTAGATGCCATATCCATAATTCTTGTTTCCGGTTCTCTGTCCGTTCCTATTATATTGGAAACTTCCTCAATCGTCAGTAGGGAGGATAGTGAACTAGTCGCGAACGAGTAATTGCTGGACAATATTTTAGTTATGCTGTTCTGGGATCAATAACTATCACTCTGGGACAAAAAATTTCAAAGTTTTAGGTGTAAAAATATAGAACAATATTAAAAAGAAGGGAGTAATATATTCTATAATTATATAATTAATTAGTAAATTGCATTAGAGCTTTCAAAATAAAATCAATGAAGAATAATGAACTGAACACATACAAAATTTTAAACCGATTTGACTATAAACACCGGAGAAAAACGCTAATTGAGTATTGATTGGCTCCAAAAATTAGTTAAATTGCTCCAGAAATAAGCGGAGTAACATGGTCGTGTTTAGTGTTGAGGAGTAAAATAAGAATAAGAAGCTCTATTATTTGGTACCAATAAAAAATCTATACAACAATTAGAGAGTTTAATTGCTCCTCACTCATTAGTAATTAATCAGAAAATGTCAAATGCAAAACTAAATGGGTGCAATAATATTAACAATATATGAACACAATATCAATAAGTTATAATCAATAGTATACTAGATATAAATATTTTCGAAAAATCGTCAAAATTTTCCAATACCTTAAGCAGTTAAATTTGCAAATTTGGAATTACTCCATATGGAGAAATAGCAAGCATGAATATATATTGTATATATAAATGCAGGGGTGAAAGAGTTGCGGCAAAACAGTTCTCTTGCTACATGGTGCGCCAAGGCGCGGAATCCCTGCGTATTTGCGCCAATTCTTGTTTGTGGTTCGCGGAGGTACTGCTAATGCACTGTAGTGCGTCAAATACCCAGAACTTAGAAAAAGAAGCAGGGGGAAACTTCAATTTTTTCACTTCGTACGCGTTATCTCGTGACCTTGGATAGTAGTTCTCCTACTTTGAAGTACAAAATCTTGTACTGTTATTGGTATAACCTGCGGGCAATCAAAGTCCCTGAATGAATATACAGAATTTTCCGATTTCGGAGAACGTTTTTTCTCCTGCGGGTTACATATTGAAAATAAACGTAAATTCCGCTGCTACCAACCTGTGTTCAAAGACAGCATATCTACGGCGTAAATTCACTTTATTTTTCATAAGATTGCACACGCGCCTTTGCGAATAATCGAAAAGGGGATTGGGTTACTCGTTTAAATTACCAACATTTTTCGAAGATTGCGTTGGGAAAAAGTGGGATCTGTAAAAACTCCAGCTAAAATATTGATAGTTTTGTCATCTAGCCACTATGCGGTCGTGTGGTTATTGTCGGCGGTTGCCGATCGTGACAATTTCACATTGCGAAAATCCGGATTTGTTGAGCAGGAGCGGCTCAAGGAAAAAAAAATGTCTACCCATGCGGAATCTTTATTTTGTGCTACTGACAACTTTTTTTTTTGGTCAGCAAAGCTTTTTTCACCCTTTCAACTCCATTTGGCACCCCTTCTAGAGCGGTGCTCAATATGGCCACATGGTCCGCCCCTGCGTTGGTGGGGGAGGGGCACGCTCTTAACAATAGTCAAAGGAAGAAGTTTGTACTAGGAGCATGCTCATTTTACATAGCTTCTGTGAGATACCTATTATACCTGTATATAAATGTCCTATTTTTCCAAAACATGTTGAAATGAAATGTTTGCACCTTCTCTTGTTTTTTGTGCTCTCTTGTGCATTGCTGGGATAGTGCATTACTCCCTCACGTATTGCTGGGATGTTGCTAACATTGTACTACCAACAGAACTATCAATTATGTGTGATGAATGGATACTACAATGCAAAGAATTACAAGTGAAATCAGTCCAGAGAATATATAGTTTGATATTGGGCAGACATATTCAAACTATGTAACCTTGAAAGCAGCAGCCCAAAATTCAAAATTTTTCCAGTTTTGGTGAAGGCTTTTTTATTTTTAGCACATAGTAACTTAGTGAAAGAGAGTTCAGTGTTAACAAAAGTCTGTTTGAACAGTGAAAAATCTGACCATCGAATACTTTAATGAAATAAGACACACAAAATGTTCAAGGGCATGAAAAATTTGAAAAAAAATATTGTCATTGAGATGCTGAACTTCTGAAAGTGACTCGTAATTCGTATAGAAAATATTGTAACAGGCTTCAGGCAGAGAAAACAGTAGGGGGGGGGGGGGTAAGCCATTTTTAATCTATTAACATGCTATTATGTTGAGAAATTGTTAAGTAAATAAGGTATTTATATTTTTCTCGTTTTTTTTTTGGATTTTGCTTTTAAATTTAGTTATTTTTTTAAATTCTGTAAGAAGCTAACTTTTTTTTCATGGAAATCCTTATTATATTCTGCACACATTTTTTTTTTTTTTTGCTATATCAGAATGAATAAGATTTTGATGTTCAAGCAGCAGAAATTCTTGCTGCCTAGATTTTCAATATGCATGATGCTTAATTTGAAAAGAGTCTAATAATTTTTATTCGTCATTTCAGTAATGCATGTTTTAGTTGTGACAGAGATAAGATACTTCAGAAAAAATTTAAATGGACTTTGATTTGTGAAGGAAATTTATTTAGAATTATTTGTTCCAACCATTTTTGGCAAAACTTTTGGCATTTCACAGAAAAATTACTCCTTATATTGCAGATATAGCTCGTTTTTAGTTCTGCTCCTGGTCTGGTGAGGCTGACAGGGTTCCAGCTCGGGAGCCCGGGATGATTCTTGTCATTTTTTTTTAAATTTTTCAAGCTGTAAATTTACTATGTAGGGGCCCATGTGAATCAGTCTGGCTCGGGACCCGCCAAAGATCCCAGGCTTGGCACCCTGCTACACACACAAACACCAAACATAGGCCCTGCTCTGTCTCTTGTGGGATATAAGCAGGTCACCTTATGGCTGGGCCATGTTGGAAAAAGAAAAGCCCCACCAGCCACCAAGACCACCGGTCGAACACCAGCTGGCATCCCATCACCGGACTTCCAACCCACGCAAATGACCAGTAAGAACATCCTGGCAGCCCATGGTCCCGCCGGACCTACAGCAGGACGGCACCATCCGTCACTCCCCGTCCATCGGATCCATGGGGAAGAACCGTATGTCTGTTCCTCATCCAGTGGCACATATTAAACCATTATCGTCATTGCGTCGAGCAGTTGCATCATCCTCCTAAAACGATAACATAAAAAGAGCACAGCACGGCACATTGAGTAATAACTGTTGGGGAGGTTCAGGAGTGGGAATTAACAACAATCAGTGTAACGGACTTTGTCAAACATCACAGTTTAAAAAATATATATATATATATATATATATTATAAAAAATATAACGAGCTGAATATATATACATATGAATGATGCAAGATATATATAGAATTATAATTCACAGGATAATATGTTAAGATATCAATAAAATATATATGGAGAATTATAAACATACATTGTTGGCAATAAACATAGAAAAATGGCAATTCAAAAATAATATTCTCAAAAAATCAAAGTTCAATCCGGTATGCAACTGAGTTCAATATTGGAAATTCCATTGGTTCACAGACCGAAACTAGACAAAACAAGCTGAATATATATGAATGATGCAAGATATATATGGAATTACTTATAATTCACAGGATAATATATCAAGATATCAAAAAATATGTATGGAGATTGTAAACATACATTGTTGGCAATAGACATAGTAAAAATGACAATTCGAAAATAATATCATTCTCAATACAGTATTATATAAGAAATGAATCATATACGTTTCTGTAAAGTGTAATAGACCTAGCTAAACATTCCGTGCAAGATAGACTAATAATTCAAAATCAGAGTTCGAGTCCGACAGAAAATTCTGTTCGGCAGTAATTTGTAAGTCCACCTCTTTAGGTATGATAATTTCATCTTGATGTTATACAAATACAAATACAAATACAACACCACAACAGGCAAAATGCCCAACGAGGTGGCTGATAAAAAGATGCCCATAAAAATATGGTTGTCATATGTTTCAAAAATACAGCAACCCAATTAAAAATGCAATTAACACAAATTACAAACAATATATACACATGATAAAATATTATACAATGCCCATAAAGAATACTTATGGTTGTCTTATTCTAAGAATGGATAGCTTCTCGATTTACCCCAACATGTTTATCGTATTTCTTTTTAAACGTGTCAATTGTGTTACAATTTACTACCTCCGGGGGTAAGCTATTCCATTTATTAACAACCCTATTGGAGAAAAATTCCCTGCGACACCATAACCTTGCATTGTCCCTCACCAATCGATACTGGTGTCCCCTTGTACAAGCAGTCGATTGGCGGTGTACTAAAAGTTCATGGTCCATCCTATCCATCCCATTGAAAATTTTGAACACTTCGATCATATCTCCTCGACACCTGCGTTCATCCAATGTAAACATATTCAAAAAATGAAGTCTTTCTTCATAACTCAAGCCCTGTGTGCCAATAAGGACACGCGTAGCTCTTCTCTGCACCCCTTCAACCAAGTCTATGTCCCTCTGTAGGTAAGGGGTTGTTGTTGATGGGATATGGGCCATGTTCTTGGATAAATTTTACCAATCTTTTAATTTTGACGTGAAGATTGGTGTTCTTGAGGACATTGACTTTGCAGGCCCAAGTATTTTCAGACATTTCACGAATATGAAAATCTTTCATCAATGGGCATGAATTGGCATAATGAAAGGGAGTGCCCTCTTCTCTGCCCTGTATAATGTTTTATCATATATTGTTTATAGTTTTTATAATTGCATTTTTTAATTGGGTTCCAGATTTTAGAAATATATGGCATCCATACTTTTGTTATGGGCAACTTTTATTCAGCCATCTTGCTGGGCATTTTGCCTGTTGTGGTCTTCTATTTGTATTTGGTGGTAAAATGACCTGCCTCTCGAAAGGTGGCAAGTTGCATGCTATGAGCAGACCCTTGCCAGATTTTTAGTGTATGAGCACCTCAGAAAGTAGTGGAATGTATCTCTTAACTTGTTGCTGCACTAACACCTTCGATCCAAGAGATGTCCCCCACTCTGTATGCTTGGCTGAGAGTGGGCCATGATCGATCAGTATTTGGTATTTGGACCACGCTTGTGTTATGTGTTCAAGTGCTGCCATCTATTCTTCTGACTCAGAATTGTAAACTACTTTAATGAGTATTCTTATGAGTAGAGTGAATGACAAAGGGTTGGTTGCTTTTGCTTCAGATACTTTTTGAAAGGTAGACCTGCTTGAATTTACAGCTCAAATATCACAGGAAGCTGTGCCACTAGCAAACAGGGAACCTGGACTCCTAACATAAGCAAGCATCGTACTGGCTTTTCTGACAACACAGACATGAGTGTGCTGCATGGGAAAACATGTAAGTGTTTGCAACGGCAGTAAGCTCAAATCTCTAAATTTATTTTCAAAACAGCTGCTACATTAACAGTAATATAGTTGTTGCATAGTGGCAGAGGCAGTTCTAAGGTGTGCCAAAAAGGTATAAAGAAAAAAAATTGAACATAAAAAATGTCTGTAAAGTCACACAAAATTATTAATGTATTGTGTTAAATAATTTCCAGAGGGAACTAATTTTTTATGCATTTGCATGGCATATATACCTCTGTGAGTTTTCAGTCATTTTACTAGTGTGGCTTATATGGCAGTGGATCACTGAAAAGATGTCTCACATAGGGGAGAGTTTTGTCTGGAGCAAATCTGGGGTTAAAGAGTAACCAGTTTTGGGCTCTGGAGTGGTCCCTGCATAGGAATTAGTCAATCTTTCATGAGTGCCATTTCATTGTGCCTATGGACACCAGGGGGGGGGGGGGAGACAAAAGCCATAGTCAAAGCCTATCTGCAATTCTGTTTCACTTAGGTGTATTGTTGTGGTGCTAAATTGTTGAGTACTATTTAAGTTGACAGTACTCCAAGAAAGAAAACTTTTGGCCTGGTGATCATATTAGTGGGGTACCATTTTTGAGTTGTTACCGTGTCCGCAATAACCCTTTGTGTGTCGGTGAGTAATTCTCCTGAATAAATATGTACTAGAGCATTTTAACCGAAACAATTAAGTCACAAAGAAAAAATAATATGTCAACACACAGAGGTCTAAATGCACATTAGGTTCTTTAATTCTTAATTCATATAACCAAAAACAAAATACCAAAAAAAAAAAAACGATGCTGAAATACCTTACTTTACTTATCGAAAAATTAAAATATCGCTGCAGTTTGGTTTTTGCCCAACCACTCAACAAAATTTGTAAGAGAAAATTTACTCACTATCTCCCATATTAAGGTCACTTCATTCTTGACAACCGGATTTCGATGAACAGTTCCCTTTTACTAGAACACTTAGTACGGACAGTTCGTTTTCTCATAAGTCATCCTTTGACTGGCGAATCTGCTTGGCGAATTGAACGATTAATGTTCTCTGTATCTGCTGAAGCGACGGTCCGTGCACATACTTTACGATGTCGGAGCATCAAAGTTCTCCATCAGTACTACCACTCGGGGTAGTGTGGACATGGACGAAGTAGCATCCTTAGACTGGACTGCAAGAGTCTGCTGCTGGGCTTCATCTTTCTGGCATGACAGTAAATCTTCCTTCCTGGATCAGTTGGGAGCAACTGATATGACGAGACGATGCTTCATACTGTTTTTCTCGAGCTTACATCTTCAAGTAAAATGTTACGACTTTTTGGCAGTTCAGAACTACATAGGGGTTTTGAGTGACTTGACTTGGGATTTGAGTTTCAGGGGCTCTTCAAGTTACGTGGGGGGGGGGGGGATTCTTCAACGGCGGGACCACGCTTTCTCGTGCAACTGGTCCCGATGAACTGCACGCCTTCAAAGTTTCTCAGGGATAATATGTAAATTGAGTGATGGGCGGGGCTTGAGAAAGCGCACCCTCTAATTCGTCGCGCAAACTGCATCATCCAAAATTTTACCCAATTGTATCACGAGGCGCGAACACAAACATGAAACCAAAAGAAAAACATCTTCTCTCAATACGGGGTCGATTTAAGAAAATGAACGGCTTTCAGCAAAGTTTATAATTACAACAATAATTTTCAGTATAAGATTTCCCGATTAAATGCATAAATATTCATCAAAATCAAAAAAATTAACATCATTGTGTGGGGAAAAAAATTAGCTTTCCAACGATATGCGACATCATATATAAATATTCTTGTTTCGCGACATGCCGAAAAATTTAAATCCAAGACAAAGGAAATTCTTAGAAAAATTCAAATTCAACACTTTTTCGATGACAGAGAATAATTTCAAGCACATATAACATTATAGTTTCTCTCCCTCAAAATATTTTACAACACAAGCCTTTTTTTTTTTCCTTCAAAGCATTGGAAACAGTGGAGAGAAAAAGGGAAAAAAAATATAAATTTTTAAAATTGAAAAACTCACACGGTCTCAAAATTATTTGACTCTTGGCTAACAAAAATGTTTGTTTCCCTTATTTAAAAAAAAAACCATCGACTTGGAATATGCAAAAAGCGAAAAATCGGCTTTTCAAGTATAAAAAAAAATATACAACACATTACGAACAAGTGAGAGAGAAAAAAGAAAAAGGAATCTTATCTTCCTTTTACACGTACCGAACGCGTTCGTGTGGGAACAAGAAAACTGACTCATCAAGATGGCGATAATATCTATGATTATCAGTGGATCATTAGGTGTGTCTCTCTCACAAAAGAAAGAATATATTATTCAAAAGAACACACATTTTCTCGTTCAATTTAACTCGGAATTTCTCAAAATTTCACAGGAAGAATCAGAAAAATTCAAGGAATTTGTTGTTGAGCTCAAATGATTGAGATGTCAAAGCAAAGCATTCAATATTTAGGATTTTCCGACAAACACATACAGTGTGATGCATAAAGAGTGTGTGTCCACTCTATACGAACGATCTGTGGTTCAGATCTCGGGCATTTTATGAATATCAGACGGAATGATAACACAAGAGGAAAGGAACTAGACAACCACGAGATTCGGCTCAGCTTTCCACAATAATATGAAGACAGAAGCTCAAATATTTTCCACGCGACAAACACAATTATATTTACATTTAGCAAATTTCACTTATTTGACATGACAATTCTGGATTAAAAATATGTCAGGCTTCTTTGTCAAAGGGGGGGAAAGTGTCCTACTTTTCCCACCGTGACAGTATATATAAAGATCATAAAAGCTCTAAGTGATAATTAGTGCTTGAGGATGAAATTTTTGCCTGAACCTGAAAAGTGCTTCTTGGCCCAAAGAAGTTGGGAACTGCTAATCTATACTAAAACAGGAGAAAAAATAAAACTTACCATTTTGGGCTCTTTTTTCCAGTTCAGTCAACAATGCTCTCCCCTTTTCGACTCAGCAGAACGCAGGTGTCAGGTACAAAGACATAATCAATCTTTGAAAGGAAAAAAATATTTTTTGTTTCAAATAAAAGAAATCACCAGTAAGAAAATCAAATTTATTTATTTCCATACATACAGAAAGATTTGAAAGTTATTTATATAAAACATATTTACCATCCAGAGGCTATGATGCCTGTGCAGATGATAGAAAACTTACCTGATAATTAAGGAATAGAATAACAAATATGACATGAACAGAAACATTAAGTATGAAATAATCATGATTTTTTTTTAAAAATCCAATTTTTTATTTTAATTAACTGACTGCTTTAAAACAAATCTTGTTAATCATTAAGAATGCATATTTTCATATCACCTAACTGCTTTTTTCTCCTAATCTCTCAAACCAAATTCAGTATTAATGAATAAACCACAAACAAACTACTAGCAAAAAATATGAATACCAAAAATCTAAAATATGTGTTTATGTAACATGAAAGGTCGTTGAGCCCAAACTAACTTTATGAATTAAAATTGTTCTTGGTGAGAAAAGTGCTTTTGTTCATAACCCCCCCCCCCCCATTAAAGAGTGAATGCTGGTGGCAACTAAGTATCACACATATGGTGCAGGTTTCTCAATTCACTCAATGTACAACCACGGCCATTCAAGCATCAACTGAATAAAAAACAAATTCTATTGATAAGATTGTTTCTTGCACAATTAGTGGATGTGTTTCTGACTTGCATGATGTTGCTCATTGTTAAATCATAATTAAAATCAAGCAGATTTAAATGGCATACCCTGGTACAACATAGACAAGAAAGAATTAGGAATGCCAAAATAAAAACAATAATTATAAAAGCAAAGAAAAAACACACACAACATGAAAAAGACGAAATAAATAGATATCAGGTTACTGAAAACCTGTTTAACAAAACATTTCCAAGAACTGGTAAATATTATTATTTATGAGATTAAAATATTACATTTTACAGTATTGAATTCTGATGAGTTAAATAGTTGTTTGAGTCAGTTGTTACATGGTCCGAAAACCTTTAATTTTATTTTTGCCCTGAAAGTTTTACTTAGTAAAGTTTTTACTATTGGAGCTGCTAGTTTTCTTCTTTAAAGTCGAAGTTTTTGAGCATGAGATGAATTTATAAAAAAATAGCATATTTTTTTTTACCATCCTAGTTAGGAATTAAAATTGAAGCGTACACACATAATTCAAGGCATTTTTTTTTTCTTCTCTTTGCCTCCTCCTCTAGTTTTTCAAAATAAACATTGACTACTGAGACAATCAACTTTGTCACCTGTGCTTATAAATATTTTAGTTGTACTCCTGGTCCCTTCAAAATTGCCATTTTACTTTCACGCAGTTGTGAGTTAGTGCAGTGTTCAAATATCAGCATAACCCTTCAGACTCGAGCATTCATTTTTTCGGAATTTCCAAAATCATTAATGACATCAAATCTTTATTTTTTCAGTTTTTTTTCTTTTAAAATTTTTAATTTTTTCATGAAGAAAAAATTCACTTCGTTCAAATTTTTTTTCAGCCAAAATAATGCAGGCTATTTCATCTTAACATACAATTTTTTAAAGAATTTTATTGCTAAATTTTATGTAATAAATTACACTTTTCCCTGAGGCTCTTTTGCGGGAAGCCATCTTAGAAAAAACTCTGGAGGTTCAAATTTAAGTGCTGCCTTCTGATGAAAGCCTCCAAGCTTCACACTCATCATGTTTCTAACTCAAAACTTACACAATCCTTCAAGTCAGGACTTAACTCCCTGAGGTTAAAAGAAAATTTATACCATGAGAAAAAGCAACCCACACATTTGTAGCACCAGGGTCTGAAAGGAATAAATCTTGATTTTGCGTAGATTTTTGAAAAACAGTCGAAATGAAAATTGGAAGTTTTATGTCAAATATAAAAAAAATGGTCTGTTGCTACGTACATACAAATCATGGAACCCTGGACAGATCGTGTGATCCCATAGGTGTAATATTTGTAATATAATATGCGTTTTTAATCTGTATTAACTGTAATGTGTTTGTGTTAAATAAATTTCAATTTGGATTTAATTAAATTACACAAAGAAAAAACTGAAATTACTTAAAAAATTTAGTTTCCAAGGAATTGAAGTATCAAATAGTTGGTATATATTCTCGGATACATGCCAAGAATAAATATTGATTTTATTATAGACCTATAATGATTCATTAAATAAAACTCCTTTCTCATGTTGATGAAGTTTGCTTGAATAGAAATTAATTTAGTGTAAATGTGTGATATTTGCTACAAATTTCATGCATTTAAATAGCATACAGTAGAACCTATCTATCCCAAAATCAATGATGGCGACCGTCATATTCTTTGTTAAAATCAACTGAAATGGAAAACTCTATCGGCTTGCCCTCTTTGAGAAAAATGGCTTTCAAAATCACATTTTTTGAATATGTGTGAAAGCCGTAATCATATTATATATAATATGCAATCAATAGCTAAAGGCAAACTTTAATGAGTAGCTGACATATCACTCTTCCAAATCCACTGAATAAGAAAGCCATACCCACTTGCCCTCTTTGAGAAAAGTGGCCGCCAAAATGGTCAGAATTTGATTTTCTGTTCACAGACCAGTTTTCAAGGTAAAAATATTTCCAAAAAAAAGAAAGGTGAAGCAAATAAATTTATAAGCCAGAAAATTTCAACAAATGCTAGTGGTGAAACAGGAAAAAATTAAAACTCTGGTTCTTCAGAATGTTGTTGGCTGACTTTTACTGTTTCATAGTCTTATTACTGTTTTCATAGTTCTGCTACCTAACACTCCTATATTGTATCAATACAGCCGCTGTACAAAAGAAAGATTTTCTTTTCTTTTTTTTTGGGGGGGGGGGGGGGTTCAATGGTTTTTCAGAATTAAAATTCATGTAGCTCCACAAAACGAGGAGCAGGTCATTGAAAATTCCAGTATGTTTTTTTTTGCCTCAACAGTACCTTATCAACTTGCGATCATTAGTCAACTATCTGATCTGTAACTCTTATCCCACTCGTAGGAATGCTCAGTACAGTTTAATATTACAGTTTTTAAAAATCCACGTTTGAAAGATGAACGCCAGAAATCTGAACTTTCCATTAATCCAAACAGATCCTGGTCCCAATTAATTTGGATTAACAGGGTTCTAGTGTAGATTTAAACCAAGTTCAAATTCATCTTTTGTGTATTTCAGCCTTCCAACCCCCCCCCCCCCCATCCCCCAAAGGGTGAGACTGGCAAGGCTTGAACTCTGGGGCTTTGGATAATTCTTAATTTTTTTTTTCCACACTGTAAATTCTGTATTGTTGTAAGACCCGTGAACAACAATACAGTATTTCTTTCTTTCAATCTTTCTCTCCTTTATAACCGTGAAAAAGTATTTTCAGATCCATTAATAATTGGAAAAACAGCACATTCCAAATCAGCTTTGTACGTTTTAATAGACATTTTGGGCTGAAATATGAATGGAAATATGCATATTTTAAAAACTTAATATGTATTTATTAGGGCCTATTGAAATTTATACATATGCAAAGGTTTTTAAATCAATTTCTATTTAGATTCTCCATGGGCGTAGCGAGGGGGGGGACTTGGGGGTCTGGTCCCCCCCCCCCCCCCGAAATGTGAGAAAATGACAGAAAAAAGGGAAAAAGATGGCCAAATCCATTGTTCTGTCACTTTGGTCCCCCCCCCCCGAACGAAATTTCTGGCTACGGCCCTGAGATTCTCATAACTATATTTTGCATATGTAAAAAATGAAACGCCCCTTGAAGGATTTTTTAAAAACACTGCAAATGAAAATTTATATACTATTATTTTGAAATCTGCGGCAAGCTAGACAGAACCTCTAAGCAGGCCTAGTTTGCCCATCACTAGTGTAAGCAGTGTATAGATTTTGAATGGTATGAAATTTTATCTTACTTCATGATTGTTCATTGCATCAGTTGCATGAAGAGTCACTCCAACAGGTGTCGAGATATTCATCATCAGTAATGCTGAATGAGAAGGAAAAAATTAAATAGATACAGAATATGTACAAAATAATTGTTGTAATTGTTTGTTATACTATATAATATCTCTCAAACTCCATAAGTTTAAAGACTTTCATTCTTTCTAGTATACCTTGAAATGCATGCAATATGCAGCGCTCCCACTCGTCCTACTTTTCTTACTTTTTGGTAAAATGTCCTACTTTTGCCCTACTTTTTTTACCAAATCCTATCGACAAAATTTGTGTAACTGATTTTAATTGAGCAGAAAATCATTGATATATTGCCAAACATTACAAATGTTGGAGAATGCAATTAATGATTCTGCCAAAGCAGAAATTGTATAATTTTTAAGGTGATTTGGAAGAGGGGGAGGGTGTATGTGGACCATTTGCTCGATTAATTTTTCATTTGCTTAGTTTGAGGTTCAACAAGTATAGTAGTCATTAAAAACTTCTGTCTGGGTGGGAAAAATAATTTTGTATTTATTACTTCGTGGTCTTGGACAGTAACTAACATTCATCATTCAAAATTACGGTGCAAATAGGTGAAACAACAGTTTGAATTTCAAAGCAGTTGGATGCATAGGCCTATTCTAGGTTTTGTGATTCTGATGCTACCCAATAGCATTCAGTTGTCTTCTGTATTTTTAAGGCATGAAAAGGCATGAACAATATTTACAATGCTCAACAAAGAGCTAGAAATTGGAGTGCTTCATTTGTCAAAAATGATTACACTGGCATTGAACAGTAAAATGTGAACAAATCCCTTTAAAAAATGATGGACAATGCAGTAAAACAGGTTCACCTTGCCTTATTTACATCAGATCTTGTAATCTACACATTTTGCACTGTGCTTTTGAAAGTGGTCTCGAAGGAGCATCATTCTTAAAAAACGTACGTCTTCAAAATATGATGTGCCTTGTCGAAGAGAATTGACAAGCTCTGCACTTTGGAAGACTCCAAAAAAAGAATGTAATATATATGAGGGGAGAGACAGCAAAGAATTATGTGTGGTTGCTAGTGCACTGTTTTGGCCAAAAATTGGTTTTGTAACCAAGTCATTTATCATTTTGCTTTGGCTTGAGTCAATCTTATAGGAAACTGAAATAGTGCTATGAAAAAAAAGTTTATTCAAAATTAATTTTTTTTTTTGCAAGAAAATTTTTATAGGGATTTTTTTTCCATTATGCTATGATTATGTTGTCTAAGGGGGTTACCCTCCCCCATCCTACTTTTTATTCCTGCGTTTTCCTACTTTTTCTCATTTTATGAGTGGGAGCCCTGAATATGTATTTGATATCTGTTACTGAAAATTTTGATAATTAACTTGAGTACAAGAAAAGATATAGGTAACTGTATACCGTATGCAAATGAAATTTTTTGCAGGAAAATTCTAAAGGGCCCTGAGGACAGGTGGGAGGGGGGTCGAACCCACTGCTCCAAGTGGGTGATACACACTTATTGTTTGTGTACGTTTAGAGCTGCTATCTATATTTCGAATTGTGTGTGAATGTAATGATTTAATACCATTGTAAGTCTATTGCTCTTAGTGGCGAGACTTTTTTTAATAGAAATTGGATCACATTTGCTTTTCGAAAGTGAAAACCTGATTTCCATTGACTATTATTGTCTCACAGATGCAGTGACGGATCCAGGCAGGGCGATCGCCCCTCCCTCAAGAGCCTTCAAGCAAAAATAACTCCAGTCACCTCACTTTTCTCTTTACTAACCCTTCATTTTTTTTCTCAAATATCCTTCAGCTAAAATTTGTGCACTTGATGAAGTTCGACCTTGAGCTTTCTTGTTCTGCTGGTAAAGTCGAAAGAATAAAGAAGCCATGGCTGGAGGAGGGTCAATTCAGATGTATTACCGCCAAAGATACCCAAAGTTCTGTAAGGATTCCATGCGATTCGACCGTCACATTGCCTTTCCGGTGCAACTTGCCCATACATATCCATAGTGCCAGTAAACTTTCCCCCGACTACTACTTTTCGGTCGTAGGTCCTCGTCTTACTTCTACGATTTCAGGACGAAATAACTGGGTTCTAGACCCCCAGAAGAAGAAAACAACACTTTATTTCATTTATTATCCAACATTCCCAACGAACCCGTCATGTCTCTTTGGTACAAACTTTCACACTGTGTGTCTCTTTTTTTTCAAATGTCTCAATTCGTTCCCTTTCCTTTTCTTGCGACTTCTGTCTCTCCTCGGCCTTTTTCCAACCTATTTTCTCCTGAACCTTACACGTCCCATCATCGAAAAGCACATCCATAATTTTTTAAATTATGACGATGCTTCAAGAGCGTAACTGAGATCCTAAACGGCTGCTGTGACATGGCGTCGGCATTACCTTGCATATCATCCTTTCGGGTCCCCCGGGCCAACGCATGGCACTATCGGGTAGGCGAGTGTTGTATCGTGCAGCAGCAGCTACTGTGGCGGCGGCGGCCATACCACCCTTGAACGGCAAATAACGATTGTTCATCCAAGAGTTCATTGGGTGGCGGTCACCACTGGCGTAAGCGAAAGATGACATTTTCCTGCCCTCATTCCTTGGCACGCTGTTTTTGGCGATTGAAGATTTAGCCGGTTGGCTTCTGGCTTTCTCGGTCTTCGGCTGAAAATTCGTTGATTTTACGCTTTATATGCATTAATGCTAAAAAAGGCCAAAAATGCAAATGCGTATGTACATACATATAATCCGGGCTCTAGTTATAACCCACTTGCTCCCCCCCCCCCCACACCTGCAAGTACAGATGCGTTAAAGCAGTGATTCCCAACGTGGGCGTTAACGCCCCCTGGGGGCGATGGAATGTTCCAGGGGGGCGGTAGATGCTACGTTATAACATAGGATCCTATGGGTTAAATTGCGTTGGGAGGCGTTGGGGAAAAAAAAATTTCTGAAGAAGGGGGCGATGGGACAAAGAAGGTTGGGAAACTATACGTTAAAGTCACTCTTTTAGTCATTCACATGCTTGCGCACTGTTTTGGTCACTCAAGTGTTTGAAAATGTTATGGTCCCTTGTACATGCTCTAGACAATGCTGTCTTAACGTATGCCTTCCCCCCCCCCTCCTCCATGGGCAGGGATCTCAATTGCAGAGAGGGGAGGCTCCGTGAAAATGATATCTGGTTAAAATTTTTGAAAGTGAACATGTATCGCCAGGTAGGGGGGCCTCAGACAAATCTCTTTTCCCGAGAACCCAGGATGTGCTTAAGACGGTTGACTCTAGGCCACTCACTGAACTGGTCTTTTGCTCTGTAGGTCACTCATTTAGTCATTCACACGTTTACTCTCGCTCTAAGAAACTTTTATTCACTCACCTGCTTGCGAACTCTCTAGGTTACTTTTTTGTTTACTCACTGACCTAGTCACCTACTGTCTGGGCAGAGGTGGATTTATTGAGAGTTATACAAATTTCACCTCCCTTTTCCCATTCTAATAATTTTTTTGGCCCTTCGGAACGTGCAGCTCTGGGCTATAGTCCTCTGAGCCCCAACCCCCGTAAATACCACACTCCCTTCAGTGGTGGACATGCAAGTTCAAAATCTGAGCGTTGTGGAAAAAAATATTGAGAACAAAACTAAAAAAACAGCAAAAAAAAAAAAACGTGAATCGAGTTTAATATTTCTGGAACTAATAGAGATATGAATCATTAGAACATTAGACTCGCTAATCTGGGACATATCACACCAAGGTGGTCTGGGATACCGAAATCGTCGAACTGAAGAAACCCAAAATAATATAAACTTCTGCTCATAGACATGTACTGTACTGATGTTTTCCTCTTCCATGTTCGAAGAAAACCGGCCTAAAAATACCGGATTACTGAAGGGATTATTGAGAGTCTATCTCTATACATAGTAGTATAAGATGCTTTATTTGCAAGCAAAGAGTATGGGTTTCTGACGCAAACATTTTCATAAATCGGGTGTTCAAAGCTGGAAAATTTTAATGAAATTTCTATTATAAGCTATTAAATTATATTTCTATTAAATGAGGAAGTTAAAAGGTAGACTATTAGGTGGGCTATATTAGCTTAAGCAAAAGCTTGGTGTTTTTACAGTAGAGTTTCCTTCCAGTTGAAGACAGGATATAAGTTTGGTGGTTCCTCACAAATCGGCCTTCAAATAAATGCGATACCAAATGAGACAATCAGAGTGGCCCACCTGGGGGGTCCCTCACTGATGTAAACGTAGCTCATTTGGGCGGTCCCAGAGGTGGCACGCAAAATCTGAATAGATAACAAATCTATCATGGAATATACTGAAACCGAAACTGTTTTGTGGAACCTGCATGTGAGAGGCAAAAGCTGCGCTGCATAAGTTCAGCCTTTTTTTTCCTGATAGCCATTTTAAGTTTGAGCAGCCACATACATTTTTCGCAAGCTCAGTGCGACCCGTTACTGGTAAGGGGCTATAATTGTGTGTCCGCAGTACATAATGACAACTGCTTAGTTTTTGTTTTAATTTTTTTCTTCAAATATTCAAGGATTGTCCTTATTAAACAAGGTTTCTTGGACCCTACCATCCCCACATGCTTATAAAAGAATATCGGAGAAGTTGATAGGCCAACAGCTCACAACCGAAAGGTTTATGGTTTGAATCCCACCCGAAACTCTATTTCCCCCTTTACTTTTCTTCTTCGGACGATGTTTTGGGTTTTGCTCCAAATACACAGAGGGAAAACGACGCTTGTTCAAGAATTGGAGGGAACCACTGACTGTGATATTCGGATTACGGTATTTTACACTCACGATGGCATTGCGTTTGTGAAAAATTAAATTTTTTCTTTATTTTTGAGAAAAACGTTTAGAATATAATCACAAAACCTCAAATACTTTCATTTTACTATTCGAAAAGTAATAAAACGAGTTTGGGGCGGCTGGCTTATAAGCCATCCCCGCAGCAAGCGCATCGTGACCCCACACACCTCCTGCAATGACGGGACGTTTAATAACAGCTTTGAGTGCAATGAAAAATAAAAAAATAATCATTCAAAAAATTTAAGTTGTAAGACAAAACGGGAAATAAATAGCGTTACTATTGGGATTCGAGCCATAAACCCCTTTCGGCTGCCCTCGACTCTACGTCGTCGCACCCACTGCTCAACAGTTACTCAGAATATCAATTTGTTCAGTAACATATCAGTTCGCGGACATCTATTTGTCTCTAATACGCATGCTCTCTCAGAATGGACACCTATAGTAAGGCGACTGTATAAGGATAATCGCTAGTGGGGTTAGACGTCAGTTTCTCTCGGATATGGTTTTGTGAGCATGGAGGGATGGTAGGGCCCCTGGTATCGAAGGTAGCTCCTCTCCTCTGGTTTTGACCGAGATCCTCACTTTATTTATATTATTTTACGTAATTGTTATTAAAGCATGTTGAACGTCTTATTTCTCAGCCTGGAATTCACTGATATACCACTCAATATATATATATTAACCATTATAAAGGCTTCGACAATCTTTATTACTTCAAAATCTGAAAATCACTCAATTTCAAATAACTCCTGAAGTATTGATCTGAGAGAGATAAATTTGGTCTCAAATAAATCAGCACGATGTAAGCAATCTATCAAAATTAACTCTAATAAGATAATTTCAATCAGAACTCCTTAAATCGCCCTTTAACCAAATCTCATTGCCAAGGTATGCCGTATTCTTTTTTGTGTTTATATAAACCTGACTAGTTGGCAGCCCTATTTAATTCAACCTTATCTTTGCAGAAAATGATTACTAGCAGGTACCAAGCTATCCCTAATATTGCCTCAAAATATTTTATCTTTCGCTTCGCGTGATTTCCACTCCAAAAATTGTAAAGTCTTTTCTTATCCTTGTATTATGGCCGAATCGTTCGAAAACGCTCTAAATTCTAAATTTCAGCTAATATTACCTATGAAACATTGAGAGATGTCACTTAAATAGAATACTTCATATCTATACACACATTTATTTAACAGAAATATCTGACCTCTATATTTGCCACTCTCTTTATCACTTCCGCTTCTATGCTGCTACCCAATGGCGGTTGCACTAGCATGCAGTGCGATGACTAAAGATGTTACCCCCCACTTTCTAGGACAGTCAGTTATAACAGCGTAATATACACCTTCACGGACGACAATCTAACATCGGTGCTGACCGTCCAAAAATACGAATCGATGGCTATATTTCCGTAATTGGGTTTCCTGCAAACTTAGCGAAATCTCTGCAACAAGTTTGGCGAGTTTTATATTACCCATAATTCCTCAAGAATTATAGCTATGGTAACCCTAATAAGACGTGGAGCCATGATATTCTCTAAATTATTAATTTTTGATCATGCCACACACAGAAACTAACTTTAATTGTTACATATAACTACCTTTCATCAATTTTATGATAAATAATCTTTTATTGAAGCGATGAATTTAAATTAAAGGTAATATGAGCGTTTTAATCTGGCTATATAGTCTTCCACCGGGGCGCCATGTTTGTTTTTTTGTTGACATCTGGAATTCGGACGCCCTGGACCACCTGTGCGGTTTTGACGAATCAAATAATTGAATTTCGCTGTATTTGATGGTATTTATAACCACGGCAGCGATTGGCCAGACTGTGACGTCACTTGATTAATATGAATAGGGTGACCATACGTCCCGTATTTCCCGGGACAGTCCCGGTATTTTCTGTTTTTTTGGCCGTCCCGACTTTTTGGCAAAAGTGTCCCGGTTTTTCCCGTATTTTACACGAAGCCTACTTGAATTTTTATTCTTTATTGAAGTCAAAGAGTGACATTATTTTTCAACTCATAAATTATTTTACGATAATTGCAACTATATATGAGAATATTAATCTCCCACATTTGTCTTGAACGTTTGTTTTTCGTGGAATACATTTTAATCTACTGCAATTTGCAGCGATGCATCATTTCCCGCCATTGTGATTTTTCCGTAATTTCAACAATATTTGGCAACTTTGTTTGGTTTTGGCGTTGTTTTTGGCGATAATTGGCGGTGTCCCGTATTTTCCCGTATTTTGAATCCCAATGTCCCGTATTTCTCTCGAAGAAATATGGTCAGCCTATGAATAACATTAATTTATTACATAATAACATTATATATTATTTAATGAAATAAATATTCTAAAAAAACAGTATAAAGGTCATTAATAAATGCATCTATACCTATATCTTTAAGTACAAATAATATTGCATGCTCTGGCACCTGTAGGATGTACTTCGTATGGCCCACGAAAAGGGTCGCACCGATCCGTAAAGAATTTTTAAAGATTATTTTCTCCTTTCGTTGAGTTTTATCATTACTGAATTACAGATCTCTTGGTGCTGTTGGAACAAAGTCAATATTTACCCAGGGCGACCGAGCGTAGCGAGGGAGCGAGCGGGAAGCGGATATATCCACGGCGCAAGCGAAGCGCGCCGCGTTACTTGTTGATCGATTTTCTTGCTTGATTGGTTCAAGCAAGATGGTCATTCATGGTCATTCTTGATAAAACGACCACTATACCTGTAGAAAACCCCTGTAGCAAGAAAATCGACCAAAAGTAACGCAGCGCGCTTCGCTTGCGCCGTGGATATTTCCGCTTCCCGCTCGCTACGCCCGCCGCGTGGGGGTCGCTGGGCACAGCTCCCTCGCTACGCTCGGTCGCCCTGGGTAAATATTGACTTTGTTCCAACAGCACCAAGAGATCTGTAATTCAGTAAAGATAAAACCCGACGAAAGGAATGTACCGACAGTCCAATGAAGTAATTAATAATTACAATAACTTATAATTACTGAATATAAATATAACATAGCTAGGGCGTAGCGAGGGGGGGGGACTTGGGGGGTCTGGTCCCCCCCTCCCGAAATGTGAGGAAAAGACCGAAAAAAGGGAAAAAGATGGCCAAATCCATTGTTCTGTCACTTTGGTCCCACCCCCAAAATGAAAGTGCCCCCCCCGAACGAAATTTCTGGCTACGCCCCTGTAACATAGGTTATATACACTGCTCAAAACAATTAGGGGAGCAAGCAAAAAAGTGAAGAAAACCGAGCGAGACAGCCACGTATTGGCATACAATGGATAGTACACGCGTATCAATGCGCAATACAGAAAAAAGACGTAAAAAAAATTTGGAATTAAGCTTTAATTCTTTGAAAATATGGAAAAAACATGAAAAGATGATTTAGGGAAACAATTTGGTTACATGTAAACGATAAAAAAAAGTACTGTTTAGACATGATGCATGAGTTTTAATAGGGCGTGTGGTCTCCTCGAACAGCTAAGACTGCTGCACACCTGTTTGCCATGGATGCGATGAGGTTATCGATCAGACTTTGGGGAATACTGTTCCACTCCTCAAGAAGTGCAATCTGCAAGTCTTGGACAGTAACAGGCGGCCTTGGTCGCGCAGCAATGCATCGTCCGAGCATGTCCCAAACATGCTCGATTGGATTCAGGTCAGGAGAGCACGCTGGCCATTCCATACGCTGTATTGTTTCATTCAAGCATGTTCTCCACCAGACGAGCTCTATGCGGTTGGGCATTATCATCCTGGAAAACAAAGGAATCTCCAATGGCTCCAGCGTAAGGGATGACATGAGGTCACAGTATCGCGTCTGCATACCTTCGGGCCGTCAAAGTGCCATTCCGAATGATATGCAGGTCCGTACGTCCGCCTATGCTGATTCCACCCCATACCATCCAACCAGCTCGTCTGTATTATGACCTTTCACGAACGAATGCGGGGTTATTTCGAGTGCCCCTGTCCCTCCATACCAGAACAGAACACGTCGGGTGTCACACTCCAGACTGAATCGGGACTCGTCTGTAAACAGCACTTGGCTCCAATGATGTTGCTCCCAATCTCGATGTTCAGCAGCCCATCTTCTTCGGGCCGCACGGTGGCGTGGGGAATGCAGACCAATGGCCTACGTGCATAGATCCCTCCCTCATGAAGCCGATTACGTACTGTTTGGCTGGACACCCTTCGTCCTGTTGCCAAGAGCAACCGTCTTTGCAGTTGCCTAGCATTCTCTGTTCTGTTTCGATGGGCTGTTAACCGTATATACCGGTCATCAGTTGCTGTAGTGGCGCGTGGTCGACATTGCCCTGGTCGACGTCTAACATTTCCTGTTTCTTGGAATCGATTCCACAGCCTTGCAACAACACTTCTGGTGACTCCAACAGCGTCCGCGACACTACGTTGTGTTTGCCCGGATTCCAGTCTGCCTATAACACGCCATGCCATGGATTCCGGTAAATCACGTTGTTGAGACATCCTCGAGTCACCTTGTCGCAAAACAAAATACTGCGCAATCGAATTTCACAGTTACGGCAGTAAAACAGACGTTTCTGCAACATCCCGATTTCTGCCCTTATCTCCTTTTTCTGGTTTTTGACGTCATGAACTTTGATTTGCATATGAAGTTTTCTTCTTCCGTTTCCCGCTAGGCTTTAAATTATGGATCATTTTATGTTACTTATGGGTAGGCTGACCATATTTCCTCGAGAGAAATACGGGACATTGCGTTTCCTAATACGGGAAAATACGGGACATCGCCAATTTTCACCAAAAACAACGCCAAATTCAAACAAAGTTGCCAAATATTGTTGAAATTACGGAAAAATCACAATGGCGGGAAATGATGCAAATTGCAGTGAATTACAATGTATTCCACGAAAGACAAACGTTCAAGGCAAATGTGGGAGGATATTCTCATATATAGTTGTAATTATCGCAAAATAATTTATGAGTTGAAAAATAATGTCAATCTTTGACTTCAATAAAGAATAAAAATTCAAGTTGGCTTCGTGTAAAATACGGGAAAAACCGGGACACTTTTGCCAAAAAGTCGGGACGGCCAAAAAAACAGAAAATACCGGGACTGTCCCGGGAAATACGGGACGTATGGTCACCCTACTTATGGGTATACATCTTTGCGTAATTTTGTTAAAACCATGTGCTCCCCTAATTGTTTTTAGCATTGTACATCAAACTAATAATTATTATTATAATATTACTTTGTATTATTATATTAATTTGTATTTCTTATTATTATAGTATAAATTATTAATTACAATTGTTAATAATATTTATAATAAATATAAATTATTATTAATTATCTGGCATTTATAATCAATTTCAATTCATTAGTTCTCATTAAATCGTGAACTGCATACTTTTGCTGCATTTGCTGTCGACTTTTGCTGCATTTTCGTGACGTCACAAGATGCTATGACGTCACATAGAGCTAATCCAACACAGCTACCACATATAAGCAAGTATCACACATTGGCGAGAAAAAAAATTCGCCAAGTTGGCATGACACCCGATTACGGAAATATAGCCGAATGGCTCGATGATCGGGAGCTCCGCAATATCAGATGTTAACAACGTATTTTGTTATTTTGACTACCAGATGGCGGCAAGATACTTAGACAAGGAGAAAAATTTTTTACTCTTGAAATTCTTTTTTGTTTTTAAATTGGAAAGTGACACCGATTGGCAAATTAACAAATCTTATTTTTGATGCATTTTGCCATTGTGGAGATTGAATATTGATTTCTGATTAAATATATACGCAAAGGAAGGTTTTTTTATAATTTATCTATTGTCTTCCTGCGCTGCAGCGGAGGAAGACAATAGATAAATTAAAAAAAAAACCCGCATATTTGGGAATGGGCTTCGTCTTCTGGACAGACGAAGCCCATTTCTATCTCCAAGGTTCCCTGTTTCCAGGCGTGAATGCGAGCCAATCTCCCCGTTCAACAGTCTCACCAACAGAGAGGAACAACCATAAAACGATAAAAATATTCAATGACCGTATAATATATATTCATAAAAATATTCCGAAAAATAGACCGAAAAATATTCATTGCCGGACTCGTGATGCGAGGATCCGGGTTCGAACCCCACAGTGGTGGTCGGCTGAAGTTGGTTTTCTGTGGTTCCCAACTTCAAGGCGCAAATGCGAGCCGATCTCCCCGTTAAAAAGTCTCGCCACAGAGAGCAACAGTCCTACAACGGTAAATCATTCAGCCATAACACTTCACTCATAGTTAGAAAAACTGGGGGCAGATGGTAGCACTACACATAACAAGCATTACACAGAAACAAAACTTTACGTCAGGTTGCACTACATGTACACGCACATTCCCGCATGTACCGATTCGTTAGGGGTTCGTTGGGGGGGGGGGGTTCCATGTGTGGTGTAGCAGTAGTAGGTAGGGCCTCCAAAAAATGGCTCGGGGATCCATGATGTTCTTAAGTCAGCCACCTCGTTGGGCAATTTGCCTGTTGTGGCGTTGTATTTGTATTTGTATTAATCTTCACTCATAGCTTGAAAAATAGATAGCAGCACTAAAGTCCACTCAGGACACCAGATATCCATCTCCATACACATTTCATTAGGTAGGAAGTCGTCTCAGATGAAAGAGAATGAACAGCTGCTATGTTTTCGGTTGGTAGATACAGGTCCTTAACCTGCAAAAGTTTTTGGTTTAATGAATGAGTATTTGAATTTTTTAACTAGTTAAAATTATAACTCTGAATGTTTTATAAAACTATGAAGAATAATCTAAAAAACATATTTACCTCTATCGCAGTATCATTCATCAACTTATAAAAATCGGATGTTTTGGTAACATACGTCAATTGGGTCTTGTTTTCTTGCATTCCCCAGCGACCCCAGAAGCTAAGAAAAAAACCGTTAGTTTACCAGTGATTCTATATGATCATGAAAAAAAAAGAGAAAAATATCATGATTTTTATCAAACCATGTATGATAAAGTTACCTATTTAGACATAATTTCGCCACCTGGCGTCGACCTGGATTAACCTGGATGATTTTGGGATCTAGTTCTATGTCCTCGACTTGCTTATACTGGTTAATGTATGCGGTTTTCTCCTCGTTTGTCACACAGTTAGTCATTCAACCAGAGGATTCCTGTTTGATCTTGAGGAAAGCATTGATGTAGGGGGCGAATAGACCCTCCCGCGATTGCTCAAAATGGTAAACCTGGAAAAAACAATTTACGGGTTGAAAACAATATCACATTATATGGATTAACGTTAAAAACTACAAAAAAAAGTGATGAATAAAACAATTACCTCGTGTATCTTCACAATGTAGCCTTTTTCAATGGCCTTCTTGATCTCTGGGTCTAGGTCAATTCGTCGCGGGACAATTCGTCGCATTCAATTTGTCGCAGCGTCAATTCGTCGTGATACAAACTCGTCGCGGTACAAATTTGGCGCAGACTCATTTCGTCGCGGTACAAACTTGTCGCAGGCTCATTTCGTCGCGGTACAAACTTGTCGCAGGCTCATTTCGTCGCGGTACAAATTTGTCGCAGGCTTATTTCGTCGCGGTACAAATTTGTCGCAGGCTCATTTCGTCGCAGTACAAATTTGTCGCGGACTCATTTCATCGTGACAAATTTGAATCGCTTTAAAATTCATATGTTTGTTGTGATCTTATAAATAGGGTAGGTGCTTTAGGCGTAAAAAATGGAACTAATTTTTTTTTCCTCATTTATTGGAAATGTTCCCTCTGCCCATCTATTTTAATTTTTAACAAATGAAGGAAAGTATTCATTGAAGTCATTAAATTTTTAAAATTTAATTTTTACCATATATCTCTGGATTTCCATTTCTCGCAGTGAGGGATGTTGAAGAGCTCACCCAAATAAAAAATTGAGATCAAATAAATTTTTAAATTTTAATTTCCACCGTATAAGCCGCATTTCCCACTTTTTGTCGGGATTTGAGTCCCTGAGTACGGGTTTGAGTCCCTTATAAACGGAATGAATGGCGGTTTTCAGCCCCCCCCCCTTCAATGTTTCCTTCATGTCAGCACCTTTGACTGGCCAAGGATGCCAGAAGTGTTTGAAACTTGTGGGTTCTTGTCTTGATCTTGAAGTAGGAAATTTCGGTTTCTGAATCATTTCTCTGGGTGCTCATACCCATTCCATAAAGTACCCTGGGCACCAACAGCATCTCTGTCTCTGACACCACTGCAAATGTCAATCGATTTTTGATATTTTTTTTTTCAACTCTAAAGTAACAACTCTCGAGTGAAAAGAATGAAATCAGACTTTCAATTAGCCCATTGTATGTAACTTCGTGTACATGACACTCGAAATTAAAATTAATCGTTAAAGATAGGCTCACTGTAATTTGGGGAATATCATACAAGTCGAAATTTTTCATGATATTGAAATTTTATCACAGCAAAAATCAATTATTTAACATTTCAAATTTTTATAACCGAATTTTCAAATATAATTAAACTTTTATATGCAGTTAAATTTTTAAATGTAATTGATATTGTAATTTTAATTTCGATGACCTTTCTGCATTGACAAAAATTAATTATTTTCAGTTAACTGCGTGTACACTTTTGTTCATGTTTTTATTTCACGTGTAAGACAAAAACCTACATACAAGCTCGCGTGGAACATGTGCAGTGAAGAATCGACGGTTCGATGAATTGATTCTGCGCTGTAATATATAAATTGACGTCACGACGAATTGACACTGCGACAAACTTGTACCGCGACGAATTTGTACCGCGACAAATTGAGGCGCGACAAGTTGAGTGCGACAAATTGAGGCGTGACGAGTTGAGCGTGACAAGTTGAGTGCGACAAATTGACCGGCTACGTTGATCTCTTCAGAAACCCATGTACCTGTGAGACTCCTCTCTTCATCATTGTGCTGACATTCTTTAGATAATGTTTCAACACACGAATGACATAGGGGAAAAGTCAGTTTTCCATTAGACCTATAAAAAAAACATTTTTTAATAAATGAGTAAATATTTAGAAAAAACACTCAAATAATAATTTAGAGGGGAAAAACACGCTCTACTTACCTCTTAGGGAGAACGGGTAGGTATAAACCTCTGGGGCTAAAACCTTGCACTTTACTATACCGAAATATGATGATAGGTCATCGAAACCTTCTGTGACAATCCGTGGATGTCCGACCGGATATCTGGAATGGAAAAAAAAATCATCGATAATCTTTTTTTTTTTAATCAATACATTAAAATTTATTTATAAAAAAAAAAAGTTAAAGTACTTACTTGCAGTACTTATTGACCCATGGGTACAAAGACGTGAAGTCAATATATTTTGCAGTGCCTTGATAGACGATCTTGGTAGCATTGGTCCTTCCACCATAGAATGCGTCTCTGGGTTCTAGCCTACCAACAAAGTTGAAGTCCGTCAAGAAATTTTTCAAATCTGTGTCCGTTTTTTTCTGGGCACTGAAATCGTGCTCCCATATAATTTCAAGATTGAAACCCCCTTGTCGTAACTTTTTTTTTTCTCTATGGTCTTTTTGTGGAATTCCCACATATAATTTTGTGTGGTAGGATTCATCATGTCTTTCTCGAAACATTGAGGACACCCATGCCAATAGCAACCTTAAAAGATATAAAAAACAATAATTAGTGAAAATAGTTCAGAAAATAAACTAAGAAATGTAGTAAAACAAAAAGTAACTTAAATGTCGCTTACCATGAAACAAAAATATAGTGTTTGTTTCGACACAGAATCCGTCCACGCTGAGTCCGAGAATTCGTTTTTCTCCTGTTCCGTTTCTTGAATGATTTATTTTCATGTCATTTTTGTGATTGAGATATGATAACCATTCAACGCCTAGTCTGCTGCTGTTCGTTTGGTTGACATAGCCTGATACAGGCACCATTCCAATTGACCCCTCATCAATGTATTTAGACCTATAGGTCGCCATACAGGCCGAGGCAATGGTCAGATATTGGAAGGGGTCAACACCCGTTAATTCCAAAAACTCATCTCGAAACTTCAAACAACATCGTCGAAGAATATCAACGTCCGACCTAAAAAGAAATTAGAAAAATAAAAATATTCATTATAGCTTTTAAAACGATAAAGAAATAAATCATATACAGCACAAAAAAAACTTTCGTACATTTCGTCTCGGAAGACGAATTTTTCACATTTTCTCTTTTCATACCAGACATCAAATTTTGCTTTGATGTCGACAGCGTAACCTTCAGGATTATAGAACCTTTTGTCTGGAAGCGCGTCATCATAGTCCTGATTTTTCTGGTCGGTTGAAGAGATGGGGGGGAAGAACACTTTTTTCAACTCTTCAAAACCTAAAGTCTTTGGAAATTTGGATAAGGCCATGGGGAGAAAGTTGAGACTGTCCATAATTCGAATATTTAGACTGTCCAGACGCAAAGCCATGATCTTGGAGCCGCAAGGTACAACAGATGGCTTGACTCCTTGCTCCAATAGATATCTATAAAAAAAAGCATGTAAAAAAAATGTAACATTAAAAAAACCACATAAAATGCATGCATGTATATAAACATTGAATTAAATATATGTATAGTGTGTGTGTGTATACATATATGAGAATGATATGTCTAAAAATTAGAGGTTTGACAAAAAAACTTACTTGAGCAAAAATTGACCATCGAACCCCTTCATGTTGTGTGCGATGGCTGTAAAGCCCTTATGTTCCTTGCAAAAGAGCCAGATGCAGAAATCAACGATGGCGTTGTAGCCACGAAAAACGAACTCCGTTCCATCTGAATATTGTGCCATAGCAAAGTTGATAATATGTTCGCCGGACGATTGGTCTGTTTCAAAATCGAAGAAGATGAGTTTTTTCGATGGAGACTTTGGATTCTTTTGCTTCAGTGAGCACAGATGACTTTCATCGAGATGGAAAACTTGACAATTATTGCAATATTTTTCCCCACAGACGTGATCACCACGGGGTCGCTCTTTTTCTACGAGAAATTTTTTGCAAGATTGACATTCATAAAATTGCTGACAGTAACTGGCATTCTTACCCCCAAGGTTCTTATGCCTAGCAAAACAACCATCTGATCTACAAATTCTATGGCAGTCTTTGCAGTGTTGAGCGTGAGTGGTGAGGCAAGACTCGTCGAAGCAGGTGTTACATCTCGTAGCACACTTATGAAACTGCACGTGATCGTAAGCTTTGTCACAATCTGAACAGTAGTATTTGGAGCCGTGAAAACCCTTGGGAGATGTAATCAGATCATAATGTCCATTGTGCAGCAACAAAAATATTTTTTTGTCCTTCCTGGCTATCTTGAATACAACCTGTAAAAATATATAATAGTATCGGTATATTCGCTTTACGTAGTTTTGGCTTAAACATAAGTAAAAAAAATTATAGTCATTCGATAGTTAAAACCAATACCTTATAAAATTCCTCCAAGGACTTGACAATTATCTGAACGTCTAGAACTGTGGCAAACTTTTCGATTGCATCAAACCCACAGGGATCTATAAGAACGTCGGCTTTTTGATACAGGTCCAGGGCCATATTTTTCTGTATGCTTCTTCTTGCGTCTTTTATGCTAGAAAGTTTAGGATGTTTCTCAACTATGGCGTTTCCTACGATGATCGCGTGTGCGCAGCACAACCCGTCTTCAGGAATACATATGACTGATTTCTTTGCTAATCTATCTGTTGTGATGTTAGTGATCTTTCTTCTTGGAATTCCACCTCCTCGCGGTAACCGCACAGTGATGACGTCAAATCTCAGGGAAGGATCGTTTAGTGGGATGGAATTCTTACTTTGCAACACTTTCATTATAACTGCCAGAAATGATTCTATCGTGAGCGAGGCCTTAGGAACAAGACCTGTTGATATAGGCTTTTCAAAATTATCGGAAAGCATTATAATTCTGGAAAAAAAAATATATTCAAATCAAAAATAATCAATTTTTCAAAAGTAAAATCAACTATTCAAATAAAAAATAATTCCTTAAATTATTCTGAATACTTTAATAAATATTTACCGAATTCTGTCATCTGAATGTAGACCACGTGTTGTTTCGTCTATCAGCTGCGATAATAAGGCTCGCAAAAAAATCCACTGCTACTATTATCAGGGTTGATGGATCTGCCAAATGTTCGGTCTTTATTCGAGCAGTAAACGTAACCTGGTCCGCGTTGAACCGAAGGTTTTTCTTACGGGACTGTTCATGTAATTCGTATGGTTTTTTGACCTACGTATTCGTATGAAACAGCGCCATCTATACGAGATCGATGGCGCTGTTTCATCTATATTATTTTATTGACATATGTTGAAGATATTGAAAAACTCTAAATCGCCGTTTCTTACTTTAAATACGCATATTTCTGAAAGGATTTTTGATATATATAGAAGACTATATATAGGGAGGAGGGTCCCCGGAGTTGGAGCGTGCCAAAAAAGCGCGGTATACCGCCGCGTATACTACTAACCGTTGCGTATGACAATGAATAACACTCACTCATGTCTGCCTGTTCGGGAAGGGGAAAAGGTTGCAATGTGCACATTGTATTTCTTGCTATGGGGATCAAAATTCAACGTTATAATTCCAGATGGACGTAAATAATAAAAATTACCATCGAAAATTCAGTTGTTATATTCTCAACCAGGTTAAATGAAAATTGTTCGTGAGGCATTCGAATTTTCATACGGTCGCCAATTAACCAGAGGTCAATGGGTAAAAAATATTATTGTATAGCATTCAGAAGCATATGAGAGTGCTGGAGAACCAGTGCCCCCCCCCCCCCCCCACAATCCTAACAAAATTAAAGAGGAAAAAAAATTCAAATATTGAAAGAAAATACTCATTATATTCTATATTAACCTATTGCTGTTAACTTAAATGGATTTTGAAGGGTGGTAACTCAAAATTTCTCGGAAAGAATGTTTTTGTGTCCCTTAGAGCCCCTTGAAATATCTTGATAAATGGTCCCTTAAATTTGCCCAATACTGTAACACTAATTAACGATTACCAACAAACACATAATTTTGTTGCTTATTGTAACAAAATAATAGGGACAGAAATGAAAATAAATTGAAAAAGTTTATTACTATATATTACATTTATTTTTAATTTCACGGAATACTCTCAATGTACAAGCGATAAGTCGCCAAATCAGAAAAGCTCACTAGAGTGATCAAGCAAGATTCCGGGGCTGACGTCCAATTAATTTGAATTAGACTTGTTTTGTTAATTAAAAATCTCAAAATTTATAAACTATTTATGATTCAAGCATGTCATTTGCTTAAAACGCATAATAAAATAACTTACAAATCTTTCTCTGAAACAGCGATAGGTCGTTACTAAGTAGCGATAACTCGCCAAACTAGGAATAAAAAACTTGAGCAATCAGAAATGTTTCAGGAGTAACTTACAATTAATTCAAAATTCAACTAGTTCTTAAACTAGTTAAACTAGTTTAAAAAATTCGTCAGTTTAAAAAAACGAACAATTTCAAATTTTTAGAAGACACCAACGAATAAGGCAAATACACAAAAAATAATAAAAGTCCTAATGCTTTTCAACACCAATGGGTGCCGTCTTCAGAGGAAAAATTTAACCACTAGTTTCGCTGACCGAGTTTCCCATTTGGGTTGAATACCAAATCCTCGGTTGCTCAGCGGAAGAAGTACGTCTGTTCACTTCAAACGTCGTGGTCAGAATGAAGCTGTGAGCCTGCGTGAGATACTAATGCAGCGTCCTGATTGGACATTTGCGGAATAGTGCTATCCGATTGGTCCATTCGAATTTTCTTGTAATTCCCGCTCGAAATGAATCTAAGCCATGGTGTTGCGATCGGGGGTGTAGATTTATTATCGTTCACTAGTATATTTTTGAAGGCCCGAATATATGTGCCTTCGTAGAAATCTAGATCAACTGTGGACTTGACTTTGTGAAAAACTCTCGCTTCTTGAAATTTGAATTTATGGCCTTCTTGCCAACAGTGGGCGGCGATGGTCGATTTTTCACATTCCTGATTCTTAACACAGCGAGCGTGTTCATTTAATCTTGCTTTTATGGGTCTCCTTGTGTGTCATTCTGACCACGACGTTTGAAGTGAACAGACGTACTTCTTCCGCTGAGCAACCGAGGATTTGGTATTCAACCCAAATGGGAAACTCGGTCAGCGAAACTAGTGGTTAAATTTTTCCTCTGAAGACGGCACCCATTGGTGTTGAAAAGCATTAGGACTTTTATTATTTTTTGTGTATTTGCCTTATTCGTTGGTGTCTTCTAAATATTCTTGGGCAAAGTGGATCAACTCTTCTAAATTTCAAATTTGCCTGGATCAAGAACGGTAAAATATTGCTTCGTAAAGAGGAGGGTGAAAATGCTCATCGCATTCGTTGTTTAGATGACTTGGACAGGGCCGTCTTAAGAGCATCATGGACCCCGGGCCAAATGATTTTTCTGATGCCCTATTAGGCAAATTCTCGAAAATCTGAACAAGATCTCATTTTTGTGAGGCCCCTGGGCCGTGCCCGGGTGAGCCCATGCCTTAAGACGCCACTGGACTTGGACAAAATACTTACCTAGAGAAAATGCTGGATTTTCAAGACGATATACAAATAGATATTTCCTCTCTCTCTGCGATATCGCAATTCATGGAACTTTCAGGTAATCTGAACATATTTCATTTAAACATAAGAAGTATGCGAGAAAATTTCGATCAATTATTAGTATATTTAAATAGATTGGCCCTTTCGTTTGACCTGACATTATTATCAGAAATTTGGGTAAAAAATAATGAAATAGACCTTTATAATATCCCCGGTTACTATAGCTTTTACCAATGTCGTTCCCGAAATAGATCGGGAGGTGTTATAGCATTCATAAAGGACCATTTGAGTGCATTTCGAAAATTACAAATTAATATGATTACTGCAGAAGCATTATATTTATATCATGATCATTTTGATGTTTGTGTAATTCTTTTATATCGATCTTTTGATTTTATTGTCTTTGAATTTTTAAATGAATTTCGATCAGTCGTAAATACTATAAAATATAAAAACCAAGAATTTTGTTATTACAACAAATAATGATACTCATAGCCTTGTAGATGATTTTAACCTTTTTCTTTATAAATGTTTGTAATTACCATAATACTGAGATACCTCCTGAACAGCAATATATACCTAACTGACAAAATTCTATGGCTATAATTCCCGTTGAAGAATCTACAGTAAAACGAATAATATTTGGATAAAAATACAACAAAGCAGTTTGGATATGACGGTATCTCCTCCAAAATGCTCAAAATTGTTCGCAAATATCATGCTCGTTTTATTACATATCTTATCAATAGATCTCTTACAGAAGGTGTTTTTTTTTGAGAAACTAAAAAAAGCTCTTATTATCCCTGTTTATAAAAATGGAAACAAAAATGAATTAAATAATTATCGCCCGATTTCAATTCTTCCCATAATGTCTAAAGTTGTTGAAAGTGTGATTAAAATGAAAATAATGGATTTCTTAAATACAAATTGGTATTTTTCGGACTCTCAGTTTGGTTTTCTACGAGATAAAAATACGGAAATGGCAATTTTAGAACTAATGGAAAATATCCATAAAAATATAAATGAAGATAATAAAACACTGACCATATTCTTAGATTCAAAGAAAGCTTTCGATAGCGTTGATCATAAAATTCTTCTGAATAAAATTTATCGTGCTGGTTTGAGAGGCGCTATGTATAATTGGCTAGAAAGTTATCTTGTAAATAGAATGCAAGCTGTGAAAATTGGGAATGGGATTAGCGGTTATTAATATATTAACACGGGTGTTCCTCAAGAATCAGTTCTTGGGCTCATATTGTTTTTAATTTTTGTTAATTATTTAACGTATCTTCAACTAAATGGACATTTAATTAGCTATGCTGATGACACAGCCATAACCATAGCAGCAGAAAATTATGATATTCTGAAAAACCATGCAGAAGCAGATCTGTGTAAAATAAATATTTGGCTGAATAGTAATAAACTAGTCCTGAATCTTAATAAAACTACGTATATCAACTTTATAATGATAATATAGAACAATTGAAATTGCAGTGTCACAAATCAGGCTGTCCTTTTCATCGTTGTGTATGCCCCACGATTTCTGAGGTTGATGAAATGAAATATCTGGGAATAACGTTAAATAGAAATCTCACACTATTACAATCAGTAATAAACTAAAATATACCAATATAAGATTTTACCATCTAAAAACATAATTTCAAGTGAATTTTTCCATACGCTTTATTTTGCATGGGTTTTCCCTATTTTACAATACGGTATATGTATCTGGGGCGGTGACTACAGATCTAATTTGGAACTAATAAAAAATAATCTAAGAAAAACCATCAATGTAATATCTAGTCAATATTCTTATTCATCAAATATTGATTACAGTTCTGATTATAGATTTGATGCACATAAACTTTATTTATATCGAGTTTTACTGTTTCTACAAAAAAACCAAACATGGTTCACATTGCGACACACTCCTATACAAACAAGACAATATGGATATCTATATGAGGTCATAAAACCTAAAAAAACACTTATTCAGAAGCAATTTTTATATTTAGCACCAAGATCTTATAACACATTAAGTAATGATATAAAATTCGAAAGAAACATAAACCGCTTCAAAAAATTGCTTGTAGACTACATTGTTAACTCAAATCCTGTTAGCTCAATCTAAAGAAACACCAATATCTGCCATGTGTTTAACTGTATTTTATTTTGTGAAATGAAACATTACTGGTGAAAATAATAACCATACCTCGTACTGCGGCCTACTGTTTGATCAACTTGTATTATTTATGTATATTTATAACAATGTATATTTACGTTTGCCAATCGATAAAATTATTTGTGGTTTGACCCTGGACAGATCATATATAGATCTCTTGGGTCTATTATGGATATTTGCTCGCGAGATGTTAATGGTGCTGCTCCATGGTGTATGACGTAAAGTAAAATTTTTCTTTTTTCTTTTCCTTTCGAAGAAAATAAATGCTTCCTCTGGGAAACCCCCTTAAGGCGAATTATGTTTTGCCAGACGGAGGAAGAGGTGGGGGTGGGTGGGAATATTTCTTAAAGCTTGATTTGCAGAAATCTGTATTTTATTTCAGCTGGTAAGAAAAACTATCAAAGAATTATTTCTTCGCGTTCAATTTTTGTGAATGTACTGAAAGATATTTAAAATCGTAGTTTGTTTTTCTCGATTATTGTATTATCAAATAAAATTTTTCATGAATTCATCACAGTGTATCCAAACCAGTATGGCTGCTCCAACAAGCTTGCAAAGCAACCACATTGGTTTCGATATTTTGCCACATCAATATCAAACCCATTTTCTAGAACTCGTTAAAGAACATTCAAACCAGAAAACCAAAGGTCCCGTTTAGTGAACTCCACTGCCGGGAATTTCCACGTGATTTTTTTTCAAATGATACTGTTGTTTTTTTTTTAACGATGTGGCAATCATCCCCAAAAATCACGTGATCCTGAAGCTCTTTGAGCTATAACTGGAATATGACATCCTTAGAACTCGCTGTCATGCAAGAGCATGCTCGTGTTCCAAGAGCGACATCATTTTCCAGCCTGGTTCGACGCTATAAATCCTAGGCTTCCTCTTTCCCAACCGTTGTTACCGCTAGATGGTGCTTAATAGAACACCCATTACCGTTGCAAGACGTCCTTGGAAGCCTATCCGCCGCCAGAAGGAGATCTGACTACACTATAACCAACAGCACCAAGTTACTCAAGCAGCCAAATGCGAATGGTTGATATGTACTGCAGGTACATCTCTTCCTGCAATTTATAATAAATTCTGGCAATTGTTGTAGAGTCCGACAATACATTAGTTACAACAATGAATCATTATTACCGATGTAGCTATTGTTATTTATGGTCACATCTCAACACAGCTTGTTGTTCATTGTTATGACACAAAACACATTTTTTTTGAGGTTATAGATCGCAGTACTGAAAATCAACACACTCAGACTTACTACTAAACCATACATTCACCTCGTTCATATTCCTCTCAGGAGCTTCTAACGAACCATTTCGTTCGAAGTTCTTGAGAGGAATATGAACGAGGTGAATGAATGGGGTTTCCTGAACTTGCTGTCCAAAGAACGAAGTCAAGCAAAGATCAAACATTGGTCGGTCAAATGAGCTCAAAAACTGCAATCTGAGAAAATCGCGTTCAGAGTGCTCTTGCATTGTTCATGTTTACACTATATTGTTCATTATTTCTTTCTTTCATTATGAAAAAACAAATAAACCAATTGACACGAGGTTTTTTGTATTTTATTCTCGATTTGATGAAATAATTTTCGAAGCCATTCTTTAAAATACGGGGTTAGCGGGAAATAAGTTCCCCAATTCAGAGAGCTCTGGAGTGCGTTATACCACTATTGCTACTGCATACACCGTACATGCACCTCGTACACATTCCTCTACATAATTTCTAACGAATTAGTATGTGCCGGAGTGTGTGCTCTGAGAGTATGTAGACCCCAAAGTACAGTATTTATGTCGTGATCGCCATTTTCCCCATTGAGATATTTGAAATTTTGCAGATATATAGACAAACTTTATTTAAATCAAGGAAAAATACATTTTTTTCGCTTTCACTACCGTCAACTGTGGTGACTTTGCTTAGTTTAAAAGTTTTAATTAAAATTTGTCATTCAACCCATTGGTCGAAATTCGAAAGTAATTTATTTTATGTTTGGTTCATGATTTGTAGATGCGTTTGTTTTGATGGGTCATCCCCTCGTTTCTATGAAAAAAATAAAGTCAATGTGGGTAAAGTGCCCCTATTATGCCGGATGACTTTGTCCATAACCTGATTTCTGTGTATACCAAAGCTGTGAGGGCTGTGAGTAGAGTTAGGGCAATATGACCAACACGGAGTGTCAAGAGAACCACAATGACAGTAGAAATAACGCAAAAAAAAAAAAAAAAGCAATGAAAATTTATTTTTTTTAAACATATGACTGAATTACGAACTCTTCGTTAAGGAGGTTTGTTTCACGATCTTGGCTTCCCATGCTTTCCTATGGGAAAAATCTCCTGCCTTTACGGAACATTTAAAAATTTTCTATTCAATTTAGACACTCAATTTTTTTTCTTGAATAATGTGGATATTTTATAAAATTTGACGAAAGCATTTAGGATTTTACTTGTTGGTTACTTTTTTCTTGAAGTTAACTTCAACAACATACAGCTTAGAAATGAATTACCTTTCGGGTTAGATAATACAATTGAACGGCCGACGTAGTTGAACCCAAAATTGCAAAAGAACCACGGCTATACGCGTTTCGGAACTATATGAAGTATATGAAGTTCCTTCTCCAGTAGCAGAAACAAAGAAAAATATCGAAAAAATATACTCCTTAGAGCGGGAGTTACTCTCTGTTGTAGACAATATATCGATATCTTGATACGTATAAGTATTTGAACTGAATGAGCTTGTAATCTGTCTCATTCTTACTACGCGTGAGGTATTCGCATAACATTTCAATAAAAAAAAATTTCAAACGAAAAAAAGAAATAAAAGACCATACAATATGTATCGGCGAAATCTCTTTATTACTTTTTGAAAACATTCGTACAGCAAAATGTTTTTTCACATATTGATTAAACAGCAAAATCATTTAAACTGTTTAGTGTCTTAACAATACTTTCTAAACTTACATTTCTACTTCTCTGTATAACGAAGAACACAGCATAATGTCCACATTTATTGGAGGTACGTAATTGTAGCGGAGTCCAGTTCCAAAAAATGTTTTTATATCTTCTTGTAAATGATGCAATTTCTTTTCCCATAGGTCTCTGGTTTCTGTCCGTATGAATTGAAAAATTCCAAGGTATTCTTATCTAGAATTTTGATTGCCATCCAGTGAGAACCAGGTTCTGTATGCTTATCTGCGTTCAAAACTAAAGGCGCCGGATAAGTTTGAATATGCACAGGTCACATGGAAACACACTGATGAAATGTGGCGTTTTTCGCTCTAAAATAGTTTTTATTTGAGACGAGTACACATTTAACTGCTGAAATCATGGAGAATGTTTCGTGCCCAATTTATTTCTACGACGTTGTCGAACTCCAGGTAGACAATGACAGAAACTGGTTGGACAAGCGGAGCTTTAAACTTTGTTTCCAGTCGTAGGTTACCGTGTCTAATCAGATTGAAATTACCCCCTTGGCAGAGATCGGTGTTCAGCGCAAAAGCCTTGATAGCGTACCCAATGGGAACTCACTTCGAGAGATGTCTATACCCCTGTCTTGACATGCTTTTTCAGTACCTAAAAACAAACTATGATACGCTCTGACATATAAGCCTTAATCATACTAGTACTTCACCAAACACCAACTCTGGCCATATCGCTATATTTAAATTTACTGCCATTAATGAGATGGGTTGGAAATGAAGACGCTGTCGATTGGAGGTCACCTCAAGTTTCGCTAGGGAAAATATCTTATCGATATTCTCCCTCGAGTTTGAACCCAAGACCGTGACAACAACCTTCACGGTGGTAGACGAGGATCTTACCACCACGCCATTCAAAGGCCCGCCTTGATCATACTGGGGCTATAGAGGCTTGAAAGGTACTGGCTGTCTTTCAGTATACGCGGCTATGAGGTTAAGATCGTAATGTTCAAACTCGATTTGATGTACGATCCCGAAAAAGCGTCGTTATCTACTAAAGCGACTACCACTCTCTTGGGTAATTGTCCAACGATGACACTGTCTTGAACCGACGACATGCTACCCTGATGTAGCGAGTATGGCTCAGAGTTTCGCATGTTCTACAAGCACACCCGGAGACACTTTGATGTGTCTTATGTATAAACATGCGTCACGGAGAACAACTTTGAAGTTTGCACCTTTGTCTGGTAAAAGCAGACAGAATTCTGACTTGCTCCGTATCATTTTTATTCTTGGACAAGATTCAGTAAAAGTCGCTGTTTTGACAAAATGTCTCCGTGAATAGAGCCAATCATGTCGACGGTCTTACTTTCTTCGATGAATGTTGCTCGCTATATTAGACTTTCGTTAGGATCCTCTGACTTTGGGTCCACATCACTTATTTCTCCGGCAATGTCTTTATAAAAGAGTTCTGTAGTCAGTTGGCTGGTTTTGCTTTCGTTTCAGGAGTTTCTATCATAGCAAGGTAGGGGTACGTGTTATTGGAAGATGAATTCAAACGGTCATTCAGGGAAACATCAACTTGGGAAAACATGGATTGCAAGAATAGGTTCACAAGGGCGACTTTACTCTCTTTATCCAGAAAAGTTCCATCGCCTTTCACGACCTTAACTCTGACATGGATTAACGTTTGAGAGAGATCCAGATACTTCGTCACCACTTCCGCCAATGTTAAATTCCAGTGGGCCCCCATCGGAGACGTTTGAAATTTCCAACTAGAGTGAAAAGATTGAGTTCAGATTTTGCCAATTGAGGAAAATCCTTCAAGACAAAAGCAATCACAGATCGAAAATATCGTGGGTGTTCACATTGGGTCGTTTGGCTAAAATGATGTGTTTTACCTTCTTACGTTTCTTTTTATGTCTTACTCCATATATGGACCAAGGCTGAAGTTGGTTTTCTGCGGTTCCCAACTTCGAGGCGCGAATGCGAGCTGTTAAAAAATCTCGCCGCAGAGAGCAATAGGACCACACAAGGGTATAATTATTCATTCATTACACTTCATTCACTATGTGTTGAGAAAAACTCATAGTTAAAAAACTGATTGCAGATGGCAGCACTATACATAGCAAGCATTTCACAAAAACGAACTTCACGGAAGGTTCACTATACGTACACACACATTCCAACATGTACCAATTCGTTAGAAGTTCCGCAGAGGAATATGGACGAGGTGCATGTCTGGTTTAGTAGTAGTAGTCACTATCCTCTCTGCATTAAAACGCCCGAATTATACGGCAGGCCTTGGTCGGTTTGTTGGAAATAATAATCTTCAAACTGTTTAGTGCAACAATGGTATGGAACATTCATTTTTCGTATCGACCTATTGTCATTTACGAACTAGATAAGACCAGTGTTTTTATGAGTTGTCTCATGCGGAAGTGAAGAATCGATTTCCCTCTACTGAAAGGTATGTGATTTCCCGAACTATCTTGAAATAATATAGCCTGTAATTATTTTCGAGTTATAGGGAGATAGTGAAGTCTATCATAATGTGAGCTTATAACTTCGTTATGTTTTCCTTTCACGCGAACGACTCTCAGTAGTGTAGCTTGCACATCTCCCACAACCTGAGGCTGTACGATATCTGAATAGACGTACAAAGCTGGGAAAAACACATTTGTGTCAGCAACGTAAGGACTTTCGGTAGTTTCTTCGATCAGCAATGGTACAAATCTCAGTAGCTCCGCGATGCCAGTTTCTAGCAGATGTTTTGCTCCATCTTTTAGAGTTATTTTCACTTTCCTGGTGTTTTCATTGTAATTGAACAATATTTTGTTTCTTAAAGCCGGTATCTTCATACCGTTCAAGAGATCAGGAACTGTCTCGTAATATCCTACTGGAACGTTTCTTCCATGTAGTTTGCCATCACCCAAATCGAATCCTAACAGGTTATTTTTTCGGTTATGTTGAACCACGTGTGAGAATAAACAATCTCCGAAAGCGCACATTCCCATTCGCCAGTCGACCTCATTGGAATGGCAATCGTAACAATACTCCCCTATCATCCGATTTATGAACTTGCACTTATCGTGACCTTTGCAGTAAATAACAGAATACAAATCAAATAACAATGAAAGAATACCGGCAAGTTTGTCATAAAGTATGTCGCAGTCTCTCCAAGAAATAGGATGCAGCTTAGCTATTACCCATACAGCTGACCCTCTTTCTTTACCGCTCAGTTCGGATTAGTCATAAGGTGGCTGGAAAGTATAGGTCTCGTAACTACTGCCGACTAACGAAAAGTAAGCCAGTTCCTTAACTATAAATCCTCTCGAACCACATTGGAAACCTTCAAAGTCTATGACAAGACCCCCTTCCATGATGTGACCACTTTAGCTGCTCGACACGAAATGAATTTATCTGGGTTGGTAAGGGTATTATGTATCATCCTGGACCAAAAACTGGTCTCAGCTCAGTCGTAATTGTTCTTCCATATTCGGTTTCAAGTCTATCAACAAGTAAGAGTAATAATTCATGAAAAAAAATTAAGAATTTTGTCACGAAATAATTTCAAAATTAATGAAAGAATGATTTCAAAATTAATGAAAAAATGATTTCAAAATTAATGAAAAAATGATTTCAAAATTAATGAAAAAATAATTTCAGAATTATCGGGAAAAATTTCAGATTTAATAATAGAAATAATTTACCAAAAAGAGTAATCTAATTAATTAATTAGCTGACTAACTGCGAGGACGTTAATTCAAATTTTATGAAAGAATTATATTCAGAGTAAATATAAAAGTGTTTAATAAATTTGGAGAACCCTGTTGATTAACCGGAGATACTACTGAATGACTTGGTGACCCACGGGATTCGTGGAAACTTTAATTTTTCCCAAAGTAGAATCGCCATCTGCTGGCATTGCCATCAATTGTGAGCTCTGACACGAGTTAGGTCCGACCGTCCGTGTACGGTCCCGTTCAGTGCACACGGAGAAAGATCGAGACATTCGTTTCCCCTGTAGTCTAGTCTAGTGCGTTCACCAGGAAAGTGAAAGGGCGGGAGTTCGATTCCACCCGCAGGGGCAGTTAAATTTTCTCTTTCCAAAAGCATATCTTTGCATTAGCCACCTGTTAAAAAAGTTCGTAAATTTAATTTTGCGCGCAGTGTCTGAAAGGTTGCAAACCCCTGCTATAGTTGTTAAAATAAAATGAATTAACTTTTTATTTTGGTCCCTGTCCAAAAAAACGCAATTAGAAAGTTCTTGCCCCTGTTTCTCCAAAGTCCCCCACCCTAAAAAAAGTGGTTGGTAAAACTGGTTAACTGGTTTGAGTATTCTCCGGCACGTCCACGGTCCTGAGATCAAGACTGTTGTAGGATAAGAGATGCTCTTTTTTCCCATCCCTTTTAATAAGATAACATTTGAAGGGGAAAAAACTACTGCCGGTGAATGAGAGCGACAATTATAACGCGATAATCCAGATAGGACTTCAAGTACCTTAATTGTTATGATGGATGACAGGGGGTCCACGAAACTGGGCCGTATCGCAGACCCAATTATTGAATGTTGCGAGAACCTTCCACGCTCAAAAATAGAGTGACCGTGCATAGAGATCCGTCTTTAAATAATCTCAATCAGTACAAATGAATTTAGGAAATGAAACGCAGCCGTTGATAAGGTGATAAGTGAATTCTATAATAAGTCGAAAAGTCGATTAGATCTCCGGTATTTATTGATAAACATCAAGAAAAGAATTATATACAAGAGCCAAGGGCGTAGCCAGGGGGGGGGGGGGTACTTGGGGGTCTGGTCCCCCCCCGAAATGTGAGAAAATGACCGAAAAAAGGGAAAAAGATGGCCAAATCCATTGTTCTGTCACTTTGGTCCCCCCCCCCGAACGAAATTTCTGGCTACGCCCCTGACAAGAGCTCCCACGTCCAAATAAGTTTTGGTGAAAGGGGAGTTCGATTATTCATCTTCTACCAGGTAAAAGAGTAATCGTTCTATTCTTACGACGAAATTCGTAATAATCAGTGTAATAATCATTCGTAATTCGAAATAATCGGTGGTCATATTCATGCAGTTTTGACGTGAATACGTCTATGAATCATCTGACGGTTCATTCTCAAAAAGTTGCGTGACGTTATTCTTCAAACGTTCATATTTCAAGAAGTACCCAATGTAAATTAAAAGCAATGATAACGTCAGATGCACATTGCGAAGGTGCATTGAATGATATGGCTGTGATTTCAATATATTTTCCCGTCTGGGCACCAGGTCCGCTGCCATGATTTGTAGCAATATTTTTTACCGCTGTATCTCGAGCAGTTCACGGATCGATAAGATACCCGCCTAAAGAACTAAAGGTGGTGTTGCGAGTTTGATATCCGGTTCGTTCTTGTCAGAAACTTTCCTGACGCAGGGGTGGTACAATAGAAACGGCGAAGTGACCAAGAAAAAGATTGCTATTGCAGGGAATCCCATGCCGAGGGGTTAGAGCACCAGCCTCTCGGTGAGTATAAAATTATGCCGTTCGCGATCGGTAATAAATTTTAGTCCCCGGTCTAATTGACATCGTGTGCGGGAAATCACCGTGGTGTGTAAAAAACGATTGTGCAGCTCACAACGAAAATGAACGACATTGGTATCGTTCGATAGCTGTTCCAAACACAAAGCCGATGATCACGACATAATTTCATTATTCCAGTACCTGCCGCGCCATTCAACGCACAAAAAACATATTCACGTCGAAACTGAATATTTTTAGGCACAAAATATACCCCGTCTACGCATTTCAATATGTAATTGATACCTCTGCTCACGAATTCTTCGGCTAAAGAATATTTCTCTTGTGATTTTTTGGCCTCGGATAACGAATACGGATTCAGCGAACGAACTATGGAACGCTTTAGTTAAAAATGAATGCACGGGCCAACACGATTGACACGTTTAGAAAGAGAAATACAATAAAATATTAGTGTAAAAATCGGGAAGCTATTTATACTTAGATGAGAGGCAACCGTAATTTTTATCTATTTTCAATCCCCTCGTTGGGCATTTTATCTGTTGTGGCCTTTTTATTTTGTATTTATAAGTAATGTGATATGTACGCAAACGTGTTGTGTTTACTAATTGAGCACATTTTTGTTTTCTTCTTCAAATTGCAGGAGCGAATGGCGGTTTGTCCAGAAAAAGGAAGGTATGCTTATATTTTCTGTCTCTCTTCCAGTTTCTAAATTTGCAAAGTAGTAGTGAGTAGATTCTGTACAGGCTGTCACTAATTGTTTGCACAGCATATCCCTGCAACGGAGAAACGCACTTTTGAACACAAAAAAATTTCAAATCACGTGTGGTCACCAGAAATGTGTTGAATTTTCCAAGGGGTCGTATAAATTAAATAAATAGAGAAATTAAATTTTTATGAAGACCGTAGTGCCAAAACTTCCAATTAGCGAAACCTAAATGCAGCTTCGAAAAGTCAGGTACAATAAATTGCGTATTTTTGTAATGTAATCTTAACGAAGTTGATGCTTGAATTTGAAGTTTTTCAGCATTTGCAAGCCAATCATTGACATTTGTGTTTCCCAAATTGCAAATCGTAAACTCAATTAAAAATTGTGAAAATTCTGTGATTTTCAAAAAATGCAATTGCTATTTACTGTAAACATAATGTTCCGGATAATTTTCCACAAGACTTCGGGATTGCAAAACAAGAAACGGTTCGACGGACAAACACAGATTTATTTACGGAACAGCAATTTACACGTATTTAGAAGCTAATCAGGGAGCTAACAACTTTCTCTCAACGTTTAAACACGACTGACTTTTCATCCAGTCTCTCTCTTATTCGAGTCTCCTTTGAGCCTCTCTGAGCCTGTCTAGCCTGCCATATTGTGAGCGCCGCACTATTTATAACCCCGGAGAAACTTCGAGAAAAGGAACATTCCACAAAATTCTATTTTACAGTTTCCTAGTCGACGGCGCCACCATACGGACTGCGTGGAGGGGCGGGACTTTCTAGATTTTTCTCTACACGCCCTGCCAGTTCTCCACCAATCACAGTCATTTCCGCCAAACCGAAACCGGTATCAACCGATTTCGATATTTCTGGGAGCCATCGAACGAATCGCACCATCTATTGTCGATAGTTCGTAACAATCTGAAATAGTTGAGTCAAATCTACATATTTGCTTAAAAATGGAAACATTTTGATCCAGTGAAAACTTGACAACACAGTGATAAGTTGCCGAATCATATAGTGATTTCATATATTCAATATCTCTATAAATATTGCATTTATAATCATATTTTTTGGCCGATGACTTTACAGAGTGTGACCAACATTTCAATAACTGGAAGTTTCAGCGCATGAGAAACTGTATAAAAAGTTAATATCTTCATTTTTTTTAATGTGTACAACCGTTTAAACAAATATTGATATTTCATGTAACTGCAAGACATTTCAAAACCTTTGACAGTATTATAAAAACAATTTGGAACATCCTGAATAGCCATGAATCACATTTTTCCAATTTCTAGTAAATTGCCGGACGAATTATTCTGAAATTTCTGACATATGGACATAATTCTTGAACTCGCATTTCCCAATGCTGATTCAGTCGCGAGTGTTTTTAAGGGACTGACAAAAAATTGAATGTTTTTCATCGGTTCTTGGCAAAAATTCCAATTTTTCAACGCATGTTTTTTGCTTAACCTTTTTAAACCCTGGTGTCCCAAATGCGTGGCTGGTTTGTCATCGCTGTAGGATTTTTTCTTACGACCTCATGGAGATAAGCCCCGAAATGTGTAAGTTTTCAGTTGGAAATATGGTGAATATGAACTTTAAAGGCTTTCCTAGACTTAGAGTTAAACTTCCAGGGGGTTTTTGGGATAGCTTCATGGAGAAGTGCCTCTGGGAAAAGTGTGATGCATTACATAAACTTTAGCACTACTGTTCTGAAAAAAAGGAATGTGAAGATGAATATATCCTGCATCGTCATGGTTGAAACAAATTTTGAACGAAGTTAATCACAAGTATTTAATAAAAAAAAAAGCCTTTGAAAATTTAAAAAAAAATGCAAAAGAAAGTTTTGCTGACATTTATATTTTTAATGCATTATTTCATTTTTTGGTACGCAAAAAATGGAAATAAATTTGGAAAATTCCAAAAAAAATGCATACTCGGGTCTGAAAGGGGGTTTAACATGGAAAGCTTTCAACCAAGATTTACGAAACTTACAAAAATGTTGACGCTAAACATGAAACACACATCAAAGAATTTAAAAACTCAATACCGATGAGATACGAATATTTTAAGTTAAATGATTTTTGATTTCGCACATAAGCAGGAAATATCAATTCTGATTTTTCATAATTTGGTTGTCAGATATAATGCAGCTTAGATCAAATTTCCAGTTAAATGTCGGGAAAATTCAAAATATTTTTTTTTCTCTGTGGGTATCATTTGATTGAAATGAACTTTAATTCGACTATGATTTCGCCTCAACCGCTTGACCTTAAGAAATGTACGATATGTTTTTCTTTCTTTTCTCACATTTGTCTATCCAAACTCCCGACTATCTCTTTTATGTGTGGATTTATTTGAACGATTGGCATCACTGGTGAGTGTGAATTTAATATCTATTTTTCACAGTGTCTACGTCGTAGTGGGCACCAACGTTTTTCACCAATCAGTTACAGAAATCTGGTGAAACTTGCCATTCAGAGTGAGTATTTACAAGTTTACTAGGGAGGGGGAAAAAATCCAATCTTCATAGGGTGACCACGGAAAGATAGCATCTGACCTTGTTCGACCTTCATCATGAAAAGGGAGTAATCATTCTTCAGTGGGAAGAAATGGATCTCCAGCATTTTTGTTTTCTCTCCCCACAGCCCCCCTCCCCTTTCTCTTCATCTTTCCGTGGTCACGCTATACCACCTCATACTAACGTGAATCGAATTAGAGATGGATGCATTTTTTGTTCGCCCAAAGATACATGAAATAAATCGACTATCTGGATGTTACGCCGAGGTGAACTTGGGAAAGCGCTTCGTTCTCCCCACCAGTAGCTGAACTCGGGACCTCTTGTATAGCGGGCAAGCCCACTGATACACGATTCATTGAGAGACTGGTTATTTGTGGAGATGAAGATTACAAGGAAGAAAATTCATCACTGCCCCCACGGGGACTCGAACCCCGGTCTTTCGCTTGCCGGACGAGTGCTCTACCCTCTAAGCTACGGAAGCAGATAGGATGTTTCAACCTTGGAGCGTATATATATGTTGAAAGGTATCGTACGAATTCACGAGCTATTAGTTGATTGTTGATGCTGTCCATGTAGTCAAAGGCGAGTCAAGGGCGTAGCGAGGGAGGGGGACTTGGGGGGTCTGGTCCCCTCCCCGAAATGTGAGAAAATGACCGAAAAAAGGGAAAAAGATGGCCAAATCCATTGTTCTGTCACTTTGGTCCTCCCCCGAAATGAAAGTGGTCCCCCCCCCCGAACGAAATTTCTGGCTACGCACCTGCCACGAGTGATCCCCCTAATTGTATATATTCCCCCCACACAATAATTCTATTTTGTATATTTTCATTAAATCCACCGGAGCGAGTGAGCACTGGAACCCAATAAAACTGATGCTGGCTTCTAGTACGCAAGTTATGAAACCCATTTGCTCACCAATGAGGTATTAAGCGTGATGACTCGCTCCGATGGATATATATATATTATTTCACAATAAGATTCTCATTTCTCTTTCTTTTTGTATCCTGTGTATATAATATGGCAAGTGTGAGATAACAGATGAGATGGCATGGGGGGGGGGGGGTGGGGGCTCAATCGCTTTTAAGACATACCTCCAGCCTAATATGTGTACATTCATCTTAACTAAACCCCGAAACTTCTCCAACTCCTAATCCCATCTCGTCTGTAATCACCACAAAATTTGTTCATCGTGACAATTGTCCGGGGAAAATATGTTGTAAAAAAGTTTGTATGTTTTTTTTTCTTTTTCTTTTTTTTGACACAAAATAAAGTGTTCCAGACTCTGCCACGAAGCTGGGCTGGAAGAGATCTCGGCAACGGGATAAGTCCAGTGGCAAAGTTCTGGCGTTCATTCATTCATTGAGGTAGTACAAAATGACGGTACTTGGAGAACAGAGATTTACATACATTTATCCTTTTTATTTCTAGTTGCGTTACAGAACCTTTCCTGATTTGTGCTCCCGATTATTTTCAAATTTTCTTTGTGTGTCACTAATTATTGAATTTACATTCTAACTTCGAGTATCACGTTCGTTTTCACAGTCAGTTTGAAGAAAGTCGTATTGGCAACCAGACAAACAACCCCTTCAATGCAATAGCCTAAGCCTCATACATACGAACAATGAAAACAGGAACTCTTTGGGATAGAATCGGAAACATTCCGCTCAGCAAACTGAATGGTTAACATTTTTTCCTCGTTTATGCTTCTTTCATTCTAACATCCGTTCCTTTGGTATTTCGAGCGTCATTCATTCTTTTATTTACTTCATATTTTATAATATGATCTCAAAAGATTGTCTTTTTTTTAATGAACAATTAATGCTAAGCCCTTCATTTGGTTCTTCGATATCAGATCTCACAGAATATCAGGCAAGAATTTTTAGTGGATTCAACTACGCTAACTACGTTCTTGGACCAAAGAACACAACTGGATAAGTATACACATCCCAATTACTCTGGAAAAAATATTTACATTTCGGGATAAAACATTCCAATAAAATCACATTTTTTATGAAGCTATTTATCTGTTCTTTTCATTGTGTTATATGTTGTATTTTTGAAGAATACAGTGATAGGTGAATTTATCGGGCCAAGTGGAAAATGACAAAAAAATTATAATGATCGCAAGAATTTTTCCATTTTCCAGAGATACGAAAACAATGAAAATTTTTTACGTGAAAAGATATCCGAAAATTCGCAATACCTTTTTATGAATATATTTTTTCGATTATGATTGTAGTGCAATTGGAAAAAAAACCCTACAAGGCTACTCACCTTTACGCGCATCATTTGCTTTATTCCGTTCGCCTCGGCATAGTTTCTGGGAGCTTCTGGAACAATTCGACCTGGTTGTGGTTGTTTTTCGCGAAGTTCTATTTCTTGAGGGTGAGACAAGGTAATAATCTCTATAATAGCGAGTTTATTCTGCGTTATGAAGTGGGATTAGACCCGTTTTCTCTAATTGATCGTAGCAGAGAATAGCAATAAGCCGACATGCGAACAAATGAATGTCTTCGGAGAAAATTAAGAATGGGCGTAATAGAAGAAGATGTCCGCATACAAAGTGTCCGAAAAAAAGGCATCTTCTGATCACCCCCTTACGAGCACACATTGATGAGATTGGATTTCGCTAAATAGGATTTCATTTTAAAGGGTATAAACATTTGATATTTTATATAGTCTTTGCATGAGTTTTAATCTCAAACTACCGTTCACTCCTTTTAAAATACAGTCTCAACCCTCAGTACGAACGTCTTTGTTTGTGACCAACAAGAATGATTCGGCTTACGAACTAGTAGAAATGACCATTATAAATGAATAGCAGGTCTACATAGTGTGTTTGGAAAAAATATTCCTTATACCACCCCTTACAAGCACACACAGTAATGAGATTGAAGTTCACTAAAAATCCCTTTACAGCGAAGAAGAGTAACTTTGTACTACATTGAAGAATATATGTGGGAGAAAGAGAGAAATGTTGCATGTGTTTTTGATGTCGATGTTTATTGGCGTTTAAATAAAGTATATGCTTGACGGAGAATCCGCTTTCACTCCTCATAATTTTAGGTTGCTCAGTTAAGGTATTAGTCATTGAATATTATATAAATAGTAAAGTTATGTTTTATTGTACCGGGCTGAAATTGTATGAAAATATATATATATATATATATATATATCAAGAGGAATTAAAATTAATTGGGATGAGGGAGGAATTAAAAATAAATGGAGAATTTCTCAACTATTTGCGTTTTCAGACGACATTGCTATTATCAGCAGTAATCCAGACGAACTAGAAGAAATGAATGATACAAGAGCTTGCGAAGCAAGTATTCAGGTGGGTTTGAAAATGAATCGGCAAAATTCAAAAGTTTTGTTCAACTACTCGGCGTTGAAGAGGACAATCTCGCTCAACAACACAGAGATAGAAGTAGGAAGTTATGTATGCCTAGGACAAGAAATTACCATTGACAACGAAATCATTAATGAAATAAACAGAAGAATCCGGATTGGATGGAGCACTTTTGGCAAAAACTGTGTAATTCTGAAGAGTCACATGCCATTATGCCTGAAAAGAAAAGTGTTTGACCATTGTGTGCTACCAGCACTGACGTATAGAGCTGAAACATGGACACTCACAAGTAATACGATACAAAGGCTACAGACAACACAAAGGAGCATGGAAAGGTGTATGCTAGGCATCACAAGGGGAGACAGAAAACGAATTACTTGGATAAGGAACCACACAAAGGTATATGACATCATGGAAAGGATTAACCGTCTAAAATGGAAATGGGCTGGACATATTGCAAGAAGACATGACAACAGATGGACTAACTACAAGTATTCTGGGTTGGTACCGCGTGGTGTTAAATGTCCGAGAAAGCGTCCTCACGCAAGATGGATCGCCGAGATAAGACGAGAGTAAAATAATTTATTGCCGTTTATTATCACTGATTTTTTTGTCAGCCATTGAATTTCATTATTGGCAATTCTGTGCTCAGATATCAAAATGTTAAATGTCACATTTTCAAAATTTCACGATGAAAAATTTGTGAATAGTATTTTTTCCAAAATGCGATACCGTGGATTTATTTTTTGACTTATTGCAATTTGCCTTCGTCGTTTCCTCATGAACTGAAAGAGAAAGACGAAATTTCGGCCCCTTCCAAAACTTTTACGAACGAGACTCCGGAATGCGAGCAAATCTATGTTTTAGGAAAAGTGACACAACATTTTGCCATCTGAGCACAGAATTATTGTTAGTGATTGGTTGTGAATAATAGTGACCGCATTTGACTGTTTTGGAAGTGGTAGATACTGTATGATCACGTGTATGTCAGAGAGCATTTAAAGCTTTAGGCGGTTTGTAAAATTTACCCGAGTGTGTGATCCCATATTACAACTGCCACAGCGGGAGTCACTAAACCTTCTTGAAATTGCCACCTGTTTTCAAGAACAATATTTCTTTCGATCTTGCACAGAGATAAATGCTCCACCCCACCACCGAAATCAAGATTAATAAAATAGCAAGGAAGCTAAATACTGTATTTGTTATCATTTAGTCTGTACGCATATTCCTGTGCTACTCCAAAAAGAAGGGGGGCGGGGGGGGGGAACCGTCTCTCAGTTCTGTTATCCAACTTCCACTGGCAATTCATTGACAGGCCGGGGAAAAGCGAAACATGTTTTCAGGCAAAGCTCTCCGTACAGGCTGGGCTCGTGATTGCCGAACTGAGAAAGGTCTCAATATATGTCTCTCTCGGGATGGCCAGAACGAATGGCTTCAAGTTGGACGATGTATCTCGTCAATGCAACTGTAAGGGTAAATGATGTATGTTAATAAATATTGTACAACCGAGAAAACTTAAATTTCTATAACAGTTTTCAGACACAGGGCAACTGAATTCCTCCCCCCCCCTCCCGATTGTGGCCCTGCTCGTCGTATATAAAAAAAATAAGTTGACGCTGATATACTTTGGTATCTTTTTATATATGTAATTGTTAAAGAAACAACAACTTCTAGAATTCATCTCATTAGAATTCTATTTTACATTTTCAATCTGATCGGGGGCAAGATTCACTTGGTACGCATGTGCTATCTTGACGTGTTTTTCTGACGTATCCTGTCTTGCACTGGCAGGTGCCAAGTTCGCACTTTAATAGCGAACATACAAATGCTGTTGGTACATAGTCACAGGCTTCTTCGCAATCCCGCTTTTGACCACAGTAGGAGAAATCTTCATTTTCAGAACAACTTGGCTCATCTTCTTCGGCAGCCACCCGTGCTATGGATTTGAAGGAATACAAACATCATGTCATTTTATTACAAAAAACATTCATGAAAAAAATGTTTTCAATAATTTTTAAATTGAAACTAATCATTTTTCTATAACCCTTTGAGAATCGAGCCTTCATTTTTTGAATTCTTCAAAATGTTTTTTGCATTTTCGATACTCACACAAAAAATACACTAAAAACATAAATTTCAGCAGAAATCTTTGCTTCTCAATTTTTTTGTAAAAAAAATAATTTGATGCAGAGTTTATTCATCTTCACGCACAATTTTTTCCACAATATAACATATTTTCCTAAAATTTATGTAATAAATCAATTTTTTCCCGTAGGCACTTTCTCTTAAAAGTCATCTTATAAGCTCCCCTGAAATTTCTACTTTAAGTGCTGATCTCTGACAAAAACCCTCAAAGTTCACATTAACCATATTTCTAACTCAGCATTTGCAGGACTTAACTCCTTGAGGTCAAAAGAAAAAAAATCGACATCGAGGAAAAGCAACCCACACATTTGTGGCACAAGGTGGGTCGGAAAGGGTCAAGTAAACCGTTTCCATTGAACTACAGTGAAACCTCCAAATAGCAACACTCTACGGACCAAGAAAAAATATCGCTGCGTAGGGATTATCTTTATTTCGAGGAGCGTCAGTTTAACATGATCAGAAAATGACTATGTGAATAAAGACATTTACAAATACAAATACAACGCCACAACAGGCAAAATGTCCAACGAGGTGGCTGAGAAAAAGAATGGATCAGAAAAATTTAGACATATTGAATCTAAATTTGACTTGAAAAAATAACGTTGTGCAACATTGGATTCAACCGGATCATACCGGATTCAACATTGTATCGAGTGTCGTTATAGCGAGGTACATAATCGATGCAAAAAATTATTTTAACACTTAAAATATTCAACGCTAATATAATTAATATAACTATTTATAAAATGGATCGTTCTTAATTTTCATGGTCTGTGTAAAATAATTTCCGAAATCAATTTTTATTGGTCTTGTAGTTTCTTTTTTGCCCCACAAAAACATTTATTACATTAAATAACAATGAAATAACAGCTTCCATTCAAACCTGCAACATTCCTTTCTCACGACAGATAAACGTAAATAACGAAATGTAAATATTAGGTGAGAGGTTCTAAAATATCACTCCGTAGCATTTAGTGCAGAGCTGCCCTCGGGGGGTGTTCGTTCGCACGTCACACCAGGCCCCTTGGTTTGTGGGACCTGCACTGACGGTAGTAGAAATGAAAAAAAAGGGGGAATACAAATAATTCAATATATATATTTTTCAATTTTGGAATTTTTTCTCTCATTTATTCCGGTTTCAGCGATTCCGGGATTCATTCTCTGATCAATTCTGGAAATATTTTATCTCATCAATTTTGAATTTTCCTCATTTTTGAGACTGTCTCTCATTAATTCTGGTATTTTTATCTCTGGGGGCTTTTCTTTTTCTCGTTAATTCCTGAGTTTCATCAGTTCTGGAATTTTTCTTCGCATCAATTATGGGATTGTTTTCTCTGATTAATTCTGGATTTTCATCGGTGAGGACATATTTTTCATCATTCCTGGTATATTCATGAATCTTTGGATGCCGATTCCCACACAAAATATATTAAATATATTAAATCGGGGCTACATAGCCCGAAATTATTTTCACCCATAGCTCCGTGTGTGACGAGGGTGGCCCTGATTTAGTGCAACTGATGTTCAACAGATGGAACAAAAACTAGATTACAAAAAGAAATTAGGTTGTTATGATGAATGATGTGTTGCCAACAGTTCAAAAATTAAGCATCTAAAATTCTTGAAATTTGCTTTTAAAAAAAAGCCGAATCATGATTTGAACCTGTGTGCTTAAGGCAAGGATTACACTATGAAAGTTTGATGAAAGTCCTTTTATAAAACTTAAAAAATTCAACCAATAAGTGTATCAGTTACATTTGAGCGAATGTAACCAATAGGCTTACAGGTTATTGGTTTTTTCAAGTTTTGTAAAAGAACTTTCATAGTGCAATCCCGGCCTAACCGGTGCCAGTCCGTAGGAATTCCCCGCCGATTCCAGGAACAATTTGAGCAATTCGTAAAAACGCTTCATAATTTCAGATTTATTAGATATTGTACCGTTTTTTTCTCTCAATCGGTTCTATTTCCGTCTACGCCGTCAGTTGTTCTGCGAACTGTTTCTATAGTTTTTGTATTATTTCTGTGCGAATTATTTCTATTTATTATTAACCGACTTCGGAAATTGTTTTCCTTACTCTTTGTAAGGAATTAATTACATTATTGTATTATTTATAATTGTTATTTACTCTTTTGTCCGTCCGCAAATTGTTTCTCTGATTTACTTTTTATTTATTTATTTATTTTTGGTTCTCAATCTCTTTCTTCTGTTTGCACTATTTACATTTGCCGGTCCCCAAATTATTTCCCCCTTTTTTTTAGTCTGACTAATATGTTCTGAAAAAGTGATCTTTATTCCCCATTTTAAGTAAATACAACAATTTCGAATAAGCTTCGTTGAAAAATTGGGCATTTCTCATAGAAACGTCGACTTTTCTTTTCCCTACAAAGAAAGTGACCAACACTTTGTATTTCTCAAGATTTCATTAGTGGTGAACGAAATTTGCATACGGAGATCATAAAATTACATTTTTTTTTCTCTCTCTCTCTCTTGCAATAGCGGAATTTACATCCGCTGGTTATACGCAGAAGAAAAAAAAAAAACGATAATTCTACATATAAATGCAAAACAAATCTTTTATAAATGTTACTCACGACGGTAGAAATACCCATTAACGACCAACACCAATAAAATCAAAATCGTGGCTCCCATGGCAAGCAGTTATCGGAAAAATATGCGTGTTAGCTAGAAGTGAAGGGAGCGTAGGAGTCTTTTGCAATAGAAACGGAGTCTCTTTTTATAGTTTCAAAATAGGTCGATTTCTTCAATATTCATTACTAAATCATTTCCTCTCAGTAGATGTTGCAAATTACGAACAAACAATTAGATAATATTCCCAAGGTTTTCCCACGATATTTTCACTCGCTTGCATCCAAACGAAAAGAAACCAACAGTTGTTTTGCGTTTCTTCTTTCGCAGGATTATGCGGATTTTTATGCGTAGTATCAATGGTTTACATTTTTAAGTAATCGATTATTGTTCATTGTGTTTAAATTGATTGAGACTTGTGTCGAAATGAAGAATCCCATTAAGGAGTTTGTCTGAATTCTTTGAAAATATACATTTTCTTTTCTATGAAAATAGCTGTTTTAGAAAAAATAACACCGCAATAGAGTTTTCCGTAATAAAATAGTATAAATAATCTCTAAATTAATTTACATCAGAAAAAAATGCAGTCTTTTATTTATTTGATCAACTTGTTTGAAGTAAAAGTTCTTGTTCAATACCAAATAGCTCTCTAGGAGTGAAAATAAATCGGGAAAAAAATATTATAAAAGGTAGGCTATTTGTCTCCTCCAGGAATCGAACCTTTTGCATGCAGGGCAAGTGTATTAGCTAATACACCAGGGACACGTTGTTTCATTCCTTATGACATGCATTACGTCATTACGTTTACGATGCTTACGTCATCAACCATTCTTTATAGTAATATGAAATATTCTTAATGGCATCTTACTCGGTGTGCCAAAAACGGGAAAAAACCTTTCGATAGTTATTGGGCACCTGAACTAACATTCTTCCTATTGACAAGTCCCCTGCAGAGCCACTTTAGTGATCTCTTAATGTTTCACGAATCCAAGTGATCAGGAAGTGTGTCCGGGCCGCTTAAGTGGTCTGGAACTGTTCCACGCATCACTCCATTTATCCGTAATTATATGCCGCGGATCACTTAAATAATCTGAGAATGTGCCGCGGTTAACTTGAGTGATGTAGAACCGCTCTGGGGTCGCTTAAGTGCCCTAAAACTATGCCACAAGAATTTCTGGACAAAACATGTTTATCTATTAGGTTCATTTCTGATTTTATGCAGCAAATGTTCCGTATTTTTTGATACATTCTGTGATCCTCACAGAACCTCACTTTCCTCTGCAGACCAGGAATTGAGTTCAATATTCAAAAATCTGCTGTTCCCCAAGTTTTATGGAATTCCAGGCTGAAATGGGGGAATACAGCGCATAAATATATATTTTACCATGTACGAAAAAAGTTGAAGAATGGGTGCAGTAGGTTCTTTAGTATGTGATTTCTTAATTTGCGAATATACATGGTAATCTAGGTTGAAGCATGGAAGGGGATTAACCCCAACCCTCTTTCTTTGTATACGCCAATATTTACAGTAGGCTCATTAAAGGAGCATTTCTCAGACCAGGGTTATAGCGGATTACCAAACGGAAGATTGCCTAGTGGGTAGTTATAAAAAAACTCGATGTTTTTTGGCTACAGCCCCGGTTGCTGTTGCTTAATTTGAATACTTTCTATTCTGAAGGGGGAAAGGAGGAATCAAGCTCATGCATGAATTTATGTCAGTCCTCTAATTGGGATTTATTGATATGTACTGATTGATATAATAATTTAAAAATAACGTAGTATAAAAACTTTTCCTCACCCAGTCGCAGCGTTTCAATCAATACTTGTTTATCAGGTAGCCCTTCAGGATACAAAACATATCCAGTGTTGAGATTTCGAAGGAGTAGGACAATATTTTACAGAGCAGATCATTTGATAAGATGATGATTCTCGTTTGTTGATTTGCTGTGAATTCAAAGACGTTTTAATTTCAAGAAATCTATAGAATATAATCAAGCAGGCACGTAAGTAGACTCAATACTTATATAGACCATATAGAAATAAGCTTAAACCACAATAATCCAAACTAATTGGGAACGGTGCTTGTTCACATTACCAAAAAGTTCTGAGAGATTACCGGTTTTCATCTTTTATAAACTGTAATAATAGTGAGTTTCCTTACGGGTGGGATAAGGGTTAAATTTAAATATATAACTATACTTCTCAATTAGCTGTGTCATGTAGCGTGTTTGCGTCGCCAGAGCCAAACACAATTAAAAGTCTAAATTTTAAACTAAATTTCTGCTTAAAATCCTCCTATATCATAAAGTATGCCTAAATCATGGGTACCAGCCGTTAAAAAAAAAAGTAATTTTAATCTTATTACTGCTTTTCCAATCTTAATTATGTTGAACTTCTTACGTCTCAGCCTGGAATTCACTAATATACCACTCAATCTCAATCTAGATATTAGCCATTATAAAAGCTTTGACAATCTTTATTACTTAAAAATCTGAAAATCACTCAACTTCAAATAACTCCTGAAGTATAAATCTGAAAGATGAAAATTTGGTCTCAAATAAATCAACACGATGTAAGCAATCTATCAAAATTAACACCAATAGAAAATTCCAATTAGAACTCCTTAAATCGGCCTTTAACCAAATCTCACTGCCAAGGCATACCGTATTCTTTTAGTGTTCATATAAACTTGGATAGAGTTGCAGCCCTATTTAATTACAACTTAACTTTGCGGAAAATAATTACCAGCAGGTACCAAGCTATCCCCATATTGCCTCAAAACGTTTTATCCATCACTTCGCGTGATTTTCACTCCAAAAATTGTAGTCTTTTCTTATCCTTATATTATGGCCGAATCGTTCGAAAACGCCCTAAATTCTAAATTTCAGCTAATACTACCTATGAAACATCGAGAGATGTCACTTAAATAGAATACTTCATATCTATACACACATTTATTTAGCAGAAATCTGACCTCTATATTTGCTAATCTCTTTATGATCTCCAATTCTTATTTTTCCTTTGTTTGTTCGGATGATATTAAGACGCCTTTCGTATGCTTCGGCCTGGAACTATCAACATATACGTCGGTGTTACTCCGTAGTAAATAGATTTTTTTTTATATGTTCCAGTGATTGATAGGCGTTGTGCGGTACGTCCGCGTACTTCTGAGTGCAAGCTGAACACATAGGACGTAACAACGTGTGAATTGAGCGGGTGGTTCACAAGTTATGGCCACTAGAAGATTTGTAAGTATGGCAGCACGTGGCGCTGCTAATGCTAAGTGTATGGATGGTCAGCGGGAACGGCGAATTGAGATCCTGGTGAGTGAATTCCAAAGAAGTTATTTTTCCTGGTTGTCCACCGCTTACTTCGGGTTCACAGCTACGTATTGATTAAATATTTTTGTGTGTGAGATTTTCCACAAGAACTTCAAGTTTTGGCGGGTTTAGTGTTGCCACAGGGAGAAGGTAGTAACGTATCTCTGGAACTAAATAACGGATTTCAAAAATTTTTGTGGAAAAGGCTGCAGATTGTTCTCAACATTAAAAAGAGGGGTTATAACTACCTGTGTTCCGATTAGTGAATTTTTTATCCCCAAAAATAAGACGAATTTAACTTGAACTTCAGTAAAAATGTTACATCGCTCAAAGAATGAGAGGATGTATGACAAGGGAATTGACGACGTGGAACCACAAAATGAACACTCCGTTGAGACAGACAGTGACCTGGTAGTTAGTGAAAATATATCAAAGACTAAAAAGTGTAAGAAGAATAGCAAAATAAGAAAAATCGAATCCAATATTGAACGAAAAGGATAGTGATGAAGACGATAGCCAAGGGAGGAAAACGACGAGGAAACGTGTAATGATAGTGTGGTAATGCATAATGCAATGACAAAAGCTTCAAATGTAAAATGGAAAAGGAAGGGAAAGAAAGCAAAAAAGAAAGGGCAAAATAAACACCAATAAAGACACTTCAAATAGAACAACAGAGAGGTCAAACTTTCAGGATACAAAATTTATAGTTGAGAAAACAAATAACAAGACCCCACCGAGTGCAGAGATAAGAAGGAGCACAAGACTTCGACTGAGAATACAGATGATGGAGTCCATAGAGTGTTCACCAACCATCTCCCCGAATACTCTAAACTTGAATAATTTTAAGACAAAAAGAACACAGACACTTTGTAATGAACAGCTACGACTTGGCCGTTTCAGATTCTTCTATGACACAGATTCATCAGAAAATTCTGAAGATGAAGGAGAAGACACGGAAAAAAGAAAAACTGGGGCGTCTGGGCAGAGGTGGAAGAAAAAGACCGAATACAAGATCAAGTCAAAGGTAACAAAATTTCTAAAAGTGAAGAACACGATGAAGACGTGGAGATAAGACTTGGACGATTTTGGGCAGAGATAGCAACAAAAAATTATTTTCAAAATGAGAAAGAAAACGTGGAAAAGGAAAAATAAGAAGTGCAGCAATACAGCGCCGAAGGAATAAAAAATGCTACTGAATTAAGATCATCGCTGTGTACACAATCACGAACAAGCAAGGATAATGAAAAAACGAAGAAAATTAAAAAAAGAACTAAGCAGAAACAAAGGGAAGAGATTGCAAAAAAAGAAGATAGTAGAGCTGCACAATCACCTCTGCCAATGGTTGAAGCAAGTGAGGAGAATTCATCAAAAGAATCATCTGAACAACTTACTTGTAGTGAAGAAGAAAAGGTTTCAACAAGAAATAAAATTACAAATGTTCCAACACTGCTTAGAATGGTAAGAACTATAGTGAATTCAAACACAACAAATAATAATAAGGGTTGACAAGATTCGACATATCAAATACTCCAAGAGAAAAAGCAAACCGGATTCTGTTAAATATATAATATATCGTATTATATATTTCGTATTTGTACATATATGTCGTATTATATATATATATCGTATCGGTTGCTGTATTTTGGAAATATATGACATCCATATTTTTATGGGCATCTTTTTATCAGCCACCTACAGTTCTTGGACCTCAGCTATTCTCCATCTACATCAATGACTTCCCTGCCCCCCAAATGGGCATACTGGGACTCTTTGCGGATGATGCAATTATTATCACCAACAACAGAAAATCTGATAAATGCAGAGAAAATCTTCAGGAGACTCTAGAGGAGGTTGAAGACTGATGTGAGGATAATGCTGTCGAGCTTAATCATGCCAAGTGTCAGTTCATCTGGTTAACAAGAAGAACCAAATTCACTAGAGCACCAATCTACCTGGGCAGAGAAGCCATAAGACCTGTGAAGGAAGTGAAATATTTGGGATGTATTCTAAACCAATCATTATCCTTCGTTCCGCAAATAAATCACGTAAGAACTAAGGCTACCCAAACCATGGGAATGATGTCACGCATTACATTTCCAAGTGCAAGACTAACTCTTAAAAACAAAGTCATATTGTTTAAATCAATCATTAGACCTATCATGACCTACGCCGCCCCAGTATGGGCTCATGTTTCAAAAACCAACATGCAGTGTCTGCAAAGTCAACAGAATAACATACTGAGAACTCTTGTGCGTGCCCCAAAGTACATCAGAGGGGCTGACATTAGAAAAGACCTGAAGATTCCAACCATCCTCAGCTACATCCAACAAATCTCAGAGGATCACTTTGAAAGGATGAGGAACTCAGAATGCGAGCATCTGAGAGAGCTGGTCGATTACAACCCACGTGAAACACTAAAATTTCTTAGGCCTCAAAACGTGCTGCACGTGCCATGGTCGGTGCGTTAGGGTCTGAACTACTGAGCTGTATAATCTTTGTCGATCTATCATAATATTTTTGTACTTTTAACTTGCTATCGAAATAATCGATCAACTCTATTGCATAGAGTGGCATTGTGGTTTGATGTACATGACTGATCTTGCACTGCATCAATTTGTATAATTTCGGCTAACACACTTGTTTTTCTATGACTTCTTTTGTATGTTAGATTTATTTTTTATTATTATTTTCTCATTAGTGCATTATGTAGCGTTTTGGTGAATTGTACATAAGTAATTTCATTTTTGTGTCCATTATAATATACATTTATCGCATAATACGTATGTGTATATATATGTGTGTGTATGTGTGTATATGTATGTGTATATATATATATATATATTTTTTTTTTTACTACTATTGATTTTACTGATCAACTGCTCTATTGCATAGAGTGGCATTTTGGTGAAGTTTGGCTGATCTTTGTGTATTTTACTATTCTGATGGTAGCATTTATCGGACTGTATGTGTTTTTGTTTTTTTTCTCTCTCTATTAACTTACAAGCACTTCACATCTACACAAACACGCACAAACTTGTCTATAACCCTCTTCATAGCTAGCAAGAGCAGTCTGTAAGTCGCCAGGCAGCCCCTTTGGGCTGGGCAGCGACGAGAAAAATTAAATTCTGTCTGTCTGTTATCAGCCACCTCGTTGGGCATTTTGCCTGTTGTGGCGTTGTATTTGTATTTGTATAAAAAAAAGATAAAAATAAAAATAAAAAATACCAATGTCTTCATCTTCTTCACTTTCACAGTAAAATAATTGCAGCAACTCTGTTTTTCTTCTGCATTTTAACAACCCCACATTGTGGGCCGGTGCTGGCCCGTTTCAGAGCACACAAACTTCCGTGACAATCCTCACCCCTTCCCAAAATCACACAAGATTCTGAAAATTCACGATTATTTTAATTTGAGCGATGAAATGGTAGAAAAACCGCCTATCTTTTACCCACTCACACATCAACAGCGATTCATTATGACTCTATCCCGAGGCAATTGTCATCACAAACCCGGTTATAAACCATAACTTTTTCGCCAGCATACACAAGCTATACCTCAGAATTCGAATTTCCGAGACAAAAGAAATGTACAATCGGGGCCCTTCTATATCAACGACACAAAATTATTTTCCCCAGGTTGAAGAGCAGAGGTTCCAAAGCAACATACACAAAGTTAACAATTCTTAGGTATCCAAATTCCAAACAAATTATCCGTTCACCTGAATCATGGTCATCGGAAAAGAAACAGTGTCATCTATCAGCATAAGTTTGTACTAAACCACTAATCCATTGGATATACTTTTTATGTGTGACACAGAAAGAATCAATCAGCAACAAAACTTCCTGTGTACCGTACTAGATATCTCACAGAAAAGTTTTATTTCATGCAAGTTTTAATGTCTTTTTCACGCTGACATATATTTGAGTTAATATTTTACATATATTATTGCTTTACATAAAAATTAAAGACTGCTCCAAACAAAAAGCTTTAATAAAATGTTGAATTGTAACCCTTTCAGCAGTACAACAGACACTTTTGAAATTGCGAGTCCTTCCCACGTATTTTAAGATTTCCCCCGATTGCGAGCAGATAATTGTTTCGTTCCCCCAACAAGAAAATTTACTCTGACCATTGCTTTTATTTCCCTGACTATGACACAAAAACACTTGCCGTGTGTTGTGGCTTTTTAGGAAGAGAAATATTTTCTTGTACCGAGTGGGCAAAAATCCCGTAGAAACTTTAAAAATTCATAAAAACCGGAAAAATAACCGAAATAAAAAATGGTTCGCAGGATCAGCATCGCTTGGTCACGGGAATTGTTTTAAGACGGGGGGAAAATAAAAAAATCACCGATAGATGGCGCTGACGTGCACAAATCAGATGGGGGGGGGGAAAGAGAAATAACGAGTCTTGCAAATCTTTTATTACAGCAGTATGTGTTCCACATGAGCACCACCACACGGGGTAACTCATTGCAGGCGAGTCACAAATCCACAACAGCAGAGTGCAGCAGGTCCGGATGTATACATTACACCTCTCGGTGGATCGGATCTTCCAGTTCCGACAGATTGGATGGAACAGGATCGTTACACCCGGGATTTCAAATATTCCCATAAGGGGTCATTCGGGTATAACGTCAGTACCGGGGGGAAGGGGTTTCGGATTTGCTGACTTTTGATGACAAGGGAGGGAGGGGGGTTTGAAGGTTGCTTACGTCATCAACCACCCTTTTTGAAAATATGAAATATTCTAAACTGCTGACGAAATTTCGCTGACAAAGGGGGGGGGGGGAAGTGTCAAAAATGTCTAAAAATCTGCTTACGTAATACTTGAATGGCCCCTAACCAAAATTCTGCCGGTGTCAAATCTGGGGGCCATGGGAACCTGCAATGCCTGCTAATGATTTTGTCTTCCCCGAACGTCTGTATCTGGAATGCTTTGATTGGAGTAGTGTAACATCGTTGTATTGTAGAAGTCCTTTGACTTTCACGGCTGAGAATTTCGTCTACAGCCACCACTATATAGAGTTCTACAGAAGAGTAAGTAAATATGAATATATATTCGCTGCAAAAAGGTGTCCAACTCGTGATTAAGAAGATTATATAACATTATAAGACATTATAGAACATTATAGAACATTATATCACACACTCACATAAGTCAACCATATTCTTTTTCTACGAGCAGTGCATTATACACAGTATTTATCGATTATTATAATTTTTTTGGTAATATATGCTTTTATATTGGATTTGCTGTATTTTGGTTACATCTGGCATCCATATTTTCATGGGCATATTATTTCAGTCACTTCGTTGGGCAATTTGCCTGTTGTCACCTTCGCGTTTGGATTTGTATTAGACATGTTATATTTATGTATTACGATATACACATGTATTACGATAGACGTGTTGGGGTAAATCGAGAAGCTATCCATACTTAGAAGACAACCATAAGTATTCTTTATGGGCATTGTATAATATTTTATCATGTGTATATATTGTTTATAATTTTTGTTAGTTGCATTTTTAATTGGGTTGCCGTATTTTTGAAATATATGACATCCATATTGGTTATGGGCATTTTGCCTGTTGTGGTGTTGTATTGGTATTAAAAAAACGAATTTGTCCATTTTCATAAATCCGTCAGGAACCTCGTCTTCAGTTAATACTTCACTGTACAAGAAAACATTTACTGCCATTTTTTTCTCTTTTTTCGAACATTAATAGTTACCAGCCCGGGTTCCGGCGCCCGAGTGGTGCAGTGGTCAGATACTCGTCTTTCTCTATGAAGGTTACCGTCAAGGTCCACGGGTTCGAATTCGGGCAAGACCATGACAAATAAGTTCTTTAAATACCGAACCTGGGTGACCACCGATAGATGGCACTGTCATCTCCCCCCCAACTCCAATGGTTTGAAATTGCCGTATGGCGAGATATGACCGCAGGTGGTGTGCCGGAAAGTATCCCGGGCTATTCTGGTGTAATTTCATTTCAGAGCAATAAATGAATGAAATAATCCATTCCAGATCAGGAACTCCTGCTTTCAAAATTAGAAAATTTGCAATTTTATAAATTTTTACGAATATCAATGCTTAATTAGTTAATTAATTACAGTTTTAATTAGCATCAGGATCGTTGTGATTAATAAATGATAACGCACAAATAGCACTTGCGAACTTTGTCGAAGACAGGAGGAAGAATCCCGAACGTTTTGTGTGACAGTCCGGGCAGGTAGTGAGAAAATTTGTTCATTAAATTACTCCTCAACTGTGTTATCATACCTTTTCCGTTAGTACAAGATATACAGAAGACTGGATGTTGTGAAGATATTTATTATTTGAGATGTTAATTTTTTAAAGAAGGAAAAAAATCATCTCTGCCTCTACCGGGAGTCGAACCCGGGTCCCTCGATTGCCGGACGAGTGCTCTGACCACTAAGCTACAGAGGAGATAGAGAATTCCCTTCGCTATTCAACACGTGTTAAATATATAAAACATGTGTATTTAGTAAATTTAATGGTAACGCACTTTCTTCTTCCGATTTGCAGAACGAGGACGCTGTAAACGATTACTGCCGATGTCCTCAATGCGATGCCGACCTGAAAGTGGTGCATTTCTGCGGGGCACTGCAAAACGACGGTACGTGGAGAACACATTTACACACATTTATCCTTTTTATTGCTAGTTCTATTACACAACCTTTCTTTTCGTGATTTGCGCTACTGATTATTTTCAGATTTTCTTTGTGTGTCACTAATTATTTAATTTGCATTCTAACTTGAAATATCACGTTCGTTTTCACAGTCGGCCTGAGGAAAGTCGTACTGGAGACCAGCGACAACCCGTTCAACGCAATAGCCGACACCTTATACATCCGAACAATGACAATACGAAATTTTTGGAATAAAATAAGAGCCATCCCGCTCAATAGCATGGATGGTTTGCATTTTTTAACATCAGTTCCTTTTGTTTTTCGACCGTCATTCATTCTTTTTTTCTTTTATTATAATATGATCCTTTTCTTCCCCTCTCAAAAGATTGTCGTTTTTTAACGAACGATAAATGCTAAACCCTTCATTTGTTTCTTCGATATCAGATCTCGCGAAACATCAGACAATAATTTTCAGTGTGGATTCAGCTATCACAACTACGTTCTTGAACCAAGGAACAACTGGATAAATGCACGGATCACAATCACTCTTTAAAAAATATTGAAATTTTGGGATAAATCATTCAAATAAAATAAAATTGTTTTATGAAGCTATTGGGCTGTTGTTTTCATTGCGTTATCTGATGCATTTTCGAGGACTTAAAGTATACAGTGACGGGTGAATTTATCGGGCCTAGTGAAAAATGACAAAACAACAATAATAATATATATGTATAATATATATATATATATACATACGGGATTCGACTGTATAAATATATATATATACATGTATATATACAGTCGAATCCCGTTATAACGAACTCCAGGAGACCGGAGAAATCGCTTCGTTATAGCGAAATTTCGTTATAAAGGAATTCCAGGTATTTGCATAGTTCCTATGTAAACTTATCTGGGGGATTAGAAAAGTGTTCGTTTTAACGAGATTTTCGCTATAACGGTATTCGTTAAAACGGGATTCGACTCTGTATATATATATATATATATAATAATCGCAAGAATTTTTCCAAAATTTTTTCAAACATACGAATACGATGAAAAATGTTTACTAGGAAAAAAGATATTCGAAAATTCGCAATACCCTTTTATGAATATATTTTTTTCGATTATACATCATTGCAGTGCAATCGGGAAAAAAACCTACAAGGAAACTCCCCTTTACGCGCATCATTTACTTTTATTGGCATATTCTTTTGTCTAGGCATCATTTCTGGAAAACAATTCGAACTGGTTGTTTTCCACGAAGTTCCAATCTCGAAGGTGGTACAAGGGCGAGTTTTATTCTGCGTTATAAAGTCGGATTAGACAGTCTTCTTTAATTGACCGTAGCGGAGAATAGCAATAAACCGACATGCGAACAAATAAATGTCTTCGACAACAAATATGCTGAAAACAGACGGTGGCCTGGGCCCAATATTTTTTTGGGGGAAGGGTCTTTTCACTTGTTACATCTTCTGTCTTCTGATGGTGAAACACCACCACCACTACTACTATACCGCACGCGTACCTCGTCCACATTCCTCAGCCAAATTTATAACGAATTGGTACACGTTTGAGTGTGCGTGTACGTGTTGTAAACTTAACGTGAATTTTGTAAAAGTGGGAAACACTGCAATGGATGTTTAATAACAAAATAAAATAAAACTTTATTCAATCTTGAATGATTTGGGGACGGACCCCAATGTTTTATTTAAGGCAGCGGTTCTCAACCTTTGGTTAATTTCTGTGGTGGAGCACCGTAGGTCTCTTTTTTTAATCATCAAACTTACTGGTTTATTTCATTTTGTCGAGTGACCGTGGAGCTCCGTGGGTACACGCAGCACAGTTAATTTTTGGTCTGGTGATGGACGAACCAAAAGACAAGGTAAAAATGACTAACACCTCTGCTGTTGCACTTCACACTTTGACACCATGTATTGTCTTAAAGGTGATAATGTAAGGGTTCCTAAAGTAAATTTGGTTGGAGTCTTCGAAGACGCTTTTCGCTACTCATTCGGCTTCGTCATCGTTAACGTTGAGGCTAACGTAATTGCTATTATGGACAATTATTAGGCTGCATTATAGCCTGTGAGGCTTTAGTATTCGGGGACGGATACATTACAAGATAGGACGGGGAAAAGAGATTGTTACCTCAGTATGGAATCGATCGACGAAATATTTTAGACAAACTGATGCTCACTTCCACAACGGGGAGATAGAATCAATGAATCTTGGAGTTTTCTTGGTTAAACACAAAGATTTTCTAATCAAATCAATATGCGGAAAACGTAAATGATTAACAACATCTACCAAAAAAAAAAATTTAATTTCAATCTGCATTTCTCACCTATAAAATAAATTACATATTTTTCAACAGCTGCTGCCATCTACTGGAAAGTTTAGATACTCAAGAAGAAAAATGCTATATTTCGTCATCAGAGACTCCAAACGAAGAGCAATCATGAGTAAATATAAAATAAACAAACAATCATGCAGTGGCGTCGTAGCCATGGGTGCTGTGGGTGCTCGAGCACCCACACTCTCTTGTAGAACGGGGCAGAGCACCCACAGAATTGATTCAGGAATAAAAACCTCCTATATAGATTTCTGATTTTTTTTTCCCCGTAAATATCGAATACGAAAAAAAAAAATTGAAGGAAAAACTGCCCGTTTCCTCTCCTGCCATCACAATTGATAGAGCCTTTAGGCGCCGATACAGCAAACATTCTACTGTAGTGCTCCCCTCCGCCACCCCGCTCTCGCACATTTCTGCTTGTGTCCCTTTTCCCTAAGGGATGAAGGGTATCCAGATGCATATGTTTTGGTGTGTCACCAGAACCGAGGGGGTGGTGCTGCTGCTGCTGCTTCAGCACCCACAGTGTTTTGCAGTAAACAAAAATCTAACAAAAAATAAAAAATCTTTTTTTCTTCATCCTCTTGTTCTGTCCTATATTAACATGATGAATTCTACCATCGCAGGGAAATTGGTCATAATCACAGGTGGGCTCCCACTCGGCCGCTTGCCGGGGCGTCCCTCCCACTCAGCGATTCACTGAGGAACTGGTTGTATTGATTATAGCGATGTTTCCCGCAGTGGCAGTGACATGAATGAGGGATTCCATAAGATAGACTCAAAAGAGAGTTTAGCTAAGTAATATACATTGACATGATAATTAGAATGATCTGCATTGGTGATAAAATACAATACGTGCAATAACATGTGATACAGATTTAGTACGGTTTTCAATCAAAATTTCCAAAAACTCAGTAATATTTATAAATCACATATAATACAAATACAAATGCAACGCCACAACAGACAAAATGGCCAACGAGGTGGCTGATAAAAAGATGCCCATAAAAATATGGATATCATATATTTCAAAAATACAGCAACCCAATTAAAAATGTAATTAGAAATATTATAAACAATATATACACATGATAAAATATTATACAATGCCCATAAAGAATACTTATGGTTGTCTTATTCTAAGAATGAATCGAGCTTCTCGATTTACCCCAACATGTTTATCGTATTCCTTTTTAAATGTGTCAATTGTGTTACAATTTACTACCTCCGGGGGTAAGCTATTCCATTTATTAACAACCCTATTAGAGAAAAATTCCCTGCGACACCATAACCTTGCATTGTCCCTCACCAATCGATACCGGTGTCCCCTTCTAAAAGCAGTCGATTGGAGGTGAACTAAAAGTTCATGGTCCATCCTATCCATCCCATTGAAAATTTTGAACACTTCGATCATATCTCCTCGACACCTGCGTTCATCCACTGTTAACATATTCAAAAAATGAAGTCTCTCTTCATAACTCAAGCCCTGTGTGCCAATAAGGACACGCGTAGCTCTTCTCTGCACCCCTTCAACCAAGTCTATGTCCCTCTGTAGGCATGGTCTCCAAAACCTTACAGCATACTCCAGTCCCGAACGAACTAAGCCTTGAAAAAGCGGAAGAATGACTTTAGGAGAACGCGAAGAGACCTTTTTTTTGAAAATGAAACCGAGCATTGTATTTGCTTCTTTTTTGACCACTGCTGAACAATGTTCAGAAAACCTAAGCCACTCGTGAATGAAAATTCCCAAATCAGTGACCCTATTTGCATCCGGGATAGAGACACCATTCAACTCGTAAGAGAAGCGTGGGTTGTTCGAACCAAAATGAGCGACCATGCACTTATCAACACTAAACGTCATGCTCCATTTATTTGCCCATGCTGCAATCCTGTTTAAGTTGGTCTGGAGCAACTCCCTATCGCTTTCATTCCCGATTACCCCCATTAGCTTCACATCATCTGCGAATTTGCTAGTAATCCCATCAATACCCTGATCGAGTTTATCGATAAAAAGTGAAAAAAGTATGGGGCCAAGGACACTTCCTTGAGGAACTCCACTTGTGACGTCTGTCCAAATAGAGAATTCCCCGTTCACTATAACTCGTTGCGACCTATCTCTTAACCACGATTCTATCCAATTCAGCAAGTTGCCCCCTATTCCAAACTCGTGTTAACGCTTCAAGAGTTTGCCATGTTGGACCCGATCGAATGCCTTCTGGAAATCAAGGTAAACAACGTCGACATTTTTGCTCATACCCAAAGCCTTAGTCACGTAATCATAGAAGCAAAAGAGGTTAGTTACACATGACTTCCCCTTCCTGAACCCATGCTGATTATCCGACAATACATTATTCTCGTCTATCCATTTCAGAAACTGCCTTTCGATGATAATTTCCAAAATTTTCGAGAGGGAGCTCGTCAAACTCACTGGACGATAATTTGACACCACTTCTCTACTACTCTTCTTAAATATCGGAACAACAGTTTCCAATCTCTTGGGACGATACCCTCAGCAACACTCCTTCTGTATATCTGTGTGACTGGCCCCAACAATTCATTAGCACATTCCCTGAGAACCCTGGGATAGATATCATCTGGTCCTGGTGCTTTGCTTGCACATACATTTCTTAGAAGATTTAGGACCTCCACGTCTTCTACTTGAATATCGTTGAGGGTTTTATTACCCCACGCAACACCCGTATATCGAATATCATTATCTCCATTAAAAACCGACCCGAAAAAGTCATTGAAAGCGCTACACATGCCTACATTGCTCTCTACCCTAGAGCCTCCTATCGAGAGGGGGCCAACTGTCCCCTTACATCCATTATTGACGTATCGAAAAAATGATCTTGGATCAGAGCCAATGTTATCTGCCAACCTAGATTCAACTTCCTTTTTACTATCCCTTATCGCTTTCTTCAACAGTCTTCTTTTATCAGTAAACAATGATAGGTCACCTCGTCCACTTTTATACTCTCTGAATGCTCTTTTCTTTTCAAGATAAAGGTTCCGCACGCTATCCGTGAACCGTAGAGGGGCTTTTTTCGAACAAAGGGTATGGCGTCGTGCAAAACAGAGGACAGCTTCGTACTAAATTCTTCCCATTGACTTACCACCCCAACTGATTAGAACTGGTCTTTGAAAACTTCCGCTAACCTTCTTCTCAAAACATCAAAGTTAGTTCTCCGAAAACAAGGAACCAGTCTTTTGTTATCAGCCTTACCCGAGGAAAATTTACAGTGAAATCTGACGATATGATGATCACTGGAAGAAAACTCTTCCCCCACCGAAACATGTTCAACTAGATCCTCAGAACTAGTAAGAACTAAATCCAAAATAGCAGTACCCCTAGTGGCTTCTGATACATGCTGATACAAAAAATTTTCGAGCGCCAACTTAAGAAAGTCTCTTTCATTCTGATTTCAAGATGAAAGGTTCTCCCAATCAATAGATGGGTAATTGAAATCCCCTAGTATGAGAACCCTCTTTCGCTTACACATGTAGGAAATTTCATCATGCATTTTGGCAATGTAGTTTTGATCCCTATTCGGTGGATTGTAACAAACCCCTACAATAAGCTTATGACGTCTTTTGCTCTCAAGTTCAACCCATATGGTTTCAATATCACTTCTCTGCACGTTACACTCTCTAGCCTTCAAACAGGATTTCACGTATATCAACACTCCACCCCCTTTCCTATCAGATCTATTTCTCAAAAAAGTATCGTATCCTGAGATGTGTAAGAAAGATTCATCCCCATCGTTTGCCCAAGATTCTGTAATGGCTATAAGATCCAAGCCCTCCACAACTATCATAGTTTCTAAAAAATCTTTCTTATTACCCAAGCTCCTGGCATTTATTAACACACATTTTAATTTGCCCGGTGATTTAGTGCCAATCGAGAAGCCATCCAAGTCAGAGGTGGGTAATTCCCCGTCAGTACTGTTGTGATTAATATTAACTTACCCGCGTTCCCGACTACGTAATCTGGGAGTAAAAAACCTGACCTAAGACTATAGTAATATAGTATGAATGCAGTTCTGGCTAGGGAAATCTAAAACATCCTAGTCCGTACATTGGGAATTACATAGATGGCTGCTGCATGAATGAATGAACAACTCGTGGGGGGGGGGGGAGGGGTCTGCATGCCTCATGGGGAGCCCACTAACCAAGTAAAATGTTCTGTCTAAAACGAGAAAACCATTTTGTCCCACTGATTTTTGAACTTGAAACCAGCACTTGCCTTACTGCAACAGCATCTAACGAATGTATACCTTATTGCACCCTACGAAACGGGCCACCCAATATTTATGCTTGTCTTTCAGAATTTTCTCCGGCACGACCACGCCATCCGAGGCAATGAGCTAAAATTTCTTAAGCGATAGAACCTGGTTGTGCTCGGTCTATTCTGTTCTGATTACAACATTTTGAGAAAAAAAATCTTGACTGAACTCTGTATGGTACAATGTACTTGCATATATATAATATATATATAATATGTAAAATATATTCGAGTGTACATACATTAAACTCCATTATACCGTGTTTTAGAAAGTACATTTCTTAGTGTCATTTCAGTACAAAATACGGCTGCGTAAGTAGCATACGTTATTTTTCTAGAATAACTTGATTCCTAGTCGGTGTTTTTTTGCGGGCGTTGCTGAAAAATTTTAGGTGTTCAGAGATATATTTTTATAGATTTGTGCAGAACAAAACATGCGCATTTATCTTTCTTTGATTTAGATGCTCTTCAACAAAAATGTCAGAGAGCCACACATCACATACCATAATTTAACAATTGATTGGAAATTCCATAGACAGGATATTTCTTTCATTATTTCTCGTTTCACAATCCCCTTCCCAGAATAATATTCAGTGTGAATCGTTATAGTGAAAAATTCATTTGATTTCAGAATGCGATCCGTTCATTGGGATGCCTGTACTCCGTTGCGAACTCTGAAGAAATGTATTTAGATTTAAAAAAAATTTAGTTACATTTACTACCAATTTGTTTTTTAAATAAATGATTACTTTTGTTTCAAATCAGTTAGTCTTCTTCACTAATTGCAGTGAATCTGTGCTTTGATTACTTTTTTTTCATTTGTGATCAAAAATAAACATTTTAGGTTCTGGATCATTTTTCAGTCAAAATGTGAACTAAATAGTTCACGACTTTTACGTGATGCGTTCACTTTTTCACAATAGATGGAAGTAACTACATCAACACTCCGATTTTCACACTGACTCGTCTACAAAGGAAGAGGCAGCACTATCAGGATGACGAGACCCGGTTATGAAGGGTGCTGTTATAGAAGGTGCGCCGAATCAGGTGTGGAGATGGGAAATGATTGCAGAAAATTTAGAAAGAAAATGTTAATGAAATTCCAAGCTATCAATCTATTGGATGCAGTGATTCGATGAGAAAAGTAATTTTTGCCGCATTTCATCCAGTTGGGAACAAGGCCGTAAGTTTCTGAGTCGCTTCACTTGTTAGGCGGAAAGGTGCCGAAGTAAAGGCTGCGAATTTCGTCTCCAGCGCCCACTATATAGAGGCGCTCTTCAGAAGAGTAAGTAAATATGAATATATATTCGCTGCAAAAAGGTGCCCAACTCGTGATTAAGAACATTATACTGTGAAAAGTCGGATTCCATCATGCTGTACCCAGTTATAGCGAAACTTTGGTATGAAGCAAATGGAATTTCAAATACGATAGACATGGTGGGATAAATCGAGAAGCTATCCATACTTACATAAAAGAACCATATTCTTTTTCTATGAGCACTGCATTATTATATATATATATTATATGATTATTATTAATTACTATTATTTTTGGTAATATATGCCCCTATATATATTGTGTTTGCTGTATTTAGGTATCCATATTTTTTATGGGCATATTATTTTAGTCACTTTGTTGGACAGTTTGCCTGCTGCCACCTTTGTGTTTGTATTTTGAAAGAAAAACGAATTTTCCCAAAATTGATTAGAAATCTCGTCTTAAGTATATACTTCACTGTACAAGGAAACATTTACTGCACATATTTTCACGTTTTTGAACATCAAGAGTTACCAGCCCGGGTTTCGGCGCCCGAGTGGTGCAGTGGTAAGATGCTCGCCTTCCACTATGAAGGTTATCGTCAAAGTCAACGGGTTCGAATTCGGGCAAGAACATGAGAAACAAGTTCTTTAAATACCGAACCTGGGGTGACCACCGATAGTTGGCGTCTTCATTTCCCACTCAAAACTCCAGTAGTTGAAAATTATTGTACGGCGAGATATGACCGAAGGTGGTGTGCCGTAAAGTAGCCCGGGTAATTCTGGTATAGTTTCATTTCAGATCAATAAATGTATGAAATAATTTATTCCAGAGCAGAAAATTCTATGACAAACTTCATCCCAGAATCAAGAAGAATTCTAATAATTTTTGGAAATTCAGGATCATATCTCAATTTCAGAAATGAAATTTTTAAAAAGCGCTAATTTCCACTAATATGGCAACAATAGTTAAAGCATCACACACACCATTTCAACATCACCTGTTTGAACTGCTATTCTGCAAGTAATAAGAACATAACAAAAATTGGGCATATTATGTAATTTTTTTTAAATTATTTTCTTCATTAAGATTGAAAATTAAATTGCAAATTTCTTTTAAATGAAGGAGGTATGCATTCAAGCAAACATATAAGAACATTGTTTTCTCACAAATTTCCGCACAACTAGAAAATTTTCACTTCGTTAGACCGTATGTAAATATGAGTTGATTGATGTCTCATGTTGTCATCTTTGGCAAATTGAGAAAATCTGACTTAATGCTGAATTTGTCATATGTAGCTGTTAGTGAACCGTTACAGTATACAAATTCACCGGGTTTCTTAGTATCCACAGCATGGATCTGAAGTTCAATTTGAATGTGCCGTTGGGTCGAAGTATTGAGCGTATGATGACATCTTCGATTTCAGAAGTTAAAAGGTATTGTTCCAAAATGTTAACTAGGAATTCCCGGTACACAACATTGATTTCTTTTCCACTAGATGTAACGACGAATTTAATAAATTGTAATCAAAATTAATTCAATCGCACATCAACTGAAACAAAGATCAAATGTTGAAATAATTTGTTCATTTTGAAAAACACATGGAGAGTATCATTGGCATATTTTGATGTGCAATCTCTGGAGAAAAATTATTTGATAATGAGGCGAGGATACCAAGGCGATAGAAAAAATCAAGTTTATCGAATACCATTAAATCAAGCAAACGGAATTAATAGAACAAAATTTTTAGACCCATGGGAATAAAAAATTACACAGATACTGTATTAGTTTCATTGGAATGAATTGCTGGAAACGGAAGTGAAAGCAATACAAATAATCTCTGTATGACTGAGCAAGCAACTGAGATCATCATCTAGAACCGATGGGAGCAGTTCAAGGATGAAATATATTCATCCTGATTTTACCTAAAATTTAACTTTCCCATGCACAACACACACCTTTTACTAACTTGAATTAAATACGCCTTCCTACGCTTTACTAGCCCGTTTGTAATCCTTCCGGCTGGCCATAGGGGTAAAAATTTGATTCCAGTCTGTCCAAGAACAAAATCTTGATTTTGATGTTGCCACACGGACCACCTACGCCAATTCACCTCGAACCATCGTTATTACCCATGAAAGGATTCCAATCAAAACAAAAACACCTTTTTTGTCTCTAAGCAATAAATTTTATTTATATTTTTCGTCTTTACTTCCTACGAAATAAATTATAAATATGTTTTGAACTCTTTAACCTGCTTTATAAAAGGATTAACATTATGTACGTCTTTTCGATAGGCCCGGATGTTCCCATCCGTTAAGATCGTCTTGGTTCAATTTGCGGTTCATCTTGATTCAAAAATAGTTACACTTTTTACCAACGTATTTCAATTAAAAGTTTTATTTCTACGCATCTCTAAACTTAATTTACAACTGCCATGGCCCTCTTGCACACCTGTCATGGCTTCTCTTATGCTTAATTTGATGAGATGAAATGCCACTCACACTTCATTCACCACAAAACTTGTAAGGAGGAGCTCACGCACCAATTTCGAACGATGTGAGTAAAATATCGCTCTAATGGTTTGAAAATCTCTTCAAAAATACCGTTATAAAAGGATTTATCGTGATAAAGCAAGTCGTTGCAATAAACAGTAGCGCACAATAAAAATGTTTAGTACGGATAGTACATCCGTAGTTTAGTACGGATAGTACGGATATTATCAGATGTAACACGTTACACTTCCCCACAATTTGGACTATGGATGCCAACACAAATTTTACACGCGGCACTAGATACCAACATAGATCAATAGGCACATATACACAGTTGTTTACCTATTTTTGTATTGTTCATGAGCTATAATATTTTGTATAAACGTGCGTATAAAATTCTATTTGTGTACATTTAGTTGTTGAATACAGTGGGTCTCGCTTATAACGTTTTGCAAAACAAGACCGTCGTGAAAAAAAGTTGTAAGCGGGATTTCGCTTTAAACGAGAAATATTAATAAAAATTAGTTAGAGGTGGGATCACGAAAATTAAATCGTACTATGCGGGAAAACGTTGTGAGTGGAAACGTTATCAGCCGGATCAACTGCAACCAAATTGGCAAAGGCTAAAATTGGGTAAGTTCGACAGAGCCTGGGCGGTGTCAACACCTTCTATAACAGAAAGCCTCCGAGCGAAGCTCATGACGTCGCTGGCTGGATATACTGCAGAAAAAGGTAAACATTTCGCATACGTCAAAGCTTCGCGCGGAGGCTTTCTACTATAGAAGGTGGTGGTGGTGGTGGTGGTGGTGGGGGGGGGGGCGTGGTCGGTTGGACAGGAAGAAATCTGTTGTACAAAACAATTTCTACATTTAAAAGAGAGTTATATAATTCAGTCGTTTTATATAAATGTTAAAATGAACTCAAATTTTATTTTTGATTACTTTCTATAAAATTCAAGAATTTTTTGGATGTAACCGTTGATATGTAAAAATCAATTATTTCAAGAACAATGTCATTTCCTCGTGGCTCAGACAATAAATAATAAATCAGAGAACTCAGTTGGAAAAAAATACTCAATAATGTTGATGCTGAATTTCTGCAAGAGATGTCGCTAAAGTTAAAGGCAATAAGAGGACAAATAAAGTATGATGAGTTTTCTGTACTAAAAATAAAAACAGCTATTTGTTATTGAAATACCTGCAGAGGGACATAGACTTGATTGAAGGGGTGCAGAGAAGAGCTACGCGTGTCCTTATTGGCACACGGGGCTTGAGTTGTGAAGAGAGACTTCATTTTTTGAATATGTTTACATTGGATGAACGCAGGTGTCGAGGAGATATGATCGAAGTGTTCAAAATTTTCAATGGGATGGATAGGATGGACCATGAACTTTTAGTACACCGCCAATCGACTGCTTTTACAAGGGGACACCAGTATCGATTGGTGAGGGACAATGCAAGGTTATGGTGTGTCCGGGAATTTTTCTCTGATAGGGTTGTTAATAAATGGAATAGCTTACCCCCGGAGGTAGTAAATTGTATCACAATTGACACGTTTAAAAACAAATACGATAAACATGTTGGGATAAATCGAGAAGCTCGATCCATACTTAGAATTAGACAACCATAAGTATTCATTATGGGCATTGTATAATATTTTATCATGTGTATATATTGTTTACAATTTTAGTTTTTAACTGGGTTGCTGTATTTTTGAAACATATGACATCCATATTTTTATGGGCATCTTTTTATCAGCCACCTCGTTGGACATTTTGCCTGTTGTGGCGTTGTATTTGTATTCGATGTGAAGAAGAAGAGCATGAACATGTGAAAAGAGTAGATATTGTATATGGTATTATTTGTAATCACACATTTGAGATGCATGTCTAGTTTTGTAAAATTAAATAATTTTATTAACAAAAATAGGCTTATGCCCACAAGATTTGCAAAAGCAAAAACCCTTTATTGAAACTGTTTTCATTATTTTACGTTGTTACTCGCACAGGTCGTGAGGAAAAATTAACAAAACATTCGCAGGTAAATGGGGAATAAAAAATCAAATAAACAACCATATGAAGATGAATATCAGCCGCAAACAAATACTCATTGGAGTGTCATCAACTTTGCTGGATAAAAAGGCTCGTCAACCTCGACCCATGCCTATAATAAAATAATAGATGGTCAGGATCCCTTAACGTGAAAAATATTCGTGAAAGGATTCGAACAGGGTCACAGGAAGTAACGAACGTTTTCCAAGCATGTCCCGGTCTCATAAGCGCTGTATGGGGGTTTACGAGAAAATCATCAAATATTTATGGCCATTCTATACGAGTCAGCAGGATTGAAACCGAACGACAACCTAAGCTCTGCGCACTGCTACGTAATGATTCATATGCGTGGAATCATGTCCTATGGCAGAATAACTAAATGGCTGCTAAAATTCACGGAAGGTTCACTATACAACACATACATTCCAATATGTACCAATTCGTTAGACGTTCCGCAGAGGAATATGGAAGAGGTTCATGTCTGGTTTAGTAGGTCATATGGCAGCGAGACATGGATTTAGATAAGACATCTATAAGGGAGAGCGGACTCGTCGCCAAAGTTTCAATAGAAATCAGGTTTGCCTCTCCAAGTGATGTCGAGAATATAGTTATAGAAATGGAAGGTAATGAACACAACGACTGTCTATTCTATAGCGATACTGCTAGCGCAATGATTTTTCCCAAAGATGGCAGATTGGTCACATTGCTATTCAGATGGGCTCTCCGTCTGCAGTGTAATAACACCCCCAGGATGTCACGCTCCATTGCGGAATTCCAACAATAGCCTCAGATATCTCGGACTTGTCTGCATAAATTGTCCATTCAGCTGGTGGGTCAAGATTGTCGCCAGCATTCAACAAAGACATCTTTAGAGGATTTCAGTGTTAAATTATATAAAATCGGTTATTCTATAGAATACCTAGTTATTTCATGAAATAAACTGATCGAGTCAAATACAGAGCGAAACTCTCTTGTATTCTATACTTTAACCAGTCATTTCATGAAATAACTATCTTGTGTCCGTCAAAGTGAAAAAAGAAACACATTTTTACATTTAGCTCAGGTTTAGGTCAGCTGTAAAGTTTGATAGGGCCCTGGGCTATTGAAGGTTATAGGGCCCGTTATATTTCAAACTTCAGCTATCCTTTGTGAATGACCAATTGTCACTGTTTTTTTTCTTTGTTTAATATATGGATATTTAATAATCCATAATTACTATCCATACGTAGCAATTTATGGATATGATCTTTGATCGATTTCTCAAAAAAATAACAGTTCTGTCTGCAGCCTATAAAATAATAGTTCTCGGGCCCTTGGCTGCAGTCTGTCTAGCCCATAGGGCAAAGGCCTTTAACGTTTCAGACATCGCATGTGAAATTGAAACTTCCTACGAAGCCCACGGGCCACCAAACTCATTTGTGAGATATTTAGAATTATAAGATGGACTCCAGATTTGCAATGTCACAATGACATCTTAACAGAAGGACTAACGGAACTTCGAAGTTATGCAGGGTCCCAAAACGAATGAACCTTCGATTATTCTGAAATTATATCATTTAGCGTTATTTCTAGTTATTGATTAGCTCTGAGATAATTTCTTCCGCTACTAACGTGCCCCGGATTAATTATTTCTTTTAATTACTCTGCATTTATTTTAAGTGATTCTCTGTTAACTTTGAAATTATTATCTTCAATGTATCCTGAAATAATTTCTTTCATTATTTCTGAAAATATTGCTTTCATTAATTTCAAACTAATACCTTTCGGTAATTCTGTAAATATTTTCCCCCATTTTATAAAATTATTCGCATTTTCTGTTTAAATTGCTGAAACATCTTCTTTTATCTTTATCTGACTTGTCACCTCTCTATAACAGCACCCCGTGCGACCGAGTTGCCACCCATGCTTCTACAGATGTCAATATAACTTAGTAAAACACAGTGTTTAGTCTTCCCATTAAAACATAAGGTTTTGTGGTTGCTGCCATCCATTTTTGAAATTAACGCGTTCTTTTGAAAGTTTGAGATTTCTCAAGTTATCATTTTGACTGTGAAAGAATTTTAGAACTGATATATCCATAGTAAATAACAAACAACAGAATAGTGAAAACGCAATTATTATGAGTTTTATTGCAATGTGCATTGAGCAGGCGCATTGCTCTCTTAAAAATATTCTTTTTAAGGAATGATTTAATTGCATTAAATCCCTCTTTTTTTCAAAGATGTTTCGCCATAATATCTGACATAAAAATAACAGTCAGTATTACTTCTGGAAAAATTTTTCTATCATCTTAAGATCGCATAGTTCTTATTTAAAAACCTTGACAGTAAGTGTCTTACAGAACCATGAATTTGGCTTAGAATACATTTTGTGGACACATAGTGTTGCAGGCGGAGATTTTGAGGGCTTCGACACTGATATTATAGATGACACATATTTTCGAAACCACGAACGATTAATTCATTTTACATTGATTCCTATGGGAAAAAATTATTTCGAAAAATTTCAATTGCTCGGTAATGTAATTGTAATGTAAAGAACGAGTTAAGTTCGTTAATCGAGTGTTGACTGTAAAATGTTTTTAGCGAACTCCAATCTCATCACTGTGCATGTTCGTAAGGGGTTATAAGGGGATTTTTTTCCCGAACACTCTATGTGCAGACCTGCTATTCCTCTATTATGGACATTTCTACTAGTCCGTAAGTCGAATCATTCTTTGTCGTTCGTAAACCAAGATGCTCGTAAACTGCCTGGTAAATGCTACCATTGCTATAGTAATACCTCGATTTTCGTTGATTTCGGTTATCGTCGGTTCCGGTTCTTGTCGATTTTTTCCGCGAAAAATTTGTCTCGGTTTTCGTCGGTTGCCTCGGATTTCGTCGATGTGCCCACTTGTTCTCGTTATCCTGCTCAGTATGGCGTTGTTTCTCGTTGTGTGAGCATCACCTTGTGCATTTAGCCAAACAATTCCATGAAACCGATTTTTTTCAACCAAACTTTCCAGAGCCAGCTGCCCTTCAAAGAAGAATGTCGAGGACGCGATCGAGTTGAAGAAGGAAATCAGTGAAAAATACGAGAGTGGCATTAATATTGCTGTAATCGGAGGCATGTATGAGATGTTGCCATCCACGACAGGTCCCATTATGGCGAAAAAAGAAGAAATAAAGGAGGTTCACGTATAGCGAAAAGTTTGAATGCGCTAACGAAATATAGATCGCAAGCAATTGAAGATGTCGAACAGTTATTATTAGGTCGGATCAATCAAAAACTGTTAGATGGCAATTGTGTTTCGGAAGCCATCGTATGTGAAAAGGCTAAACTATTGCATGCCGATCTCATTAAGAAAATGCCTCGTACGAGTGCTAGTGCACTTACTTATTTTAAGGCCAGCAGAGTGTGGTTCGAAAAATTCGAAAGATGCACTGGCATGCACAGTGTTACTAGGCACGGCGCAGGTGCGAGTTTGGAAAAGTTGTCTTGGTCCTTTTCCTCATTTTTAATTTATTTGTAATTTCGATTTTAAACTGCAATTCCCTCACCTAAATTCGAATAAAAAAATTACAGGACCAAGACCAGGTTAACCTTCCATAGGACGAGGGAGTAATAATTTCATTGAAAAAATAATCAAAGTTTTAAGTTGAAAAATATTTGATTTTAACAGTTAAAGATATTAATGAGACAATATATAGGTAGCTACCGAATGAAAATTTAAATTTTCCAAAACAAAAAAATTGTTGCAAGGTTGAAATGAAAGGCTTACATATTATTGTTTCTGCCCAAAAATCCAAGTCTATTGCATGTTCGAATGTCCGAAGATGACGACTCGCAGAAAGAAACGAATTCAGTGTAAATTGATGGGGACCCCAGCTGAACCTCGGCGAGATGAATACACATAAGAAGACAGAAGTTGGAGAATAATTTTGTACCTTACACGTACATTGATGGTCGTTGGCGGCTAGGTGCTCTTGGTAGGAGCACTTTGCAGAAGCAGTAGCTGTAACTGGGCTACCATAGGCCTCTTGGAAGCTGAAGCCGTTCCCGTCATTTCCACTGTCAGTTTAGTAATTAGCGGAGGATTAGGCCGTTGATCCACGGACCCTCCTTCCGTACAGTTTCATTTCTTATTGTACAACCAACACATTTGAGTTATTTAATCCTTTCATATAGTGGTAGGCGCACTTGATGCACTCAAAATCGCAGGGGTTGCGTAAACTACATTGCCGGTAGCGTGAACATTTTTAAGGAACTTACAAAAATCAAATTCAAATCACCAGCGAGCAAAAATACAACTCGCTCACAGAATGAAAAATATCAAAAGTCTACATCATCGACTCACATTCCAAATACAAGCGAGCCGGAAACCTCTAACACGCCAGCAGCGTAAAAAAATCAAGAGACCGAATTTTCCCAGAGGGAATGCTAAAAAGGCCCCTTGGCGAGACAAAACTATATTAAATGTACTGGGTACAGGTGCTGAAGTAAATTATTCGGCGTTTTAATTTAAAGTTGGCGGAGAAGACAGAGTGGGGTTATTGAGTTACAACAGAAAAAGGGGAAATCTTAAGTGGACGCCAAGACCTTCGGAGAATTTTGCTCGCCAAGAACCCTTAATCACAACCCCCTGAAAAACAAACATTACCTTATATGGCTCGATGACCATCTCCTTCACTCTCTTACAACCCTTTGTAACTCGATCACTGCCTCTCATCTGGGGCCTCTAGACAGCAGTACCCTGTGAAATACTGTATCTCAGGCCTATACTTTCTAAAGAATAGATTGGCTTTCCAACTACTGTCATTATTATATCATATGATGTATTACAATTAAAAGTATATAAGCATGTGCTTAATTATGCAATATTTACGTTTCACAAATTTAAAATCCAAATTCCTACGAAGCCAATCTATTCAATAGAATAACCTTTTGTTTTTTTTAAAATTAAAACTATTTTAATGTTAATCTAATGTTATGATGAATTTTGACAATTCAACATAACAAAGTCTGAAGCCGAAAATTTTGTACAAAATTCAAGTGAACTCGCATGTGAACCCCAGGAAGCTACCCTAGGCCTACTGTCTTGATACCCAAGGTCCTTATGGAGAAGGATTCTTTCTTCCAAACAACAATATCTGCACCTTCCCCCCCTCGTCGTCTTCTATACGCCTAGACGAGTCTTCAGAAAGTTACAAAAATGTAAATTCCATGTTAAATTTTCATTTATTCTCTACATTAGTCCTTCTCATATTCATTTTTTTGTATTACTTTTTAATATTTAACACTGTATTTATTCCCTATTTACTAATAATACAGAGAATATTATCTAATAATAGAAAAATGTGTTTTTTGTATTATTTTGTAGTCTGAAACGAATTGATAGATTTACATTGATTCATATGGAGATAAATAATTGATTGCCTCGATTTTCTCTAGTTTTGGATTGATTTCACCGATTATTTTGAACGGATTATCGACCGAGGCGTCTATTAAATAACCCAAAAATTTTCCTAGGTTGGACCAAGGCCCATGTAGGTAATCTTGGAAACGAGATAGCGGACTCTCTAGCCAAAGCTGCAATCAACTGTGACAATAAACTTGATAACCCTTTCCCACTAACGCTCCTGAAGCGACAACTTAAACAAGCAACCCTCCAGAAATGGCAGCAAATTTGGGACCAAGGAACAACAGCTAGGAAAGTGCACGAAATTGTCCCTCGAGTCACGTACAACACACTAAACTGGAATAGGGAGGTGACTATCTTCATAACAGGACACGGCCCATTCCCTATATATCTACACGAACGGAAACGCCGCCGAACAGACAAATGTGCCTGCGGTATGGTGGGTACTCCTGTTCACTATGCAACAGAGTGCAAATTTACTGAATATCTACACGTGTGCAGATATTCCGAAAACAATAGAAAACAATTGTTCACTCAAATAATCAAAAACAAAAACACAGCAGCAAGGATTACAAGCCTTGTCAGATTTATACACGCCAACGAAAAACAAGAAATCTGTCCACCAGATTTATAAAATAATGTTTTAAATGTTTTACAAAAATAAGTGGGAGAAAAAACAGAAATCATATCCACATGAGACTGCCACTACTAATACATGACATAGCATGTACTAACGGGACCCGAACAAGAATTTTTATGACATTCCCGTTACAATGATGTAAATGTGATAACCACAAGTGTCCTTCATGCCGCTATTCTAGCTAGGGTGCTAAGCGGGACGACACGAATGGTTTCATAATAACCATTACATGTAGTTTATATTATATATATATATATTCATTTATTTTTTTTAAATATAAATATAACCAGCTAGATCGAGTCAACCAAAACACCAAGACCGAAGCTGATCCTTAGCTAAGGCTCTCCCCAGACAATCCCCCATTTAAACCAAGTCCACATTGCTCACCAAAATAGGTTTAGGGCGAGACGACTCGACCTGGCAGTTATATATATGTGTGTATTTCTCTTTCCTCTATTCAAGTTCTTCATGCATTTAATGTCCACAACACACGTGCGTACTCATATTGTCGTATTCATGTTGCTCACCGAATAAGGTGATAAGCGAGATGCCACGGGTGCTCCCTAATTGTATATATTCCCCCACACAATACTTCTATTTTGTATATTTTCATTAAATCCACCGGAGCGAGTGAACTCAACCCAATAAAACTGATGCTGGCTTCTAGTCGCAACTTATCAAACCCATTTGCTCACCAATAAGGTGTTAAGCGAGACTTGACTCGCTCTCCCCGATGGATATATATATTACTTCACAATAAGATTCTCATTTCTTTTTCTTTTTGTATCCTGTGTATATAATATGGCAAGTGTAAGATAACAGATGAAATGGCATGGAGGGGCACTCAATTGCTTTTAAAACATACCTCCATCCTAATATGTGTACATTCATCTCAACTAAACCCCGAAACTTCTCCACCTGCTAATCCCATCTCGTCTGTAATCACCACAAAATTTGTTAATCGCGACAGCAATACTCAATTGTCCGGGGAAAATATGTTGTAAAAAAGTTTGTATGTTTTTTTTGACACAAAATAAAGTGTTCAAGACTCTGCCACGAAGCTGGGCTGGAAGAGATCTCGGCAACGGGATAAGTCCAGTGGCAAAGTTCTGGCGTTCATTCATTCATTCGACGAAAACCGAGGTATCGCTGTATTTTGAGTCTCCGAAAATGCAACAGATAACACAATGATAACAACATCTGATTGCTTCATAAAATAATTTTATTTAATCTGAATATTCTATCCTGTAATACAAAAAGCTTTTCCTGAGGGATTATGATAAGAACTGTTGTCCAACTGTGTTTCTTGGTCCAAGCACGTAATTATGATAGGTAAATCCGCCGAAAAATCTCGTCTGGTATTTCTTGAGATCTGATATCGAAGGAAAAAAATGAAGGGTTTAGCATTAATCGTTCATTAAAAAGAAAGAAAATCTTTTGAGAGGGAAAAAAAGGATCATTTAGCAAAATACCCAAATTACACTGACGAAAGTATTTGTGAAAATGAACATCACATCACAGCGAAAACCTCATTAGCATCATAATGTTGGTTTTTTAAGACACTTGCTTAATCTTCATGAAGTGGAAGAGATATTTCCTCCATTCCTTTCTTCGTGATGACATAACATTTGAACTCCGTCTCCAGCGTGAATGTCTCTCTCAGCTGATGCGGTGAAAACAACCCTGATAACAGCGATTGCACGTTCTTGAGTTATTGGTGCAAGATTTTCTGACCCACTCATATTCTTACCCCTAATCTGGTTGTCCAACAAAAGTTGAATCATTGAGCATGAAGATCCAGATGCTTTGGACATATTACCAACACAGCCATAACTATAAACATATCCTTCTCCAATTAGAAATGTCCTCTCCACTTGTCAATACAAGATTCATTGAGCGGCAAACGAGAGACCGGGATTCGAGTACCCGTGGGGGCAGTGATGACTTTTCTTCCTTGTAATCTTCATCTCCACAAATAACCAGTCTCTCAATGAATCTTGTATATCCTTCTCCATTTTCATCACCACCAGCAATCATAGGACCGATATTATAAGGGAAAAACCTCTTGTAACACAACATGCATGACACCAGCTGAGCCACAGCAGTAGTACTCATAACTTTGTTGTGTTCATGCTGGTACATCTTAATTCCCGCTTTTAAAATTCTACTAAATGTCAGGGCATCGCACCAATAGCCTATGCAGCCCAAAACAGTCTTGTCTGATAGCCGAACAATTTCGGCTGGTCCCTGGAATAGATATTATATCCGCAACAGAGTCGTCTATCTCAGGCAATAACGACAAAATCAGATCCAGCAATGGATACCACGGTTCCATGATTATCCTCGTATGGATTGAACCTTGGAACTTGCTTAGGCCGACTCATGAGTTCGTGCAGAGACATGTTAATGCCTTGACCAACTAAAAAGTGCCAAATATTAACGGATATTAACGAAAGTTGCTGTAAGATTCCTCCGATAAACTGTCTTATTTTCGCGGAGATCAGCATTATTATGATAAAGAAAAAAACAAAATGGATATATACATGCTCGAAAAACAAAAGGAACTGATGTTAAAAAAATGCAAACCATTTAGTCTATTGAGGGGGATGGTTGTTATCTTGTTCCAAAAATTTCGTATTGTCATTGTTCGGATGTATAAGGCGTCTGCTATTGCGTTAAACGGGTTATCACTTGTCGCCAATACGACTTTCCTCAGGCCGACTGTGAAAACGAACGTGATATTTAAGTTAGAATGCAAATTGAATAATTAGTGACACACAAAAAAAATCTGAAAATAATCAGTAGCGCAAATCGCGAAAAGAAAGGTTGTGTAATGGAACTAGCAATAAAAAGGATAACGTGTGTAAATCCACGTACCGTCCTTTTGCAGTGACTCGCAAAAATGCGCCACATTCAGGTCGGCATCACATCGTGGACATCGGCAGTAATCGCTGATGGCATCCTCGTTCTGCAAATTGGAAGAAAAAAGTGCGTTACCATTAAATTTACTAAATAAATACACGTTTTATATACAAGGTGATCAGCGAATAAGCCCTTATTTCAAAATTAAATATCTCTACAACAAAGATCAATAGAATCATGCGGTAAACGGTACGTTTATTAGCAAAACTGTAAGAATGTTGTACAGAAATTTCGAAAATTTTGTTTTTTTTTTAATTTTTCAAAATTTAAAAAAAACAAACAAAACTGGAGATTTTGGGGTTCCGAAAATCCTCATTTGTGTGAAGAGAAACCACTGCATTCGCCTAAAGTTAGTGCATGGGCTGCGGTATGCGCCAGAGGCATTATCGGCCCCTTCTTCGTGCGAGAAACGATTACTACTGAACGTTACGTTACAATTTTGGAACAATTTGTCAGCACACATGGCGCAGCCCATGCAGTAACTTTAGGCGAATGCAGTGGTTTCTCTTCACACAAATGAGGATTTTCGGAACCCCAAAATCTCCAGTTTTGTTTTGTTTTTTTAAATTTTAAAAAATTGAAAAAAAACTAAATTTTCGAAATTTCTGTACAACATTCTTACAGTTTTGCTAATAAACGTACCGTTTACCGCATAATTCTATTGATCTTTGTTGTAGAGATATTTAATTTTGAAATAAGGGCTTATTCGCTGATCGCCCTGTATTTAACACATGTTGAATAACACTAACGGAAAAGATATGATAACAGTTGAGGATTAATTTAAAGAACCAATTTTCTGCCCTGTTGTCCGGACTGTCGCACAAAACACTCAGGATTCTTCCTCATGTCCTCGACGATATTCATAAGTTCTATTTGAGCACTTTTTCTGTACATTGTACAAAACTCAAATCAGAAAGGTCGAAAAATGAGATAAATTGAATGATTCACGGAGTATGATTCAAAATGTTTGGCTTCTTCATTTCGAATAATTTCAATTGGCATTGCATAGCTACATCCAAAATAATTTTCTTTTCAACGAGACATATTTCTCACCCGTGTGAATTCTGGTGACATTGCCGGAAGCCATCTTTTTAGCCAATGCCCGCAAAGTTTTTTTGCGAGGCTGCCTATGTCTCATCTGATTTCACGAAACGACGCCCCTGTTAATTTTGTTTAATCGTTGTGTGAACAAGTTTATCATAGATTAATTAAGTACCATATTAATTAAATTAACATATCGATGTACCATTATGAATATGTAGGCCCTTGAATATTTTGTAAAATCATGGGCCATTCCATGACAAATAGATTCCCGCAAACGACGTAATATGTCACGTAATAGATAGCGCTTTTTGTTTACTTTTCTCCTGAATAAATTCACCGCATTTACGGAATCCATTACTCCATAAACGGTGTCACGTTATGATACTCAAGCCTCTAAATGACACTTCATGGTTTTTCTCGTTTCGCTGATCAAATTAGCATGGATGGGGCTTGTGCCATCAGATGATTGCATCAGATCAGCTGCATTGCAGGAGACATTGAAGGAGTTCCCATCAGGTGGCTTCCTAATAATGTACGCGCGGAAGTGTACAGTCATTCTAAAGGAAATACACACTGTATGACTCGAAAAAAAGAGTCGTAACCTATTTTGTCGCACCTACTGTGCAGGCCTCAGAAGGAACTATTATGATACGAGGGTGTTTCTGCTGTTCTCTACTAGGATCTACTGAGTAATTTAGCATGCTTAATGGCCAAGTTACGCGTCAGTGGATATTTTCTTCTTTGAAGGGTAAATATGGCCAAAACATGATAAATTACTCAGCAGACTACATTTTACTGCTGGCTTTGGTCCTGAACAACAAAAAAAAACCTCACTTCACAGCTTTTCCTCCTGAAACTTCCACACTAGGCGCAATAAAATAGGTTACAATTTGTTTATTTATTTTTGCGCCAGGCAGTGTAGTACAGTGAAGATTGCAGTAAGTGGCCATTCGATATTTTTCAAGGTAATTTTTTAGGTTAAAAATCATTCCCGGGAACGTTTAATAAAAGTTCTCGAACTTTTGGATCCCGCTAGCATATTTTATAAATACATACATATGAAACTATACAAGCACATTATGCTTGATACATTCACATAGAAGAAAAGGGGAGACAATGAATATACACATAAGATGTTGATATGCTAACAAACATCTCCTCCGGAGTAGCTGCTGGAGTTCCTTTTCTCTCATTTCTCCCCACTGAAGAATGAATACTCCCTTTTCATGATGAAGGTCAGAATCTATCTCTTTCCGTGGTCAAACTATAAAGATTGGATTTTTTCCCTCCCTGGTAAACTTATAAATACTCACTCTGGATTGCAAGTTTGACCAGATTTCTGTATTCTGGAACTGAGTGATGAAAGACGTTTGTGTCGACTACGACGTACAGACACTGTGAAAAATAGATAGATTAGATTAGACAAATGGATGAAAGAGTATTTAAAGTAAAAACAAATAAGTCAGGATAATAATATCGACAATCAATCAGTGATGCCAATCGTTCAAACAAATAAATCAACACATAAAAGAGAAAAAATGGCGTAGTCGGCAGTTCCGATAGACAAATGTGAAAAAAGAAAAAAAAAACATATCGTACATTTCTTAAGGTCGAACGGTTGAGACGAAATCATTGTCGAGTGTAAATTAAAGTTCATTCCAAACAAACCAAACAAATGATACACACAGACAAAAAAAATATTGTAGATGTAAAGGAACATTCAACGTTTTCTCTTATTTTTTGAGGTAATGCCTACACCATCTCTAGCAGAAGGCCTCCGCGCAAGGCTCGTGACGTCGGTGAAGGTCATTTCACCTATAGCCATTCGATATAGCAGGCTTACGCATGCTCCATCTTTACCCTTTATTGTAGTATGTCCAATGGTGAGATGATCTTCTTCACTGACGTCACGAGCTGTGGATGGTGTTGGCCGAGCTGCGCGCAAAAAGGTGGATTCATACGAGAATCGAATTAAAAAACTGATCATGAACAAGGAAAAAAATATTAGAAAAAATAAATGAAACTAACCTCAGCTCTCAGATTGACGGAAGGAAACGGACCGTCAATCCTGATCCTCTTTGGATTTTGCCTCGGGTCATCCTGGGAATCCTTACCTATGACAGAATGATAAAAAAGCCGTTCCTTTAGTATCAAGAGAATCAATTTGCCCATCCAATGTCAACGAGAATCAAAGGACTATTTCAAACGATATGTTGACGGATAGCAGTTTACAAATCCACTATCACAGCTTACCGGAATCACTGAAGCTTGATTTCAGCAACTCAAACTTCCTTGCGGTTGCATTGAACAGCTCTTTTATGACCTATATACATGGGAAATATAGAAAATGTAAAACGTAAAGTGACTAGAACGACGGAGGCAATTACCCATTAATTCTTCAAAAACAGTTTTTAAAAGAATTACTCGCAAAAGACTTCCCCTCGTTTCTTCTTACACTATAGATAACTCCTTGATCACCGAAATTTCTAGTTATAAATATCTGGGTATAATCATTTCTGCCGACCTCCGTTGGAATCTCCATGTCGATTACCTCTTTCATAAGTGTCTTCAAAAACTGTTTTTTCTTCGTCGGAACCTCAAAAACTCCACCCCCGTCACCTCAGACATCTCTGCTTCCAGACCTACATCCTTCCTCTACTCTCATATGCCTGTGAAATCTGTGATTCCTATACTCTCTCCAATATCGACAAATTAGAATCTATTCAAAATAAATCCGCCCGCTTCATTCTTAACTGTTGGTCATCCTCTGCCTCCGTCACTGAGCTCAAGCGCCAACTCAATATGCAACCGCTTTTAAATCGTAGATATATCTCTCGGTTATCCTTCCTTTTTAAAATTCTCCACGGTCATTTTCATATCGACACCTCGAACCTTCTAACTCCGGCTTCATACTTTTCAAAAAGAATTAACCATTCACAAATATTGAAACCCATCTTTGCATCCACAGATTGTTTCACAAATTTAGTTTCTTTTCTCGAACAAATGAACAATTTCCGATTTTCTTTGTCATATCAATCATCTCTGTCGAACTTCATCACGGCATTCCCTTGTATAGGCCTCGGCCAACCAATATTGAATAAATAAATAAATAAATAAATAAGGGGGTTACCCTAAGTATGAAGGTCAATATATTGAAAATCTTAAAATTTCTGAAAATGATGTAAACGCCTGCTATTGGCGCTTATGCTATTATATTTGTGTTATTACATTTTCTGTATAAATTTGAATTTATTTTACCTATAATTAGCCAATGAAAGAAATTTCGCAAGTTATAATTTCGTTAGACTCTTTATCCGTAGAATTCCAAGACTGAAAGTACATACGAATATGTTGCATATTGATATTTGGGGGGAGGGGTAGCCCCTTCATGAAGCTTCTTGTGGGTTCGGATCATTTGAATGCTCAGATGTCAGCTGTATACCCCCCTTCTCCCTCCTCAGTTGAATCACTCAGGAAATTTCAACGTTGAAAACTGCAAGTATTTTAATTGTCATAATTTAGTTGTATCGTACCTCCCTATTTTCAGTGTGAATGCTTCCAGAACTGACACCTCAAATCACTCAAGTGACCTGCGGTGCTGTTCTAGATCACTTGGTGGCCCGCAGTACTATCCTAGATCATTTGCATTTTGCCTGTTGTGGCGTTGTATTTGTATTTGTATTTGTATTTGAGTGATCTGCGGCAGATTTACGATCATTTAAGTGGCCAGCACTCTCCTGTAGATTGAGCATCTTGCCTTTAGCCAGTGGTCTTCAATGTTTCAGATAAGGCGGGCCAAACTGGAACTTTCCACGAAGCCAGCGGGCCACCAACTCATATAATTTAGTGTCATCTTAATAGAGAGAGAGAAGCGGTACTTGAAATATCATTTCTTCCAATAATTATTGATTTTATACTTTCAGTAAATAGTATAATTTTATTTATTGCGAAATTTTTTCTCTCATTGATTCAAGCTTCTTTTTTTTTTTAAATAACTATATTCTGAGAAAAGTTCTAATAAAAATTCTGAAAAATTGTTTGTTTCAAAAATTATAATTCTGAAATTAATCGATACTGGAATTATTTCCTCCATTAATTCTTATATATAGTTTTCAGCACACACACACAAATTGTTCCCGAATTATTTATTTAATGAATTTATCGTTTTCAATATTTTCTACCACTCTCAAAAAATTATTTCTTTCAATAATTCTGAACATTCGTCAATTGTGGAATTTTCTACCACTTTCTGAAAAAGCTCAGGTGGTTCTCTGACCATACGCAGAAGGCATCTGCAACCAGTTGTAATCAACACGGTCTTAATTTTGTGAAAGAAGTAAGCAAACCCTTATATTGAATATTTGATAAAATATATTAAGCAATTTACCTTTTATATAAATTAATTTACAAAAAAACAAAAATAAAGTCAGCACAAAATTATTAATTTTTATTAAAAATTTTATGTATAAAATTTTATATATTATTCATGAATTTCATCTTAAAAAAAGAGAAATAATTTGAAATTCAACAAATAGATAGCGCTGTTTTATTTCTATATTTGGTTAACACTAACGACGTGAAGATACAAATCACACGTAATTCTATCGGCACCGTGTAATCTATATATCTAAAATTGATTTTCTGTGTGTGTGTGTATGTTCTCTATACAAATCTACAATTTTAGATCGATCGTCACCACAAAATTTCTGCCAAGGAGCCAACGGGAACCCCTGCAGTACCCTTGGGCAACTCTCAGCATTCATCCCTAAGTTGAATATTTACATTCTATGAAAATTTGTACTTATTTTGTCATTGATAAATTGATGTATCAAAAAAACAAAATTAGCTCCATAGGCGATATGGTAATTCCTAGTTTTATTAGAAAAATTACAAGCATAAAAAAAAATAAAAATAAATGAAAAGATAATATATAAAGCATCTAAAAAATTTGACCGAAAATAGAATAAATGCATGAATCTTTCTGTTTCTGTGATTGTTCGGCATTTTTTAGGCACAGGTATAACGCGTGGGTACACTGTCATTCAGTTTTTTAAAAAAATGAGTCTGGAAGAAGATTCCGAGGTCGACATGACTTTTTCGGGTTCGAGTAACAGTAATTCTGATGATGATGTGATCGGCACTAGAATTCAGCTCACGACGCGCCTAAGCCCGTGCATTCATTTTTTACTAAAGCGTTCCGTAGTTCGTTCGCTGAATTCACATTCGTTATCCGAGGCCAAAAAATCACGAGAAACATATTCGCTACCCGAAGAATTCATGAGCCGAGGTATCAATTACATATTGAAATACGTAGACGGGGTAGATCGTGTACCTAAAAATATTTTTTGAATAATAAAATTGGGGTAGGCTGTGTCATAGACACGGCCGCAAGTTTCGACGTGAATATGCTTTTTGTGCATTGGATGGTGCGGCAAGTACTGACAAAATGAAATATTATGCAGTTATCATCGGCTTTGTCTTTGGAATAGCTAACAAACGATACTAATGTCGTTCATTTTCGTTGTGAAATGCACAATCGTTTTTTACACACAACGGTGATTTCCAGCACACGATGCTAATTAGACCGGGAACTAAAATTTATTACCGATCGCGAACGGCAGTATTTTATAATCACCGAGAGGCTGGTTCTCTAACCCCTCGGCATGGGACTCCCTGCGATAGCAATCTTTTTCTGTGGTCATGTCGCCGTTTCTGTTGTACCCCTTCGTCGGGAAAGTTTCTGACAAGAATTCGCAACACCACCTTTAGTAATTTAGGTGGGTATCTTATCGACCTGGGTTACCACGCCCCTGAACTGCTCGAGTTATAGCGGAAAAAATTATTGCTACAAATCATGGCCTGGTGCCCAGATGGGAAAATATATTGAAATCACAGCCATATAATTCAATGCACCTTTGCAATGTGCATCTGACGCGATTTCATTGCTTTTAATTTACATTGGGTACTTTGGGTACGTTTCAAGAATCGCGTCACGGAACCTTTTTGCGAATGAACCGTCAGATGATTCAAAAGACGTATTCACGGTCAAAACTGCATGTGAATGTGACCTCTGATTAAATACGAATTCCGTCGTAAGAATAGAATATGCTTACTTTTTAATTTCGTTACCTGGTAGAAGATGATTAATCGAATTCCTTTCACCAACAGTTATTTAGGCGTAAGTGCTTTTGTATACAACACTTTTCGTGATGTTTATCAATAAATACCAGAGATCTAATCGACTTTTCGACTTATTATAGAATTCCCTTATCGCCTTATCAACGGCTGCGTTTCATTTCCTAAATTCATTTATACTGGTTGAGGTTATTTAAAGACGGGTCTCCATACTCTGCCACTACCTGACTAAGCGCGGAGACGTTCTCCCACCATTCAAAGACTGGGTCTGCAATACCGCCCAGTTTTGCAGACACCTGTCATCCATCGTAACAATTAAGGTACTTGAAGTCCTATCTGGATTATCGCGTTATAATTGTCGCTCTCATTCACCGGCAGTAGTTTTTATTTTCCTTCAAATTTTATCTCATTAAAAGGGATGGGAAAAAAGAGCATCTTATCCTACAACAGTCTTTCCAGCTGGCCTAATTTGCGATCCAGAACCTGTTCTCACCCTTGGTCACATGATATTTAAAGAGATTCGATGATAGTAATTTTTCGCGTTTATACTGAAAAGCCATAACTCAAAATTCTCTCTCTAGAGACGATGACAAATGAGAAAAAATACACCATGAAGGACAATGACGAAGAAAACCACGAACCCTAACCACTACTGACACGATGGGTGTGGTGTTCGAATAATATGTTTTTATGGCAACTCATACTGACCAGCGATCTTTTTTTTTTTGTCATAGCCTTACCATACCTACATGGAACTGAACAAACCGAGCACGCCCAGGCTCTGTCGCTGTTGCGACATAAGCTCATTGATCGTGAGACCGTGGACGTGCCGGAGAATACTCAAACCGGTTACCCAGTATTACCTACTAGTTTTTTAGGAGTGGGGGGCGGGACTCTGGAGAAAAGGGGGCAAGAACTTGGTGATTTTTGGACAGGGACCAAAATAAAAAGTTAATTTATTTATTTTATTTAATAACTATATAGCAGAGGTTTTCAACCTTTCAGACACTGCGGGCAAAATTAAACTAACTAAGACTTTTTACAGCTGGCTGATGCTAAGATATATTTTTGGAAAGAGGGAAAATACAACTGCCCCAGCGGGGAAGCGAACCCACGTCCTTTCGCTTGAACGCCCCAGACTACAGATGCAACGAATCTCTCAATCTTTCCCTGGAGCTCGCGTGCACTGACGGGACAGCGTCGATTTCCACCAAAAACGTTGCCATAAGTCAGCAAAATTAACAATAGTTTCTATGATTGCTGAAAAATTACAAATGCTTAGCGAATGAAGGAGTGCTGGAAGTCGCTGCTAATTTAAATGTAGCCATAACTATCGTGATAGGGTTTATAAGCTATGAAATATTATCATCATTCACGAGTTTAGTCACAATTACATCTTGAAATACAATTTTTTTTTAGAAAAAACGGGACAAGTATATAAATTAGTCGGGGCAGGCAAAAATCTGGCCGCATCCCAAACGATCAAAGGAATCGGAGTACCAATATCTTAGGGATCAGTAGGTATAGGGATATATGTAAAGATCGATATATAGTGGTCAGCTAAAGCAAGACGAAAGGCCGAAATTCGGACATTGCGAGTTCGCGAACTACCCGATTCAAGGCTTTGGCTGTAACATGTATACATCACTTCCGATTTGCGCGTAGAATGAAATTATTTATGAGATGTTAACAAATAAATATACAGTAGAGTACTTGGTTAACATCAAGAGCAGCGTTGAAACCGTAAGTAAACTACGTAACTATGAAGAGCTGAACTCTTAATAATTACATTAATATCACAAAAAATGAGTAACTTTGCCTGGTTTTAATTTATACAAAAATTGCCACGTTTTTAAGACAAATAAATTCAATTGGTCGAATGGTCGACGCGTTTCGGCTCTTCAATGGAGAGCCGTCAAATCCATGTTTACTAACATTCCCATCAGCGGTGCAATTTCTTTCCTGAAACAACGTCTGCAAGAATTCCACTTCTCCTCGATTGAAATCGAAGAAATATGTCAACTCACCCAACTTTGTGTATCGCACAATTATTTTTCAGTGTTTGGAAAGTTCTACCGCCAAACAGAAGGTCTTGCCATGGGCAACCCACTCTCGCCCATCCTCTGTGACATATATATGGATTTTTTCGAAACAAAACTTTTGGAAACCCACCACTTCAAACTTTGGATCAGGTATGTTGATGACACATTCACTTTAGTTGATGAGACTGATGTTAATGTCACTGAGTTATTCAATTTTATGAATTCTATTGACCCACATATTGAATTCACCTATGAAATGGAAAAAAATAATATACTGCCTTTTCTCGACGTGCTCATTAAAAAGACAGACACTAAATTTCATACATCTGTGTACCGTAAGCCATTCGCTATCTCCATGCCACCTCATGCAAAATCCTTTCATCCTCCCAATCAGAAACTTTCTGCATTTTCTTCTTTTGTTCATCGAGCACTAAAACTTTGCAGTGATTCAGCCTCCCTCCAGAATGAACTCAATATCCTTCGTGACATCGCTTCTAATCGGGGTTTTTCACCTTTTATCATCGACAAGGTCCTCAGAAAAATGACCCAGACATGCACCACGAACCTGCTTCCAGCTGACTCAAAACAGTTTTCTAATACCGTTGTTCTTCCATTCGTTTCTTCAAGTTTCATGATCTCTTCTATCTTCAAGAAATTTGACTTCCATACAATATTCCAGCCAACAAATATACTCACCTTTTCCCATCTGAAAGATCCTATCTCACCCTCCAAAGAATCTGGTATCTACTTCATCCCATGCAAGAATTGTGAAAATGGATATATTGGCCAAACTAGAAGAAATCTAAATATTCGAGTTCTCGAACACCGAAAGCATGTTGAGAAGGGACGGACGGATAATTCGGCTATTGCCCAACACTATTGGCAACATTCACATCATTTTGATTTTGACAAAGCATTTGTTTTTAAAAAAGCAACACACAATTCGGAATTGAATTTTCTCGAGGGATACTTCATCAGAACATGCCAGAATTTCCTCGTTAATGATGGAAGAAACACACCACTTATTTCGTCAGCTTGGACAGGCTTTATTAACCTCAGTCGTGAAAAAACTTTCAACACTTTACAACAGATGGCTCCCCAATTCGCATCCAAAGACCACTCGGACGCAGCAAATACAAAGGCGAACTCTTCGGACGACCAGACGTAAACATCACTCTTCATTCGTGTGAGTTCTGACCACGAGGTCCTGATGACGGCTCTCCATTGAAGAGCCGAAACGCGTCGACCATTCGACCAATTGAATTTATTTGTCTTAAAAACGTGGCAATTTTTGTATAAATTACATTAATAGTGAAAAAAGTCCCTTACTTAATCTAAGGGACAAAAACGCTTAATAATTATAAATAAATGTATTGAATGTTATCTGGTATCACTTACCGTGCCAACTTCGTCGTTGTCGCACCCCAAGTGTTTATATAAAACATAAGTGAGTCCATTTGCAAACTTACAATTTCCATTTGTTTCTTGTGGATGCTCTTGAATATTGTGCGAAATCTCAAGGTTCATTTGCAGGATAAACAATGTAATGTTTGAACTTCAACAGTCGATTTTTCTTTCTAACATGTCCGTAGCTGCTGTAATTCATAACTACTTCTGTTGCTTCCTTAGATTGGTTTTCATCATTTTTAAGAGATTCAACGGGTCTTTATTTTCCTACTTTTTTACCCGCATCCATTAGTGAACCACAATTTTACTTTTATAGCGTTGAACAAGCGCATGAACTTCGTTTGGACATGATGTTGCTGAGCTAGATTCATTATTCCAAAACAAATGAACTATGATACTAATAAGGCACTAATCTCCAAAATGTTTTAAACGAAAGACTGACTGGAATTACAGCACTCCAGCCTCAAAAATTCATTTTGGGGTGGCGATTCCGAATCTAGCATTGGTTTTTGTCAGATTTTCTTTAGTTTTTGAGACAAAGTAAAAATTATATTTCAATCGTAATACATAAGCATCATACAAATCACATTGTTGAGAGTGCATTACCTCAAAAACTAGAGCCAACTCGGCAAAGCAACTTCCGAATTCAGAACTAGAGCCCCACCCCCCAAAAAAAATTACTCTAAAATCACTGAAATGTCTTTGCCAATGATTTATTGTATTTATTTATAAAACACAGTTTCAATGTGATGTTTATGCTGCTTATTATAACCATTAAATTTAATTTTCGCTTCATCTCAAAAATTGGAGTCAATCTGACAAAACAAACACCGGATTCGGTGTCAAGGTGGGAAAAGTCGTGAGACACTTCCCCCCCCCCCCTCCTTTGACAAATAAGATTGACATATTTTTAACCTAGAAGAGTCATGTCTAATAAGTGAAATTTGCTAAACGTAGATTTAATTGTGTTTGTCGTGTGAATAATTATAGAGCTTCTGTCTTTATTTTATTGTGGAAGGCAGAGATGAGTCTTGTTATTGTCTATATTTTTTTTTTCTCGTGTTATCATTCCGTCCGATATTCTAAAACGTCCAAGATCTGAACCACAGATCGCTTGTGTAGAGTGGACACACACTCTTTATGCATCACACTTTATGTGTTTGTCGGAAAATCCTAAATATTGAATGCTTTGCTTTTCTTTTGAGCTCAACAACAAATTCCTTGCATTTTTCTGATTCTTCTTCCTGTAAAATTTTGGGAAATTCCGAGTTAAATTGGACGAGAAAATGTGTGTTCTTTTGAATAATATATTCTTTCCTTTGTGAGAGAGAGACACCTAATGATTCACAGATAATCGGAGATATCGCCATATTGATGAGTCAGTTTCCTTGTTCCCGCGCGAACGCTTTCGGTACGTGTAAAAGGAAGATAAGATTTCTTTTCTTTCTCTCTCACTGTTCGTAAGGGACCGTTCAAGTATTACGTGAGCAAGTTTTCAGCTATTTTTGACCCCCCCCCCCTTGTCAGTAAAAGTCAGCAAAACGCTGACCCCCTCCCCCCTTCCCTTGTCAGCAAAATTTCGTCATCAGCTCTGCCCCTCTGAATCCTAACTCATTTTCATAAAGGGTGGTTGATGACGTAAGCATTATCCAAACCCCCCCCCTCCCCCCTTGTCATCAAAAGTCAGCAAATCGGAATCCCCCCCCCCAATCGATGATGACGTAATACTTGAACGGTCCCTTCATGTTGAATTTTTTATTCTTGAAAAGCCGATTTTTCGCCTTCAGCATATTCTGAGTCTGTTTTTAAGAAAATAAAAAATTTAGGGAAGCAAATATTTTTGTTAATCAAGAGTTAAATAATTTTGAGACCGTGTGTCTTTCAATTTTAAAATTTAATTTTTTCCCCTTTTTCTCTCCACTGTTTCCAATGCTTAAATAAAAGAAGAAACTTGTGTTGTAAAATATTGTGAGGGAGAGAAACTTTGAAATAATGTTATATGATTGAAATTATTCTCTGTCATCGAGAAAGTGTTGAATTTGAATTTTTTTAAGAATTTTCCTTTGTCTAGATTTAAATTTTTCGGCATGTCACGAAACAAGAATATACAGTCAAACCTCGTTAGTGCGTCACCCGGTTAACACGCCACTCCGCTTACCGGATCACTGTTTGGAAGTCCCAATTATCGTTAGGCAGGAATTGGCACAGCTATGGCTTACTCCGTTTAACGAGTCACTCCGCTTATCAAGTCATATTTTTGCTCTCCCAAGAGTGACTCATTAACGAGGTTTGACTGTATATATATAATGTCGCATATCGTTGGAAAGCTAATTTTTTTCCCCCACACAATGATGTTAATTTTTTTTTTGATTTTGATGAATATTTATGCATTTAATCCGGAAATCTTATATTGAAAATTATTGTTGTCGTTAAAATCTTTGTTTTAGCCCTTTCGTTTTATTCAGATCGACCCCGTGGTGTTTTTTTTTTGGTTTCATGTTTTTTAGTTTTGGTTGTGATACAATTGGATAAAAGTTTAGATGACGCAATTTCCGTGACGAATTAGAGGGTGCGCTTTCTCAAGCCCCTCCCATCAATCAATTTTCATATTAACACAGAAAAACTTTGGAGGCGTGCAGTTCATCGGGATCAGTTGCACGGTAAAGTGCAGGACCCTAGCGAATAAAAGTCCCCCCCCCCCCCACGGAACTTGAAGATCCCCGAAACTTATAGTCCCAAGTCACCCAAACCCCATTTAATTTAGAACTGCCAAAAGTCGTAACGTAGGAAGGATTACTTGAAGATGTAAGTTCAGGAAAAACAGCTATAAAAAATGAAGAAGTATGAAAAAGTATGAAGAATCGCCTCGTCATATCAGTTGCTCCCAACTGATCCAGGAAGGAAGGTTTACCGTCATGTCAGACTCGTTTCCAGGTCAGCGGTCTAGGTCCATGCTGTCCCGAGTGGTAGTAAACGAGGAAGAGAGGTCAGCCGTCATGCCAGAAAGATGAAGCCCAGCAGCAGTTTCTTGCAGTCCAGTCCAAGGATGCTGCTACTTCGTCCATGACCACACTACCCCGAGTGGTAGCAGAAACTGGAGAATTTTTGGTGGTGCTCCGACTTTGCAAAGTACGTGCACGGACCGTCGTCCCAGCAAGTACAGAGGACATTAGCCTTTCAAGTGTCTGGTGGCCAAGCAGATTCGCCCGTCAACGGATGACTTATAAGAAAACGAACTGTCCGTACTGAGTGTTCAAGTTAAAGGGAACTGTCGTTAATATAAAGATTTGATTGATTTTTGATTGGTTGGCAGGATTTTTCAACACCAAGCTAAGGATCTGATGAATAGTTGAAAGATGAAATTTTGCACTTGAATTATCAAAAATTTTAAGAGTTTCACGAAAACAAGCACAATGATTTTTTGTGTGTGTGTGTGTGTTCATTCAATTTCTCATAAGTAGGGCTCTGATTTTTATGGCCTAAAGATAAAACATCGTTGCTAATAAGTTATTAGCAACGATTCGAATCCCGGAATCATCAACCTCGCTACTTCTCCTGAACACTTACGGAAATCAGTAGTTTCCAATATTCCAAATACACTTAAAGTCTCACTAAACCCAGTTTGAAGACGTGCTAAGTTTCTTCTTTAGGTAATAAAAATCAGTCTTAGTCATAAGCTTGTGTTATCAATAATTATAAGGTTTGGAGATGGACGTATTTATATATACAGTGCCACTTTATTGACAGTAACATTTATTTGAAGACAACCAAAAAAACAACGTTAAATGCAGATAAAACGATTTTGTTGGTATCCGGAGAGACCGGACAACAACTTTCTAATTGGGTTTTTGAGTACACGGGTGTACGTATAAAAAGTTAACATTTTTATTTTAATAACTTCACAACCCCCTCGCAACATGAATGGTATGTCTGAGTACTATACGTTATTTGGATAATTTTTCTAATTGAAAATATTCCTGTAGGGTGAACGCGGTTTGCCAGTGAAATACCATACGTCTTGTTACCTATGCACCCTGTACATTACATGTAGTAGTGTCTGTTATGTGAAATATTGTGTAAGCCGAAAACTCACACACGGTGCTTCGTTTGCCCGCGAGACAGAAGCCACGTTACGAACCAAAAAGCCATTTGGAGATAGCTTGTCATCCAACGAGACATCAGATTTTCACGATGAATATAAATCTCACCGTATCGAAATTATAATCAATAAACCAATAATTTTCTTATTCAAAATATGATTATTTATAATACATAATTAGTTTGAAATTCTGATTTTCTCAAATTCAAACTTACCAAAGAAAAACTAATTTTTTAAATAAATCAAACTTCATCCTGTGTATATAGGCTGACCATATTTCCTCGACAGAAATACGGGACATTGGGATTCTAAATACGGGAAAATACAGGACATCGCCAATTATTGCCAAAAATGACGCCAAAACCGAACAAAGTCGCCAAATATTGTTGAAATAACGGAGAAATCACAATGCCGGGAAATGCAGCATTACTGCTAATTGCAGTGGATTAAAATGAATTCCACGAAAAAAAATTTTCACTAAGACAAATTTGGGGATTCATATACTCATTTATAGTTGTAGTTATCATAATATAATTTATACGTTGAAAATAATTTCAATCTTTGACTTCAATAAGGAATAAAAAATTCAAGTAGGCTTCGTGCAAAATACGGGAAAAACCGGGACACATTTGCTAAAAAGTCGGGACAGCCAAAAAAACAGAAAATACCGGGACTGTCCCGAGAAATACGGGACGTATGGTCACCATATGTGTATAGCAACCTGATAACATTATGCCGTCTTCAAGCGCAAAGTTTACATTGATTGAAAACAATTTATTATGTATTTTTATTAATGTGTTGTATTATGTTTATTTTGTTTCTTCGTTATTTTCATAAATTAAAAATTAATTAAATTCAAACATACATTTATACTTCAAACAATATTTGAATAATTGTTTTTCAAGGGGAAAACGGGGGCAGGAAATTAATCATGGTCGCAAGGGGGCCACGGGAATGAGAAATGGTTGAAAGGGGGCCATGGGAAAAAAAAGGTTGAGAACCACTAGTGCATATTCATTCAGGAGAATTACTCACCGACACACAAAGGGTTGTTGCGGGCGCGGTAACAGCTCAAAATTGTACTCCCAACTAATATGATCACCAGGCCAAAAGTTTTCTTTCTTGGGGTACTGTCAATTTAAATAGTACTCAGTAACTTTTCACCACAACGTAATTGATGTTTTCTTTCAAAAAGTGAATTTCATTTTAAAATTAAGAGTGGTGAATCAAAACATGCACCAGAACGTTAGTGCCGTGATACTTCCCACCATCACATCGTAATCAACAGCTCTAATATATCCTAAAATCACTGAAATGTCTTTTAGAACAAAATCACTGTTGAATGGTGTTATTAATACGATAGTAATCGTAGGTGGGAAGCTCTCGTGTTACATTATAGAAATCTACGAATCCCTAAAATATCCCTAAAATTTTTTGAAAGGGGCGCGCTTGATCCTTCAAATCCTACTTCGATAATGTGAATTTAATACTGCGTAAAAAACTGTTTCTGTCGATAAGAACGTGCTGCCCTCTTCAGTATAAAACATTTACTGTAAGTTTTTAAATAGAATCATCAATTTTGGATTCTATAAACGAAAAAAAGATTTTTTTCGTATTTTTTAATGAAAATTTTTGTAATTCTTCTCATATTATTATTTGCTTTCGAACTGTGACTTATTTTTATGCGTGGAAATATATTTTCATTATTAATTAACATAACAAGCACTAAATAGTAATAATATTAATTATTGTGGGTTATAACTACTCATTGGAACCCTGTCTCACCAATTATGGTTTTCGGACATATTACTGCAATATCGCTAATACTTTCCATAGCAGAAAGCCTCCGTGCGAAGCTTTGATGTTACTAAAGTCGTCCATTTCAGTAAAAACTCGCCATGTTGCTCAGACCCTTACAACATCGGTTTAGACCAGAGCTCGCTTCTGTGGCTCAGCTAGTTAGAGTCTTTGAGTTTATAAACGATGCTTTTAATAACTTTGACTTTGTGGCTGCATCATTTTTAGACATAGCTAAAGCTTTCGATCGTTGTGATTGTGCCACATTACTTTCAAAGCTTATTGACATATACATGTCACCACACATGGTCATATTTTTCTATCACTACCTGCTAGGACGAACTTTTCGAGTAAAAATCCAAAATGAACTTTCTTCTATCAAACAAATTCATGCTTCAGGGCAGTGTGTTGGGGCCACAACTGTTTCTACTATATATTAATGACATGCCTTGTCCCCAATAGCTCATAATAAATGAGCCATTGGAAATTCCTCTACACCAGCGAGAAAATATCCAAGCTTTTGCAGATGATATTGTCATCACACTGCAGTCAACCAACTATACTAATCTTGAATATTACTCTTCCAACATTCTGGAACAAGTCAACTCTTGGACGGAGAAATATGGTTTAACGCTGAGTTACCACAAATGCCAATATATGATCTTTAAACATGGCAAGGAAGTAGATCGATATCCACCGATCAGAATTAATGGACACTCAATTCCACACTCGAAAAATATTAAATATTTAGGAATTAGGCTTAATGCCAGCATGCATGCTTTACTGGCCATCTAAATGAGGTCAATATGTAATCTTCAATTTCATGCAAAAACTTAGCAGAATAACAAGGGCAACTTGGGGACTGACTCCATCGTGATTGTGACTCCATTGTGAAAGAGTATCTTGGATGCACAGAGCAAAAGTAGGATCAGATTGTAGTGCATCGCGTGCTGTATTTCTTATTGCAACGCAGTGCTTATTGCGTATTGTGGTGCATTGCGTGTTATTGTGTTTTGTTCAATGCGATACATTGCGTACTGTGGTACATTGCATATTGTGCTGTATTGCTTATTGTAATGCAGTGCTTACGGTGTATTGTGGTACATATTATGGTACTTTGCCTATTGCGATGCATCGCGTATTGCGCTGTATTGCGTATTGTGGTGCATTCCTTATCATGGTACACTACTTATTTTGCAGTATTGCTGATGTTGGTGCTGATGTTAGATAAAAATAGGATCAGAAATATGGTATAATAACCAACTACAATATATTAAATATCAACTAGAACAGATTCAACTAGAGTGGCCCTTAAAATCGTGATGAAATGTTACAAGTCGGTATCTAATCACGCAATCCAAGTATTATCGGGGTGTATTCCTCTGTACTTGAAAGCGAACATCCAGAAGAAAATATTCGATCTGAAAGTACTGAGAAGAAATATTACCATTGGACAATTACAGATTGAAGCGGATAATCTATACAGAGAGATAGAGGACTTCCCTAACCCTTGGGAGAGAAAGGCACTATCCTGCGACAAGAAAGAAACTGATGGAAAAAAGTGGTGCATATATACACCGATGCATCAAAGACGGATGCTGGCATAGGATCAGCATATGTAATCTTTAATGGAAATAATTTCCATTAAAGATTACACAGCGAAGAACTAAAATTAAGTGACAACGCCACAGTTTATATGGCAGAACTGACTACAATAATGTATGCCATCAACAGAGCGAAAACAATGAACATTTTGGAACTGGACTTGTATAGTAATTGCATGTCGGCTCTTCAAGCACTAAGTTCATCCAAATACAAGGACCAGATGGTAAAAGAAATTAGAGAATCCACAAATGAGATTCAATTGAAGCTTCATTGGGTTAAGGCCCACGTAGGCAATATAAGAAACGAACAGGTGGACAAAATGGCAAAGAGAGCTACCACAAAAACTCAAGTAGACGTTCCAGTGCACTACTCATTGCTTCAAATAAAAACATTATTGAAACAGAAAAGCATCAGAGTTTTACGAAGGATTTGGGACAGCTCGACAAACGGAAGAGTAACATACGCCTTGTTCCCGAAAGTCACGACTAGAAGGATTAAGGGGACTTTCTATTTGAACCAGATTTTCACTAAACATGGCGCCCTTGGTTATTACCAAGGGCGGTACCATCACAAAGACAATTCTTGCATATTTTGTGGCGAACGTGAAGCAAGAAGAAGACATTATATATATGAGTGTTGCTATTGGAGAGAGGAGAGAAGTAGGGCAATTCCTCGAGAGAAAATGCACTTAGACATATTATCCCTATTGAGAAATAAAGAATCATTCGAATTCTGCATAGAAGTAATGAAAAGCTCCCTGGAGAAATTGTTAGAATATTAATAAATTTAACCGTTTAGAACGCTCGGTAAAAAACATTAGAGTTAAATGAGGACCTTAATAATTGCATTATGTGAATTTTTATATACGATATTTTTATAAAGCGTATTATTGCTGGGATGTACTATTGTAACATATCCCTTTTGTTTCTAAAATTGAGCAATTGGTTTGTTAATTTCTCGAGTATGAGAAATAGAAGGATTCCTATTCTTATTTTACGAATTCTGAATCGTAAATGGACTTTTGTTTTAACATGACAGGTTTTTTTGTTACGAAATAGGTAATATTTGGTACAGAGACTGTTTGATTTATGCCGTCAACGAAGAACCCGAATCATTGAACAATTGCGCCCTGCTTAGCATGGTTCACCCCATTGTACATACATGACTTGATATATTACTAGGGGGGTAGGCGTCCAAACCCCCCCCCCCCAACTCCTCTCCTCCAATGGAGCTAACTACTTGTCACATCTTCTTCAATTCTAAAGCGAAATATTCCTCAGGCACTGTAAATGCTTGCGAAATAGTTATTCATTGCCAGTTTCCCATTCTGATTTCTATAAGCAATGTACTGCCATCATAAATACAACAGAATACTCAATGCACCGCAATACATACGTGATACACCACGATAAGCGATACAGCACAATAAGTAATGCACCACCATATCAGCAATACATCAACTTAAGCAGTGATTCACGATATACGGTGTATTACAACATGCAAAGCACCACTATCGGCAATAAAGCACAATACTCAATCCACCACTATATGCAGTGCACCACAATACAGCACAAAACGCAATGTACCACCATCGGCAATGCACCACTATATGCAATGCACCAACATCAGCAATACTGCTAAATAAGTAGTGTACCATGATAAGGAATGCACCACAATCCGCAATACAGCGCAATACGCGATGCATCGCAATAGGCAAAGTACCATAATATGTACCACAATACACCGTAAGCACTGCATTACAATAAGCAATACAGCACAATATGCAATGTACCACAGCACGCGATGTATCGCATTGAACAAAACACAATAATACGCAATGCACCACAATACGTAATAAGCACTGCGTTGCAATAAGAAATACAGCACGCGATGCACTACAATATGGAATGCACCACTATTTGCAGTACGCCGCAATAAGCAATACACCCCAATATGCAATAAGCACTCATTAAAATAAGCAATACATCACGCGATGCACTACAATAAGCAATGCATTACAATCAGTAATGCACCACCATTTGCAGTGCACAATAAGCAATACAGTATAATATGCAATCCACCACAATACGCAAACGCGATGTATCGCATCAAGCAAAGCAGAATAACACTTGTGTAATAAAGTGTATTGCTTATTCTAATGCATTGCTTATTATGGTGCTTTGCTTATGTGATGCATCGCGTATTGTATTGTATTGCATATAGTTATATGTATTGTGGGGCATCGCATGCTGTATTGCTTATTGTGGTGCGTTACTAATTGTTATGCATTATAGTGTATCGCGTACTGTATTTCTCATTGCAATGCAATGCTTATTGCGTATTGTGGCGCAGTGCGTATTGGGTTGTATTGCTTATTGTGGTGTACTGCAAATAGGTGTGCATCGCTGATTATAGTGTATCGCTTGCTTATTGTGTTTCAGTGGTTATGGCGTATTGTGGTGCTGATTGCGATGTATAATGCTTTATTGCGTATTGAGCTGTATTGTTATGCATTACGTGTTGTAGTGCATCGCTATTCTGCTTTGACGACATTCGTCTTATTTTCATTGTTCTCGGAGTTGGGGAAAAGGAAGGCCCTATATCTATCACCTGCAAAAATCTTACACAAAGTCCTTTGGAAGAAATGAGACCGTTTACAGAGGGTTTAGTTATTCCCACGGTGCCAGTTTTAATACCGATCAGTGAAATTTATAAAATAGCGGAAAGGGTTAATTTTCGTAAATTATTTATTATCCAACCCAATTTATTTCTAAAATTGAAAATATATCCAATTTTGAATGATTTGAGGACCCCCAATGTTTTATTTAAGGCAGCGGTTCTCAACCTTTATTGGCTCGTGGGACCTTTTTTAGTAAATAATTTCTGTGGTGTCACCGTAGGTCTCCTTCTTTTTAATCGTCAAACTTACTGGTTTCATGTATTGTGTCGAGTGACCGTGGATCCCTGAGGGTACACGGAGCACCGGTCGGGAGCCGCTGATTTAAGCCTTCAGACTATTCAAACTGCGGCATCAAAATATACCAAATAAATTTATTTACAATTTAAAAATTGAGACTTTTTTTTTTGAAATTGCTAACACTATAAAAATATGAAATATTCTTAATGACATCTTACTCGGTGCGTTAAAAACACCCCACCGGCGCCACAGTGGTGGTCGGCTGAAGTTGGTTTTCTGTGGTTTCCAACTTCAAGGCGCGAATGCGAGCCTGTCTCCCCGTTAAAAGTCTCGCCACAGAGAGCAACAGGCCTACAACGTTACAAATATTGAATCATTACACTTCACTCACAATTTGAAGTACAGATGGCAGCACTGAAATATCAAACAACACTAGCTACATACTCAGACTGTTAGAAGTACTCACTTTGTCCCAGACTCTGCCACGAAGCTGGACTGGACAAGATCTCGGCAACGGGATAAGTCCGGTGGCAGAGCCTCTGGCGTTCATTCATTCATTCGTGCGTTAAAAACGAGAAAAACCTTTCGCCATTTTGTGTTGTACGGGATGGTAATGCAAAGATTGAATTAATTTTGGAGGAAGAGCGAGAAAAAAAATAATTATTTGAAGAAAACTGATTTTTATAAATGAGTGTTTTATAAAAAGTAAGACATTTATTCAAAAAATCAATTGAATCGGCTGAATGCATTCTGTCATCCATTTTAACTTGGATTTTTCCAGTATGCCGAAAGCGGACCAGATTCCCCCAACATTCAAAAAGTTATCAAGCCAACTTATCCCTCAAGTTTTACTGCATGCCGGCCCATGCGTGGCCTCTTGTGATATTCATCACCCCTCCCAAAACCACACCAATTTTGATAATTCTCGGTCATCTTAAGGTATCCGACTACGTTGAAAACGTCATTTTGGAAGAAAATATAGATTTTCATTTTTTTTATTTTTTATAAAAGCCCTATTTGTTTTGATTCCAAAACAGGCCTTGTTTTGTTTATATGACACTTAGAATCAAAGTTACATCCACTTTAGTGTTGCGTTCTTACATACAAGTAATACGCGAATAAAGACTTTAAACGTGTTTTACGAAGAATGTTATTTTTGACATTTTTTTTTTTTTTAATTGCACAAAACAGAACACGTTACAAAATACATAAGAAAGACAGATGACAAAACAAAATACATAATAAATAAACAAAAATGGACAAATGGACATACATATACACCCACTCTGTGACCCTCAAGGGACTACTTGTCCTTCCAGAAGGTCGAATAATTTGTAATACTATATTTGCATTTTTCAAGCAACCTTCGGTTATCTTATTGTTCGGCAACCTTATTGTTCTATTACCATAAACAAAACAAAAAACATTAATAATTTATGATCGTGTGCACGCACATGATTGGATTTTTATAACATCACAAAAATATGTTGAAAATATTTAAAATTTAAACAAAAAATACATCTTGTTCATATTATTATCTCTTCAAATTTCGGTTAGTGTTCATGAAAATTGTTGAAAATATAGATATTTATGATAGATATGCACAAAAATTAAACACGTGTGTTGTAAAAGTTAGAAAAAAAAGTATATATATTTTTTTTTTTGTATTAGTAAATATTTCTATTGTATTAGTGTTTCAAACACAATGCTCTTTGCAAAATCAAAAATATTATAATTCAATCTTTTATTAGTATAATTAGCAGTTTGGTATTTATTTAATACCTTTGGAGCAGTGTAACTAAAACTTTTTTTGAATAGAGTTTTATTTGTTTTTGGCACTTGATATTCCATACTTAATCTACTTGAAGATCTGTTTCGATTCTTTATTAACCATTCTTCATTTGCTATAACAAATTTTATTATTCCGTATATATAGTTCTGTCTTATGGATAATGCATGGCACTCAGTTTTGTTTTGGTTAGTGGGATTAGTTTTTATTGTGAATCTGATTTTATTATATATATTATCTAATTTATTTATGTTAGTATATTATGCACCTCCCCAGGCACAGATTCCATACGTTACAATTGAATATATCCATGCGTAAAATATATCTTTAAAAAAATTTTCATTATTGCATTTTTAAGTCTATACAATACCGTTGCAAAAGTTCGAATTCTTTTAGTTATTTTTCCTCAATGCAAATTCCATTTTAGATCGTCCTGTATTATTATGCCCAGATAATTGTAGTCGAAAACTCTTTTTATTTCTTGGCAGTTACAGTATGATATGCTATGACTAGGGGAATGGCTATGAATTTTTATATGTATATTATTAAAATTATTTATGTTTTTTGTCTTTAAGCAAAAATATTTAGTTTTTTGAATATTTATCTGCTGTTATATCTATCTATTCTGTTTTTACTTAGCCAACTATTTATTTTGAAAAGGTCTTCTTCTACTTATTTTAATAAATTTTCCATTTCCATCTCTTCCTCATACAGTACTGTATCATCGGCAAAATATATTAAGTTTCCATTTAGTTCTAGTTTACAAAATTCGTTTATATATATGAGGAACAGTACAGGTCCCAGAGGTACGCCTTTTTTTACTTCCAAGAATGTACTAATTTTTTCATTTATTTTAACTGCTTGTTTTCTATTGTAATAATATGATTCAAACCATTTCAATATATTGCCACGTATGCCAGCTGAGTAAAGTTTGTTAGTTAGGATATTAAGGTCAACGTAATCAAAGGCTCGTTTAAGATCTAGGAATACGGTTATTGAGTATTTGATTAAGTTATATCCATTGTTTAAACGATTACATAAATCAATTATAGCCATTTCTGTATTTTTTTTCTTTTGGAATCCGTATTGGTTGGTGGCAAAAAATTTTTGATGATTTAAGAAATTTAGAAGTTGTTTTTTTATACATTTTTCCATTTTACTTGAGTTTGTGACATGATTTGTAAAAATTGATTCATTGCATCCTTACAAAATTTTAATGTTATACTTTGCTATACACTGTTGAGGTTATGAACCAAAATTTAAGGTCTATCACATATATTGTTTGAATTATAGTGTTTTATAGACAAAATGTAGGATGAAATTTCAAGAAATTCACACGTACATAAACATATTTTGGTGTAACTTATGAGCTTATCATGCAATCCCTGAATTTTGGTTCATAACCTGTAACATTACTACCTAAATGCACTGTGAAAATCACAAAGTATTTCATTAACAATATTTTTCGCAATCGTGCTTCGAATATCACATGATTTTTGCCTAAAATTTGACATAAAAACGACTTTTTCATAGAAAATATAATAGATAGACCAAAATTTGTCACTGTTTTCACCATTTCGAGACACTTTCTATCAAAAAATGTTATTAAAGGTCACTCCAGTACCATTTAAAAGAAAAGTGACAAGAAAGGTAGTCGGATACCTTAATTTGAGCAATGACATGGGACTAAAAATGTTCATCTTTCACCCACAACAACAGCGCTATCCATTATGACTCTGATCCAGGACAAGTGTCACCGTATTTTCCTGCGTATAATATGCAAAAAAAAAGCAGCAAAAATTGGCATTTCTGAGTGTTGACTATATACACATCTGAGTTTTTTATTCCACACCCTCGGAAAAAAACTGAGGGGGTGGAATATAAATAAATATTTTCCAAATTAATTTGCAAAAACGAATTTTTCAAGGGTTTATAGTTATGTCGCGTATAGATGTGAAGAGGAAGAAGAAATTCTGCAATATTTTCTTCAAAAATGTGAGAAAAACCTCTTTTATTCCTTAAGATTTCATTATTGATGAATAAAATTTGTGAATTTATACGCAACTGTGGACTATACAATGATATTTTAATCAAATTAGTGAAAATGGCATCTGCGGACTACGCGCAGGAAAACGCGGTACTCCGGAAATTTACAGCAATGAAGCTCATTTTTCAACGTACGGCATAACTCGACTTACGTGATCAGTAAATGTGCTGCGAGTCACTTGAGCGATCTCAAACCATACCATGGTATTCAGTTATGTGCCGTGGAGCACTTGCGTGATCCTTAAATGTGCCACACACAATATCACTTACGTGATCCGTAAACATGCTGTAAGACACTTGAGTGATCTGGAACTGTGCCACGGGTAACTTTAGTGATCTCTAGATATGCCGCGGAGCGCTTGGGTGATCTGGAACTATGTTGTCGCGCACTCAAGGGATTTGTAAATGTTTCGCGCTCAGTTTATTGTCGGAAAATCAGAATCGAGATCGTACCCGCACCAAATGAGTCGGAGAAGGCCATATTTGGCCCGCGGTTTGAGAGTGTATTGTCACAAAAAAGAAGAGATCCAGCCGTCTAATGTTAATAGTCTCTCAAAATGTGGCTACAAAAACTGCTCAATCACCACAAACATAACAAGCATTACACAGTAACAAACTTCACGTTAGATTCACAACAAATATACACGCACATTTCCAGCATATGCTAGAAAGAACTAACTATTCGTTAGAGCAGAGGAATTTGGGCGAGATGCGTGAGGGGTTTAGTAGCCGTAGTATTTCTCTTCTGCAGCGTTTCTCGACCTGTGGTCCGCAACGATGGCATAGGCGGTCCACAGGCAGACTTGATACAATTATTCATCCGTTTTTCTATTCATCAGTAATATTTTCATATATATATGGGTCCAATTAAAATTATAACTTCGTACATAACTTCGTACTTGGGTGCAATCATAGTTAGGAAAAATTGATGGCAGATGGTAGCACTGCAAGTAACACGGAAACTGACTTCGCGGAAGGTTCGCAACTCATACATACGTAGCTTCCGGCATAGCCCAGGTCTTCTTCGACCTCCTGCTAAAATCTCTTCATTGAGAGAGACGGAGCGGTGCGCAATGATCTGATTGGGAGGAGGACATATTCGGACATCCAATGATAATTCGAAAGTTTTATGCTCAAAAATGAAGTGGCACAATATGTTGTATATGCTTTGAAGAAGACTGCCACAGTTTCATATGAGGGATATTTGTTTGAATCTTTACAACTGTGAAAAAATGAATAAATATATTTTAATAACTTCATATGCATATTTATTGCATAGGCGAGCTTCAACGGCGTGCGGAACTATCATCATCATCTAGAAAGACGTAGGAAATTCCTTCATTAAATTCAAAGTTATGTTGAGGCGACATGAAGTGGGTGAACTATTTTTGCGGACCAGTGGTTGAAGAATACTGATCTAAACGACACTCAATTTCAGTATTTTATAATATCGATTACAAGGTGCCGCGATACAATTACATGTGGGATTTGTATTTTCACGTCTTTGGTGTTCACCAAACATAAAGATGAAACAGCGCTTTCTTATTCTTCAAATTTCAAACTATTTCTCATATTTTTTTAACATCAAATTCTCGATCATTATCATTTTGCCATAAACCACACTTCGATTTATCAAATTTTTGATTAATTTTAAGTTAATTTATATCAAAGATACATTATTTCAGATATCCTGTTATAAGAAACAGATGGTTCTTTCATCAATTACGGCAATCTTATGCGATCGTCATGGCTAATGTAAGACCATGTTGTTTTGGGCAGGTGTCTTCAACGCATGGCCCGGGGGCCACCTATCATTTTCAGAGAGTGGTATAAAACTATTAATTATTGTATGACATGAATGTCGCTCTCCACTTGTTAACACAAGATAAACAGAAGACTGGATGTTGGGAAGATATTTATTATTTCAGATGTTAATTTTTTAAGGAAGGAAAAAACTCATCTCTGCCTCTACCGGGAGTCGAACCCGGGTCCCTCGATTGCCGGACGAGTGCTCTGACCACTAAGCTACAGAGGAGATAGAGATTTTCCTTCGCTAGAGCGTATATGTGCCGAACGGAACCGTGCAATGGACGGTGAACCGATCAGCTAATAGCTCATGGACGACGAGCCACCAGAGGGCTATATATATGACATGAATGTCGCTCTCCACTTGTTAATACAAGATAAACAGAAGACTGGATGTTGTGAAGATATTTATTATTTCAGATGTTAATTTTTTAAGGAAGGAAAAAACTCATCTCTGCCTCTACCGGGAGTCGAACCCGGGTCCCTCGATAGAGGCAGAGACTTCGACTCCCGGTAGAGGCAGAGATGAGTTTTTTCCTTCCTTAAAAAATTAACATCTGAAATAATAAATATCTTCACAACATCCAGTCTTCTGTTTATCTTGTATTAATTATTGAATTTATAAAAGAAAAATTCCACAATTGATGAAAGTTCAGAATAACTGAAAGAAATAATTTTAGAAATTAGTAGAAAATATTGAAAACGATAAATTCTTGAGTTGATAAAAGAAAATAATTCGGGAACAATTTTTGTGAAAACTAGGAATTACAAGAACGCCTATATGCTATTGTTCGAAAACGAAAAATAATTATTATAGATAACGAAAATTATGAAGGAAAAAAATGAATATGCATGAGAAGATCGGGCGCAAATAATGTCTGGAATGTTATTTTTCGTTTGAGCAATGGCCTTCAACCGTTAAATATAAATTTATACTAATTCTGAAATTTATTTCTATAATAAAATATTTATTTTTTAATGAATTCTAAAGTTGTTTCTTCCAATAATTACGAAAGTATTTCTTATCGAAACTGCAATTTCATCTCTCATTGGTTCTGAAAAGCTTCCCAGAAGTTAATTAGAAATAATTTCTTTCAGAAATTTGGGAATACAAAAAAAAATTGATTTTTTTCCCTTTATCTACTCTATAATATAAAATCACAAACTCTAAAAGGGCCTGTTTCTAAGCAACCGAAATTAGTGACGATTTTATGTTACGGAAATGAGTGACGGAAGTCGGTTACGTTTTTGGGTCAAGTATTCATTTAACTCTAGCATATATCGGGACCCATTTGACCCATTGGGACCATGTTATGTGCATGTACCGCGAGGCTCCCACATCCTACAGCAGGCCCCCTAGGCTGGAATTTAGTTGGCGAGCCCCCAAGCCTGCTTGGGGGCTCGCCTGCTGAAAAATCAAAAAGTAATAAGAATCGTTCCGGCCCCTGTCAGCCCTGAACTTGTGTGGGGTCATGCCGAGAGGTATGTATATGTATAATATACACATAACATCAGGGCTCCCAACACACAGGGTCGGGGTACCCGGGTGGAGGATTACACGTATACCTTCATAGGGAAGTTAAAAGTTTTCATTTCCAGGGGCCCTTGATATGGATCTCATTGTTTTCTTGTTGCTTTAAAGTTGAAAAATTTGCGATAGCGGAAGTCCGAGATAAATCCCGTCTGGGGCTCCACTAAAACTATGCGAATTGGTGTCCCGGGTAATTGGTTGGGGGCCCTGGATTTTATTTGTTGGTAAAACGAAAGCAAATGAAAATTTCTCATGGCACTGGCAGCGGTGGATGACCGACAAGCTTCTAAGTCCGGGGCCCCATGTTTACAGGTTTCATTTTGGGGGCCCTGGATGAATCTCATTCTTTTCTGTTGTAGAATTTGCAACAGCGGAAGCCCGAGATAAAGCCAGTCTGGGGCCCCACTAAAACTATGCGAATTGGTGTCCCGGGTAATTGGTTGGGGGCCCTGGATTTTATTCGTTGGTGAAACGAATACAAATGAAAATTTTTCATGGCACTCGCAGCGGGCGATGACCGTCAAGCTTCCAAGTCGGGGGCCCCATGTTTACAGGTTTCATTTTGGGACCCTGCATGAATTTCATTTTTTTGTTGGTGTTTAACATAGTAGAATTTGCAACAGCGGAAGACAGAAAAATCCAGTCTTCTGGATCCCCTCTAAAAATCTGCGTATTTTGTCCCCACTACTGAATGTGGGGCACTGGATTTCATCCGTTGTAAAATTGATAAAAATGAAAATTTTCGTGTCCCCTCACAGGGTTGTGTCCGACAAGCTTCCAGGTCAGGGCCCCCATGGAAATGTTGACAGGTTCTAATTGGGGGTCCTTGGATTTATCTCATTGAGTTTTGTTGTTTAACATTGTAAAATTTGCAACACATCGGTAGCCCGAGATACATCCAGTCTGGGGCCCCCACTAAAATTCAGCGAATTGAATCTGTTGAATCTGGGGACCCCCATGGGGAATTTTTCTGGATGTACTTGATGAATCTCATTTGTTTTTGGTTGCTTTATTATTGTAAAATTCTCTTCTTCAGTAAGCTGTTGCTTTCACACGTCCCTTTCCATAGCATGTTGATGAAGTGGGACGAAATAAGCAAGATATATTGTTTGCCCCCCCCCCCCCCCAGTTATTTCTATAAATCTTGTAACTGTGAAACTTTAATGTACGCAACAAGGTATTTTCCCTAAGGTATTTGAGGCGACAACCGATAGATGGTGCTTTCATTTCGAATAGAACTCGTCACTGACAGTGAATTGCAATATTGCGATATGACCAGAGTTGGTGTTCGTGACGTAGTAGTCTTTGGATAGGTTTATACCTTGAATTCATGAATGAAGAACAAAAATTGCATTTTCAGTTCGATCTGCAAAAATGTTTGAAGGTGTCGTCCGTGTATTCCCACATCAAGAAACTATCTGGAAACTACTTCGAAAAACAAGAAAGGTCGTGTTACCAACATCTAAGAGACATGTCCAATTATGATGCTCGCGAGTTTATGCAACATCTAACGCCTAAAAACATCCTCCATACAAAATATGAGCCTGAATTTTGAAAAATGCGTGCGCGCTTATGTGCATGTGCCTATGCATGTATTTGTAAAAGAGCACATGTCCTGAAGGAACGCTTTCGGAACAATGTACAGAGGGAACCAACAGATCGTAGTTTTACAACAATCTACAGAGGGGACCAACAGATGGATGCTGGTTTCGCAACAATGTACAGAAGGGACCAACAGATGGATGCTGGTTTCGCAACAATGGTTCTGGAATAAGAGGGAAACGAAAACTATATAAGCGTTATTTCAATTTTAATGATTACAGAGTGTTTGTTCGTCCTTTCATTTTATCCTTGCGAGTGTCGCACGGAGCGGTGTTGATCGTTATGACACGCACCGTGAACGAGTTTCGGTTCTTGAACTATTGAACCCCTCGTATGTATGATTGGCGGATTCATAAGGGCACTACAGTCTTGATCGTGAATCGGAACCGTAGCGCATACCCACGTCGTCTGGTGCTTCTCGTACCATCTTCGTAGCCTTACATATTTTTTTGTGACAGCGGCTCTATTAATTCGATGGTGGAGCGGAAAAGATATACGTACATATCTGCGAGACAAATTATGATTCGAGAGTTAACATATGTGGTGGTGTAGACTTACTATATTACTGCTACTTAGCCGTGAATTCCTTTGTGGAATTTGGTAATGTATACTCTCCAAGTTCGAACGTCGCCGCTTATGTTCGAACTTGGCCGGTATAAATGCGCATTTGAGGGTGTACGAAACACTCCGAACAATTGAGGAGCTTAATAAAAATGGTACAGGTTTTTCCCTTACATAATGAAAGGTTAGTTTTGAAGAAGATACATATAATAATATATGTATAATTTATAATGATATGTTAAGGAGAGCGGAGTGGGGGAACACACACACATCTTCGTTTCATAGAGTTTTAATAAAGCTTCGCGATGGGGGAAAAAGAGGTTGAAGAAACCGTCAGCTCGATTGAATTTAATCGACTGGCATCAAGGGGATGAATTTAGTTCACTCCCCTTGCATAAGAAAGCATCGCAGAAAGTGAAACGCTTTCTTTCTCCTCAAAACCCATTCCGTAGAATAATTGATTCTGTGATGAAATTCCAAGAAGCAGATGGGTTGTCGTGGTGGTTGTGATGCGAATAGAGATTCCGCCGTGTATGAAATTAAAGTTGGGTGAGGTTGATTTGGACGGTCTATGTCGGAGGAAGACAGTTTATTACCTTTCCCTACACCCCATGACGCCGTTTCCCTGGCCACACGAGAGTATACTTCACACGCGAACGCAAGCTTTGTGACGTCACAGTGCCAGCTCCTAATTGGCTGTGCTGTTATAACGCATAGTGCATCCAGAGCCGCTGTGGTGGTCGAGTGGTCGGCTGAAGTTGGTTTTCTGTGGTTCCCAACTTCGAGGCGCAAATGCGAGCCGATCTCCGTGTTAAAAAGTCTCGCCACAGAGAGCAACAGTCCTACAAACAGTACAAATATTCAGTCACTACACATCACTCACTTCACTTCTGAGATATAGATGGCAGCACTGAAAAATCATACACAATACTAGATACGAACTCAGACTGTTAGGTACGCGCACTTATACTTCCGGCACAACTCACTAGGTAGTAAATTGCCTATGGCAATAGACCTGAGTTGTGCTCGATTTGAAAAAAATAAAATGCATCCAGAACATTTAAGTTTTTTCTTTTCCTTTTTTTCTTTTGTTACTCTTCACTCCCATATTAGATCCCTGTACTAGACTTGCATCACTGTGCATATAATTGATTGTTTTTAATAGCTGATTGTTAATGAATACCATTTCAATTGATAGAAAAGCAGTTGTAGTGTGCTTAGGAAGACTGTGATGATTACTTTTGCTGTCTTCATGGATCTGTGCCTTGACAAAATTATTCTGTCAATAAGAACAACGTAACCGAATAAAAGCATGTAATTTGATATTTGTTTATTAAACTATTATTTTGTTGCTTGTGTAATCGAAAATTTCAATTTTCTTTGTGTGTAACATTCTTTTATAGACGCTTATTATCATATAAACGTTACAGTCCCGATAAAAAGTCCCCGCCCCGTCTGAGATAACCCCGATTATCGCCAGAAATTTTTAGTGAGCAAATCTGCCACACATGGAATTTACAGCGGGTTCAATTACGATTCCGCGTGACGCCGAACTCGTTAGAACTCTATGGGGTGGATGGTGTATTGGGGTTTAAGCGGTTGTTTAAATCAAGTGGGGTTGAGTTTGAGGAAGTGGAAGGTTTAAGAATGATAGGGGGTCAACAAGATCAATATTATCTAAAATTAAATTTAAAATTTCAGAATTAAATTTTAAATAATTAAAATTAAATTTTAAATAATTAAAATTAAATTTTAAATAATTAAAATTAAATTTTAAATAATTAAAATTAAATTTTAAATGTCTAAATTCGATTTTATTTAAGATTGAGCCAATGGAATCAATCTTTTGCGTCTATAAGTTTTGAAACGCTTTCACTGGGGGCATCTGGGGCTCCGCTATGATCCTGCTGTGGCGTCGCACTTGTCTGAGCAACGTATTGGCTCAATTGTTCGAATTCCATATTGCCCCCGAGTTTTTGGCCAGTAGGGTATGTATTCGGATGTCTGCTTACCTTATTTTTTATTTTCATGAACTTGTAGTTCGTTTCCATTGCATAGTCCAGTGATTCCCAACGTGGGTGTTAACGCTCCCTGGGGGGCGATGGAATGTTACAGGGGGGCTATAGGAGCTACGGGTATAACATAGGGTCCTATGGGTTAGATTTCATTGGGGGCGATGGGAGAAAGACATTTCTGTTGTAGGGGGGGGGGGGCGATGGGACAAAAAAGGTTAGGAAACTATGGAATCGTCCTATGAAGGGACAATAGTCGACATGATATCGACTGGTTAAAAAAACAAAAAGACACCAGAAAGATTGCAAATGTTTAATGTTTTCCTATTAATGTAAATGCAAAAGCTCTCATTCAAGTTAACAATATACAGTAAAAGCCCTCTTAACGGACACCGCTCCGATGCGGTCACTCCTCTTTTACGACCGAATAATAATTTATCTTTGTATAATAAATAAGGGATACCAAACCCCTGATTAATGGTCACCTCTCTTTTACGGATAAATTCTTTTTTCCCGCCGGTGACCGCAAAAAAGACGTTTTACTGTATTTGAAAAGTTTGGTGTGCTTTTGATTTTTCAAATTTGAATGACACTGCTTTTTCTATTGTGAAGTGCATCATCAGTGTATCCCTCATTAAAAACCAGTATTAATCGCTCATCACTAAACGGTTCTAATTTCCTTGATAACATGCTCCATACTGGGAATTTCTGAGAATGAGAGAGTTCGCGTTATTCATCTCTAAAAGCATCCAAAACTTTTTTTGGTATAAATCAATGCAAAAGGAATTGTTAGTGACATCCTGCATCCATGTTCTTACCCAACGAATCGCACACTATGGAAACATGGTTATCGTCTTTTTGTGTTGCCAAGAAAGCAAGGGACTATCACTTTGAAAGAGGGACCAAGCAGCTAATTCGAGCTTGGTATCCAAAGTTGGATCTTTCAACAATTTCTCATTTAAAATGCAATGGAATAAATTCGCCCTATATTTCAGCTTTCCCTCAATGAAAACGAAAATACAAGTATTGCACAAAGATGGTGCCATATTTTGTAAAACTTACAAATCATTTGAAGTTTTTTATCATCAAGGATTGATCAAATCAACAGCACTCCAGTCACTGGAACCGTCGGCATGTGTGTTTGTAATACTCCACAGTAAATAAAATAAATTTTTAAATATTTTCTAGTGATTATTAAGTGACGCGTGACATGTCCGCGTTCCAGGAATGTAAGTTGAATGCATAGGAAGTTACGGTGAGTGAGTTCGTAAGTTAAGCCCGGTTTTCCTAGGAGCAGGTTTCTACTGCGCACGCAGCGTAAAAGTTCCACTCCTAGGAAAACCCGGCTTTACGGTCGCTAAAAGATTCGTGAAAATAGCACGTGGTTTCCCTTAATGATAAGCCTCCTGCGGAGCGCTCCTGCAAAGTGGTTTTTACGTGGGAAAAGTCGCGTTTTATTAGAGAATTAACGGAGATAAATTTGATGGAATCAAATGGACAAGACCCAGGTAAAGCATCAACTTGTGTCACGCTGCAAAGTCAACAATGAAGATTGCTACTCATCGCCACAAACGCTGTTTCAAGGGAATAGCGGTGGTGGCTGGAAGCGAAATCAACGACGTTCGGATTCTTCCTGGTGCTAGAGACTCCGGCGTGGCTGGCTACCGACAGACTGAATCCAGGAGAGGTTTGTTTTGATCGTACGCTTGGACAACACAGGAGTGTGGAGAATCGAAAGGACTTTTCTCCGGACTACCGAAGTTCTGACTCGGGGAGGCTCAGGTTTCTAATGAAGTGGTTGCATGTGAAGAACACATTGTGGGAACATATTAAAATTCACCAAGAATAACGAAGTTGACAAGAGGCTTTTTTTTGGGATGCCCTTCAGGGTGTTTTTACGGCGACCAGTTTAGTATATGGACAGGGCGTTATGATAAATTCTAAAGGAAATTCTAGTAATGAATTCAAGAAACTCTCTCTCTCAAAGTGATTTATTTGTTGGTTTTTGTGAAATTGAGAATAGCGACGCTAACCCTGCAAACCGTTTTTTATTTCGGTTACTTCTCCGGTATTTATGGATTTTTAAAGTTTCTACGGACTTTTTGCCCACCCTGTATATTCATGGGTGTAGCTTTAACAACTCAAACAGTAAGCATAGAGTGAGGACATGATTTCACGCAATTTATGAAGTGTGTGTTATCAAACATCTTGAGGGAGGTTGTGTTTTTTTAAATGCAAATAAAATTTAATATTAAATGTCCTGAATAATTTTTCAGTCAAAGTAATAACTTTAGATAACGTTGAACCGTTCACAGGATGATTCATTCCCGATTATATAGATGGCAGCAACAAAATTACACTGATTTTCATGGGTTTTGAAGCGGATTGTGTGTGGCCAGAAAGCACATGACAACAGCATCCCAGATAACATCTGAGATGAACACACATCTACAGGAAGGTGTATCGAAAAAATCTATCCGCCGTAAACTGCATGCAGCAAACATACAAGGTAGAGCGACTATTCCAAAATCATTGGTTACAACACGCAATGCCTTGAAACGACAAGCATGGTGTCACGAACATAGACGAATCGTCGTTCACATTATTCCAGACTAACGGACGTGTTTAAGTTTGGAGAACGCCAGCACAAGCCTATGACGTTGATTGTCTCCTTCCTACTGTTAAGCATGGAGGGGGATCAGTGATGCTGTGAGGCGCGATGTCTCACCGTGGTCTCGGCACACTTGTTGTCCTGGATGGGCGGGTTAATGCATCTGTTTATGCCAGTATTCTGGCCGACCATCTCCATCCAATGGTGCAATATTTGTTCCCTGATTCGCGACCTGTGTTCCAAGAAGATAATTCGTCCGCTCACACTGCTGGAATTGTCTGGCTTGATGAACACCATGATGAACTGCAACACCTCGTGTGGCCCGCTCGGTCCCCTTATCTTAATATAACTGAACCTTTGTGGGGTATTTTGCAGACCAAAATTTACAGTAGGTTTCCAGCTCCAAAGACACGCTCTGAATTAGTGGCCTTTCTGCAGGAGGAGTGGCTACGTATCCCTGTGACTGTTGTGCATGACTTGTATTTGTCCATCCCAAGACGGATACAAGCTGTAATTAATGAAAAAGGAGAGCCAACAGCCTATTAATAAAGATTTTGTCTCATTTCACAAGTCTTAATATTATTTTGTCCACCCCTGTAGATTTAAACGTGATTTTAACCGACCTCCAATTCTTTATATCGTGTTATGAAAGTACATATTAAATGCTGTAATTTACGGTCTGTTAGCTTTCTATTGCAAGAATTAAAAAAATAAAATAAAAGTGGAAAAATGATCTCTGTATCGACAGAATGAAGATTGTCATTGAGTTGCTGACCACTGGTCATAAAACTTATTAACTACAAAACAAAATGGCGATAAAGATTTTGCATACACGTGCATGATGATTATTGAATCCTTAAATAGAACAATCACACAGTCCAGTGGGGAATCTGTATCAGAATGCTCTAGAATTTTCCAGGTACACAATTATAAAAGTAGGCAGGAAAAAAAAATAACTAAAAAAAAACAGGGGGTAGGTGGCGCTGGTGCGAGCGACTTCGGTGGAACTACGCAAATGAGACGGTTATAAGAACTCGCGCTCGTAATTCACACCCAGTTCACCGTTGTAAACCGTGTATGTGAACAAGGATGATGAATGCCAAGGATAAAGATTTGTTGGTGAAGTCGTTTTACTTGAACCACAGAAATCAGCGACCATTGCCTAGCGTAAATTTTGAGTTCAGAAGAATGGGAGGTCTTTAACAGCGACAGGTCCCATTAAGCTTGTTCAGTGGTTTGAGGAAACTGGAATGCTGAAGGATCGTGTAAGAGCTGGACGACTACGTTTAAAGAAGGCACGTCCGCTGCGTGTTGCAGCCGAAATGGAAGCGTTAGCGTCCGAATCAGCTGCAGGGACCAGTAGTGCTCGTGAAGCTTTGCCCTTTGAAAACCAGACACACCCCGCTTCCCATCTCATTGAGATATCGAAGCGTTCCTGGAGGATGGGTGTGTCTGGAAATTTTATTAAATATCTTCAGAATAATGAATAAAATATTACATATAGATTGCACATATAAATTCACTTATAATCAATGTTCGTCAATGGATGTATCATAATATACGGAGGAAGAAATTAAAGAACTCCGAAAGGTATAACCACCAGATCACGCTCATCTTATAGTAAAGAGTTGATTTGAAATCGTAGTATCGCCAAGACTAATTAAGATTGATTGTCTCTGGAATATAATCTCAATTTACAATTTGATTAGACATTCGTCAGTACAAAATGTCGATAGGCGCAACGTCGCTTGGCTCTCAGTAGATGAGTTTCAGCGACGAGGTCGCAGATCGTATATTCTAGTAGGATCCGGGCGAAAGGACCTAGCTGGTACATAGTCGTCATCAGCACCTCGTTTACGCTTCGTGCCAACCCATTTGGTATGGATATGATGAAGATTTTTGTCCAGGAATTGGATCAGCTGGCGAAGTCGGTCGAAACTGATGGGGCTCTGAAGTACGCGTCGCTTCCAGCAAAGCTTTCCATTATCCGGAATGTGGCCGAAATGGAACTGTTTAGTGTGCGGGCAGGAACACAGATAATGCTGTAATGTCCCGACTTGACCACAACGACACTTGTCATTGTTTGACTTTTTAAAACGTTCTAAATATACTGGTAACGGACCATGCTCTGTAACCATAATAATCTTTTCGCGCGACCAAATGAAAGGATGCCAGTGAACATGCCGTTAGATTCTGTATGCGTCTTTCGGGACGTTATGATCCCACTGTGCTTGCCACTTTCTCAACAGCTCACTCTTTAATTGGTATTTGACCTGGCTGCGTGGCAGTAAATGTTGTTCCTTTGTGGTCGAACTAGTGGCATCCTTGGCCAGACGATCAGCCATCTCATTACCTGTAATTCCTGTGTGAGCTTTAACCCATATTATACGGATCGAATGATGGGAGCAAAGTAGCTGTCGAATCCTACGAATATCCTGATGTGTTGAGCGGGGATCGCAGATAGCTTGAAGACAAGAAGCGCTATCTGAATGTATGACCACCGGGGAGCTTTGTTGCGAGACCCAGATGACCGCATTCAAGATTGCATACGCCTCCGCTTGGAATACACTTGCGCCCTGCGTCAGACGACTACTCCAAGTCTCTTTAACTACATCCAATGAATCGAGGACTACGTATGCACATGCCGTTACCTCCCCGATCCGAGAGCCGTCAGTGAATATCCGTACTGTCTCGTCGGTGACCAAAGATCCCTTCGAGGAACCGGTAGAGTTGAACCACGTAACCTGTAGAGGCGCGATGTCAACACTTGGATGATGTAGCCACTCCATGTGCTTCTGCTCATATTGGGTTGAACTGATCGGGTGATCATTGATCTGGATGTCCTCCCCAAGATGCAGAACTGCTGTCCGACGTGCTTCATACTCCATGAATAAGCTGAGCGGTGGGTTCCCCGTAGCAACGTATAGCATGTCGTTAGCCGTGGTAACGTATGCCCCCGTTATATATAAGAGTAACGGTCTCTGCGCCACATCCAATGTATTTCGCATCTGCTGCGTTGGATTTCTACACCACACAGCACATCCATATGAGAGCTGCCTCTGTGCGACAGTTCTATACAGTATATTGCGAAATTGTCGACGTAGACCCCATGTGGGTCCAGCGAGCCTGCGCATCAATTGTAACGTCTCTTGCGTCCTGTTGACCTGCTTAGTTATATATGTGATGAAGCTGAGATTGTTGTCAATATGTATCCCTAGATACCGTATAGACGGAGACGGCTTGAGCCTGATGCCGTCGATCTCGATGCAGGGACGCGTAACCTTCGGATGAGGCCACAGTAGCTTTGTCTTGTTCACTTCCAACTGGAGATGATTAGAATGAAGCCAATTGGTGAGTCTGTTGAATGTTGCGTTCGCCAGCGGTCCGATGTCCTTGTATTTCTTCGCCGCTATGATAAAAACAAGGTCATCTGCAAACGCCTGCATATAAACTTCGGGGCCCCAGTCAGTTTTCAGTAGCGAATCTAGAACTATGGACCACAACAGAGGTCCGCTGCAGAAACCCTGTGGGCATCCGGATAGCTGCCGCTTTGTAGCCGGACCTACTACACCGCACACCAACTCCGGTCATATGTCGCCATACGGCAATTTCCAACCAGTGGAGTTGGGTGGGAAATGAAGGCTCCATCCATCGGTGGTCGCCCTAGGCAAAGAACTTGCTTCTAATGTTCTATGCCCGGATTTGAACCCATGGACCTTGACGGTAACCTTCATAGTGGAAGACGAGCATCTTTACCACTGCGCCACTCGGGCACGTTGTAGCCGGACCGGCGTCTGTAACAATTGTGACATAGCGATCCCGCAACATGCTTTCAACCATTCGTACGAGGTTTCCCGGTATCGGAAGTCGTCGCATTCTATTGATTATGATTTCGTTTCTAACTGAATCAAAGGCTCCTCTGATGTCCACCGAAGGGCTGTCAGACGGCTGTCTACGTCTAACTTCATTAAGAAGTGTGGCCACTGCCTTCTCCGCAGATCCTCCTGCTCTAAATCCAAATTGTAACGGACGGACCCATTGCTGTTGCTCGAGATAGTATGTAATACGTTGGACGATAATCTTCTCGAAAACTTTACCCAAAGTGGATAAAAGACAGATAGGTCGATATGACTGCAGCAGCGCTGGGTCCCTGTCCTTTTTCAGAAACAGGAGAATCTTGCCTCTTTTAAAATGTCCAGGGAAAATTGATAGCTCCAGTAGCCTGTTGAAGATGCACGTCACAGTTTTGTCATGTGCCTCAAAAAGCGCCCTCAATAACGGGATACTGATGTTATCTAAGCCAGGTGCTTTTTTATTGTTCAGCTTTTTAATAATGTGTCGGACTTCCTGAACAGAGACCGGCAAGTCCGTTCCTTGAATAAGCGGCCGGAGTGGAGTCAGCCCAATTTCATCAGTGGGATCTGGAAAGATAGCCGACAGCTGTTGCCAACGCAGTTTCCAGCACCGTAGCTCCTATGTGGGGTTTACTGGTCATCATAACCTGTGTAGGCAGTTGCTTTGCCTTGAAGAAGGACTTATAAGCAATTCCGTATGGTCTGCTTTCGTCTTCACAGAACTTGGTCCAGCATTTGTTTCTGGTCCTCCTGACCATTTTAATGTATTGAGCGCGGTTCTTCCTGAATGCAAGTCCTGCCGTGATTTTGAGTTCCCCTTTGGCTGTTATAAACTTCCGTTCCAGTGCACGTACCTGTCTTCTTCGAGCTGCAAGTTCATCAGTCCACCAATTGGGGAGTTGTTTAGTTCTTTTTTGTACATATCCTAGCACTTCCGTGCATCGATGATGTATCTCCTGCATGGCTGCATCGACACATTCATCAACCTCCTCCTCGGTGGTAGTCATGTGCAACTGGTCTCGGAGATTCTGAAAGATGGGTCCTGAGACGCATCGAATTTTGGCCAGTCTTCTTGATGAAGTACGAAAGTAAGAGGTTGTCTGGCGTATTGGTGCGGCACGGAGTAGCAAGTGTATGTATTTGTGACAGCTGTGAGAATCTTCATCTCCGATGGGCCAATCAGTACTGGAGAGGATTCCTTCCGAAGTGGTAAACGTGAGATCAGGCCATCCCTTCGCGCGTTCAGAGTCAGCAACATATGTTGGTTTTGATTTCCGCGGGTTAAACAGGAACAAGTTTCTGCCCGAAAGAAAATCCTGTAGTCTACGGCCTCTGGGATTCGTATCCTTATATCCCCAAAGCGAGGAATGGCAATTCACATCAGCGCAGAAGACGATATTGATGCCGCCCGCTGATTGACAAAGCTCATCCATCTCATCTATAGCCCCTTCGACGTCCTCATAAGGAGATATGTAGACGCCTGCTACAATAATTTCATGATCCGGTAGACTGATCTGCACTGCCACCAGATGTCGGCCCAGATGATAGGTTGCAGGTCGAATTGAACTCGCCGGAACCAGGATCACGCTCTTACAATCGAGTGACTGCCACGTCTGCCAGTTCCGTGGAAGACCGCACAGTGCACCTCTATTTATCCATGGCTCCTGAAGAGCTATTACGTCCACTGAATGATTTATTGCGATCTTTGCCAAATGCAGTGTGCACTCCTTGGAGCGGTCAGTGTTAATCTGCAAGATACGAAGTCTTTTTTCTGATTCGTCTCTACAATCAGGCTGACTGCACATCATGCTCTGGAAGATTGATTGCGTATCCTATTCAACCCTAGTGTCAATATATAAGAGGTACATTGTCTGCTTCGGGGAGCGTGGTAAGCGAAACCACGTATTTTGTCTTTATATTTCCATGGTTCCTGTACTACTAGTAAATCGACGTTAATTTTCACCGTATATGTTATTAAGTGCACAGTACACTCTTTAGATCTATCCATGTTTTGCTGTAGGATGCGCAACGGAGCAGAATAAAGCATTATTGAGAGGATCAAATCGTTTCTTGAATCTCCGGCCAGTATCGTATGCTGCATAGATTTGCTGGTGTTGATGGCTTGGAGAAGTCCCTGGTGTCTTCTAGTGGCCGGGATAGGTCGATTGCATTAACTCGGCAGCTAGAGGTGTGATCATAAATTGATATTTTGTCTGCTGTCCTAATCGTTTTGCCTTGCATCATTTTACGCAGTTTTCTAAAACGCATCACTGGTACCACACATTTCACGAATACTTTAGTCCAGCACTGTATATTGAAATGACTAATTTGACTCCGCTGGTCCCTTGCAGCAAATTTCTGAATATATGATCGGAGTTGACATTGATTTAAGAAAATCGATTCAATAATTAACAATATTTCAATAGGCTCTTACGTATCAAGCCAATACAATGATATCTTATTCTTGGTTAATTGTTCCGAGGCTGAGGCACTTTTGTGAAGAGACTGTAAGTAATACTCGATGTTTCCTAGCTCGAGCCTTGAAATCCATTAATTAGAACGCGAAGAATAAGATGAGGCTTTTTGATTAATAATAATATGGCTCCAAAGACGAGGAAGTCCCTGATTAGCACCAAATAAATCGAAATTCGAATGATGGCAGAATTTCACACAGATATAAGATTAATCAACGCAATTTGCGTAAATATAATTATACACAAAAAATATATATATAAAAAATGTGGAGCGACGATCACTATAAAAATCACAGTAATTATAGTCCAATCGGTAATTGCCTAAGCACAATCGAAAAAGTTCACAATGGGCCAACTTGAAGAAGGCCACCATGTCACATTGGACATTTCGCGATCTAGAGAGCGATGATAATTCAGCTTCCACACGTCATACAATCTTAATCTTGACATCCACGTATAGCTCGAACAAAGATATATTAGGCGTCGCTAACGTCCTCGCTGTACCATGTGGTGCCGCGCCGAAATCAGCAATTCAATCAGAGCATCTTGCAAACACGTCCATCACTTAAAACTTCCATTGTTCAATCCTACTCGTGAAGCTGCAAGACGCTTGGGCATACCACCATCCTCGGTACGCAATATTTTTCATAGATTCCTTGATCTGTACCTATATAGATTGCAGTCGTGCCATGAACTTTTACCAGCAGATACCGTACAGAGGGAAGCATTTACGAGGTGGACTTTCTCCAAAATCGAACAGAAACCCACCTGGGTCTTTAACATCTTGTGGACAGATGAAGCTCATTTTTCGTTTCATGGTGACGTTAATACCCATAGCTGTCGCATCTGGGTGACGTCTAATCCCCGTGAGTACACGCAGAAACCATCGCATTCCCCTAAAAGTGACAGTGTGGTGTGGGTTCACCGGCTCGTTTATCATAGGACCTTTCTTCTTTGAAACGGTGCCCAGTAAATGAGTGGAGAACGACTACGGTGAATGCGCAGCGTTATTTAACGCTTCTGCGCGAGAAGGTCGTGCCATGTTTACGTGAAAGACATGAGCTTTCTACCGTCACGTTTATGCAAGAAGGAGCCACTAGTCACACTAGCACTACGGTAAAGGCACTCTTGCTACAGACGTTCGGGGAAGACAAAATCATTAGCATGCGTTGTAGGTTCCCATGGCCTCCTCGGTCTCTAGATTTGACACCGGCAGACTTCTGGTTATGTATCGATTCGGTCCATCTAGTCCGTCGGAACTGAAAGATACGATCCGCCGAGAAGTGTCGTGTACATTCAGACCTGCTACACCCTGCCATTGCTGGATTTGTGACTCGCCTGCCATGTGTTATACCCTGTGGTGGTGGTGATGTGGGACACATACACTGCTGTAGTAAACGATTTGGTGGCATTCTGTTCATTATTTGCGTATCCTTTCTTTGACTTGGGTACGTCAGTGCCACCTATCGGTTGTTTATGAAGATTTTTTTCCCCCTGTATTAAAACAATTCCCGTGACCTAGCGATGCTAACCTTGCAAGCAGTTCTCTATTTCGGTTATTTTTCCGGCTTTTATGAATTTTTTAAGTTTCTACGCGGACTTTTTGTCCACCCTGTAGTTTAAACTGCATGATTGTCATATTATTTTGCTAAAACTAATGTTATTTGGGATAGGAATGAAAAACTTTTTAGGACATGTTTCTCGTTTTGTAGGGTATATTTACAGTTTTTAAAGAGCATAAATGCATATTTTATAGAAATTTTTAGAGCGTAAAAGTCCTAGCCCACATAATAACAATTTCGATCCATAAAAGAAAAATGTTCTTTTTAAATAATCAATTAATAAATGGCTATATGCATCTGCGTGTATTGAAAAAGAATTTCCTCGAAGGTTAAGGAAAACTTTGGTGTAAGTGTTGCTATTAAATGAAAATCAAGTTTGCACGTTGAAAAAGTAATGGGAATTGTGCGCTCCCGGAATTTCGAATATGCTATTTTGTAACTTTTGAGAGGATAAAAAGATGGAAACTGGGAAAAAGGAGAAGAAAATATCTTCTTTTATTCCCTTTTTCCTTCTCCTCCCGTATTTTCATTTCCCGTTATCGTAACAGTGTTTTCTATTGGTCCCTTGAAAATTCCTGGAAGTGTGTCTAAAAACGTGGACGAGCAAAAATATGAAATGAAAAGAAAGAAAATCATCGCTATTTTGAAATTATAGAATGGCAAGTCTCCAGGGAGTGCGTAAAATTTCTCTTTAATAGAAGTTGTTTTCTTTAAATACACATTAATAAAAGAGGATTTTGACATCAAGCCAATACGTGAGTTTATCTGAAAATGAAAGAAACTGAAATAAATTCATGAATTCAATTCAATGTCAATTCACTTCAAAGGAATTTATTCTACGGCAATTTTTTGTACTGACGGCGATTGTTGGAAATTTTTCTTTTCGAGGCGAAATATACAGAGAGTTTCAGAAACGACTGCGTAGCTTTGAAATGACGTAATCCAGAAACAGAGAGAGTTTTCAGTACGGAAACGTAGTTCGTTCAATGGACACGCCTTGAATTTCATATACGCGGGTTTGTGAAATTAGTTTCAAACTCAGGCTGATTGTGACGATTTTAAAATTTTCCACTATTGTCATTGGGTCCCTACAACTGTTTTGGTGTGCGCCACGAGAACCTAAACGTGGAGGCTGAAGCATCCAGATACCTTCCCGCTCCCTCAATAATTCAACGATCCTTATAATGGGTTCTCCTCACTGGCATGTAGTTACATTAATCCATACACACGCGACCTCCTAAAACCCTAGGTACCTCAAAAATTTTTGTTTGTCTCGGCACCTCTGTCCAGTACATCATTACGGGAAAAAGTCGGGATCTGATCCCGTCACGGGCTCTCCCGTCAGCGACGTTTCTAAATTGAACGCTACAATTTCGTGTTTCTCAGCAACACTCTCTCTAATTCGCATTTTAAGTTCAATGATCTTTCTCTTCTGTGCACAGATTGGCAATACATGCAATAATATAAACCAATTGTGTGTGTCTCATGATTTTACGTGCTTATTTTCATCGTGACTGGCTATAGACGCACACAACATTGAGGCAGCATTCCTTTGAAGTGCTGCAGTGGGTCAAAGTGGCGGGAGAACTCTTAATCGAAATGACTTGGCGTGGTCCTCGACTTTATCATCGTCTTCGAAGGGTATGCCTTTGTTACAACTTTGTGAGCCAAATAAATAATGACTTCGTGAATAATTGTGGAACGAATTATCCGAGTTTTCATTATTTCCTATAGGAGAGTTTGATTCGAATAACGAGCACGGTGGTGGAACTGATTAAGTTCGTTAACCGAAGTTCTACTGTAAATCATATTTTTTACAATTACACTGATTTTACTGTAAAATTAGATTGTTTCATAATATTTTTCTATTTTGTATTAATATTTCCATCCGACAGACCAGACACGACCCAGGCTCTGTCCCTCCCGGGATATAAGCCTTTTACCCTTGCGGGTTGGGTCCCGCACCATCCCCGTTCCATCCTGGCCGGAATATTGACACTCTTCAAGCGCTTCCATCACCATAAAAGATGATAAGCATAAAATTATGATTAAAAATGATATTTTTTAGATTCACATCTTCAAATCGCGTGTACATTGTATAGGCATTTTAGTTGTTGTTGTTTTTTAGTTTTTTTTTTCAATTTTCTGAAAGGTTTGCTCGTACCATATGGGCGGAAGTACATGATACTGAGTAGTGGTAAAGTTTCTGGCTCCAATCACATGCGTGTACGTGATTTTGGATTCAAACCCAGATTTTGCGTTTGCATTACCCCTCTTTCCGATTGTATTTGAATTTTCAATGTGTGAGTTTCATTGTCATCTCGTAAAATAAAAATTAAAAAAGGGAGAATTTGTTTTTATGCTCCCGCAGTGTGAGAAGCATTTATATTACCGCAGCTAAAGGACTAATTAAGCGGAAAATCTCCGTCTTTAAATGAATAAGACTGGCTCAAGAAGATTTTAGTTACGAAATTTTCATTAAAGAAATGATGTTATTGATTATTTACCGTATGTCATCGGCTATTAACCCCTTGAACAGGCACATCAGAAATTACTAAACCTATTTGAAATGTCATATCTTTTTCAATGAAGTAGGCTTTTTCAATTTTCAGTGTATGCAAAGTAGGGGGGGGGGACTACAGGGAAAAGTTTTTCATTGAAAAATCAGCTTTTCAAAATATCTGGCTTGTTATAAGAGGTCTTTAATGACCTAAAGACTAACTTAGAAAGGGTTTTTCGAAATTCGATCCCTTAGGGGAGGGGTCATAAGAGTGTTCAAAGGCGAAAAATATATCACGGCGAGCCGAAACCACAGCAGCTAATATTCATGAAACTTATTAGAAGCTTTATATCATGATGTACAGACTAACTAAGAAGAGGTTTTTCGTAATTCGACCCTTGTGGGGGGTGGTGGTCATAGGAGGGGTTGAAAGTTATGATTCATGAAATTTGGTCAGTGGTTTTATTTCATGATGTAAAGACTAAATAAAAGGATTTTTTTTTTTAATTCGACCCTTAAATGGTCATAAAGGGGTGGGGTCATACGGGGTGATCACGCCGAGCAGAAACCGCTGAAGCTTTAAATATGAAATCTGGTCAAATTTTTGTCCATGGTCTGGCTAAATTTTTGTATTGTAATGTAGGGACTCGCTGAGAATGGATTTTTCAAAGGTTATAATGGAGCAATCATCACTGAACCGAAATAGCTGAATTCATAAATATGAAATTTAGTCAGTACTATAATTTATAAAGTAGATACCTACTAAGACGGGATTTCTGAAAATTCATGCCCCAAGGGGGAGTGGGGTATGAAGGGGTTCAAATATTATATGGGGGGGGGGGAGAATCATCGCCGAGTAATTTTCAGATTACCAAATCCAAGCAAGCGAAGCCGCGGGTAACAGCTAGTAGGTCATAAAACAATACAATTTAAATGATTCATTATGAAAACTTCAAAAATATAACCATTCCTGTAATCAACTTGAAAATGAATGTGAATGTATTATTGTAAGGGAATTCTGTGTATACATGTTAATATTCAATAGTTTTATATTTACATATATAAACATATTATACATACGTATGTTTTCTTTGTTCAGTTAAAAAATATCTAAAATGTATCTAAATATGTGGTTTTATAAAATATTCGTCAATTAGTACTGCAACAACGCTGTTGCATAACCCAATGAAATCTTTAATTTCATTTATATTGACCCACTGGAAGGACTTTCAGTCCCTTGGGGTCACAGTGTCTGTGTCATCGTAATGTCATTTTTTGTGGAGTTTTATTTTATTTTCTGAGTTTTTCTTAGTCATTTTGAATGTTTCATATTTTTTTTGATCGTGTTTTCAGACACAAAGTTTGTTTTTCTTCTCCGCATGACCATACGTTGATGGGTTTCTCATAAATACGGTATGTTATGTTACATTCGAGGTAACTGTGGGGGTCACGTGTATGATTTCATCTTAGTCTTTCTAATAATTTGATGCCAAAAGTGACCTGAACATAACTCTAAGACAGCAATGCAACTTTTAGAGGAGACATGTGGCTAAAATGACAGTTTTGAAATTGATATGTCCCGAGAATTCGAAATTCGAGGCACGTGTAACGTTCTTCGTAAATTAAGAATATATATACATTGCTGGTGGATGTATTAGGGCGTCATTTAGTCCCCTAGTGTAGGACATTTTGGTAGAAAATATTTTCCCAAAATGAATTTGGTTGTCTCAAAGCATTTTCACGAGGTTCAAGATCAATCTGATAGAAATTTTAATCCCCACAAAATTTCTAAATTTGGTTAGACGTTTTTTCGTTTGATGGTAATATGCGTGATTTCTCGTACTTGTATAGAAACACAGAGCAACAGCCTAATGCTCGGTTAGCTGGGCAACGACGCATATGCTGTTGAAGGAGAGGTTAAATTGGTTAAAAAATTATGCATTTCTCCTCTGGTCTGTCTGCCGCCCGGGGCACCATATCCTGCCTACTCTCACCTAGTTATTTGGTCAGCTGTGTCAAACACGGATTCTGGTGCCTCCTTTGTTGGAGGCGAGGCTAAAGGGTGAAATACCTACCCTGTCTGGTCTAGCGACAGTGGCCCAGACCCAACTGCTCCATTCTCGTTGTTTGGTCAGACGGGTAAGTCACGCATTTTGGTTGATTGAAATGTTAAAGGGTGCGGTTTAGCTTCCTATGTTCCGGCGACCGAAGTGCCAGGCCCAGCTGCTCCTCCCTAGTTGCAGTTTATAATGATTTCTTCTAAGACACTTAAGAAACTCAGATCTACTGCCAAAATGCTTAAAAATATTGTGGATTCTGAACATCACATCCATAGTGTTTCTCTAACAATACATGTCACGGCATTACGAAAAATGAAACGTCTTAGATTCTCCAATGGCATAATTTAAAGAACAAAATATTATTAGTTTTATGATATTAAAGATGGAACCATTACGGTCTGACATACCTGATGATATATATTGTCAAAAATCTTTGTGAATTTTCTACAGTGCAATTCAACATGCTATAGTTATAAATGATGAATATATTGGGAGAATTGTAATGGAATTTTCTTCCAATAGGAAAAACTCTTATCTATCGGTGAACGTTTAACGAATGTCAAAAAAATTCAGAATGATTCGAAACTCACTGTCGTCTCATACAACAAACAGTGCAACTCGATCATTTATCATTTCCCCCCAATACTCACCCTCAGAGTTCAGTATGCATTTTTTGGTTACTTTGCATTTACTGGAAGGGGGTAATTCAAGTAGTACGTAAGCAGATTTTCAGCCATTTTTGACCCCCCCCCCCCTGTCAACAGAAGTCAGCAAAACACTGACCCCCTTCCCCCCTGTCAGCAAAACTTCGTCAGCAGCTTAGAATATTTCATATCTTTAAAAAGGGGTGGTTGATGACGTAAGCAACCTTCAAACCCCCCTTCCCCCTTGTCATCTAAAGTCAGCAAATCCGAAACCCCCTCCAAGATGCTGATGTAATACTTGAATGACCCCAAGGAAACAAAATGACGATACATTTTCCAACGCATGAAATTAATACGATTTTTGTTCACTAGACGATCAGAAAACCAAATTTCTGATTACGTTTTTTCTCAGATATGTGATTTACTTTTTCTCAGATACCTATAATGCTTTCTTGTTTGCATCATTACTCTTATTGCTACGAAGCCATATTTAAGGGCTTTCAATTTTTTTCCCCGTCTTACCCGAAATGTTTTGCGATTGGTTCAGCGTGAAATTCTGACTTAGCATTGCACCTGCTACTATTACATCATTGCCCCGTGTTTTGTAGAGGAACGTCAGATTGAGACTGAGAAATCAGAATTAACCATTGAGGCACTTCAGACATCCACAATCTATTGCTTTAAACCAGTGATTCCCAAAGTAGGCGTTAATGCCCCCTAGGGGACGATGGAATGTTCGGGGGGAACGGTAGAATCTACGGGTATAACATAGGATCCTATGGGTTAGATTGCTTTGGTGGCGATGAGAGAAAAAAATTTCTGAAAAAGGGGGCGATGGGACAAAAAGATTGGGAAACTATGCTTTAAACCATTAGGATCTATATACTGCCCGTACAAAATCTTAAATTCTCTCGAAACAATAAGAGTCTAAATACTGTCACTTTTAAAATTCAAATAATCTCAAAACTTCTGATTTCTAAATGTGATGATAATAATCTTAAGTTGAAATATTATTGAAACATTTATTGCATATATTCTGACAAAGCTTGAATCAGAAACCAAACATTTAATGTCTAAATACTGCAAATGCGAAAATTTAAGTACTTTTAAACATTCAATGACTAATTACTGTCAACATTGAATTAAAATACTTTTATATATAAAGCTTTTAGAGTATACTACCAACAGTTAATTTAAAAACGAAACATTTTTAGTAATTAAATAATGTTAATACCTAAATTAGGACACTCTTGAAACATCTGGTGTCTAAATACTGCCAATATTTAGATTTTAATTCTAAGTATTCGGTGTCTAAATACTGTTATATAATACTTGAATTAAAATGCAGTACTCTCAAAACATTTAGTGTCGAAATGCTGTCAATATTTGTGATTTAATGCACTTTTGAAATATTTAGTATCTAAATACTGCCAATGCTTGAGTTAAACTGCTCTTGAAACATGCAGTTTACAAATACTGTAAACACTTAAAAATTAAAATTATCTTGACACATTTAATACTTGGAAACTGCCAATATTTTAATGAAAATCATGGACGGGAATACGGGGGCGGGGGGGGGCATGGGGAGTATTGCCCCCCCCCCCAGCATCAGAGGTGGAGTCGACTGATCTAATGTATATGTCTATACATGAATTGACACACACATCATCATCATCATCATGCCCCCCCCCCAGACTCTCAAATCTATCTCCACATATGATGCTATAAAATATAAAAATTTAATATATTTGAATATTGTTAAATTTGAAAATTCATCGCAAATTCTTCCAAACATATAAAATTATCAATAAATACCACAGAATAAATTACATGCTCATTTCATCATCCAGTATATACATAATCCATCTCATCAAATATTTGGCTTTTATGGCTATGAATGCGGCCCTTTATGGGATATTTCATGAGAAACGAGCCCAGACGTCATCTGATGAGTGATGGAGATTCATACAAAAGGGTCTCCATTTTTCCGGTGCGTAAGAAAGAAATGCATAATCAGCATGTAAAGTATTTAAATGTCTCATTGAAGCAAAAAAATATTATTAATGATACTAATGACCCAGATTTACATAAAAATCATTATAAAGATTTTTTTTTCGTATGCAAAGGACAGAACAATGTTTCATTACAATGTACTGGCAACGTAACAGAGAAGGATGCATTACTCCATGTTATTGTCGCTTAGACATTGAAGGAAAAGAAAAGAACATTAGGCACAGGGAATGTCTAAAACAATAACATCTACGGATGTATCGTGTCCTTCGGTGGAATAAATGATCACTGGAAATGCCTTTGTGTCGGATTATATTCTAGGCGCCATTATTTTAGACGTGGATTTTGTTTTGCTGTTTCCTGTTTCGTACTTTGTGGGTGGCGTTGATGGATTAGGGACATTTGGATCCGTCATTGTCTTTGAATCTGCAGATATTAGCATTTCTTTCCTTTCCTGTGATTCCTTGATACAATTCTCAGACCACGCGTCCATTATAACCATTACGCATGCTTTCTCATACTATTGTTAGTTTCATTATTTCTATTGCGTTTTCTGTACTATTATTACGTATTATTAAATACTAACGCTTAGAAATTCTAAGTTTTTATATTTAGCACATTATCAGCCAATCAGAACCAGACTACTGTGACGTTATAGAAACATCACCGTATGTGTAAAGTATACCTCCTGTTGTTACGTTTGGCGACTTATCGCCAAACACCAGCGTCTATTAACGATTTCGCTTTTATTTTGTCATTACGTCTCGTTTGCTCACACGATAATATTACAATGATATAATTTAACAATAATATAATATAACGATCATAATAATAATGACATATATAATAATAATTATATTGACATGCAATAAATACAGTGGCTTGCCGAAACGAGTTCTATGCTTGGTTTCCTAATGAATCTATTATCATTATGAACCAATAACAAAGGAATGGGTCGGCACTCTATGAATCAATAAATAATAGCAGGGCCGTTATTATTGTGAACTTGATGCAACTGAACCAATTTGGATTGAATCAGAAAAAAATGAAAACATTTTTAGTGACTCAATAAACGATAACTTATTATACGATGATGGTGGCCCCCACATTCCCCTGTATCGCCAAGTTTGCTGTTTTGGAACTCCCATTCCCGTGTATCTGACAACTGGTGTTGAATTATAATATAATAAATCATATTTATCCTGTGCAACGATTAAAAGAAATATAAAATGTAATAAGAAATTAAATTTTTCAAACGAAGATGTTTGGGAAAAAAAAATTGGATGGGTTCGAAGGGACTCGAACTCACAACCTTCATTGGAAGCGTCCCGTGAACTTCCCACTGTATCAATCCTGGTTGCCGAACTAAAGTTGAATTTAGTATATCCATTACTAAATGTCGCCAGGAAATATTGTGGCGCCAAATGGATCAAAAGTTGCGGTAGCCTCGCGGTCTACTGTGACGTTTCTATGACGTCACAGTTGCTTGACTCTGATTGGCTGGTAATGTGAAGAATGTCAGAATTTCTAAGCGCTACATTATTACAGCCCGTATACGGTAATTTTTACGTTATGCACAATGATGTGCAAACATGTTTTAGCGCAGAAAACACACTCTGCTTTCAAATAACAACCATTAAAATACACATTGAATCATGTTTTTTCCCCCTTTATCATTCACAATAATCCCGCGAGGCACGAAATGCACTTACATTCGAAAAGTAATAATAAGGAATAAAATAATAATGAATAAAAATAACCAGAAATAAAATAGTCACAGAAGGGAAAACACTTCGCATACGGAGTCAAGTTCAATATCGGAAGCAAATTTTGCGTAGGAGGCTCATAAAAGTTCTCATATGGCAGACATTTTGAATAGATTTTTTTTAAAATCGTGTTGTGCAAACTCGTAAAAATATTATCCAAAATAACATTCTTCGTTAAACACCTCTAAAGGTTTTATTCACGGATTGCTTGTATGCAAAAATGCAGCACTAAAGTGGATGTATTTTTGATTCTGAGCATCATATAATCCAAACAAGGCCTGTCTTGCAAATCACAAGGAAATGGGGCTTATCATGAAAAATAAAAAATCGATATTTTCTTCCAAAATGAGATTTTGAATGCAGTCAGGTGCCTTAAACGGCGACTTGCAAATCGGTGATTCTCCCATAGGAAAATCTTCCGCAAACACGGAATGTATCACCGCGGAGAGGGGGAAAGGGGTTGAAGTTTTTCGCCACTGGTCCCACGGACCACCACAATTTATCTCACAGATCAGCGGAACACCAATGATTTCCAACGTGTCACAATGCAAACCCTTAAAGCAGTCTTTCCCAACCGTTGTGCCCCGGCATTCTAGGGTGTCGTGATATGGGCGAAGGAGTTCCGCGAGATGTTATGCAGATAAATCAAAAAGATATTTAAGATCCACTTAAGGTCTTAAGTCGAATTAATTACTCTCATACATGGTAGACGTATCGCCATCTGGTCGCAGTTTTTGCCAATGTGGCCTGAGTTACGTCTGGTTATCATTTGATCATTTTTGTCGCATCACGGTCATTTTTTGCACACGAGGGCTAATTAGACCGGAACCTCAAATTTATTGAGGATTGCAAACGGCAGGCTTGTTTTTTTTTATACTCATCGAGAGGTTGGTGCACTAACCCCTCGATAGGGGACTCCCTGCGGTAACAATTTTTTCTGTGGTCATGTCCCAGTTTCTGTTGCACCCCTGCGTCAGGATAGTTTTTTTTGACAAGGACGACCCGGGTATCGAACTCGCGACACCTCTAAACATCCTTTGGTACTTTAGGCGAGTATCTTATCGACCTGGGCTACCGCGCGCCCGAGTTACGACTGGCTAGCCATGTGTGTCCCCGATCAGAGCACACGAGTTCTGAGGAGAGAGGATTCATTTTCTTTCTAGTTTAATGGTCTCGGGCGTTCACTCGGCAAGTGAGAGCACGTGGGTTCGATTTCCCGCAAGGTTAATTTTCTTCCTCGGGTTTATCTTCGTTCAGCCAGCTGTCGAAACTTTCGTAGTGATAGCGGAGAGTGACATCGCACACACACACACACACACACACACACACCTTCGGATAAGCCGAAAGACCTCTTTTGTCAACACTTGTCAAAATTGCAAGATGCAATAGACACGTACTTTCCATTTCTTTCCACTTAGAATTTCGACTGGGTTGTCTCACTATTTGGTTTCTCAGACAGTGCGGAGTGAATAGATTTCACTGCTTGCGAACGATATGGATTTATTTATCTTTGCGTGAATCCACACTCAAAGGTAAGTTCAGAAAGAGTGAATCAGGGGGGGGGGGCTGCTGTTTTGCTTGGACTGAGAGGAGCATTTTTAGTATCACGTGTTTCTACTCCACTTTCATTCATATCTTTCCACAATTGAACAAAAAAAAAAATCAATTCTCAACCAGTGAAGACTGGAGATAAACGGCCAATTTGGCGATCATACTATAAAAGTCGATTCTCCGTTGTTGTTTTTTGATGGAGACTCTATTGATTTGACTCCGCATACATAATTGAAACAGAGGCGCTGGGATCGTTACTCAAGACCTCTTGCGTGTACTTCTTCGTTGAGTGTACCCAAAGTTTGGAAACTTTCGCGGAAGGCAGTGGCGTAAACTCTTGTCTTCTCTCCTTAAGAAGAATTTTTTTTTTTCTTAAATCTCTTGAGAGAAGTAGCGCTTATAGTTCGTTTTTGGATTTCTTATCAGACGCTACTCAGGCAAGGAAATCTTAAGAGAAAGGTAAGAAGACGTTTGTTATAACAATCATAAGCCATTTTTCTGGTTCAAGGTTTCATGTATAGCTTTATGAATGAACTTATCGCCAAACCTGTATATCAATATTTTCCAAGTCGTTAATATTTATTAGAAGCATCATTTGATTGGCAAATTGAAACAAATTACAAGATCAGAATTCAAATATTGTAGTTAATAGTCGGAAACTACAACTAGCTCTATAAATATGTCATGAAATAGACGAGTTTAAATTAGTCCTCTTGGTTATGTAATGTCCGAGCCAGTTTCTCTCTTAGTATTGTTTGTAGTATTATTGGACCTTTAACCAGGGAACCATCGGCATTGGTTTCGAAGCTACATCATTTTCCCTGGTAATCAATATTTAATAAACGTGGAAGTCCTTTTACCTTTAAGATATAATCTACTGAAAACAGCGTAACAACTAAATAGTATTGTTATAAAGACGTCTTACTTTGCAGTATTAGGATTTATTGCTTTTTATAATGCAGTCAATGAACATCTTGTAACAGCTTTTATGTTGATTATTACAATAATCTATAACCATTTAAGTATAATGGATTATTTGACAGGTGTCTTTCTGTTTTTTCTGAATTTCATCACTAGAGACCCTGCAACTAACTTCACATGGCCAGGCTGACTCCATCTGATAATGCATTAGCATACATTGCAATGTGCTTTCCCACAATATGGCATAAGTCTTTCAATCCACATATATATACGGGACGTCCAGCAACCTAGTCCCCCCTCCCCCGTTTTTCAATTTTTCCCCCACTCATTTCAGTTGCGGGAATTGCTTTGTTCCCGTAGAAGTCAATTTGTATTCGCACTATAGAACGGGAACAGAATCTAATTTTTTCATCATATTTGCTACAAGTCATTTGATCATTTTTGTCGCACCACGGTCACGAGGGCTAATTAGACCGGGACCTACAATTTATTGCCGGTTCCGAACGCGCAGGCTTGTTTTTTATACTCGTCGAGGGGTTGGTGCTCTAACCCCTCGATGGGGGACTCCCTGCGGTAGCAATTTTTTCTGCGGTCACGTCGCCGTTTGTGTTGTACCTTTGCGTCAGGAAAGTTTTCTGACAAGGACGAACCGGGTATCGAACCATCACCACCTAGAGATAGAAGGCCTCTGCAGTGTTTGCCATAAACGTCATTCAGACTACCTAGCAAGTTTGCCACATTCTGAAACACAGCATCCTATTTCGTTTCTTCTTATTTTGGCGTAGAATATACCTGATTGACTCACCGAATAGTGTTTGGATGTGGGGCATAACAATCGCCAATTCTGAACCTGATCATTTCTTTTCCTCGCAACGATGATACTGGCACGAGCAGGGAATTTTTTTCCCCTGAATATTCAGAGGGAAAATGGACTACTTACTTGACGTCACAAGCAGAGTGCGAATGCCTTCTATCTCTAGGTGGTGATGATCGAACTCGCGACACCTCTAAACATCCTGTGCTACTTTAGGCTAGTATCTCATCGACCTGGGCTACCGCGCCCTTCGCTATAAGTGACATAAATGCATTCTTGAGAGCAATTTTCAACATTACCGGGTCTGTAGTGTGAAATTCTTGATCAGTACGTTGGGGATAATCTGCTCTTTGAGGAGATTTCTCTTCTCTATCACATAAAAAATTTTCATGTTACTGCCGTTTTTTAGATTTCATTTCGTGAGCCGTAATAGTTTCTTTTTTCAAGATTTCAATGACTCATAGAAACGCAGGGTACGTTTTTTACGAAAACCAAGAATGTACCTATGAATCGTTTTTTTACAGTCTTGACCAGACCAGAAAAATTTTACGCTGACATTACTATTGTTATGGAATAGATATAAGTCTACATACATTCAAGAACACTGGTAAATTAAGTAGTAGGCGTATTCTCTCAGTGATTGTCTACAGGTGATTCGAATAGGGTTTTAAGCGGATGGATCAAAGGTCGCGATAGCAAAAGTTTGAGATGATTATGCCATCACTATCCATCGATTGTTCCGCGAAATGGAAGCATGGTTAACCCTGATGTATTGGCCCCATGCTACATACGGCGCAAGACCATCACTAATGCTAAAACTTAGAACTCCAGAAAAGGAAAAAGTAGAGGGATTTTATATATATATATATATATCCCCTTTGGTATATATGCAAAATTTGGTGACAATCGATCTAAAATTGTAGATTTGTATAGAGAACATACACACACACAGACACGCAGATATATCTATATATATAAAATTGATTTTCTGTCTGTCTGTCTGTCTGTCTGTGTGTATGTATGTTCTCTATACAAATCTACAATTTTAGATGGATCGTCGCAAAATTTTGCATATATACCAAATGGGACCCGACTTAAACGATAGGCTACTTTAAATTTTTGTCAGAGCAGGGTAAGTGCCCCAAATGGGCAAAAAAAAGTAGGGCAACAATGGTTTTCGGGCCTCAACAATCATTTTCCGAACGTTTACTTTGGTTACCGAGGTTCCCTAGCAATGCGTTTCAGACGTGTATATGCCTTTACAACGGTTTGTCACTTCTTTAATCCTGTTAGTATATGTATAATAGTTTATGCCTTTATAATGGTTTGCCACTTTTTTCAATCCTTCCAGTAATGAGGCTTTTTAGATAGACGTCATAATCATCACCAATATAGCTTTGAGGGTCAGGAAAAGGGTGATCCTCATAGAAATCAGTGTTAAAATTGCCGATTTTAATGTAGAAAAGTTAAGTTTCAATAGTCAAGTCAAGTCAACTCATGTGTTGACATTTTGTTCTTGAGCGCTATAATTTTAATTAATTTATATACTTTTTGCTGTTGTTATTGTGGTTTCACGTTCGTTTTTTTTTTGAGTTTGGAAGTAAATTGTGATATACTTCGAACTAATACGGTCTTTTTTATTGCACGAACATATGATACTGGGAGCAAATTGTTCTGTTTTTATTTAAGCCTAGCTTGCAATTGCAGCGTAAAGTAGTGTTTAATATACAAATACTGGAATAGTTAGGGTTAAGATCGAGATGACAGACGAGTGCCCTTTGTCGCCTATTGGAAGCAAGGTCTTCAATGGTGAGTTCTACAAGCATTTGGATGAAATGACCCTCCTGTTCACAAGAGTCTGTGATGGGAAAAGGGCAGAGGCAGCCGAGAGAGACCGGTTTCTCGTGCTGAGGAATGAAATGATGAAGCTGTATGATGAAGTCCATGTCGTAGGAAATGAACGTTCTTTGTCGGAGGTTGCTATCACTGAGCCGCCGCCTAGTATCCATGAAACTGCTAATATTTCAGAGATTATTGAGATAAACTTTCAGAAGTTTGAGGAACGTTTTAGTAGACTAGAGAGCATTGCCCAGATCATTCCCGGAATGCAGTCAGAGATAGCTAACTTGTCAAATGCTATGCGCTCAAACGTGAACTCATCTGGAGCAAACAATTGTGAATCATTGCCAGAGCCTGTTGCTACCGCTTCGTATGCCCAAATATTGACTGATACTTTGAGGGGAAAGGAAAATTTGTCAAATAATAGCACGTTTCGGGCAGTCCACCCTCGCTTGAAAGTGGATGATATTAATCAAGTACCACCTGACCGTTTACAGCGATCCAACGTCGCAACTGGGACTGATCGGCGTAATGAATTCAGAGTGGGAATGTCTACGACGTCGCAGGTGCGTGTAGTGCCGACGGTTCGCAGACGTCGGTTGCTGGTGAACAGATTTGCTCCAGAGACATCTATCTCGGACGTGCGTCGCATACTGCAAGACACGCAACTCGAGTACGACTGCGTTAAGCTGAATACAAGGAACTCAAACAACTATGCATCTTTTGTACTAACCACTGTCGACAGTAATTGGGATTCATTGAGTGATCCATTCCACTGGCCATCTGGTATACACATCAGAGAGTTTTTTGGTATTCCCAGATATCTTCTGGAGGATCCGGCTGGAGATTGTACTATAACGGAAGCATTGCCCGGTCAGAGGGACACCTCTAATCAACAATGACTGTACGGACTAGAGTCATTGTCAATTACTTCAACAAATGAACACGCATCCGATTCTGAATCAAGAGTTACAGGTATATTCATGAACCCCAGAAGTATTGTGAATAAAATTGACGATTTGCGTTGCTGCATTCAGTCATACGAGGTCGACATTCTGTGTATAGCCGAGACTTGGTTACATCAGTCAGTTTCGTCTTCCTTGATATGTCTACCAGGATACGATATTTTCCGATACGACAGAGAAACTACTGCGGGAGGAGGCGTATGCATTATTATTCGAAGCAGCCTGAAACCTAAGCTGGTGAACGTGCATAATGGAAATCAAGATGTTGAGATAATATCGGTGGATATAAAAAGCGGAAATAGGAAGTGCAGGCTTATTACGGCGTACGTTCCACCAAATAAAGCATGTAATTTAGATCATTGGTGTGAGTTTTGGAGAGAACTAAGGCATTACTGCTCTGCGCGCTTTCCGGTGATTTTGGTCGGGGACTTCAACATGCGGGGAATCGATTGGATAAACGGGAGATTCTCGTCTGAATTGGAGTCACAGTTCATGTCAATATCAGCAGAACTAGGCCTTGTTCAGTTGGTCGATTTTCCCACGAAAGGGGAAAACTTCTTAGATCTTCTGTTTGCTACCGATCCTTCGGTGGTCTACGACGTATATGCACTTCCACCCTTCTGCAACAGCGATAATCCACCGCACTTGCCGATACACTTCTCATTGCATATTACAACAGGATTAGATTGCCGATCAACACTAAACTATCACAATGCAGATTATCCACGATTATCAGCTATTGCAAAAGATCTGCAGAACCAAGTACTGGCTAGAACTATCTCAGCTGCGGATGCTTTGCCAGCTCTATTTCTGCGGTCCCGTGAACATGTTCCCCGTCAAATGAGATTTAGAAAAAAAGATAAGGTTTTACGAATGCTAAACAATAGGAAATTGCATGCTTGGCGTCAATATAGATCAATACCTAGTCAAACCACTAAAGAACAATACAAGGTCATGGCTAGGAACTATGCAAATTACGTCCAAGAGAAAGAGAGTTTACATCTCCTCAACCTCTGTAAAAATCGTGATCGGAACTTTTTCCACCGAGATGTCCGCAGTAGACTTCGTGTATCCCGGGACATACCAACGCTAACTGTGAATGGCACCACGATAACGGAAGATTATGAGAAAGCAAACGTTTTTGCGGACATATTTTCTGGTTCATATAATTTCAGTTGTTCCGGTTACGACTATCGTTATCAAGGCCTTATGAAGGATCATCCCTTCTTTCGTGACATGTTCAGCACTCAGACGATAAAAGCCATTATTGCTACTCTTCCTGGTCGATCATCTCCGGGTCCTGACGGAATACCCAGTTGTTTCTACAAACGTCTTTCAGACCCGATATCTTCTCTGCTTAGCTCCATCTTCACATCCTTCTATGACTACGGGTCTATCCCATGCTCTTGGAAATCTGCAGTTATTAGTCCAATTTATAAGAATAAAGGCTCCAGGGCAGATCCGAATAATTATCGCCCGATATCGTTAACCGATATATCCTGCAAAATTTTCGAGAGATGCATCGTCAATCAGTTACTTCCGTTTGCCGACGATATGGGCTTAATCCCCTCAGTTCAGTTTGGCTTCATTCCTGGCCGCTCCTTACCAGTGCAACAGTTGATTTGTCATGATATATGGGAGAGTGCTATAGACTCTGGACAAGAGATTGATGTAATTTACGTCGATTTCCAAAAGGCATTTGATAAAGTAGACAGATTGCTACTACTGAGGAAGCTAGCTTGCATGGGGGTTCCGGATAAAGTTGTGAGGATAATTCAAGAACTGCTGTCAGACAGAGTTCATCAGGTTCGCGTAGCCAGCGTGATGTCTAGAGAATGTCAGGTGCCAAGCGGAGTTGTCCAGGGATCGGTGTTAGGCCCGATCTTATTTACTTTGTACACTTACGATATTACTCAGGCTGTGTCACCCATCTCTCTATTGCAATTCGCTGATGACGTGAAGTTATTCTCTCCAGTGGAAAACACTAGGGGCTTAAGAATTGCATGCCAACAACTTTTCCAGTGGAGTTGTCAGTATAAGCTACCTATTTCATCATCAAAAAGTGGATCAATGCATTTAGGTAGACGCACCGATCCTGAATATTACCAACTAGGTAATGAAACGTTACAGCAATTGGATACATGCGTGGATTTAGGTATTGCAATGAGCCGCATTCTGGATTTCACTGATCATTATCATGGCATAGTCTGCAAAGCTAATAGAATTTCATATATGTTACGTACGGCATACCGTAAGTGTGATGCGCATACGTTGTCATATGCTTTCTGTGTGTACGTTCGCCCGACCCTGGAGTTCTGTTCGCAAGTATGGAGCCCTTACAAAATCAAGGACATACAGCTCCTCGAAAAGCCACAGAGGTCGTTTACTAAACGAATACCTGGCATGAGCGGTCTATCTTATTGCCAGAGACTTCAATTTCTGGGTTTACACTCACTGGAATGGCGTAGAATCGCTGCAGATCTGAAGATGTGCTACAAACTAGTCCACCAAAATGTTTATCTACCATCGAGAGAGCCTTTCTTTGAGATCATAGACAGGCGAGTTAACCTACGTAGGCATCGCTTCCAAATAAGAATACCAACGGCTAGAAGGGATTGCTTTTTCCACGCATATAGATGCCGTGTGGCAAGAATATGGAACAGTCTTCCATCAGAACTTGTATGTGCCTCCTACGCAAGATTTGCTTCCACTATTGGGGATTTCGACCTGGCTCCGTATGCGAAGTGCTTCCCGTACTGACTATTATTATTTATTTTTTTTTTCTTCCAGTATAAGTGCATTTCATGCCTTCTGGGGTTATTGTAAATAAATAAATAAATAAATGCGGAAATTTGGTGGGATTTTCCGCCCCCATCAATAATTTTAAAAATTGTATTGAATTCTCGATTTTTGAAATATTCAGTTCGCTTAGAGATATACGAAGCCCAGGAGATTAAATACGAAGTAATTAGCCAAACCTATACTTTTGAGTTGGATATTCGAGCAATATCATTGGTTTCATTTATATCTTCTCAAGTATGAAAATTAATGTCTCCATATTGTCTCTTTTGATATTTATTTGCATGAATTCATGTGGGTTAGGATATTTTAAAATTAGTTATGAGCCCGTGAAAAGTGCATCGAAAAAATTCCACAGCTTTAACTAAGGATTTTTGGAAGCTGGAACAGACAGATGGATAACTTGAAGTTCAGGGGGGGGGGGATCGAAATACCTAGCGCCCCTTAAAAAAAGAAAAATATATATTCATTTCTACGTTTCTGTGTAAATCTATATTTGTTTATTTCATGAATCGCGCAGGTCGCCATATTGGTTAACTTGGACACGGTTTGTTATGTCCCTCAAGAAAAAGAGAGGGAGATATCACGTGATCCAAAAAAGCCTCATTGAAGAAAACCCGGGCAGCGCCGGGTATTATAGCTAGTATACATATATATAACTAAGAGTCCAGTTTTTTTTTTTGGCAAATATCAATTTATGTTCCTCTTGATGCCTAGTATCACCTCTTTGAGTTTGTCGCCACTTCAAGGCAACACCCCTGAGTATGCGCTTGTGTCACCAATAAGCCATTCTGAATCTAAAGAAAACATTTTCAACCATCACCTGTTGGCGGCAGGAACGCTCGAGCAATTTCAGTAATTTCGCTTCTACCATTAAATATCCTAAATCCTAAATATGACATAGTGGCCTGTGGGTTCCGACTGAAATTGGCAATCAGTGCATACCCCTGAGTCATTTCTTAGCCATCCTGGACTAGTAGTGCTATTTTCGCCATGGTTGTATATGTTTTATTTTTAAACTACTTAGAGTTTAATATTACCCATATTGGGTTATTATCTAGGGGGAAAAGAAAGCTTAAGTAGGCTGGAGGAGAAATAGAAAGCAGAAAGTGTCACTCAACAGGGCAGTGACAGAATGTCACTTCATCAGCCTGTTAGGACGTCATTAAGTTATAATTAATGCTATTCTTTTAACATTAATCATTCATCATAATGCATATATTACCTACTCTCATTTTTATGTTCAGCGTCAACTATAGATCATATTAATAAATGCGATTATATGTTATTAAATGCAGTTAATTATGATTATTTGATTAAATATATATTATCTACAAATTTGATATTTTGCAGTTGGTCTAATTATTTACACTATATATAGGTGCTTATATACACTTTTCACAATCCCGGTACCTCCGGTCTTTTCATAACCAGAAAGTTTTTGGGTCTGGAAAAAGCTGATATCTGATCTTTTGGGTAAGTGGATATTTCCCTAAGATGTTGGTATTCTGACTCTTCAAGAGTTTGGAAGAGATTATTAGTCAGCTTTTGAGCAAAGGCGTGTATGGTTGGCATTCCTATATCGTTTCTTATACTTCTATTCCTGATGAACCAATTGGCTCCCAGCATAGCTCTTATTGTTTTGTTTTGATATTGTTCTAATTTAACCATGTGTTGATTGCTCGAGTAGAGCCACACTGGTGCAGCATATAAAAGTATGGATCTGATAGCCATTTTGTATACATTTAATTTGTTCTTGATTGTCAATGTTGATCTGCTTGCAAGTATGCGTTTTAAAGTGTGTTTTGCTACGTCTGCTCTTCGTATTACATAATTGCGTTGTTGCACAAATGTCAATCGTTTGTCAATTATTATTCCCAGGTATTTAGTACTTATAACAGGTTCAATGAATTTCCCCCCAACCACTATTCCGGCATCTGGGGGTAGATCTAGTTTTCCTGTGATCCACATAAATACTGTCTTGTCTGCATTAAGTTTAACTCTGCTGTTTTCGCACCATGTTTCGACTTGATCAATTAATTCTTGTAAATTACTTAATGCCTTCTGTGGTTTTCTATCTGTACAAATTATCATTGAATCGTCTGCGTACAGCGCAGTAATACCCTTAATTGCCACTGGAAAATCATTCATGTGATAATTGTGGAGACAAGGTCCTATAACACTGCCTTGCACTATAGATGATCTAATTCGTCTAGTTGTAGATATTGTGTCATTGATTTTAACATAAAAAGTTCTTGCTGCAAGATAATGACGTACAATTTTAATTATGCTAAAGGGTAGGGCCATTCTAATCATTTTATAGAGCAACCCCTCATGCCACACTTTGTCAAATGACTTACTTAAATCCAACAGTGCAACTGCAGCTGTATCATGATAAATTCTAGCTTCTTGGAGTGTTTCTATAACTCTTAATAATTGTGTGGTTGTAGAATGACCGTCTCTAAATCCATGTTGTTCGGGCCCACCGGATCGCTCAAGTGTTCTGGACCTGTGTCACGGGTCACTTAAGTGACCGTGATGATGTCGTGACCGTGACTGCGAATGTGCACAGACCTACTTGAGTGATCTCAGAATGGGCCATGTGCCGCTTATACGCTCTAGAATTGTGCCACGGATCACTTAAGTGATCTTTAAATGTGCCGCTTAGTTCATTTTTACAAAACTAGGAGCGAGAGGCGGGCCACATTTGGTATTTTTTGAGTCCTTACCCTTCAAATAGCATGGAAATTAAAAGAATTTGATTATAATAACACATAAAGGTATTTTCTTAAGAAATTTGAATTTTTTTCAAAAAATTTATTTTGCATTAAATAAAATAAGTTTTTGATCGTTGGATCCCATGCACCCCGTACGTCCCTGATCCCTCCAATATGCATTCGGGGGAGTAGAGGCGACAAAATTTTGCTGACAAGGGAGGGGGAATGTCAAAATGACTAAAAATTTGCTGCCGTAATACTTTAACGTAAGATGGAAATTTACATGACGGAAATTCAGTTCCTGCACAATGCTTGTGAAGTATGCTTTGGTGATATAACTATCGATATCACCAAAGTATGATATAACTATATTTGTTTATAGTGACGGACTCGCGATGCGAGGATCCGGGTTCGAACCCCACAGTGGTGGTCGGCTGAAGTTGGTTTTCTGTGGTTCCCAACTTCAAGGTGCAAATGCGAGCCGATCTCCCCGTTAAAAAGTCTCGCCACAGAGAGCAACAGTCCTACAACGATAAATCATTCAATCATAACACTTCACTCATAGTTAGAAAAACTGGTGGCAGATGGCAGCACTACACATAACAAGCGAAATTAAAGCATTAAAGCGAAGCATTAAAGAGAAACAAAAAAATTTCACGTCAGGTTTCCCTACACGTACACGCACATTCCCGCATGTACCGATTCGTTGGGGGTTCCGCGAGGGGGAAGGGTGTAGGCGGGGTGCATGTGTGGTGTAGCAGTAGTAGGTAGGGCCTCCAAAAAATGGCTCGGGGATCCATGATGTTCTTAAGTCAGCCACCTCGTTGAGCAATTTGCCTTTTGTGGCGTTGTATTTGTATGTGTATATTTGTATTTGTATATAAGCAAAACAAAAAAGTAAATAATTAAATAAAAATCTTGAACAGTTCAAACTTCTGTGACGGACAGTGCCGTCTTAATGCATGGGATCGCCCTGGCACGGCCCGGGTGGCCTCAAAAGAATGGGACCTCACAAAAATAAGAACTGATTTAAATTTTCAAGAATTTTCCAGGCAGAGCCGCACAGATATCACTCGGCCCGAGGGCCCATGATGCTCTAGAGACTGCTTTGGATGATGGAGCTGATATTGAAATTAATTTGACTCCCTAAGAAAATCCCAACGCAATCAAATCATCAAGTTTAAGAAGGGAAATAAAAACAAAAAAGTAGCAAAATTAACTTTTGCACTCTAAAGGGCCGTTCAAGTATTACGTCATCATCGATGGGGGGGGGGGAGAGGTGGTTTCCGATCTGCTGACTCTTGATGACAAGGGGGGGGGAGGGGAGGGTTTGGATATTGCTTACGTAATCAACCACCCTTTATGAAAATATGCGTAGGATTCAGAGGGGCAATGAATGAATGAACGCCAGGGTCTCTGCCACCGGACTTATCCCGTTGCCGAGATCTCTTCCAGCCCAGCTTCGTGGCAGAGTCTGGAACAAAGTGAGTGTGCACACCTAACAGTCTGAGTGTGTAGCTAGTGTTGTGTATGATATTTCAGTGCTGCCATCTATACTTCAAATTGTGAGTGAAGTGTAATGATTGAATATTTGTAACGTTGTAGGCCTATTGCTGTCTGTGGCGAGACTTTTTAACGGGGAGATCGGCTCGCATTCGCGCCTTGAAGTTGGGAACCCCAGGGATTCAGAGGGGCAGAGTTGATGACGAAATTTTGCTGACAAGGGGGGCGAGGGGGTCAAAAATGGCTAAAAATTTGCTTACGTAATACTTGAACGGCCCCTAAAGTATCTTCAGGCTTCGCTCCACACATGTGTTGTGAAAGAGAACTAAAAGCAAATCCTAGAAGCAGAATATAGTAACAACATTTTCGTTGGTTATTGAATAAAATCCCTATCACTTACACGGTTTTCCCCCGATTTCTCAAAAGCTTGATTTTTTAAAATTATTCTCTTAAACCTGATGATTAATAATAATTAGTAATTAAAGTTTTATTATTCCATCAGTGAAATAGGGAAGTGTTAAATATGTTTTCGTAACCAAATAATAACGAATTACCATCAAAAATTTAATGGGGGTCGACTTCCAATTAAATCCTCCAATTTTCAATGGTTAGACAGGGATACATTATTTTCGTATTTTTCGAAGGAAAATAGCGCCATTTTATTTTACGTTCAATAATGATTATTTTAAAAATTGCGTTCAATGAAAGGAAAATGTCCTTCTTAAATGATCAATTAACGAATACCTATATGCATTCTCGTGCGTTGAAAAGAATTTCCTTAAGGACTTGGAGGTTGAAGAAAACTTTTCTCCGGCATAAGTGACGCCATTAAAGGAAAAAACTACGTTCCCAGGTAAAAATAAAACTGGAATTGCGCTTCTGGAATTCGAAATATGCTATTTTGTAACTTGAGAGGAGAAAAGGAGGAAAAACTGGGAGGAGAGAGACAAAAATATCTTTTTTCACTCTATTTTTCTCTTCCTGCTTTCTTATTTCCCATTTCTACCACAATATTTTTTATTGCTCCCTAGAAAATTCGTGGAGGAGTTTCTAAAAACGTCGACGTGCAAAAAATATAAAACGAAACAATTTATTGCTATTTTTAAACGATAGAATGGCAAGTCAGGAGTGCGTAAAATCTCTTTTTAACGGAAGTTGTTGTTCCTTTAAATATTGATTATAATAAAAGAAGAGATTTTGACATCAAAATAAATACGTGAGTGGTACGTTTATCTCAAAACAAATTTAAACAAAATAAATTCATAAATTTAGTTCAATGTGGATTCAGTCCGGGGAAATTTACAGTCGAATCCCGTTATAACGAACGAACTTCAAAAGACCGGAGAAATCATTTCGTTATAACGAAATTTCGTTACAAAGGAATTCGAAGTTTTTGCATTGTTCTTATGCAAACGTATCCGGGGGATTAGAAAAGTGATCGTTAAAACGAGATTTTCGCTATAACGCTATTCGACTGTATATTCTATGGTAACTTTTCGTAGTGACCTGTGATGCAGTCGAATCCCGTTTCAACGAATACTGTTATAGCGAAAATCTCGTTGTAGCGAACACTTTTCTAATCCCCCAAATAAGTTTGCGTAGGAGAAATGCAAATACACTCATGTCCATAAATTAAGGATAATTCAGAATCACACGGAAATCGAAATCTAAAGTAAAAATTTCACCTGTAGAATTATCACACACATCTGCAAGAATGATATGCAAATTTCAGGAAGCCACCAGATAATGCCGATAGTACGTCACAATGACGAGAGTGTAAGAGGGGGGTATATAAGGAATGGTGGCAAAGAAGTAAAATTGTTCACAAGAGTTCTGTAAGGCGCTCAGTGCCATAAGCGAATAGTTATGACACAGAGGACGCATGTGGAGGATTTTTTACGTGGTAGAATTATCGGACGCCTGGAATGTGGGCGTAATCAGGTGGAAGTATCCGAGGAACTTGGAATTGCCCAAAGTGTCATCTCTAGGCTTTGGCAACGATTCCAAGATAACGGAAATGTCAGTAGACGTTACAGTACAGGTCGCCCCCGAGTTACAACGCCGAATGAAGACCGGTATTTGGCAGTAACTGCCAAAAGAAGCAGACGGAGCACAGCATCCGACCTGTCTCGTCAGTTATCTGCAGCCACGGGTACCACAGTTTCAACGCAAACCGTGTGCAAACGTTTGGGAGATATTGGTCTATATGCTCGCAGGCCTGTCAGATGTATTCCGCTCACGGCAACTCACTGTCGGCAGCGATTAGCCTGGAGTAGAGAACATGCAATGTGGACATCGTCACAGTGGGCTTGTGTGATGTTTTCCGACGAGTCCAGGTTTAGCTTGCAGTCTGATTCACGTCGGACTTTCATATGGGGAACGCCAGGTACCCGTTACCACCAAGACAACATCGTTGAACGACACCGTTACGGTGGTGCAGCATTGCTCGTTTGGGGTGGAATTATACTGGGTTCCAGAACAGATCTGCATGTTCAAACCGGAACCATGAAAGCCCAAATTTATCGGGACATCATTCTGGAACAACATGTACGTTTGTTTAGGGGTGCCATGGACACAGAATTTATGTTTATGGATGACAACGCCCGTCCTCACCGAGCAAACATCGTAAACGAATGCCTTGAATCTGAGGATATAACCCGTATGGAATGGCCAGCATTCTCACCTGACTTGACTCCGAGAGAGCATGCGTGGGACATGCTTGGCCGACGAGTTGCAGCCCGTCAACCACCTCCTACATGTGTACCGGAACTTCGGAGAGCATTGCTTGCTGAGTGGAGTGATCTTCCCCAAGATCAGATCGATAATTTGATACTCAGCATGCCTAGGCGTTGTACGGACTGTATTTCATCGCACGGGAGACGTACAATGTATTAACCTTCATACCAACCATGTAATAGTAAGTTTTTGTAAAGGAGATATTTATTACAATTGCTCCAGGGAGCAAAAATCGTAGTTTTAATGAATGGTATCATCTATACACCATCGTTTTTGTTCTTTATCTTTTGTTTAATAAATGGGCTTTATGAATAAGTAACGTTTGTTTTGTTTCTGAACCTTTATTTGCCGGAGCTGGCATTATCCTCAATTTATGGGCATGAGTGTACTTCGAATTCCTTTATAACGGGATTTGACTGTAATTGGTTAATATTGTCATTGATTTTTCTTTTAGAATCAGACGATACAAGGGATTTCTAGTAGAACTTCTAATCTTTGAAATGCGATGACTTAAATAAATAGATAGATTAATGGGAAAGCCTGGAATTTCCAACATACGCCGTTTTGTGGAATTACCTAATGGATGACACCACAATCCTTTAAACTACGGCGTTGTCTTTTGCAAACATGGGTCAGGTCACATTGGGATGTATTCAAAACGGTCACCTTTCCTAACAATGGTATGGCGAAAGTGTGAAGAGTGAAGTCTGAAGCCACTTTCCTTGAAATGAGTACTTTGTTAAACGCACTGTCGTGTAATTTCAAATGCGGTGGTGTGAGAAATTATTTGCAGATTTTGCCGATATATGGCGCCACGGTTTCGTTAACGCGTCTTTTAAACAGTACGCGAAGTTTTCCTTCGCAAACATGGGTCAAATCACATTACGATGGTTTCGAAACGAGCGCATTGCCTCACAAGGGCATTGCAAAAGTGTAGTTTAAAGCCACTTTGTTGCAATGTACCTACCACTACTACTACTACTACTATTTAACCGCACAATCCACCTCGTGCACATTCCTTTGAGGAATTTCTAACGAATCGGTAAATGTAGGAATGTGTGTTATGAGTGTATGTGTAGCCCTAACGTATTTATGTTGTCTGAGTTGCGCTTGTTTTGCGTTCTACTGGTGCTGTCGTTTGTCTTCAATATTTCGGAGTGAAGATCTTAAATGCTCAATATTTCTTCTCACAGATGAGAGCAGATACAGCGTTTGAGGAATCTTACCTTAAACAATGACCTAATGACCTTCATACAAACCAACTCCCCCAATATGAAATTGACCTGGCGCCAACTATGAGTTAAAATATTACTAATACAATTTCGTCTTTCTATCTGTCACTTTATCCAAGTTATGTCATTTCAAAGTCAGGAAGACTTTTCTGAAACAAACAGAAAGGTAGCTTGTTCGTTATACCAATGCTCTGTAGTTGACTGGATGGCCACTGTGCGGTCGTGTGGGCATCGTGCTGGACTCTCGTGCTGGTCGGCTGAAGTTGGGTTTTCCAGCTTCGAGGCACGAATGTGTGCGTGTGCGTGTGTGTGTGTGTGTGTGTGTGTGTGTGTGTGTGTGTGTGTGTGTGTGTGTGTGTGTGTGTGTGTGAGCTGGTCTCCCATTTGAAAAAGTCTCTCCGACTCTCTTCGAGAGCAGGCAGGCCTACAGCACGATACTGACAAAACATGGAAATTCAAGCATTTCCATTCTTACTTCAGAAAAATAGACTGAGGCAGTAAGTTGGCAAATAATTAGTGAAACGCTTTTGAAGTAGAAGTAGGAAGTAATCGTAGAGCATGGGAGAATAAGTTTCGTGGGTTTAGCTTGATAAAAATTTTGATCATTTAGATTAAACTTTGCATGTTGAAAATCGCAACTGTCATGGCGGTCTGTTTGTCACGTACTTGATAATCAAATAACTGAGCAAAAAAAAGCGGTATTTGGAGTATCGCAAATAGTTTCATTGGATACAGGAATGTTTACCATTTGGTACTAATTTGGTGCAAATCGGATGAGTGGTTGATTTTTTGTATTTTAGAGTAATTCCCTCTGCTCGGAGAATGTTTTTTCCGCTGTTACGGTGACGTCACTAACCTGGGCTTACTAGATAGAATGTGGCGTGAGTTGCGCTGAATATACATGGGAACGGTACACAACAAATATAAATAAACACGAGCAACTTTTGACGTTATATTTTGGATATTAGTAGCAATGAGTTTTATTTTGGTGTTTTTAGTGAGGGCTCACATCAAAAAGAAACACGGTTTTTGTTTTTTGTAGTGGATAGGTACAGATGTATTGGACGAAGTTTGTGAATGCAGATATTTTTTATAGTAGTAGTCAAAATGTTAAGGACCAAACTATTGGTTTAACATAAAATTTAATTGTCAGTTATAGATTGAGAAATCGTGTTAAACGAGGATTAAGCAACTCCAATAGGGTAATTGAGAATATTGAAAGTGATCGACAAAATATTGACCCACTTAAAAGATTGAGTGTTGGAAATACTTTCAGGATATCTCTGTTTTGATAGGACAACATTGCTAAGGTGTGTAATATTACTGAACACAAATACATTCGGGTGACCCCCCCACCCATTCTGAAAACGTCTCCTTCGTAGTGCAATGATATCCAAGATCGCGAGTGAAGGAAATTCGCATCATCAAGATGGAGTGACTGACGTTGAAGAAACGAGTAAGAAGACATATCATTTCTACCGCTACGTACATGCTTTTGGATATACCAATATCAAGTGATTTCCAGTGCACCAGTACACGCGAGTGCTTATTGAATATTTAAAGTAGTGCACAGTGTTAGTGTGCGCAAGCGAGAGAGCAGATTTATAACACAGGAACAAATAAAAAAATGAAGGGTCATAACAGCTTACCTACGAACCCATTGGAAACGCCACGCTCGAGAACTGTGAATCCTTAATGAAAGACTCTATAATGGCGAGAATCGATAAAACAAAAGAGAATGTACACACAAGGAGGGTGACATTTTCAACAACTAAGCTCAGAAATTAGCTCAGGAAAGTGCAGCCCACCTGAATCGGCTTCGTTATCGGCTTGCTCCGAAGTAAGAGAGACCTCTCCGGGGTATGAAATACTTGGACTACTGAACGGGGACAGGTGTGCCGAAAACAAACTGGAAGGAGAAATGCGAAGTGATAAAACCCTATTGAAATGGAAGAGGAACAAGAGAACGACAAACCATTTGGTATAGATCCAGCTAATAATCTGTGGGAATTCCTTACAGAAACAACAGGTAACAAGCCCAAAGTCAAACCAAAGATCCCTAAAGAAACTCAAACCCTTGCAAAACAACTCGTCTTTGAAATTATAGACATGGTATCATAACATTCGAAGATGGAAAAACAACTCAACAACAAACAGATCACTCGAAGGAAACAAAGCTCAGAGCAGGCTGAAAAGATCATCTCAACGTAAAAAATTCGAGTATTACAAAGATGTTGACGTCCAAACGGAAGGAAATGAGGAAAAAAAGTGAAATAAATCTCCACAACAAACAGATAAGATAGAGGAAGGAAAAAAGACGAAAGCGACAAGAGGGACAGAAAAAGCAACCCAAACAGAAGAAGCGTAAAAAGAAAGATGCAGAAAAACACCATATAGATTAATAAGTGTAAAAAGAGAGGCAATACCAACTGTGGCAGAAAAACGGCAAAACAACGCCTACGAAGGGCAGCCCTTACCAAACAAGGAAAGAGAAAAGATGTCTATTATCAAAGAAAAAAACCAATAGTGGCAAAGTAACAGTAAGAGATAGAAAAAATAAACGAGAAAAGAATTTTGCCAAGAGGAAGCAGAGAATAACGTAAATGGTGACACAACAGAGGAAATAGCAGAGCAAGCGAACGTAAAGAAACAAAGAATAATTGCCAAAAACAAAGAAACAAGAGTTAATCTTTCAAATGGAACCTAGATGGAGGAGAGAGCGACCAACAGCATCGACAAGAAATAGTCAAAGGACAATGGTAGCCCCACAGAGTAGAGATGATCAACCTACAAAAATATCCCGCTCTTTTTCAGAAACTATGAAAGGGGGAATAATATTCATAGCGCTTCTATATCCCAGACAACAGGAAAACAAATACGCTGTTCCGGAAGATATCGAGTACAATAAAAATAAATTGCACTTAAAGGGTAAAATACTTCCAATACGTTCGATTCAAAAAGGACAAGCAGTGGACATGGACAAAGAATAAGATTCAAAAGCACTTATAGACAAAATAGACGAAATACCAGAACTGAACGAGACTTGCAGAACAACCGATTCCTGAACGACTGAAAGAAATAACAATGAATATATTCAGAGATAGGAAAGTGAAGATGAATTCGGACGAAGGACGAGTGTACAACGAACAAACAAAAGGCTGTCCACAAGGGTCGTGCTCGGGACTCTTTCTGTGGAATCTGGTGATGGATGAGCTCCTTAAACCATGGCCAACGGACGTGAGGGTCCAGGCCTACGCCGATGACATCATTGTGCAAATCTCACACCCCACAGTAGAAGGAGTAGCAAGAAGAGACGAGGAAGCATTAAAACTAATATACGAATGGCTAAGGAAACACAAACTGCGAATTTCGCTACCAAAAACGCGTTTTCTCTGGCTGTCACAAAAAAGACGTCCATCGATTCATCTGCTAAATGGTTTTATTAAAAGAACAACAGTCTTGACCTATGTCCTGACCTCGAAGCTGGGCTGGAAGAGATCTCGGCAACGGGATAAGTCCAGTGGCAAAGTTCTGGAGTTCAGTCATTCAGTCCTCACCTATGTATGGGTGCATATGGATGAAGACCTGAACTGGTGCAGCCATCTAGACAGACAAGTGAACAGAGTGCACAGATTGCAACACAACCTACAGAGATTGGCAGGTTCACGATGGGGACTGCAGCAAAAACGGAGAAGGTCACTTTACATCACAATAGCAGAACTTATTTACGGGTGTGGAACAGCCATATGGTATAAGAACCCAACAGAAACGCTGAAGAAAGAGGTGAATTCAGCTCAAAGAGGGATGTTAATCTATATCACCGGCGCATACAGAACCACCCCGACAAATGCTCTTTAGATTGTGACTAGATTGCTACCACTATCACTACGGCTAGAAGTGGAGGCAAAATCAACATTACTAACAAGAATGAGGCAATTAATACGAACTGGTGAAAACACATTACGACGAGGGGATTACCAGACCAAAGAGAAGGGATGGACATGTCATTTAGCAAAGCATCTGACAGAAAAGCAAATCGTGACCAAACAGATAGACCCTGAACACCATAGAATTTACACTGACGGTTCATGCACACTCGATGGGTCAGCAGCTGCACATGTAGAGGTCCAAGGGCATACTGTAATCAGCAAATGATCAGCCAAACTAAACAACAGCGTATTTCAAGCCAAACTCCTTGCAATAATGAAAGCGACGGAAGCAACAACACAAAGTAAGAAACCGACTATAATTTGCTCCGACAGCTTGTCCAGTCTTCAAGCCCTAAAAGATCCAATATCCTGTCACCAGATGGTGAGACCAACTAGAAGTCTCCTCCAAAAGAACCCGCAAGTAAGACTCATGTGGGCCAAAGCACATGCCGGAGTGTGGGGAAACGAACGAGCCGACAGGGAGGCAAAAAACGCAACAACGGAAGGAGAACTACTTGAACCACCTTTAGTTTCCCATCTCAGTTGCAAAAATCACACTGAAAAGGAATATGAATGTTAAATGGCAACGTAGATGGGTCGACGACAGAGAACCAGGCCGAGCAATACACGACCTCATCCCGACAGTTGACATGAGATGCAAAAACTGGCGCAGAACAACACTGGTGTTCATGTCAAACCACGGGCCGTTCCCAGCATACCTCCATCGCTTCAAGATTAGTAAAAACAACAAACGCACCTGCGGTGCAGTGGGAGATGCTATGCATTACGCAGTGCACTGCCCGGAAACTGCTCCCATGCATTTAGGAGGCTACACCGATCGAAGCCTGGTGCTGTGGAAGAAACAGTTGCTTCAAAACTGCCACGCAACCGGACGTTGTGTTCCACTTGTTGAGTTCGTGGAGAAGAATCTTCAATTTCTGCACAACAAATGCAAAGCAAGCGAGAAACAAGTAACAATGTCCGGCCAGTTGAACCAAGGTGATCAGAGAGACTGCGGCTGAAACAACAGTCAGCCTCACACGCTTAAGAAAGCAAAGGACTTTTTATTTATCAAAGTGTTTTTTTTTATTTTTGTTATGTAATATTTTGTTTTGTTTCTGATGTTGAGTGTGATAAACAATGACGAAAGAATTTCAATCTGTTTTTCTGTTTGAATTATTGTTTGAAAATGTGTTTTATTGTCATGTAAATAATGTATATTTTCTACGTAGATAATAAAGCACCCGACACTGTCCAGCCCCTTAACCGGAGCAATGGCTTAAGTTGGCATTTGTAGATAGAGCCTGGGCTGCGAACGGCCTAAAAGGAAAAACAAACACAGCCTGTTGTGTCGAACAAATCCTGCAATCATTTGTCTTTGTCTACTTTCTGTGCTACACGCAGGCTGTGTCGTAATCATGCTGTCAAATAAATGTTTTTTTATACTTATTGGCTTTCTTTGTCCCACTCGACGACACACCCTTCATAAGTATTTTCTTGCGATTTTCACCGACTAAACGTGGTTTGTGATACCGTGTTCTATGGCAATTTTTGTTCCTCTTGATGTCTAATATAACTGTTATATTTCTAAGCGTTTCTTTCTCCTTCTAGATGGCACCACACCCCCCTGGGTCTAGGGGTCTGGAGGTAGCGATTAGTTTTGGTTTTAAAACCGTTTTTTTATTGTTGTTGCTTGGCGACGAAAACGAAGCGGTCGCCCTTTTTTTCTCTTCTCCGGTTTTCGTTGCTGCAACTGTTTTGGAAAGCGGAAAAGGTGCTTTATATTTTTTGTGAACGTATATGTTATTATTTAGTGTCAAAGCATATTAAACGAGATATTTCAAGGAAGTATGAGTTCTCTTGATGAATCCTTTACTCAATAGAGTCAACTTCAGCTGGAGAAAAATGTCCTCTCTACTTTTTCTTTTTGTTCTGAAGGAGCACAACCGAGAAAATCTCAACAATCTTAAAAAATGGTTGTTTTTCTTAAGTTTATTAGTAAATTAATATCTCGCCCCAGACAGTCTCTGGCCTTACCGAGTTAATTTTATGTGGATTATCACATAAAAAACACCCTACTGAGTTTGTTGCCACTTCAAGGCAACACCCTGTATATTTCCGTTTTTTTCTCTCTCTATTCTCTGACAGGTTTTGCTCGTACTGTATAGGCGGAAGTTCATAGGGCTGAGTCAACACCTTCTACAGTAGAAAGCCTCCGCGCGAAACTCGTGATGTCACTGAAGTCGTCCATTTTACCTATACTCATTGAACATACTGCAAAAAAAAAGGTAAAGGTTTCGCATACGTCGCCTGCTGTATCCAATGGTTACAGGTGAAATGGATGACTTCAGTGTCGTTAAAGCTTCGCGCGTAGGCTTTCTGCTATAGAAGGTGTAGGCTGTGCAGTGATAATGTGTCTGGCTCCAATGACAGCATGTACGTGATTTTGTGTTCGAACCCAGATTTGCGTTTGAATTTTCAATCTGTGAGTTTGATTGCGATCTGTCTTTCACAAAATAAAACTGGAAAAAAAGGGAATTTGTTTTTACGCAGTAAGAGAAACATTTTTCCTACTATTTCCATAGCCAAAGAGTAATTAATGCTGAAGATTCCCTTCCGTAAATGAATAAGACTGATATACAAAGATAAAGCAACGTCGGTAGATCCAAAGATTGCTAGAGAACAGCTACACGCGTTTCGGCACTATATCAAGTTCCTTCTTCAGTAGCTAAGGAAAAAATAGAAGGATTTTTTCCCACTGATTCTCAAGAAGATGTTATCTGTGCCAAAGTTCAATCAAAAGTGATGTTATCGATATTATTTACCGTCACCGGCTAATTAACTCTCCAAACGGCCGTCTTCACCAACAAACTGCAATCGCAAGTGAAAGGATTGAAGATCGAAACGCATTGGTTAAATTAAGGATTTTAACCAATCTGTGTCGATCGGTCATCCTTTTACTTGCGATTGTAGTTTGAACTCTGTCGGTGAATACGGCCTTAAGCGGCACATCAGAAATTACTAAATTCTCTAAAAAATTCCATATATCTTATTCAATGAAGTAATTAGACTTTCTTTTCGATTTTCAGTAGGTGCAAAAGTCATTGAGACAGATCCGTGATCTGGTTATGAGGAGGAGTAGGTGCAAAGTAGGGGGAAAGGGGCATAGGTAAAAGTTTTACATTGAAAAATCAACTTTTCGAAATATCTTGCTTGCCGATGCCATAATAAGAGGCCTTTAAGGAGACGAGATATCTCGACGATACCGCTTAAAGTGTTTTTAAAAATACCAAATAGGAAAAGTTGGGATTGCGGTAAAACTTTCTTTTATAAGATGTGATTACCGTTGATGAATTCTTTGACGTACCAGCCTTGAAATCATGGACTAATGATTCGTGCATTTAAAAAGATGTTTTAAATTTAAATTGGTCATATATGGTTTGTATGTGTATCGCAATAAACTACTTAACCGCAAATACACCTCGTACACGTTCCTCTACGAAATTTCTAACGAATTGGTACACGCCGGAATGTGTGATCTGAGTGTGTGTGTGGCCATGTTGTCAGAGTTCTGCTTTTTTCGTGTTCTTGCTAGTGCTGGCATCTGTCTTCCATATTTTCAAGTGCAGATGGTGTAGAAATATAGTGTCATTTTAAAAGTGACTCCATCTTTCAAATGGTATTTATTGATCACCGATGACATAGCCTACTGTATGTCGCTACTAAAATATGCTATAATAATTTTGAATTACCCGCATAATTCAGTTCATACATCCTAGAAGACGAATTATTCTCTCTGAACATACGTTTATATTAAACCAGGGACGCACATACACCTGCTGTAATAAACGATTTGGAGGCATTCTGTTCGTCATTTGCGTATCTTTTCTTTGTTTGTGTTTGTCAGTGCCACCTATCGGCTGTTTTTTCGTTTTTTTTCCTGTATTAAAAAAAATTCTCGTGACCTAGCGATGCTAACCCAGCAAACCGTGTTTTATTTCGGTTATTCTTCCGCTTTTTTGTGAATTTTTAAAGTTTCTACGGACTTTTTGCCCACCCTGCATATATATATTTGGCCAACCTTACTTATTTAATAAAAATACGGGATATCACCAAAACAAGTTGCCAAGGCAAGTGAAGTTCCCATTTAAAGGCATAAAATTGTCAAAGGCGAGCAAAGTTGCAAATTGCATCCGAGAACTTGTCAAAGGCTAGTAAACTTGACTGCAACAGCCAACAAAAATTGTCAAACGTAAGTAAAGTTGCCAACTATCGCTGAAAAATCATCAATCGCAGAGAATGATGAGTACTGTAAGTCAAAATTCGATAAATAACGTACGCGTTTGACAAATATGCGAGATGAATGTATTTATATGGCAATAAATGTTCGTGATAATTAGAAGTACTAATTATCATAATATAATTTATAAGTCATGAAAATAATCTGAATTGTTGACTTCAAAAACTCAAGTAAGATTCCTTGAAAAAAAAAATAGGGAATAAACGGGACATTTTTCATAAAAAAATTTAAACGGCCAAAATTACGGGAATATCCCGTAAAAAACGGACATATAGTCACTCTTTATATACAAGTTTCTGGCTTCCGGGTGGTAGAAATGTTGCATATCTGGTCTGCGGATTGAAAAGGCTGTGTACCCCCCGTGTATTGCACTGTTATATTACATCATTTATATGTGTTCGCGGATGTATCAAGGTCATATTATAAGTAGGGTTCAGATTTTTATGGCGTAAAAACATGAAAATGTGACCTTATAATTTTCTCCATTGCATTAATTCTGCAGCTTCATCTTTTCTTATTGGTTTTTATAGTATTAAATTTAAAAAGAGAAACATATTATATTAGATGCATGAGTTTACCTGATTAAGAAGTTTGAACTTTTTTTAACTGGTAATTTTACCACACACCAACTCTGCTGGTCATATCGCCATACAGCAACATTCTACTAATAGATTTGGGTGGGAAATGAAAGAGCCATCTATCGGTGGTCTCCTCAAGCTCGATAGGTAAAAATAAAATTTGTTATCTCTATGATCTGCCCCCGGGGATCGAATCAATACTTTCCCGGACCATGACGTTAACCTTCATTGTGAAAGGCGAGCACCTTACCACAGCACACTACTCGGGAACAATTGTATTAACTCGATTTCTCTCACAACATTCAAATGAAAACCTCGCAACTTTATGTGATTACTCATGGCCTACCACACGGGTGGGACTGACAGAGCTCCAGCCCTGGAGCCCGGGGTGATTCTCATTATTTTTTTCGTTTTTCCCACGCTATAAATCCATTATAAAAGGGGTCCCATGAAAAGTCTTGTCGGGGGCCCGCCAAAGGTCTCAGCCTATGATCCCTGCTCCAGGATATATGCGGGGCCATGTAATTACTATCCTTCCAGAAGGTTTCAAAATTGCACCCAATTATAGGATTTTTTTTTTTCAAATGTTCAAAAACTGCTGTCATTTTGTTTCTTCGAAGAAAAATTTGAAGAAATCAATATTTTGGCAAAGATCTTTTAAAAATTTACAAAGAAGTAATATTTGAAAACGCCTTGTCAGAAAGCGGACGTCTGGTTTTATCACTGATTCTATTTCTTTAGCTGAACTGAAATGTTGTTGCACATCAAATCGCTTTTGTGCTGAAACTTCACATATTTTACAAAATAAAATACAAGTAAAATGCTTAAAACGATACTCAAGGAACCGGAGAAATGTATCTTTATAAAAGAGTTATCGTTATAGATAGAAAGTATTTACACTACTTCTGTCCAGGCTGCAGAACAAACTATTGGGCCCCTCAAATTCGAAAAAGTGTAAAGTGTTGAAGTTCTCAGAGAGCCCAGGACGCGCGCTGAATACTCAACTTTGGACAGAGCCTGAACTAGACAGGAAGACAAAGGGGACAATTGTTCCAGGCAGACTTTGAGAGGATGGCAAATTTTAGGAACAAGAATTGCTAAAAGATTTTCCTTCTAACCTAAAAACACTGGTATAGAGGTCTAAATTGATAGAGGCAGTAGCAAAACAAAGTTAGTTTGTTTTGACAAGAATCCTAGTTACGGTCCAGACTTTAGATACGATGAAAACGCATCGAGCTCAAAAATTTCCTTTATCCAAATGAAAGATATATTTTGCACATATTTGGCATGACATTCGTGGTTCCCTTTCAGAAAATATAGCAAGCGGCCATCCTCGGAAATAAAAAACAAGGTTACGGTGAGAAGCAAACTTTTTTCCTTCATTTTGCGCAAAATGAAAATAACAAATACAAATACAAGACCACAACAGGCAAAATGCCCTACGAGGTGGTTGAGAAAAAGATGATCATAACAAATATGGATGTCATATATTTCAAAAATACAGCAACCCAGATAAAAACTAAAATTGTAAACAATATATACACATGATAAAATATTATACAGTGCCCATAAAGAATACTTATGGTTGTCTAATTCTGAGAATGGATCGAGCTTTTCGATTTACCCCAACATGTTTACCGTACTTCTTTTTAAACGTGTCAATTGTGATACAATTTACTACCTCCGGGGGTAAGCTATTCCATTTGTTAACAACCCTATTTGAGAAAAATTCCCTGCGACACCATAGCCTTGCATTGTCCCTCACCAATCGATACTGGTGTCCCCTTGTAAAAGCAGTCGATTGGCGGTGTACTAAAAGTTCATGGTCCATCCTATCAATTCCATTGAAAATTTTGAACACTTCGATCATATCTCCTCGACACCTGCGTTCATCCAATGTAAACATGTTCAAAAAATGAAGTCTCTCTTCATAACTCAAGCCCTGTGTGCCAATAAGGACACGTGTAGCTCTTCTCTGCACCCTTTCAACCAAGTCTATGTCCCTCTGTAGGTATGGTCTCCAAAACCAGTCCAGGACGAACTAAGCCTCGAAAAAGCGGAGGAATGACTTTAGGAGAACGCGAAGAGACCTTTTTGAAAATAAAACCGAGCATTCTATTTGCTTTTTTGGACCACCGCTGAACAATGTTCAGGACGAACATTTGGTTTAGGTTTAAAAAACAAAAGAGTAAGGCAAATCCATTGTAGATACATAATGTGTCTCGGAAGAAAATGGCTGCAGATTCAGTTTCTTGGTGATAAATGACCGAAAAAATTGGCAAATTGCTTGAAAAATTCTTAAAATATGACCGATAGCTCAAATAAGCCTTAAATACGACTTGTTATAGAAAAGTATGGCATGTCATAAAAATCCGAGCCCTAATTATAAGGTTATTTATTACACGCTTAAAATCTTTCATAATAGCTTTTGAATCCACCACAAAATCCACTTTTTTGGAACTTCTTCTTGGATGTATTCTAAGTACATACTCCTCTCTGAACACAAGCTAAAGTATTTCATCATCATTCACCGAGGAAAAATAATTACGTCCTTTTTTATTTATATCCGAGCTTATTACACGCATATTGCGTCGGCCGTTATTCACAAATCCAATGAAGAAGCAGTTTACGTATCGCACTGGAAGTTCGAGCAGCTATAAAACCACGGATTGTTCGTTTCTGAAAGTGTGCTCTTCCGCTGCAGTTTCTGGAAAATTGATCTTTTCTGGATCCTAGAAAGAGACGGAGAGAGAATCTCCGGAAATTAGGTCATTTCACTCCGCGAATTTCACGGGTGAGGAGAATATTTCCGGGACAAGTATTCCATTTAGTATGATGATGAGTACATCGCGGTTTTCCGTTGAATGTTCGGTGCGGCGCAGTAATTGTATTTTGTGTGATGTTTCATTCATTCCCTTCCTATTCTTAGCAGAGTTCGTAATCGTGCGTAAAGAGTGTGAAGAAAATATTTGAAATGCGGTAAATAATACATTGCTCCGCAATGCTCTCGCGCGAGCGATAGTCATAAATAGGAGTTAGAAAATTCATAAAAGTTGAAGGAATCGGTACATTTGAATTCAGAGTTTGGGCGAAAAAATTATTTCCACGAAGAGGGATTTTTTTGGGACTAAAATCAGTTCCAATTTTCGTCGATACAGGGCGTTGCATGGAAGCAAATGAGATAATTCAGTTTCCGAAACGTTCGTAAAATTTCCGTCTTGATTCATTCGTGACTGACGTAAAAATACTTCACCGATAGTGCTTTATCCACCAATATCAGCATAACAATGAAAATCCTACGTAGGCGCCAAGTAACTGGGAAATTCAGAAAGGGGCTGTTAACCATTTTATACGATTCTAATTTGCACATTCCTAGAAACTTGATTTCGGTCGCGACCTCTGTAGAAATAAATTTGAATTAAACATTTTTTTCGTTACCAATAAAAAAAATCTTCGTGAGAATCACTTTTTCGCAAACTGCGTTCAAAAATATGTCAATTCCTTCTATTTTTCCTCTGAATTTTTGAACTATTTTCTAATTTATGGGACACACTGTATATCGCCTTCTGAATATTCAAGCGTTTGTTCAAAACCGAATGACACATGTTTTTTATTATTAATCATCTACTCTAAATCAAGGCTTACCCTTTCATTACGGAGTATATTCAATATTCCACAAGCTTTGTAAATCGCTTACGACATTGGATGTCTGTCTTAGGTTTCTTGTCATTCCATTTGTATAATACGCATGTAGTGTCCAACAGACCCCCATTTTCTATACATAATAAGGATTCAGGGTTCATCGTCTCGACTCCCGCACGTGAGCATCATTTCTTCAGCATCTGAGTTTAAAGAATGTATTATCTTCAATGTGCTGTTAAATAGCATGTCTGAGTTTATTGAGCAGCTGAGACTGAAAGTGGCTGAAAGTGCGCGAGTAACGAGCGACGTTTGAGAACGTTTATTCGAACATTAACAGGGAAGTGCATTATGCAATGAGAACTGTAGTAAAATATAAGAGAGCAGTGTTTTATATGAAGAAGTCGGTAGTGAGATTTTGATGTATTGATGCTCAATAAAATTCGCTCTTATCGTGAAAAACACCCGAAATACTGCCGCGGCCATCGCTGAAATGTAATACATGTACCTACTAACGATTCGTCTTTTGTAATGATTATTGTAGAAATACAGTCGGCCTCGCTTAATCAGGTCACAAATGAACGGATTCCCCCCTTAAATGGATAAAATTCTCTGGAACCACAATTTTTCAATTCCACAACTGAATAGAAATTTTTTTTCGGTGGTAAGAAAAATTCTTTTCAAACACATTCATTCGCAAAGAGTGAAGATGAGGTATAAAGTTCCGCGTTTAATACAATTATCCGATACACGCGCAACATTAAATATTTATGATCCATTATGTGCATCACACATGAAAATCTGTTGCCAGTTAAGACTGATGAAAAACCCGTGTCTAATCTCTGTCCCGAAAATCATTTGATAATTCATTTTCTTTTTTCAATTGATCTCCGTTCAATCCACATAAATAGAGCGCTAACTTTCTCAAACAAATTAAAAATTAGAAACGTTTACGAACGCTATATCGCTTTATGCAATGTATTCAAATTAAGTAGATGCAAAAAGAAAGGTTTTGAGTTTTTGCAACCAATTAAAAGTTTCGGGTGCAATAAAAAACAAGATAAACTAACGCAGAAATTTTCCAAGACTATAAGAATTTCTTTAGCTCAGCTGTCAAACATTAATAAATGTTATGGCGGAATATTGACGAAACAACGGAATCTTGGTCTGAGAACAGGAGAGAAAATCGTATTTCGTTGCTGTAGGCCAGTGATTCCCCAATGTGGGAGTTAACGCCCCCTCGGAGGGAATGGAATGTTTCAGGGGAGCGGTAGACGCTACGGGTATAACATAGGAGCCTATGGGTTAGTTTGCGTTGGGGGAAGGAGGGAGCGATGGGACAAACATGTTGGGAAACTCTTCTGCAGACCAGAGTTTCCCAAACATTTTGGTTCAATCACCATCGTAAATTTTTTCTCTTGTCACCCCCCCCCCCCCCAAGTGAACCTATAGGATCCTATGTTAAATCCGTAGCTTCTATCGCCAACCTAGACCATTCCATCGCCCACCGGGGGCGATACTGCCCACTTTGGGAAACACTGCTGTAGACCAAGCTGTATTAGTGATTGCATGCGAAAAGAACAAAAAATCATTAATCAACTGTGCCATGATTATGCAAAAAAAAAAGGAAAAATCGCTGAAATTTTCGAAAACTGTTAAAATTATTTATTTTTCCGCTTGAAAAAAATGGATTAGTTATTCCTATAGCAGTGAGAAGCATAACAGTTTGATGTTTAAAACATTCCATAGTCTATATATAAGACGTTTTATATACAAACTATATTAACGATGTGGAACGACAAAATTCTCTCAATTCTTACCGTGCATAATTGAATACCCCGCTTAATCAAACATTATGTGCCTGAACCGTTGATATTCGTTTGAGGCTGCGCACATACCGGGACGAAAAAGGAAAAAATCGCATAGGGGTGAGGGAAGAGATGTCTGCACATAGAAAGGAGGGGGGGGGGGATACATAAAATGACGGATGGGGTTCTAAAATGTAAGGGTGCGATGATGATGATGATCACTCTGCAGAAGCTCTTCTTTTGTTTAAGAGAAAAAGAAAGAGTATGGGGAAAACTGACCAATCATCAGATTGAGGTGAAAACAATTTTGTTTGCTCAAGTCCCGCAACTAGTGAAATTGCCTCTCTCTCTCTCCTTTGTCTCGCTACTCGAGTATGTGCGGTGTAGAAAAAACCAGAACAATACAACACTGTTTTCGTCGCTAATCTCTATTAATGCACTTCCCCGTACCTTTTGGTCGCCTCACTATGTGCGTGGACTAAGCGGGGCCGAATGTTATGAAAGTATCCCATTAAAAACACTTTCATAAAAGTACTCTCCGGAATTTCTGTGATAATGTAATTCCTATTCAGGTGCCAACTTTTCCCTTCCGAAATATATGGAATCAGGGGTCCCAAAAAGTGTTTAGTATCTCCAACTGGTGAACATATGGTAATGTATCAAACTAGCGCGTCATTGGTGAATCACGGAAGCATCTCACAAGCAATTACAGCAAACATTTAGCGATTCTTTTATCATTCAATTTTCATTGAACGTTTTTGGCTAGTTTCTGCGAATGTTTGGCGTGGAGCACCGGTAGAAAGTTTCGTGAACGGCATGTTTTGCAATCACCGTTTCATTGCAGTCGCTATAGTCGAGTTATTGCTGCGTATCGAGTCCGAGTCCGATGAGTCCGCATAGTTGTCTGCGGTAGAAGCCGTGGGTTTATAAATTCAAAATCCTAGTAACATTTAAATCTGGACGTTAATGGAATGCCGTTTTAAATGGTATCCCTGACAGCAAACGATAAGGATCGGCGCCATGCTTTCGGGAAATCTCTACGCAGTCGTCGAGAAATCTGCTCCATCCTCTATAACGTGGAATTTAATAAACCGGCAATAACAACTGCGACGGCCGCACAAGCGACACGATCGTCTTCGGATGTTTCGGTAGATGAGACATAACGATGCGATTCATTTAGCGACTAGTGTGTCTCAGCATGTATAGCCAGCCTACATACACAGATGACGGCGACGGATCTCCGCTTCTCGGATAAATTTCGGAGAGATTTTTCTTTTCGGTTTACGATTCGAATCGAAATCCTAGAGGGAGAAGAATGAGGACGTAACAAAAGAAAACATGTTCGATACGAAAACTATCGTTAATTTCGATTTTTTTTCGCTCCTCTCAAGACTTTCTTGGCATCCGATTTATTCTTTTGCTATCGGATTCCTTCCCCTTATTCTATCTAATTTTCTCTTTTATAGGTCGTTGAAGGAATTTCTCGGCGTCATTATGGGAACTAAGAATCAGGGCGACTGAGGGCTGAGAAAAAGAAGATCTGTGATTAGGCACCGGTTCCTCCTCCAGATATACTGCATTAGCTATAAAAATGCCAGCGCAGAGTAATGACTACAGGGTAGTCGTATTCGGAACCGGAGGCGTGGGAAAAAGCTCCTTGGTGTTGAGGTTCGTCAAGGGCACCTTCAGTGACACATACGTGCCTACGATAGAAGACACCTACAGACAGGTGAGCATCATTTATACAAGTTCTTAGAAACCCTTGAACCGTTGATCCTAGAGACGTAACTCTAACTAGGAAAAAGAATCAAAACTGCGTATGTGTCTTACAAGGCTGACCTACTAAGAGCTGTGCGAAAGGTAATTAACTACAGAACCCTCGTGCCCTTCATCATACAGTGAAACTGCGATTTTTACTCTGCCGACCAAGGAAAAAAATATCGTTGTAGAGGGATTATCGTTATATATATCGAGAGGCAGCAGTTTACCGTTAGAGTATAGACATTTCTGAACAAAACCTGAAAAAATATTATTGTAGTAGGATTTCATTTATCGCTTTATCGAATATCGTTGTAGTGAGTTTTCACTCTATTGCCGGAGGGCGGACTCCATAGACTTCGTCTTATTGGCACAAAGGGTCAGGGCAACGCAATAGGCTAAGGACTCCCTGTACTCAGAGAATCGTGTAAAAATTCAATTTTATTTCAGCGCATATATAAAGCCCGATTGATTATGCTTGTTTAGTGATACACGTTCTAATCAGAAAATATTCTCTAATATAACCACAGTTCAAAGGTTAAAGGTGTCTAAGAAAATTACTTTGCAATCTACAAATTTTATTCGTACGACAGTGTCGGTAGGTTATCAATATTGTGTTTGAAATTTTTTAGAATATAACTATTGTATTTATCAGGTAAAAAAAATATGTTTTTCTCAATCTTTTGATTGATAAATATTCCATTCCTATAACTGTAAGAGAAGTTATTGATAATTAATGGAATTTTGTAATAAATTTGCTCTAAAAATATAAGTGGGGTTGCACCTTTGCATTTTCATCAAGCTTTTGAATTCATATTTGTCTCTCCAGATTTTTCTGGTCAACATAAATGACACATTATCCGAAAACAGGCAAGATTCCGATAATCCACAATATTTTTACGGATGCTTATCCTACGGCACCAAGCGGCATCCTGGGCATCATACGTTGACGATGTTGTTAAAATTCCAAGAAAGCCGTTGAAGGTGCTAACATACAGGTGCTGATCAATTTTGAGAGATTGAACGTCGAAAAAAACGTTGCAGAACTTCCTGCCTACGGACCAAATGCGGCTCCCCAAGGGATTCAGTTCGGCCCGCAAAAGACGTTCCGAATCAAATATCAATATATAATACTCTCACACCAGCTGCTGAACTCAGAAATCGATTTGCCTGCGTCCGCACCTGAATAGACTAAAATGTAATTTAAAGGTTTTTTAACAGCTGGCTGTGCGAAGATACATTTTGGAAAAAGAGGAAATTCAACTGCCCCTGCGGGGAATCGAACCCACCTCCTTTCACTTTCCAGGTGAACTACAGAGGCAACGAATATCTCAATCTTTCCTTGGAGCTAGTGTACACTGAACGGGACCGTAACACCTTATCAATTTTTGGCTCACGAGTCGTGGTGGTGGTAATATTGCATATCTGACCGCTGTCTGAAGAGGTTTTATACAGATCGTCCCTGAACTCATGGGCCAAACTTTAAGGGAATGTAAAATACACAAAAAGATTGCATAGCAATGTGGGGGTCAGAAATGAAAAGTGTTGGCGGAAAAACACGAAATTGCGGAGGAAATTAAATTTCTTTTTTATTCGCATTAATAATCGTAGTAAGTGCTCAAATACCACTTACTCTTTTTTCCACCACCAACATCGATACAGACCTGGCAGCGTCTAGCAAGTGATTGGCGTACCCTTTCGAAGATGCCAGGTGTGCAGCTTTTTCCATTTCCGTAGCACATTTCGTGTTTTTCCGCCAACACTTCTCATTTCGGACCCCACATTGCTATACAGAAAATGCTTCTTTATGTGTACTTCACCTTCCCTTAAAGTTTGGCCCATGAGTTCACAGACACCCTGGATTGGATTTTCATTTTATTGGCGCAAGGAACAATTAGGTCAAGCTGCGCCAAAACAAATGACCATATAAAAATAAGATAAGACTTGTCCTTGCCGTGTCAAAAAAGCGTGTAAAAGTATGTATGATAAAAAAGCAATATTGCACGAAGCGTAAAACAGTGTCGTAGATTGTGAAAAATTATAATTTGTTGTATAAACCATTAGCAGGGACACCCTGTATAACAATGTGAAGTTGAATGCATGTGACTGCCTTTTCGTATTATAATACTGTATTTATCGTTTAACTAATATCGAAAGTGTACTACATTGATATCCAAAAGTAGGACATTTAATCCGATTACTTAAAGGAGTGTCTTCGAGAGCCGCAACGAGAAATTCCGGAGAATTGATGCGTTGATGGCCATTCAATTATCTGTTGAAAAGCTACTAAGTAGTGCTGAAAGGACTCGATTCATATTTCTGGCATTTGTTAGCTAAACATCCATTTTAAATGCACGCAGATAATCTGTAAAAATAATGTTGCGTTAGCTATGAGCAAAATGTTGACGAAAAGTGCTTTCATATCCAATTCTTAAATGTCTATCCAATGGATAGTATCCATGAAGCATCTCCGTTTCTAGTCGAGTGGATTGAATTAGGAGAAACCAAATTATCGGTGCTTATTGACTTTGAAAACCGGAGAAAGGAATTGAATGTCATCAGTAACTATACTTAAAGTCTCAAATAATCGTATTAAAATTTGACACGTGCCATGTATTTCTGATAATGAATCTTCTGATCAATATAAATGTAGACATTAGGGCTAAAATGTGTCATACTGCGGTATTTATATGCAAAAGGGGCTCCCAGAGTTGAACAGTGGGCTCTGTGATACTTGAGAATTTTATTTATTGTGAGATTCGATATGAATGTACGATTTCACTAAAATCATTTTCTCATTAAATATGAATTTTTACTAATTCTGTGAAATCAATTTATTTTATCAAATTTGAATTATAAGCAAATCGTTTTGTTATGACAAGTGTTGTGAATATTAATTATCATGTAATGAAAATTTCATTTTCATTATATGATAATGAAAATATTAGAATAATGAAAATTTCATTTTCATTACTAAAATTACATAAAATTATTTTTTCCCTAACTATAAATGTTTATTAGTTTTGATAATTTTTTTTCATTAAATATAGTAATGTATATATAATCTTCATTAATTATAAAATTATTTCTATCAATAATTTTGTAAATACTTCTCATTAATTTATTGGTATAATTTCTTTTTCTTAATCTCTTTATTGATATAATTTGTGATATCATTTATTTTTACATTATTTATAATTTATATTATGAAAATAATTTGTTTAATAATCCTGTAAGTATTTTCCATTAATTCTGAAATATTTTCTCAGTAATTATGAAATTATTTCTCACAATATCGGAATTATTTCTCTCATTATTTCTGAAATATTATCTAAAAGTAGTTTTGAAACTTCTTCTTACTCAAATTATGGGATACATTTTTTTATTTCATTGAGGTTTTTTTTTTACCATTTCAATAAATTCAAAAACTAGTAAAGCTTTTTTTTCGTCAGCAGGAAACTGCAAAAAGCTTCGAGAGCAACGTGTGGCCCGTGGGCCGCTCGTTGAAGAGCTTCTGTAATATATGCCATAGTGCTCTGACTCTCCAAAGACGTCGAAATTACGCCAAGAACAACATCCAAAGACGATTTGTAACTCTTACTACGTATATTCACATTTGATCAGATTGGCTCGAATCCAGAGGGTTGGGAGCTAATTGATAATCGATCCGCTAATATGGATTTCGCAAAAGCGGTGACACGTGTTCGACGTCGTTTTCGGTCAATGTACCAAACTCGGCATGTCACAGTCATCATCAGCATCACCACCACAAGACACGCCAGATGTCTCTGATATTACGGATAGAATGATACGAATTTCTCTTTATATTAACGTTATTTTGCGCACTCGATTGGTTGTTTTCCCCCCATGATAAAGATGGTATATAGACGCTGTTCGAGCTGCAACAGCTTGTACAATCTCGAACATACCTCCTCTCTCTCGCTCTCTATCCCTTTTCGCTGCATCTGTGCAATTTCCAGCGAAATGTCGAAATGGGCATGAATATATATTTTTCTCCCACGGCTCCCTCTTTGTACCATATTTTCTTCTCATGGCCTCGCTGTCATGATCCAGGTCCCGCTCTACCCTTATCCAGAAGCAACGGTGAATTTATGGTTTTGGCCACCCTACTCTTTTCCCGGTATAATTTCATTGACCTCTCATTCCCTGGAACTCACCACCCCGGGCTATAGCCCCCTCCGTAACCCCCCTCCCCCCAATTCCTTTGAATATACCCTTGTCCAGGGTATGATTCTTTCTACTTATTAGATTGCTTTTTTAAGTAAATTTATGGACAACAGAAATTTAATGAATAATGTTGATCTCCAGACCCCCGCGCTTCAACACGATTCAATCTGATGGAGGTTCTATGAAAACAAGCTTAATGTTTTGAGATTCCCATCACGAAGTGATGTTCTGGGGCACTTGGCTGGAAGAAACGCCTTACATAAATACGCATGTTTACTCTTGAAAATTACCGAAAAAAATCTCATCATGTAGGTCCTCTGTGAACATAAATTTCACGGGTCGTGTCCGGATGGGCCCCCATTCTTTAGAGGGAGTGGGACATGGTTTTATAGGCAGTTCCAATTAGATTCTGAAAGTAGTCACACTTTTTCCCACCACATTTCACTACTAAAAAGCCTGATTTTTCTTTACTCTCGAATTTATTTTTTCACAGCTCTCTCGGGCCCCTTTAACCAGCTGACACGACTTCCCTCCACTCGATTTCTTCTCGGGAGTCTCTAAAATAACTTGGGACCTAAAGGGGCCCATATGCCCCCCAGTCGACTAGAACCTTTGAGAAAGAAAGAGAGAGAGAGATCAGTGCCCTATACGTATATCCTTAGATGTCTTTAGAACATACTGAAAGAAAACACTGAAAATGTAACAGAATAGAACTCCATTAGCCTGTTTCCTCATCGGCATTTTTTACTCGATATATCCTGTTCTTTCTCCAGTAAATTTACTGTATTTTTCATCGTCATTTGCGCCTTCGCTCATGCTAATTGGTGGCGGCTACCAATTGCGAAAGTCCCTTTTCCTGTTCCCCTATTTACAGGAAATCAATTTTTTCAAAGCATTACTAGAAAAATTCCATTTTTCGAACCATTTCCTTAAGTATTTTAAAATAAGTATATTTTATGAGAGTAAATCCTGAAAGAAACAAATGAGATGTTCTTCACATTCGTTTCGTTTATGCTCCTCAGAAATGCACAATTATTATGGGTTTTTTTTTAAATCGTATTCTGCAATCAATGCGGAAATACAATTTATACTGTTATTTCTCCTTCGATTGCATTTTTTAAATAGCATTCTACGAATTCATTTTTCACCTGATGCTGAGGAGAGAAAATTTTAATCTACATGCACTACACACATCCAAGACCAAGAAAGAGATTTGTTCGGGATATTAATTCCTAGATGAGCTCGGAAAGAAGAGGAATCGAACCAGATTCTCTTAGAATAAAGCCAATTCCCCTATCCAATGAGACACGGAACTTTTCTATCTCTTACCACGTGAATTAGTGTGGTGTACTGAATGGAGACATTCTACTCTACCGCAGCGGGGAATTCGAAAGTTTGTTGTGTGGAAAAATTTATAGAGAATGAGCAAAACACCGCACGTATCTGCACTGAATATTAGTTACAATGGATTCTCTTTCGTAGCGAAGAAAGTTCGTAAATTGATCGACAGCTGGCGTTGAGGAACATTTTTATTGTACAAATATTAAGTCACTAACGTATTGCTATGTGGCCCTCATGCTTGTTTCATTTGTGAAAATTCTTGAATAACCGAGGCTCTTTTTTGATCACAAACTCGTTTTCGGTATAATATTCGCAGTTTATTCGCATGATAATCACTTTCCGACATCCTCTTTTGCTGGAATTTTTGTAACATAATTCGTTTAGCTTATCAGTTTTTCAAGTAATTACGACTTGTGGTACATCTGGAACATAATGATATCCTATTTCGATCAATGCTAAAACATATATTGCTCAGAAATGTTTTTTTTTTCCTTTTCGAAGCTTCGTCTTAGTGAAGAGTAAGAGTTGTACTTAAATCATATAAATTTTATACAAAGGATAAAAATTCTTCAAAATAAACTACGTTATTCGGACGGATATTCTAGTACAGGGGTGCCCGTCATCAGACACGCGGGTTAAATGCGCAAATACGAATGGCTTCTGTCCTGCCACTGAAGCTGAATTGGAATTTTCATGGTTGAAAATTACAATCATCACGTCACTTCGATAAATCCTGATGAATTTTCATATTCAAAAGAAATTTGAATATTGGGACCGTGGAAACACAACTATAGCCCTTTGCCCTCCTCTAAAAGGTGACAACTGCCCTAACCGGAAAATTCCAGAAAACAAATAGTGTTACAAAATCATCAAATATTGCAGTGGGAGCAAAATCCTGTTTGCCCACTTCCCTCCCACAAAAATTGAATTTACGGTCCCGGTTCAGGAGTATTAAATCAAATCGGACTTCACGAAATTCGTGTTACACATCCAAAAATATTTGTGCGTGAAAAACTCTTTGGTGAAACTGTCATCTAGTTTCTTATTTAGAAGCTTTGTTAACATTGTGTTTGCTCTGATGTGTATTTTTCATATATTAATGTGTCTCATTTCTGACCGAACTTCAAAAAAGTAAATATATTTGAAATTACTTTATGTGGGGCGATATTCTAGTAAAATTGTATACGTTACTTGTTTTGTAAGTAAATTAAAGATTAATTTAAAACCATCGCATATTTTAAGAGATCATCATTGTCTACCGAATCGACTAGTCGCAACGGTTTCTGCTCCGAGAATAGTGCTATTTCGCCTACTTAAAAAGTTACGAGATTTTGCGTATCGTCCCGGGTCAACGGTCTTGTTACTTCAACGGACAGCAGTTGTCTTGGAGTTTCCGAAACTTTTTCCCGTGGTTTGTTTTGGTCGTACGGTCTTGCCCAGTGTAAAGAACTGACAAATACAACGCCACAACAGACAAAATGCCCAACGAAGTGGCTGATAAAAAGATGCCCATAAAAATATGGATGTCACATATTTCAAAAATACAGCAACCCAATTAAAAATGCAATTAACACAAATTATAAACAATATATACACATATAGATAGCTTTTTTCTCAGCCAGGCTGAGAAAAAAGCCATCTATATCTCTCTAAACCGTCCCACCCGGGGGCCATTTCCTGAAGTTAAGAGAGGCTACTACTGCCTCTACTTCAGCGCCTCACGATACAGTGCGTGAAATTAGGAAGGCAGATTCATGTATCTCCAGTGGTGTAGATGGTAGCATGCTTGCCCGGTATGCAAGAGGGCCTGGGTTCGAGTCCTGGCGGAGACGTGATGACTTTTCTTTCCGAGCTCACCTCAGCATAATTTCCGGAAAATAACTGTTTCCTTAATATATACACATGATAAATATTATACAATGCCCATAAAGAATACTTATGGTTGTCTTATTCTAAGCTTCTCGATTTACCCCAACATTTTTATCGTATTTCTTTTTAAACGTGTCAATTGTGTTACAATTTACTACCTCCGGGGGGTAAGCTATTCCATTTATTAACAACCCTATTAGAGAAAAAGTCCCTGCGACACCATAACCTTGCATTGTCCCTCACCAATCGATACTGGTGTCCCCTTGTAAAAGCAGTCGATTGGCGGTGAACTAAAAGTTCATGGTCCATCCTATCCATCCCATTGAAAATTTTGAACACTTCGATCATATCTCCTCGACACCTGCGTTCATCCAATGTAAACATATTCAAAAAATGAAGTCTCTCTTCATAACTCAAGCCCTGTGTGCCAATAAGGACACGCGTAGCTCTTCTCTGCACCCCTTCAACCAAGTCTATGTCCCTCTGTAGGTATGGTCTCCAAAACCTTACAGCATACTCCAGTCCAGAACGAACTAAGCCTCGAAAAAGCGGAAGAATGACTTTAGGAGAACGCGAAGAGACCTTTTTGAAAATGAGAACAAAATTCCATTCGCTTTTTTGACCACCGCTGAACAATGTTCAGAAAACCTAAGCCGCTCGTCAATGAGAATTCCCAAATCGGTGACCCTAGTTGCATACGGGATAGTGACACCATTCAACTCGTAAGAGAACCGTGGGTTGTTTGAACCAAAATGAGCGACCATGCACTTATCAACGCTAAACGTCATGCTCCATTCATTTGCCCATGCTGCAATCCTGTTTAAGTTGGTCTGGAGCAACTCCCTATCGCTTTCATTCCCGATTACCCCCATTAGCTTCACATCATCTGCGAATTTGCTAGTAATCCCATCGATACCCTGATCAAGTTCGTCGATAAAAAGTGAAAAAAGTATGGGGCCAAGGACACTTCCCTGAGGAACTCCACTTGTGATGTCTGTCCAACCAGAGAATTCCCCGTTCACCATAACTCGTTGCGACCTATCTCTTAACCACGATTCTATCCAATTCAGCAATTTCCCCCCTATTCCAATAGATGAACCTGTCCCCTGACCATAGATGTAGCTCGTCAGGGGCAAGTTCTCGAATTTTTCAACTGCGTCATGCCACTCTGTTGTATCTATTCCAATCCCGTTGACAGGGCCCAAATTTTAGGGCTCGCAGAAAATGCTCACGATGACAAAGGGAGGGATCTCGAAACCTTTGCGGGAAGTTTCTTTCCCTGGATTCGAGCTCAATATGATGCAGGCAATGATGGTTTTGTGGCGGACTGTGAAGTAATTAGAGAGTTGCTGGATGTAATTTCAGTGTATGTCGAGCATCTGGTAGAGCCATCGAATGGTGAAATATGCCGTAAATTAATAATTGAAGCTGTCAGAGTTTTTAATAATTTGGATGGTTTCGATTGTGTACATAAACTGGCTAGTGATTTCAAAAAACGCTTTCGCTTTGAAACAGATGGTAAATTGCCTACAATTAGTAAAAAAAGGTACACATGAAGTAAAATGTGTTAAGGAAGGTCAAAATGTTTTGGATGAAAATAGTGTTTTCTTTTTACCAAATTTAAATAGTGATACTAATGGTTGCTATTTGGTGTGTCATGCTCAAACCTCAGTGGTTACTAACGGTTGTGCTTCTGTGGAGGGCACTAAATCTTTGGATAAACATGGTATTTCTTCTGTAAGTGACACCGATAAATATAGTGATGCCAATGATCGTCATTAGTGAGTAATGCTCATATCTCAGAAGGTATAATTAGTGATGACGCCACATTGAATATCACAAAATATTTTGAGGAAAATAGTGTGTCTATTGGTGATAATTCTGACATATATTGTGGCACAAATGATTATACTTTAATGTGTGATGCTCGAACTTTAGAAGATGTTCCTAATAGTAGTTTGCTACTCTGAGTGACAAAAAATTTTTGGATGTAAATTGTGTCTCTACAACTAATGGTACTGATATATATGGTTGCTCTACTGATTGTCTTTCAGAGTGCAATGCTCAAACCACTGAAATTATTCTTAATGGTGGTATCACTTCGCACGATAAAACTGATGTTGTAAATGATTCTTTGCATTCTAACAAAGATTTGTTGAAATATAATGCTTTTGCACATGTGTGTGTTGATAAACGTGCTACTGTGCACACTAATGCTCCACAGCACTGCGTTGCTAACGTTGGAGGTACTGATCATGCTAAAATTCATAAAAATTGTTCTCACATTGTTTGTAACTCCTAGGCTGAAATTATCACCGAATGTAATGTTCTTTTGGAAGGGAAAACTCGTGTTGACAGTATAAAATTGTCAGCTGACTCGGGAATTAGTGGCTATAACACAGTCACAAATGAGTCTGCCAAACTGTTTCTTGAACGAGAATACGTATGCTAATGACAGGTTAGCTACTGTGAAAGGGGTGACCACTCTGTCATGGACGTTCTCTAGGTATCTAATGACCTTAATGCTTCTGATTCCATGAGCAGTGATTGTGGTTTGTACTGTTTAAACTTTGGTATTAGAATTTCTATTGTTTATTCTAATACCAAAGTTTAAACAGTACAAACCACAATCACTGCTCAGGGAATCAGAAGCATTAAGGTCATTGGATACATTGAGAACATCCATGACAGAGTGGTCACCCCTTTTCACAGTAGCTAACCTGTCATTAGCATACGTATTCTCGTTCAAGAAACAGTTCTTGTACTTCTGATCCCAGTAGTACAGCAGCACTTCTGATGCCAGCAGCACTGATGCCAACAGCACTTCTACCCAGTAGTACTTCTGATCCCATGAATACTACAAAGAATGATGATGACATGGTGGACGCTCCTAAAACTTCTGATGCTAATGTCACTAATATCATAAGTGATGTTGAGTGTAAATCTGTGTGGCTCCTTATCTGAGATGCAAAACAGTGTGTTAAAAAATAAAATGAGTATAACTAGAAAAAAATAAGAAATCTAGGAAAAAGTCCTAATAATTATTGTGATGAAAATCTAGATAATGAATCTGTAATTGATTTTATGAACAGTGAAGATGTAAACGCTGACCTTGTTGGTGATAATGCGACATCCAAAGCTAATAAAAAGAAAAAAAAGGAAGAATAAAAAGAAAAAGATCCCTACTCATGATGCTGCGGCCCCTGGTACTAGTGGACTTTCAACAGCTGAGCTAAAAGCAGCAGAGAGGAAAGGACAGATGGAAGTTGTAAATTCTGAAAAAGATGACAATAAGAATAAACTGACAAGCTCAACCAGGCTCTCTCTCGGGTTAAGTCTTCCAAAAAACAGGTTGTGTCTGCGACCCATCAGCTTGACAAAGATAGAATACAGCTTGCTACCAAGGCTGCACTCATCAGCAAACCTGGTCCTCAAAGACCCCCCCCCCCAAGGATACTGGTGCCCCTGCGGATGCAGCTAAAGAGGATGGGGGAACTTTCTGACGAATCAGAGGTTGATAGTGACCACAACAATGATTACTTCACGCAAGTGAACCACAGAAGAAAGAAATCAGGTATTCCCCAAATAGTTATCACCGAATGGGGTGAAAACTGGATTAATGACTTCAAAGGAATTAGGGGATTGTGCGAATTCCTTCCGATAGCTAAACCAACATCGAGAAATATACTATTAAATGTCTTTTCTGAAAAAGATCATATAGAACGGCTACTAAGTATCTAATTGAAAAGAATATGGAATACCACACCCACTTACCAACTAGACAGTGAGAGATCTCTAAAGTTCGTCATCAGAGGCCTTCCGGCCTACACCAGCTTTGAGGACATTAAATCAGACTTGATCAACAAGGGTTTTGAGATAAAAAAAATCTTCAATATGAGAAATTATTCCTCTGAACGTATTCCACCACTGTTCTTGATACCTATCAGCAACAAAGAAATTACCAACTTAGTTGATATTCAAGACGTACCAATTGAAATAGACCGTTACAGAGGTAATAAATTCCTTCTACAGTGTAGAAATTGTTTATATATTGTTGGGACATTCATCATACTGCTGTTTTAATTTACTAAACTGCCTTTTGTGCCCTTGGACACAGCACCAGAGATTGTCCCTCAAAGGGGAATCAATCTAAAATGAAGTGTATTATGTGTGGTGGTCCACACACTGGAACTTTCACAGGCTGTCCACAAAGACCTTCCAGTAGAAGTGACGGGCCAAGAACTTATCTTCCTAAGATACCTCTTAGCGGAAGGGACTTTCCCTCCTTGGAGAAAAATTCTAACAAGTCTGAAACAAGTCAACCACTTCACATCTTCACTCCTTCGTCCACAAGTGGGCTACAGTCAAGACCTTGACTAAACCCTTGGAATATAGGGACTAACAACATTGACAAGCAGCCGACTCAAGATCAAGAACCCCTGTGGAAATAACAAGGAAAGGATTACACGTTTTGGGGGAAAGCAAGTCACAGTTCTCCATGGAAGAATTATCATTGTAGCTGCAGAACAAAATCTCAGAGGCAGAGCGTGAAAAACTAGTTGAAGTCAAAGCCAGCGAAAAAAGGAATGAGATATAAAGAAGTCTTAGAAGATATCATGACCCATCATGCTGTACAGGACAAACTCAAACAGGAGTTGGACGTGACGAATCAGGACAAGGGTGTGCCCTAAATAAACTTCTCCCTTCTACGGCCATTACTTTTCCGGAACTATGACGACAACAAATGTGATTAAACCTACATCATAGTTCAAAGTACAGAAGAGTATATAGACAGAGACTTACCAAATAATGGCAACTCACAAAATAAAGTTTTAGTCCATCCAACAGCAGCATGCTCAAAATATTGAACAATTCTTGAACCTCTTAGAACCTTTCTTGAGGGAACTGGGTCTATCCAGGGACAAAATTGAATTCATACTGCAGTTTTTGATAACTATAATCTCACACTCCAACAATTAGCACGCCAAAACTTGCCAGCAGCAAACCGCTGCATATTTTGGCATGGAATGCCACAAGTCTGAGAGAGTGGCACACCTTAGAGAGTTTGGGCAGGCACTCTACGACATGGAAATTGATGTAGCCCTCGTATGCGAAACATGATTGAAGCCTTCACACACCACTAACATATTTAACTACACCTGCCTCAGAAAAGATAGATTAAACAAAAGAGGAGGTGGAGTAGCATTCTTCATCTAAAATGATATACCATTTGAAGAACTTGATACACCAGACTCCGACTCCATGGAAAATCTAACAGTTACCATCTTTATTAACAGGCATTCAATATCTCTATGTGCAATATACAAGCTACCTAGAAATAGACTTGACCTGAATCTACTTAACTTTCTGATCAACACCAGCAATCAAATTCTACTGGCTAGGGACTGGAATTGCAAAAGTCCTGCCTTCTGCAGTAACAGATCAAATTCCTGTGGGAAAATTCTGGAAAGATGGTATAGAAACAAATGCCTACAAATACACTCCAGTTCCACACCAACCCACCACCCTGGAAGGCGGGGTACACCGGATGTACTTGACTATGGTCTACCTAAAAACTTTCGGAATAATGTTGACTTAGAATCGTTCACTGGCCTCAACTCAACACATAATCCAATCATATTCACGATTGATCTAACAAGGCCTCAAGATTTTCCTTTCTGCCTTGCCACTGACTGGAATAAATTTCTTTTCAAACGTATCAATTGTGTTACAATTCATGACCCCCCCCCCCCTCCCTGTTGTGTAACAATCAGACTAAATCTGCTTTCAACCCGTATAATCGATGCGATGAAGAGCTTCCAACAGCTCTGCGGCAGCCACTGTACGATGAGGTGTGGCGTTATCGTCCATGTAGAGGAACTGAGGACCCATAGCACCTCGAAAAAGACGCACGGCACGTAAAGAAAGAGAACCTCAGTACAATAGCGGCTACCAGTTACTGAACCACATTGAAAAATGTTCGGTACCAAGCATGAGAACTCCCCAAACGATAACTCCGCCCCCTTCCGATGATATTGGAGGGCCTATTGCGTGTTCCCTGCTCTCTCTCCAGATGTGTATTCTCCCAAACTCGCTAATCAGACTAAATCTGCTTTCACCCGCAAGCAGTACTCAACCTCAATTTTTCAGCTTCGTCCTTAATTTTTGCACACCAGTATATGATGCAACACAGAATATTGTTACATCGTAAATTAAATACTTCGACTAAGAGACATCATTATGGTTAGGTACAATTCCACGTTGTTGTGTCACGAGTAGTGTTTATTCTTAATAGGGTTGTAAATGCATAGAATAGCTTACCTTCTGTCGTTTGTACATTCCCTCCCTTTCCGATAGACACCAATAAGAAAATATGATAAGTATGATGGGTGGAATTGAGTTGTTTTTAGTTCTCAAGTATTTGATTAACTTTTCGGTCATGTTCTTATGAATATATTTTCTTATATTATCCCTTTCCACTGATACGTGTTTTGCGCAGGTGATAGCAAGCAACAGGAACATCTACACGTTGCAGATCACAGACACGGCAGGGAGCCACCACTTCCCGGCCATGCAACGCCTCAACATCAGCAAAGGCCACGCTTTTCTCTTGGTGTACGCGATAAGCAGCAAGCAAAGTTTACAAGACTTGGCTCCGATATACGCCCTCATACGCGAGGTCAAGGTCAGTTTTTGGATCTTTTTGGTACCTTAAATAGTAGTTAATATCTGAACTGCGTCGCTGCTACTCGGAATAGTCTTTTAGGCACAGAATAAGTTGCATAAACTACTTTTGTTTACAAAATAGAGATTTTTGTTGAAAATTCTGACGCAATTCGGGCTAAATCTTGTTCAGGTTATTTTCGAACCGTTCGATTTTATTTTAAACCGCTTCTTTGCCTTTTGCGGCGATGGGCAACCTCATGAGGCGTTGTAGACACGATATCATTGGTCATATCGGACGTTTCTAGTTAATCACATCAACACTATTATGCTATTTTCAAAGTGAGTTAAAAGTCGTGTACAATATGAACATTTTAGCCAGAAACACACGATTTTTTTCAAATCCGAGTCACCTGTATTAATATTGATAATTCTTCGATCCGATGTGTCTCCACGGCAACATGCTCGAACGACATTTTACCACTATAATACTACTATACAAGCTACTACAAAATTAGCTTGACTCACTAATTTTACTCAATTGAAACGGCAGAAATCATGGTTAGTTTCACCCTCTCTCCCCCATTAAAACCAATGTGTAACTGAACCTTTATATCCTCCTTTACGAACGTAATATATTTTAAAACATCTTTTAGCACATAGAAGATCTTGCGGTTTCTATCGTGACTTCCCCCGGCCCACTCTTCTTTCGCACCAGGAAACGACACAAGAGATATCTGATAAGTCAACATTTTAGTGAATAAACGGATTTTTTTTACATGAAATTTTGATATTTGTGCCCCCCCCCCCCGCCCACTTCTCTCGCGAAAAATTACTTATGCGTTCAAGATTAGGATTAGGAGCCCCCAATAAGCTACTCTATTGAATCCTGTGTGAGAGTGTCAATCCAAATATATGTTAAACTCCTCCCCCATTCTATTGCTACCAAGAAAAATTCAGTAAAATCCAAGTGAAGTCTTAAGTTGTATCCCCCCCTCCCCAAACCTTTACACACAAAACGAGCTTGCGCTATAAAGGGCGACCATAATCCCTGTATTTTATTAGACATTTTCGTAATTTTGGCAGTCCCAACTTATTTTTTATAAAATGTCCCGTTTTTGCCCTTATTTTCTGCGCGGCATACTTGAATTTTTGAAATCAGGAATTAGGATTATTTTTCATGCATTATAATATTATCATAACTATCATGTAACTACGTAATTACAGTCAAACAAATATATTCATCTCATATATTTCCCAAACATATACGTTTTTTGGTGAACTAAATTTTTTTTCAACTTCAACTAACTCTCTATTCCCGTCATTGGTGGTTTTTCAGCAATTTTAGTAACGATGAGCTACTTTACTTGCATATGACAATTTTTTTAATGATATTTTCATGATAATTGATGAAATCCATATACATCCCGATGTCCCGTATTTTTAAGAAGGAAATAAGGCCAGCCTGGACATTTATCGTATTGTGTATATTGATACGTTTCTATCAGAATACCTTTTTGGGCCGGATATAACTCACTGTTGGGCCGCATGTGTCCCTTGGGCCCGAGATTGTTCATCTTAGTTATAAACAAATTGCCATGATAAAATCCCATTCTGAGGATAGTTTGTGGAATGCAACATTACCCTAGTTCATGCTTCATCTCAAGAGACAAATTGTGCCTGCACAATGTTATCTAATGCTGATAACTAATTTTAAAAGCAAAAGCTTGTCGTAATTACTGGCTAATTATCTGTAATGTCGTTCAAGGAATCCCTCGAAGGAGTTCCGCTGATGCTGGTCGGAAACAAATCGGACGAAGACGATCACAGGGAAGTCAGCAACCAGGAAGGAACCGACCAGGCTGGTCGGTGGAACTGCGCCTATATCGAGACATCCGCCAAGAACAACGTCAACGTCAAGGAGATGTTCCAGGAACTGCTGAACATGGAGAAATCCAGAAACGTCAGCATGCAGCCCGAAAGGCGGACTCTGTCCCAACTGAGGAAAGACAAGCTGAAGGGAAAATGCAATATGATGTAGATAAGTCTCTCGCGAGACTAGCCGCACGTATATGTAATATAAATACGCAGCAACGAAATACACACACGCATACCTGAATTGTATTTACTACGTATTTTATGCAGAGAAATTAGATCAATTTTTAGAGCCGCAAATTTTCGTCAGATTTATAAATATAATAATATATCCGCCTCCGATAATCCATTTCTAATCATATCCGATTACTACCCAGATATTTTTCTTTCACTTCGATTACTCAACGTCACCGTGTGTCACGGACTACATTTTGAGAAACTACTTTGTAGTTATATTGCGTATAGCCTTACGTTTTTCCAAGTGAAGTGCCAGAAAATGTGCCGTAATAATTTTTCGAAAATATTGCTTATAGAACTATATTATAACAGCTTCACCAGTTACGTGTTGTATAAAGATGTGTGTGAATTGTGCATGTCTGTATTAATTCCGCCATCGTGATGTAAATTGTTTTGAATAAAGAGGACATATCGTTGTCATAAGATTATTCATCACCATAGTTTAATAAAGATTGTTGATTTAAAAAGACGTATCCATATTGTTCTTGGAAATATTGTTTTTTAATTAAGGGTGGTATTAATCGACATAAATTAAACTATAGTCACAATTTTTGAGTGAGAGATCGACACGGTTTGCTTAAATTCAGGTTTTTAACCAATCGTAGTCGATCTCCTATCGAAAAATTTTGACTATAGTTTAAACCCTGTCGGTAAATGTCACCCTAAGTTATTTGAAATTGTTTTTTTTCATATTTGCAAACACGAACCGTAGAATAACTGCAATAACAAATTTTTCAAATCACATATGATTTCTTAAAATATCTAATTTTTCTCGAGGATTCATATTCGTAAAAATTAAACGAATAAACTTTCTATACAAACCCCGTGTAGTTAAAATTGTTTCGAAAAATGTACAAAACACTCGGTGAAATTATTTACAAAACAATACATACTTTTGAATGTAATATACACCGAGAAAATAAACATTCAAATCACCATGTTTTGTGATTTATCACTTTTTTGGCAAGTTTGTATATCGGCTAGAAAATCTATGTTTTTAGTGGTCATACGCAGATGGAATAAAAATTATGTGTTTCAGTTTTTATTTTACTAAGGTTACAGCCCAACTCGGTGACTATAACGTTAATTGGCAGATGATTTCCCATAATGTTATAGAACCTTGCTTATAACGTCGAAGGAAACGCAACAGCAGTGGATATAGCGACACATTTTTCGCATTTGCATCTTTGCATCCATTTTTCGCATTTGCGCCTTTGCATCCATTTTTATGGTGTTTTCCTATGAAATCGTAGTATAAATTGGGTGACTATAATTAATGTTCGTTTTTGAAAACGCTGTAAAAAGAGAACCATTCATCAGAATGGCCAGCATATACATGAAGCAATGAGATTTTGTTTGGCAAAAAAAGAAGTTCAAAAATTGACTCGTCATAAGATGAAAATTAAAAGATGTGACCGTAAGAAAAAATCGTAGAAAAGCAAATAGTGATGAAACCATCACGAAAAGGATGTGGTAAATTAGCTGCTACTCAAGACATGTTGAATATGCTGTCCACCGTTTTCTCCTATGAGCCGAAAGCGCACAACAGATCGAAGTGTATCAGGGGTGATGTTGCGAATGTGTTGCGCAATGCGGTTTTTCAACTCAGCTAAGTTCGCAATCGGGCCACTGTACACAACATTTTTTAGATGACCCCACAACCAGAAGTTCCAAGGGTTCAGGTCAGGGGATCGTGGCGGCCAAACTGTTGCAAAATGGCGACTGATAACTCTGTCGTTGCCAAAATGGAATTAAACAGTTGCTTCACTGGTGTTGCAATATGCGGAGGAGCGCCATCGTGCATGAAAATTGTGCTACCCACACATCCGTCCTGTTGCAGTGCCGGAATGAGCTGGGTGCGCAAAAGAGATTCATATCGTGTCCCATTGACGGTACAGGTTACAGGACCCGAAGGACCTATCTCCTCGTAAAAGAACGGGCCAACGATAAGAGATACTAACCCCCGGCCCGGCAAACATAGTTCAAGGGCCAACGATAAACGTTACCCTAAATCCGCACCACACAGTGAGCTTTGGAGAATGAAGAGGCAATGGTTGCATTTGGAACGGATTGTCTTTTGCCCATATCCTGCAATTTTGCGTGGTAGGTAGGTAATTTTGCATGAGGTAGTTTCCTACCGAATGAAATGTGCCGGTAGTGTGTATGGATGGATATCTGGTGTCCTGAGTGCTGTCATCTACTTTGCAAACTATAAGTGAAGTTTAATGATTGAATATTTTTATCGTTTTAGGGTTGTTCCTCTCTGCGGTGAGACTGTTAAACGGGGAGATTGGCTCGCATTCACGCCTGGAAGTAGGGAACCACCTCTGCAACGCAGGAACACAATAGATAAATTAAAAAAAAACTTTTTCCACCTATATATTTCTTCAGAAATAAATATATATTTTCAACAATGGCAAAATGAATCAAAAATCTGGCTCCTACATGTTAATCTGCCAATCGGTGTCACTTCAATTTAAAAACAACAAAAAATTTCGAGTAAAAAAAATTTTTCTGCTTGTCCAAGTATCTTGCCGCCATCTGTTAGTCAAAACAACAGGTACATTTCTTACGCCTATTTTTTCTAAATGGGCCTATATTTTTGTGAGAAAAAAATTGTTACACGCGATAACACAAAAAAAAACAATTTCCGTAGTATAATTCGAACGAACATATTCTAATGAAATACACTGCTCAAAACAATTAGGGGAGCAAGCAAAAAAGTGAAGAAAACCGTGCGAGACAGCCACGTATTGGCATACAATGGATAGTACACGTGTATCAATGCGCAATACAGAGAAAAGACGTAAAAAAAATTGGAATTAAGCTTTAACTCTTTGAAAATATGGAAAAAACATGAAAAGATGATTTAGGGCAACAATTCGGTTACATGTAAACGATAAAAAAAAAGTACTGTTTAGACATGAGGCATGAGTTTTAATAGGGCGTGTGGTCTCCTCGAACAGCTAAGACTGCTGCACACCTGTTTGCCATGGATGCGATGAGGTTATCGATCAGACTTTGGGGAATACTGTTCCACTCCTCAAGAAGTGCAATCTGCAAGTCTCGGACAGTTCATTTCAATGAATGAAATGAAAAAAAAAATCGTTGTTAAAAGTCTCTTTGGACACGGGTTCAAACCCCACTGCTGCCACAGCGGTCGGCTGCTAAAGGTTGTCTTCTGTGGTTCCAAACTTCGAGACGCAAATGCGCACCGATCTCCCTTTTAAAAAGTCTCGCCACTGAGAGCAACAAGCCCACACTGGTACAATTATTCGCTCATAGTTTGAAAACGAGTACACATAGCAAAGAATTACACAGAAACGAGGTTCACAACACATACGTACACAGCTTAAACATGGCCCAGGTCATCTTCGACCGCTGCTGAATTCACTTCATTGAGACATAGATGCTGGCCATGATATGGTTAGGAGGAGGTCAATGAAAGCGGGGAGACATTTTTACTATAAAAATCATATATTCATGGTTTAGTTAGTTATTTATACAAATACAAGGCCACAGCAGGCAAAATGCTCAGTGAGGTGGCTGGGAAAAAGATACCCATAACAAATATGGATGTCATATGTTTCTAAAATACAGCTACCCAATTAAAAATGCAGTTACAAACAATATATATATATATATTACAGGATGAAATATTATATATACAATGCCCATAAAAATAATACTTATTAAGACTTATACTATAATACTATATTATACTTTAGACTGGTTCTTATTCAAAGTATAGAGAGCTACTCGATTTACCCCAACATGTTTATGGTATTTCTTTTTAAACGTGTCAATTGTGTTAGGATTTACTACTCCCGGGTAAAGTTCTACATCATCATGGAAGTTTTGAAGAATAATAATACACATTTACTTATCGCCATCACCACGGGGTCATCTTCATACTTTGCAATGAGGACCCGTTCATCATAAGTTCGGGCCCTGTGGTCTAACAAATATTTCAGGGCCCTCCCTCTTACATAGGTTCTTCGAGGTTAGGTTGTCAGAGTTATTAATGAGTGTTTTCTATGAGTGCTGCCATCTGTCTCTCATATTTTGAAGTTAAAATAGCTTGACATCATACAACAATTCCCTCATGTAGTATACTGTGACATTAGCTCACTTTGCCCTTTTATCAAAGTATGCGATTTTGCATTTGAAAATTCAACAAGGTGAGGGAACTAAATGTGCAGGAAAAACATAATTTTTTGGACTTTAAAAATGAACGTGATGAGAATATAAAAAAAACTATACATAAAAATGCAGTGAGGATATATTTCACTACAACTATATAGTAATGAATATCTATCATTGAACTATATCCGGAGTTCTTAACCTATGGGTCGTGACCCGAACTTGAGTCGCAGGAGGCTTCTGAAATGGGTCGTTCGAACCCATTAACAGCCAAGGGCTCTTGAGCTAAAATATAGCTACCCAATTAAAAATGCAGTTACAAACAATATATATATATATTACAGGATGAAATATTATATATACAATGCCCATAAAAAGAATACTTATTAAGACTTATACTATAATACTATATTATACTTTAGACTGGTTCTTATTCAAAGTATAGAGAGCTTCTCCCCCATGTTTCACAGGCACTACCGAGAATCTAGCTATAGACAAAGGGTTTTGAGCCACGGGTCAAAACAACACTTAATTGACAAGGTTTCCAAGATGGGTCGTACAAAACTATTTACATCCAGTGACTCTTGACCTATCGGTTATGACCCAAACTTGATTCACTGGCGAGTGTGAGATGGGTCGTACAAATCCACATAAAGCCATGATACCATGCGCCGGAATGAGTCCAGTGGCAAAGTTCTGGCGTTCATTCATTCTCAGTCTGCAGTAGGTCGGCAGATAAATACCGTAATGCAGAGGTCTTCAACCTTTTTTTAGTCGCGAGCACCCTTACGCGGCAAGTTTGGCATACGAATGCACGAAATCAGGCGGATTTCAGTCCTTCAATGCAGTTTGTGCAAGGTGTTTCATTGGAACGTTAAACAAGTGCCCGCGAGCACTCTGGATGCTTCAGGGAGCACCGCGGTGCTCGCGATCAACGGGTTGAAGATGTCTGCCAAAATTTTTGCACTGCTATAAAAACTTGTTTTAGGCTGTCAGTAAAATATTTGGTGTTCATGTTTAATCACACAGGCATGTATGATTTCAAGATGAAAGGTAACTATTTGTTTCACGTTCTCTGAAGGATTTGGCAAACTTGTTTGCAACGTAAGGCGTTTTTTTTCGCTTTTTGTCGATAAACTCGATGAGGGTATCGATGGCATTGCTAGCAAATTCGCAGATGACGTGAAGCTTATGGGAGGGTAATCGAGAATCAAAGCGATAGGGAGTTGCTCCAGACCAACTTAAACAGGATTGCAGCATGGGCAAATGAAAGAGTGTTTAGCGTTGATAAGTGCACGGTCGCTCATTTTGGTTCGAACAACCCACTGTTCTCTTACCAGTTGAATGGTGTGACTATCCCGGATGCAACTAGGGTCACCGATTTGGGAATTCTCATTGACGAGTGAGTGGCTTAGGTTTTCTTTAGGTGACCACCGCTGAACATGGTGGTCAAAAAAGGGTATAGAATGCTTGATTTCATTTTCAAAATAGTCTCTTACGTCATTCTTCCGAAGCTTAGTTCGTCCTGGACTGGAGTATGCTGTAAGGTTTTGGAGACCATACCTACAGAGGGACATAGACTTGGTTGAAGGGTGCAGAGAAGAGCTACGCATGTCCTTATTGGCACACGTTGCTTGAGTTATGAAGAGAGACTTCATTTTTTGAATATGTTTACATTGGATGAACGTAGGTGTCGAGGAGATATGATCGAAGTGTTCAAAATTTTCAATGGGATGGATAGGATGGACCATGAACTTTTAGTACACTGCCAATCGACTGCTTTTACAAGGGGACACCAGTATCGATTGGTGAGGGACAATGCAAGGTTATGGTGTCGCAGGGAATTTTTCTCTAATAGGGTTGTCAATAAATGGAATAGCTTACCCCCGGAGGTAGTAAATTGTATCACAATTGACACGTTTAAAAAGAAGTACGATAAACATGTTGGGGTAAATCGAGAAGCTCGATCCATACTTAGAATAAGACAACCATAAGTATTCTTTATGGGTATTGTATAATATTTTATCACGTGTATATATTGTTTAATTGAATTTTTAATTGGGTTGCTGTACTTTGGAAATATATGACATCCAGATTTGTTGTGAGCATCTTTTTCTCAGCCACCTCATTGGGCATTTTGGCTGTTGTTGCGTTGTATTTGTATTTGCAAGCACTCTATTGGCTGCAGTTAGCCTTCTAGAAAGCGAGAGAGGACTAGGGTATCGGGTCGAAATCTCTGGACAATGTCCCTACCTAAGGGCTTCGGATATGACTAATAAATACTGTAGTTCTTTTTCTCAGCAACTTTCCGTCTACTTCTGGAGTCAAACATATTAACACATAATACATAATCAAACATACATATAACACAGATTCATATTCCACCGCAAGGACCTTTTCACACCCAGTAATTTGTTGCTCAATGGGCTCAAAAAAAGCCCGTGCACCATTTATTTGCTTTCTTTCTTTCAAACCAAGCACAACTCCGGTCTATCGCCACGGACTATTTACTACCGACAAACTCAGAGTGTTGTTGGTAGGCATTAAGAGGAACATTGTGTCGCAAACCACGTTGAGAGGGTGAAAATCGCGAAAAACGCATGCAGGTTTCGACGTCACGCTGGAACGACAAAAAAGTACAATAATAACTACAAAAAGATTTATTTGATTAATTGTTACAAGAGTTGTTAGACGTGGTCACCACTGACGTCATTGCACTACCTACAACGACATAATAATGATTGCCGGACGCGCCCAAAAATACCAGGTATTCTTTTATACAGATGATACTCTTGTAGCAGTTAGTTGTCAGTTTCAATGAGTATTCAATGTGTTCAGTAATTTTATTACGTGATTTCAATAAATAATAAAGATTCTGGTATGCTTCGTTGAAAACCGAGTGAGGGAGTGAGTCCGACCTATTCCGCCTAACGAAAAGGGGGTGGGTGATAGACGAGCCCAAGTGGATCATGACAAACCGTTTTCGAGCTATGGTGAATAACCGTTTAGTGATAAAATATGTGTAAAGTCTAGAAAAAAAACATGCTTTTGTGACGTTTTACGAGACCTACATGCAAACTAAGCTATATTTGGAAATGACGGAAAAAATCCTATAAGGTGGCATTATTTTTGTCAAAATATCTGGATTTATTGGCGAGCTGCAAGCGCTGAAAGATTAGCGGAGTTAAAAATCGAATTGTCGCCAAAATTTTTCATCGCCAATTCTGTAAACACCCTTCTAGTTATAATATCGGTCGAATTCGCCAATAACTTTTCCATCGCACCAGATTTCGAAAGAGCCTGCAATAAACAATATCGGTTTTCTGGTTCAGAAGAAATTTAGCCTTTTGTTATTCCTAATACATCACTGAAATCAATGATCGTCGTAGTAGATATTCAACGAAAATTCGCAATTGGCGGTCCCAGATTTTGGAGACAGTTTGATTTTGCAGAAAAAAATAATATAAGGTGACATTACAGGATCATCGACATCTGTAGGATAATTGCATTTAATGGTGAGCTTCAATCGCTGAGTGATTGGTGAATTGAAAAAAATCGAATTGTCACCGAAAACAACCTACTATAATTACTTCGACGAGCGTAGATTTCAGTGATGGATTGTGAACAAAGGGCTGAATTTCTCCTGAACCAGAACACCGATATGGTTCGTCGTAGGCTCTTTCGAATGCTAAGAGCAATCCGCACAAGGTTTTTTTTACAAATTGCGTAATTGGAGATGAAAAGTTTTCGTGGCAATTCGATTTTGAGCTTTGTCAATCTTTCAGCTCGCCAATAAACCCACATGTTTTGATGAAAATGGTCCTAACTCTCTCTTATACGGTTTTTTCCGTTCTTCTGAGCACAAATATGTGCACAAAATCGAATTGCCATGCAAACTGAGCACAAATATGTGCTCAGTTTGCATGTAGTTTTCTTAGAAACTTCACAAATGCAGGTTATTTTAGACGTACAAGATTCATTGAAAGACTGGTTATTTGTGGAGATGAATATTACAAGGAAGAAAATTCATCACTGCCCCACGGGGACTCGAACACAGGTCTCTCGTTTGCCGGACGAATGCTCTACCATCTAAGCTATGGAAGCGGATATTTGAGCAGTGATGACTTTTCTTCCTTGTAATCTTAATCTCCACAAATAACCAGTCTTTTTCAATGAATCTTGTATTGAATCTTGTATTGTATTGACAAGTGGAGAGGACTTTTCTACAATGCATATTTTAGACGTTACACATATGTATTTTTCCCATAAATGATTATCCACTATAATTCGAAAACGGTTGGAAATAGGACAGGGTTGGTGGGGGTGTTTCATATTCCACTTAGGCTCGTTTATCACCCCACCCCTCTTTCGTTTGGCAGAATAGCGTATTCCCCCTGTTTATACGAGAAAAACAGGAGATTTTTCCATAAAAGAAAAAATCTTGAAATGCAATTTTTATGCACAATAACCAATTAGAATCCTGTTATTATGCATGAAAACCAATTTATCATTTTTATTTTTACCTTACAAATATACGGGAATATACCGGAAATTGAAGGTTATATTATTCCCTCCTACTTGGCTGACCATGTTTACTTGAGAAAAATATGGGAGAATATGGGACATAGACAATCATCGCCAAAAATGTAAGTAAGCAAAGTCGTCAGGTCAGGCTAAAATTACAGAAAAGTTGCCGATCGCGGGAATTTGAAGCACCTCTTCAAATTGCAGTGAATTGCAATAAAAAAACATGACAAATATGGGAAATAAATGGCTGGGAAATAATGCTCTTAATAAATGGTCTTAATTGTCGGAATGTAGTTTCTGAGTTGGGAAGATAATTTTAATCATTGATTTGAAGAATAAAAGTCAAGTTGGCTCCGTTGACAATTCTCGAAAAATCGGGATATCCGCAAAAACCCGGCAGTGTCCCGGTAAGTACGGGACGTATGGTCACGTTTGTTTAGTAGAGGAGGAAAAAAAACTTGACACAAAGACTAGTGCTGTTATCTATCAGATATGAGCTGAAATAGAACATATAAAATAGATTCATGTTCAAAAACTGTAAAACAGATGGCAGTACAAATATTCCACTGACTATTCAATTTTGAAGTAGCGGTGTTCGTTACTAGATGGCAGTAACGCAATTCAACCTATTTTAAGCACGGAATAAGCATTGTTTACATTGGTGTGCGCGTGATGTTCGGCCGGTGGTTGAGTTGTTTTTAATGGCTTTTTAATTGTTGTCAGCGAATAGAGTGATTGAAATGATTCTTCCTGCATGTTGATATAAAGACTCGTTGTTGCTGAGATCTCCACGCTGAATTATCTTCCGATGGAGACCCGAGAAGCTTGCGAAATGGTCTCGATGCTTGAGAGAGGGTTCGGACCACGTGGTTTCGAGTTTTACCCTTTCAAGGTGAGTGGACATTCTGTTCAACAATTCGCTTTCGCTCTGTATGATTAATTTGAATGCGAAGTGCCCCCTCTCCCCCCCCCCCAGCAGGCCCGTAATAAGGCTGGGGTAACTGGGGCTCTCCTCCGAGCCAAATGTTGCCCCACAAAAATTCACATATTTTGTATATTAATTGCCAGCCGAAGGAAAAGTCTGCCCATGGCCTCGAGATAGCCCTATTCCCTAGAAGCATATTCATGGAGGGGGCAGTGGTTAAGCGGGCTGTGACTCAGGGTGGCAAGTTTGAGGAAACAGGGATCAAGGAAATTGAACTAGATAAGGGGGGTGGGAAGGGCTGCAGAATTTCAAAAGCCCACATGCGGTGAAATCATTAATCTGCCTTTGTGCAGAGAGGGAGCTAGAGTGTAGACCGGTAAGTGACCTGGAGACAAGCCCGTAACTAGGCTTGGGCAACCGGAGCACTGCCCCAGGGCCCCACAAAAATTTCCTCTTATTTTGTGCAATACAGTCAACGCTCATTATAATGACCCCCCACATTATGGCTATCACTCTATTTCAAACAATCGGTAAAATATGTCCCAATAAGGATTATCATATAGGCTATGTTTTCCTGTTGATGTAACGACCCTCCCACTATTACATCCATTTTGGATGGGACGAAGGGGTAATTATAGTAAGTGTTACTGTATTTACCAAAGCGTATTAAAGACAAGCATTTTCTCTCCTATGAAGGAACCGGTCCTCTCCTCGGAGATGAGAGGTCAATCCTTTCAAGGGCATGCGACACCGTCGGCAGAGGGCAGAACTTCCGAAACTGCCGTTGGGGGCTGGGGGATTTGAATTTGAAGGACATTCCACCTCCTTTTCCTTGTATTAGCGACTCGTGGTACTTGTTTTCTCCCATTTAATTTCATCATTTAGTTTAATTATTTTAATAAAAGGTCCTTTTCAGGGTCATTATTTTTTTTCTTTAACTTCTCTGAACGTGTTTTTCCCTTTTGAAGTTTATTTTTTATTTAATTTTTTGAATTACGTTCATTTTTGCGATGGCAAAAACTTCTAACCGTTGTAGTTACCAAGGATGTGAAAGGCATTCCAATACTGAAGGAGCTCATATGTTCAGATTTCCTAAAGACAACAGGTTAGTTATGAATTTCTTATCTTTCTTTACTACTGCTTACAATTGTCAAATGAGTATTAGTTTTTGAAAAATTTAGGGGGGGGGGCTGGGACGGCACCAGCCCGGAACAATTACCATAATTTTTTTTTCTTTTATCAGGCTGTAATTGATTATGGAAGGGCCCATAGCCCCCACGTCCTGGAGCAGGGCTTCTAGGTGGATGGATATCACTGGTAGGCATGAAGCCAGACTTTTCATGGGCCCCTTCTCTAATGAATTTACAGTACAAAGAAAATGATAATTAATAATAATAAATGATAAAATAAACCTTGCGGGCCACCCCTTGTTCAGCAGGCCCTCCATGGAGGAGGAAGGAGGCAACAGAGCTTCAATCTTGGGGGCCTGGAAAAATTATAATTTTCTCTGTACTGTAAATTCATTAGAGAAGGGCCCATGAAAAGTCTGGCTTCGGGCCTACCAGTGATATCCACCTAGAAGCTCTGCTCCAGGACGTGGGGGGCTATGGGCCCTTCCATAATCAAGCGTAGGGCCCCTGCTTCAGGATGTGGGTGCCATGGGGGTTTGCACAAACCCAATATACATGTATGGAGATGTACGCTCTATATAATTACATTATTAATATCCATTAATGTATAAGAAGCCCAGAGCTAAAAATTAATTACTTCAGTCTTATATTAAGGCGTGACAAAATGTAATGACGCCAAGCAACTTTTTTTCCTGATGAAACCAGTCCAAAATTGTGTACTCATTTTTTTAGGGCTTAAGCAAAGCTGGGCAAGTCGCAAAAAAATGTAGGTACAAACAAAACCTTTACCTGAAGAAAAATTTCTAAAATAATGCTTCTTTCAACTTTTTCATGGCACAGTGACTTTTCATGTGGCCAGATATGCTGCTGTATGTTCTAAGCTTTTTGTGCTGCTCCAAGACTGCAATTTAGTAACTGCAAAGAAAATTTCAGGCACCAATGTCAATTTTTTATTTGCTCCAGCACCCAGCCCTGGACTTGAAGACCTTTTTCCATGCTAGCAGAAGTGGCGATATATTCTAGTAATTTTGGCATGCACATAACAAGTCTCAGTCTTATGAACTCAGTTTGCACCTGAAGAATTTACAGTTAACGATTTCAATTTGATTACAATCTCATTAAATAAAGGTGGGGGTAGGATTTATTTTCTGCATTTTGAAGTTTCATCAAAATGTTGTTCCCCCACCCTCGTTAATTTCAATTCCATCTAATGTGGTTAATATATATGTATATATATATTTCCATCTACTCATATACGATATAATTATCATTTCATGAAATGCTGATGCAAATTTTTTTGGAACTAAGCTAGCTTGCTATCCTCAGAAAAATAGCAATGATAATCAAAAAAATAAACAGAGAAAAGTAAAAAAAGAACACAGCGGAAACAGGGTTCTCACTTAAAACTTTTGCTTAGTTGAAAAAAAGAAAATTTGTAATTATTACTTCATTGTCTTGAACAGTAACTAGCATTCATCATTATAGTGCACATTTTCTGCATAGGTGAAACTACAGTTTGCGTAACAAAGCAGTTGGGTATATAGGCCTACTCTGGGTTTTGTTACTAATGACACCCAATACCGTTAAATTTTCTTCTGTACTTTTAGGGCATAAACAATATTTACACTGCTCAGCGAAGAGCTAGAAATGAAAGTGCTTCATTTGTCAAATATGAATACACTAGCAGAACGCTAATGTTTAAACAGATCCCTTTTATAAAAGGGATTGACAACACAGTAAAACTATCAAGTTCACCTAACCTTATTTATATCGGATCTTGTAATTTACACATTTTTCACTGTGCTTTTGGAAGTGATCTCAAAAAAGCTTCATTCTTAAAAACTTACATATCTTCATAATTTGTCATGTGAATTGTCAAAGAGAGTAGTTACACTGGGCTGTAGGAGACTCCAAAAAATAAAAAATGTTAAATATTGTGAGGAGAGACAGAAAAGAATTATCTGTAGTTGCTAGTATACTGTTTTGGCCAAATATTGTTTTTTGTGAAGAAGTCATTTCTGTAATTTTGCTTTAGTTTGAGTCAATCTTACAGTATACTGAAATAGTGAGATGGGGGGGAGGGGGGAATTGAAATTTTTTAAAAAGATAAAAATTTCAGGGATTTTTCTTCATTATGCTATGATTATATTGTCTAAGTGGGGTACCCTCCCCCATTCTACTTTTTCTGATTGTTTGAGTGGGAGCTCCGCAGAAATTCATGCATTTATAATTTAAAGAAATAAGTGGAAACACACAATTAAAGTTTATAAATTTCAAAATTTCTCTGTATTTTTTTAAAATTTATGTTGTTTGTGTGATAGTTTCACGAGTAAAAATAAGTGCATCACAATATCAAACAGGTAGTTTCAATTTTTAACAACCATTGCTTTATATTCATTGGAAAAAATGGGCACATAGAGCTTATTAAAATATAAATTGTTGGAGTACATTAAATATTTTACTTTTATTATTCAACTTATTTCTAATTTGCATTTCATGTATAATAGTTGATGCCTATCTTTATTTTACAGGTGTCAAGCATGGGTCTCCACCTGCGGAAATCCGAAATTACTTGGGATAGCCGCCGAGAAGTTGTATGCCAGTTTTCGAATTTGTGACAAACATTTTGGAAACTGGTGCTTCATGAATGTCTTACAGAGGAATCGGTTGGTGCATAATGCGGTCCCAAATTCCCCAAAGCCTCAGCACAATCAGCAGCAAGATGGAGAGCCATCAAACTCTTGTGCAGTTGAGAGTGGCAAGGCTTCTGAGGGCATTGTGCAAGCTTCCTCAAGTTTGCTTGCAGAGCTACTGCTTGCGCCTGTGCTACCTCAACCAGCCGCTCATGCACAGGTGTCTCCCTCTTCGACTTTGAATGGAAGCACCAGTTATGCAAGCACCCCAGTTGTGGCTTCAACTTCTGAGAATACCTTATCCTCTTCGTCCCTTCTGCTTTCTGACATGAATACGCCGCTGGGAAGAAATTGCAGCACACCAGTTTCCAGGAAATATACCCCTAGGAAAATGAAGTTGGCGCAGAAGCTGAAGAGACAGAGGGATTCAGCAAGGAAGTTGCGAGCAAGGTTTGCGGCATATAGGCAGTCCATCTCGACCGCAAAAAAACAGTCTTTAAGAGCCACGTTCACACAGCAGGGGGTCAACACCAAACTCTCTGGGTTCGTTGCCAGGCAAGTTAGCCTCAGCTTGAAAAAAAACAAGGGTAAGAGATATACTCTAACAGATAAAGTGAGTGCTTATCAGATATTCTGTAAGAGTAGGTCTGCGTACAAATTCATGCGCACCTTCTTGGAACTGCCATCGCCTCAAACACTGCAGCGCTTCATTTCTTCCCGTTTGGCAGTTCCAGGAATTAATAATGACGTTTTGGAAGCATTGAAGGACGTCCTAAAAAATAAAACATACCAGGAAAAACTATTTGCTCTGGTGTTGGACGAGATGTCCATTAAGAAGCATCTAGTTTATGATCCTGTGGGGGACAGTGTCGTAGGTTTTGAGGACTTTGGGGGTGGCATCAGATCCTCAAACATAGCTGATCAGGCGCTAGTTTTGATGTTGCGCAGCCTCACCAGCAGGAAGAAATTACCTTTGGGTTTTTTTTTCTCAGAACATGCCATGCCTGCAGCTAGACTCAAACAAATAGTTCTAGAAACTCTGCAGGCATTAAGCAATGCTGGTGCGGTTGTGAAAGCCTTGATCTGCGTTCAAGGTACCAACAATTCACGCCTGTTCAGCATGTTGGACATTGTCCCCCATAAACCTTATTTTGATTTTGAGGGTGCTAAAATATTTGGAATATTCGGCCCACCTCATCTTCTAAAAAATTTAAGGAAAAATTTGATGAAGTACGACCTGCAAACCGATAAGGGTATCATTTCTTTCCAACATATAAAAAAATTTTACGAGTTGGAAAAGACAATGGCAGCCAAAACGGCTTATAAGCTCACCGATGAGCACATCTATGCAGCTGGTCTGTATTCGATGAAGGTCAGCCTTGCTGCACAGGTTTTCAGTAACTCTGTGTCAGCAGGGATGAACCTGTGTTTATTGGGGGGCTTAATAAGCGCGTCAGCTGCTCCAACGGTTGCGTTTGTTAAGCAAATAAATGATTTGTTTGATTCGACAAATGTCACCAGTGCTAAACCTCTCAGAGGCAAACCGTTGCATTGTGCAGTGTCCGCAGACACACAACACATACAGGTGTGGAAGGACACTTGCGAATCCATGAAATCGTGGAGATTTGTGGATCCCCTGGCAAGCACGAAGAAGCCTCGTTGCAAACCAGGTTGGACCCTGACCCTGACTTCATTAGCCATGTTGGCTGAAGAGGTCCTCCTGTCAGGGCTCCAATTCTTCATGCCAGGACGATGCAACCAGGATTGCCTCGAGAATTTTTTTAGCAGAGTAAGGGGGAGTGGTGGGAACCGCACCAATCCAACTGCCCATGAGTTTCACTCAGCGTTCAAATTGGCATCAGTCAATGCGTGTGGAGCCAGCAGGTTCACGAACTGTGAACCAGATGGTGACAAGTTCATGTTCCACTTACTATCGTCTGGTTCACAGTTTGTTCCATCAGAGGAGGAAGAGCAACCATCATGCTGTGAGTCAGCCACTCCAGACGCAGATGGTGAATTGCTCAATAAATCTTCTATGGATGCCATGTCATTAACAGAGGTTAATGCATGTTCATACATTGCTGGCTACATAGCTCGCAGAGCTCTGTCTGGTGTTAGTTGCACGCTGTGCAAAACAGCGATGTTTGACTCTGCTAAGTTGAAGGAACACCTGCTGTATATATACTTCAAGCAGTACGACAGCAATAGCGACTACAGATTGAAACGTCCATCAGAAAATTTTGTGCAATTCTTTGCTGCTGGCATGACAATCGCTGAAACCCATCTAGCCTCGTCCATATCAAAAGGATGCGTGTTACTGCACCTTAAACAGACAGTGCGTGAGGCGAGGCTTCTGGATTTCATCGATTGTGATGCCCACACAGAAGTTTTAAAAGAAAAAATAACCACTCATGCTTCGAAGCTTCTTCTTAAAATATATCTCAGAGAGAGGAATAGAAAGTTATCAACGACTTTTGACATTAAAAACATTCAAACTCTGGCAAAGAGAAAAAGAGTGTAAGCATGATAGGAAAAATTCACCAACATACAAGGGCAATTTTCCCTGAAAGGGAAATTAATCTGCAGGAAAATTCCCTGACAGAAATCAAGAAAGTGGCCAAGTGACTGAGCTGGTCAAGTGACGGAATGAGCCAGCTAGCAGGTGACAGACAAGGTGAGTGACTGAGTGAGCAAGTGACTGATTCAGAGAGCAAATGAGCGAGTAAGTGATCAAACAAGTGATTGAGCCAGTAAGTTAGAAAATGAGAAATGAGTAATAAGTTAGTGAGTGGGTGGCTGAGCAATTGATTGGGTGTAAGAGTGGACAGGTGAATGAGCAAGTGACTGTGTGAGTAAGGAAGTGTATGGTTGTGCGCATGAACAAGTGATTGTGTGAGTAAGAAAGTGATAGTCAGAATGCACAAGAAAGTGACTGTGTGAGTAAGGAAGTGTATGGTTGTGCGCATGAACAAGTGATTGTGTGAGTAAGAAAGTGATAGTCAGAATGCACAAGAAAGTGAATGTGTGAGTGAGTGATTGCTTCAGCGGGTGAAGGAGTAAGTGATCGTGTGAGTGAGTAAGCAAGTGACTCTTAGAGTGAGCAAGAAAGTACTTGTAATTGTGTGGGCGAATGGTGGAGTAAGTGAGGAATTGAGTGAGTGGCAGACTAATTGATCAAATGAGTGAGCGAGTGACTCTTGCCCACTAACTTTGTTACACATAATTTCTTTTCCTTACTCGCTGACCCAATCACTTGCTCGCTGTTTTGCTATCTGAATCTGTCACTTGCTCACTCAGTGACTCATCTTTCCTGTTATGCTCTTTCCTACTCATTTTATCACTTGGCCAACATGATCACTCAGCCACTCGCTCGATCTCTGAGGCATTGAATTTTCTCACAGATGATTTTTCCTTTTAGTGAATTTTGTGTCAGGGACTTGTTTGTTGGTGAACTTTTCCTTTCAGTGAACAGCTTTGTGGTGAGTTATTGGTTGGTCTTTGTCATGAACCATGAGTGAGAAGCATGCAGTGGTTTTTTTTTTTTTTTTTTTTTTTTTTTTGTGTGAAATGTGGCATCTACTTCAAATTGTTAGATTTGGTTCTGCTTTTTAGGTCAAACTGGGCTAAAACAAATGACCAATTAGAAATGAGATAATGTTTGGTGGATTTGATTTTTTTAGCGAAAAGACCAATTAGGTCAAACTGCGCCAAAACAAATGACTATTAAGGTTGAATTTCTTCCTGTCATCTCAGTAACAGCATGCACAATAAGTAAAGTAGTGTTGCCATTTGTCGAATCAATGTTGCGTGGTATGTAAAACAATGACATGGATTGTAAACAACTGTAATTTGTTGTAAAAACCAATGGCTTTGATGAATTTAAAAATGTGAGATGCATTACAATGGTCATTCAAATTTATTTGTTCCTCTCATGTCGAGAGTTTGCGTATTTCAAAAATCAATGCTGTCCAAATTCAATGCTTCCAAAAGTAAAGTCCCCTGCAGGTTGTTTTGTTCATAATTTTTGTCACACCGTGCTTACTTTCTGCACATGAGGGCTAATTAGATTGGGACCTGTAATTTATTGCTGCTTCCGAATCCATCGAAGCCTTATCCATGCTCAGAGTTTGGTGCGCTAACCCCCTTCAGTGTGGGACTAATTAGGCCAGACTGCGCCAAAACAAATGACCAATTATTAATCAAACTTGTTCTTTTCAAGTCTGGATAGTCAAAGTATGCACGTTAAGAAAACAATGTTAAGTAAAATGTAAAACAATGATGCAGACTGTAAATAACTAATTTGTTGTAAAAACCAATGGCTTTGATGAATTTAGAAATGGGAGATGCATCTCAATGGTCAGATGGAATGCCACGAAGAGAAAGATGACTTTGACCAAAAGTTGTCATACAATGATAATGATGGTGTGGACAAAAAGCATGAACAATGTTCAATGGACTCTGACAATGGGGGCACTCTGGTTGACTCTCGAAATGAAAACAATGATTGTGCGAGCCAACTGTGTCCTATGCATAACCAGGCTAACAAGTCTTCCTCCTTTCAGTAACTCGTGCAGCTTGAACGGCAATGGCCAAGTGTGGATCTGATGGCATGCAGCTTATTATTAATCAGATTGTTCCTGCCAGCAGCAATGCACCACTTTTCGGAGGACTGAAAAATGGTCACTTACAGAGACCAAAAGGCTATTGCTGATGTTAAACAGATGTTCTAGGTGCTGTGTCTGCTTTCCCATTGCACGGTATTCCAACATGAACCAGTAAAACTTTACTGTGTTAGTTCAGGCGAGTGTCTAATCGACCTGTGCTACTGTGCCTGCAGTTTTGTTTCAGAAAACTTTTCTGCAACAGGGTTGTTGTGAATAAATGGAATAGCTTAGACTGGTATCTATTGCAATAGTCCTGTTTTAAAAGGAATATGATACCTATGATGGAATTAATCAAGAATTGGTCCTTACCGAGATCAAGACAACCATAATATTTTATGGGAAATATATTTTTCTCAACAGTTTTTCGAGGGAATGGTTTATATTTTGGGATGTGTATTTGCAGATACATTTCATGTCAATATTTTCTTTATGTGCATTTTGTTGTCATCCTGAATGTGCAGCCTACCACTTGTAAAAGTAGTAAGTTTGCACAAACAACTAGCAAAGCAATTACTTATCACATCAGTTTATATAAAGTATGAACTTATATTTATATTGAAAATTAATTGATGGTATGAAATGTAATAGTAGAGACCATTTTCTTTATACTCTTGAGCAAACCATTCGGGAAAGTTTTCTAATTGCTGTCATAACTATTATTACATTTTCAATTAAATTAGTAGTTTATATGATGCTGTTGAATTTTTCCAGCAGTGGTGGAATTAAGTGAAGAGGTTAATGTGAATGAGTGTGGATATTAATTAAATCATGTAATGGTAACTGGTATTGGTTTTAAAATATATCTGTTGCAAAGAGTAATTAGATTTCACTTTTTTTTTTTTTTTTTGTCACGCTTAACTTTTTCTGAATTTAAATCTAACCATTTTCGTATTAGTGGAACCTTGTAAGACATTTAATTTCCCCCCCCCCCCACTATTCATTGTAAGTAACCTAAATTTCTTCAACTGCTTATATATATATGTGTGCATTGATATAAACCATCTGGTGTACTCTTTTTACAACAGATAGGTGTGTAAAGAAGTTGATTACATCATATATTTCATGGTGGTGTCTGTTATTATTGAATGATATAGGTACCCATGATACTCTTATTGCGCAGAACATTAAAATATATCTAGCGAGCAAAATAGAGAAAATGTAAGGACTAAATTATCATGTAATTTGACAATGCTAGCTGATATGATGCTTAAGAAACTCTAGTAACTTGTCTTTAGCTGAACTTAGTTATTCCTGCTTTTGCACTAAGATATGGCATATTTACTAACATTTATAATGCAATGGTTTTCCAATTGAAGCTGTATCCAAACGTGCAAAAAAAAATGCTTTAGGTGTCACGTCCTATCAGCTCTGCCGTGGTTGAAAATACACTTCAAAACTCTGTGAATTTAAACACCCTGAGCTAAGAAATTTTTACGTGAGAATGAATGAGTTTAATTAGTGTATTAAAAACAGATGCTTTGTGAGAGAATTTTTATATGGAATTAAATTTTGGGCACATCAGAAAATTTAAAATATCAAAAAATAGATATTTCTCTTCAGTATAATGATAATTCTGAATATAAAACCCTTCAATTTACATGAAATTGAGTGTTTTGTTATTTAACATAGCTATCAGGTTAACAAAAACTATTTCACATCATTGACAGTTAGTTTCTGAGGTCAAAAATCTAACCTCTGATGTGCTGCTATACATATTTTGAATAAACAGCTCTATTCCACTTAGCAAATTGAACACAAGTAATGATTACAGCTTAGATAAATAAACCATAAAATCTTATGCTCCAGACCATGTTGAAAAATTCAAAATTGCAAATTACAATTAATATTTTGTTTTAATTATTGTAATAAATTAATTTTCTGAAAAAACATTGTGATATGCAAAAAAATAAGTTTTTCATCATGTTATATACCTATTACACCTTAGAACATTATCAAAATGTATTCATTTAGGTTTTTGACGGTTTAAACCAGTTTTTGTCAAAAACTGTCTCTTAGATTTGACATTGTCATGAGCATGACTTAAGAAAAGCATAGAAAAATTTAATGAAGTGTTGAACACATACCATGCATATTTATTCCGGCTGGAATTAGTAAGCACTATTCATTTATCCCTTTTCCCTAACTTCGAAAAACAAACAATTACTGTTTCAGAGATAGCTTTTTAACTTTTCAGAAACAAAAGCCAAAACTGAATATTTCCCAGAACCAAAAATGTGTGTGACATTAAATAACAAGTGAAAGAGTTTGCAATTGGTTATAGAAAACTAATATATTGGATAGTCAAAGTATGCACGTTAAGAAAACAATGTTAAGTAAAATGTAAAACAATGATGCAGACTGTAAATAACTAATTTGTTGTAAAAACCAATGGCTTTGATGAATTTAGAAATGGGAGATGCATCTCAATGGTCAGATGGAATGCCACGAAGAGAAAGATGACTTTGACCAAAAGTTGTCATACAATGATAATGATGGTGTGGACAAAAAGCATGAACAATGTTCAATGGACTCTGACAATGGGGGCACTCTGGTTGACTCTCGAAATGAAAACAATGATTGTGCGAGCCAACTGTGTCCTATGCATAACCAGGCTAACAAGTCTTCCTCCTTTCAGTAACTCGTGCAGCTTGAACGGCAATGGCCAAGTGTGGATCTGATGGCATGCAGCTTATTATTAATCAGATTGTTCCTGCCAGCAGCAATGCACCACTTTTCGGAGGACTGAAAAATGGTCACTTACAGAGACCAAAAGGCTATTGCTGATGTTAAACAGATGTTCTAGGTGCTGTGTCTGCTTTCCCATTGCACGGTATTCCAACATGAACCAGTAAAACTTTACTGTGTTAGTTCAGGCGAGTGTCTAATCGACCTGTGCTACTGTGCCTGCAGTTTTGTTTCAGAAAACTTTTCTGCAACAGGGTTGTTGTGAATAAATGGAATAGCTTAGACTGGTATCTATTGCAATAGTCCTGTTTTAAAAGGAATATGATACCTATGATGGAATTAATCAAGAATTGGTCCTTACCGAGATCAAGACAACCATAATATTTTATGGGAAATATATTTTTCTCAACAGTTTTTCGAGGGAATGGTTTATATTTTGGGATGTGTATTTGCAGATACATTTCATGTCAATATTTTCTTTATGTGCATTTTGTTGTCATCCTGAATGTGCAGCCTACCACTTGTAAAAGTAGTAAGTTTGCACAAACAACTAGCAAAGCAATTACTTATCACATCAGTTTATATAAAGTATGAACTTATATTTATATTGAAAATTAATTGATGGTATGAAATGTAATAGTAGAGACCATTTTCTTTATACTCTTGAGCAAACCATTCGGGAAAGTTTTCTAATTGCTGTCATAACTATTATTACATTTTCAATTAAATTAGTAGTTTATATGATGCTGTTGAATTTTTCCAGCAGTGGTGGAATTAAGTGAAGAGGTTAATGTGAATGAGTGTGGATATTAATTAAATCATGTAATGGTAACTGGTATTGGTTTTAAAATATATCTGTTGCAAAGAGTAATTAGATTTCACTTTTTTTTTTTTTTTTTGTCACGCTTAACTTTTTCTGAATTTAAATCTAACCATTTTCGTATTAGTGGAACCTTGTAAGACATTTAATTTCCCCCCCCCCCCCACTATTCATTGTAAGTAACCTAAATTTCTTCAACTGCTTATATATATATGTGTGCATTGATATAAACCATCTGGTGTACTCTTTTTACAACAGATAGGTGTGTAAAGAAGTTGATTACATCATATATTTCATGGTGGTGTCTGTTATTATTGAATGATATAGGTACCCATGATACTCTTATTGCGCAGAACATTAAAATATATCTAGCGAGCAAAATAGAGAAAATGTAAGGACTAAATTATCATGTAATTTGACAATGCTAGCTGATATGATGCTTAAGAAACTCTAGTAACTTGTCTTTAGCTGAACTTAGTTATTCCTGCTTTTGCACTAAGATATGGCATATTTACTAACATTTATAATGCAATGGTTTTCCAATTGAAGCTGTATCCAAACGTGCAAAAAAAAATGCTTTAGGTGTCACGTCCTATCAGCTCTGCCGTGGTTGAAAATACACTTCAAAACTCTGTGAATTTAAACACCCTGAGCTAAGAAATTTTTACGTGAGAATGAATGAGTTTAATTAGTGTATTAAAAACAGATGCTTTGTGAGAGAATTTTTATATGGAATTAAATTTTGGGCACATCAGAAAATTTAAAATATCAAAAAATAGATATTTCTCTTCAGTATAATGATAATTCTGAATATAAAACCCTTCAATTTACATGAAATTGAGTGTTTTGTTATTTAACATAGCTATCAGGTTAACAAAAACTATTTCACATCATTGACAGTTAGTTTCTGAGGTCAAAAATCTAACCTCTGATGTGCTGCTATACATATTTTGAATAAACAGCTCTATTCCACTTAGCAAATTGAACACAAGTAATGATTACAGCTTAGATAAATAAACCATAAAATCTTATGCTCCAGACCATGTTGAAAAATTCAAAATTGCAAATTACAATTAATATTTTGTTTTAATTATTGTAATAAATTAATTTTCTGAAAAAACATTGTGATATGCAAAAAAATAAGTTTTTCATCATGTTATATACCTATTACACCTTAGAACATTATCAAAATGTATTCATTTAGGTTTTTGACGGTTTAAACCAGTTTTTGTCAAAAACTGTCTCTTAGATTTGACATTGTCATGAGCATGACTTAAGAAAAGCATAGAAAAATTTAATGAAGTGTTGAACACATACCATGCATATTTATTCCGGCTGGAATTAGTAAGCACTATTCATTTATCCCTTTTCCCTAACTTCGAAAAACAAACAATTACTGTTTCAGAGATAGCTTTTTAACTTTTCAGAAACAAAAGCCAAAACTGAATATTTCCCAGAACCAAAAATGTGTGTGACATTAAATAACAAGTGAAAGAGTTTGCAATTGGTTATAGAAAAAATTATAGAAGTTATTTAACAGATAATTATTGTAATGAATTACATAAAAACTAAATTTTCTAACAGATAAAAAAACTAAGTGGGCACTGGCGCGTAAGTCATTGTATACGTATTTTGGAATCTTTTAGAAAGGTTGAAAACCACTGATGTGAAACAGCAAACTACATATAGCTGCTCTTTCTTCTTTGATACAAAACCGAAGCGTATTTTTAATACGCTTAGCACGAAACTATTTTACAGCTTGAACAATTTTTTTTTTCCAAAAAATCAGGTGAGATCAAAGTTGGGTCAGGTGAAATGGACCACAAAATTATATTTTATATGTTCTAGGCCTCTCTTTTTGTCAAAAAAAATTTCAAAATTGCAAATTACAACCAATATCTTGTTTTGAGCATTGCAATAAATTAAATGTTAAAAATGAAACACACAATGTACAAGGAAATGCTTCATCATATCGCATACAAATTATGTTCAAAAACATTATTCAGAAGCATTCACATTTAAGTATATTCACACCATTTAAACCAGTTTTTTGTTAATCATGTCAAAAACTAATTTTTTTATGTCAAAACCCAGTCCTGATTAGAATAGTTCAAAAATATCATTGTTTGACAATGTAACTGTTTCATTGTTTAGGAATGTGCAGGTACTTTTCAACATCTAAATATTAAAAACACGTACTGAATATTTCACTCCCCAAAATCCAACGGTTAACAATCGTCCTCTATTGACTTACCAAAAAGTAGAAACCATGTGTACTTTTTTGAGTCGATCATTTTTTATAGGTGATCATTAAAACTGCAAGCATTGCTAAATAGTTCAGGAATTGCTTCAAAGCATCAATGCACTCGAGAAATGTATGAATGATTTGTCATGTTGCTTCAGAGCAACACTATCGAATGAAGTGTTAATTTTTCATCTTTTGGGAAGATGTGGTAAGAGATAAGTCGAACATTTATTTCACAAATGTGTAATGACAATACTCGTTTTTATTACACCAAGAGATAGACATGTAGACATTTTTTCCCTAACTTAATTTCAGAACTTTATGATAGCGATGCATAAGTTTTGAAGTGGCAAATGGGAATGACATTTTAAGAAAACATTGACGATTGATTTAAATAGTGTATATAAAATATCCACATGTATTTCAGCATTTATAAATGATAATGCAATCTCCTGTTGGTGCAGATTTTTTTACTGCTTATGTAGCTGATCTCATTCATGTACTTCCACGTTATGTAATAAAATGTTTGCCATACTTTCTATGATTGTATTTTCTATTGTCAATCTAATCAATTATTTCTATTAGTACATGGTCTGGGGCAATTTCATAGTGTAGAAGAAATGAAATAATGATGGGATTCATCTTTGTGGGGAAAGGGGGTGTTTGATGTATCGATTTTGCTTCAAGAAATTCTCTTTCCCCCATCCCCCTTGGGATTTCATTGTAATTATATTAAACGTGAAGAATATCGTTTACTTTCAAGAACAGGATTTCTTTTTTATAAGGATGAGTTATATGGCCAGCACGTGGCAAGATCAAATTATCTTCCTGAGGTAAAAAATTTTAAAGATTGCATCTGTGAACGTATTTACTTTTTTTTCTTCACAAAAATCAAAATTTTTGGTTGGTAGTTCTGAATTCCATAGTTTTAAATTTTTTTCACCTAATTTTTATCATTCCACTTACTTTGGAATATATATTCGTTGACATTTATTCTGGATCCAACCGCGATTTTCTTTTCATCCTTGAATACCGGTGGTAAAGAAATTGCGAAATTATATCAACCTCTCATGCAATGTTGAGAGGTTAAGAGCAAAGCTGTCTATATATAATAGTTGGATATTATAGTAGCAGGAAGGGGAAAATCAGCGCTGTCAATCAACGTTAATGTGGGCGTGTCTGGAGCGCCGTTCGAATTCCGCCCTTTCCCCCGAGATGGCGCTCGAGTCAAATCGGCTTCTCTTTGTGATGCACGGTGGGAACGCTTATTATTGATACGCTTTGGTATTTACTCTTTCAGGGGGGGGGGCACAAAAAACAAAGTCAGCCCTGGGGCCTCAAGAAGTCACACAATGGCCATGCCTGGCAAGTTTACAAACTATTAGTGAACAGAAGTTAGTAAGGAACTAGTTTGGTGGGTCAGAAAAACTAACCTAGAGAGCAAGGGACTAATCCAGTGAGCGACAAAAAAAAAAGTTAGAATGTGTACCATTATGTTTGGACCAAAGGAGTAACCACCAGGCAGCTAGGAACTAGGTTGTTGAGTCGGCAAAAGAGTGACCTAGAGAACAAGAGATCAGATCAGTGAGTGACAATGATTTATAGTGCAAAGGGTTGTGTCAGTGAATGATCAAAAGGGTGACCTAGAGCATATGCAATCATGTGAATGACAAAATGAGTGATCTGGAGCATCTGCAATAATGAATTACCAAAAGATTGATCTAGAGCATGTGCAATAATGTGAGTGGTCAAAAGAGTGGCCTAGAGCATGTGTAATGATTTTAGTGGCCAAATAGTGGACTACAGCATGTAAGTGACCAAAAGAGTAGTCTAGAGGATGTGTAATCATGTGAGTGACCAAAAGAGTGGCCTAGAGCATGTACAATAATCTGAGGGGTCAAGAGAGTGGACTACTGCATGTGCGATCATGTGAGTGACCTAGAGAGCGATACACCAGGTCACTGAATTACCAAAAAATTGCTCACATGCTTGCATACCTTTTTAGCTATCTAGAGAGCAAGGGACCAAATCAGAGCGAGGGACCGAAGGAAGAACCTTAAGCATGTACAAATATGTTACTTACAAGAACAAAATATGTAACCATGTCAGTGGCAAAAAGAGTGGTCCAGATATACCTGGCTTCTTGATGTGAGCAACCAAGAAAACGTGTAAGCAGTGGTGTGCCACTGTGGTGGTCGAGTGGTTATAGTGACAGACTTGCGATGCGAGGATCCGGGTTCGAACCCCACAGTGGTGGTCGGCTGAAGTTGGTTTTCTGTGGTTCCCAACTTCAAGGCGCAAATGCGAGCCGATCTCCCCGTTAAAAAGTCTCGCCACAGAGAGCAACAGTCCTGCAACGATAAATCATTCAATCATAACACTTCACTCATAGTTAGAAAAACTTGTGGCAGATGGCAGCACTACACATAACAAGCATTACAGAGAAACAACAAAACTTCACGTCAGGTTTCACTATACGTACACGCACATTCCCGCATGTACCGATTCATTGGGGGGTTCCGCGGGGGGGGGGGTGTGGGCGGGGTGCATGTGTGGTGTAGCAGTAGTTGGTAGGGCTCGGGGATCCATGATGTTCTTAAGTCAGCCACCTCATTGGGCAATTTGCCTGTTGTGGCGTTGTATTTGTATTTGTCATAGCCGGGGTTGAAGTGGGTGTTCACCCATCCTCAGTATTTTGTCGCACCAGTCTGAGCATCCACAAATCAAAATCTCCAGCATAATGATCAAGCTGAACACCCACAGGTCTAAAATATTTCTGATGCTTCTGTGCATAAGAATGTGACTCGGAGACGAGCATATTTACAGGGGTGGGGAGCTAAGTGCAGAAAGTTTAGTGCATGGTTCCCCCAGATCCTGGAGACATGGCCCATAGGCACCAATCCAGGATTTTATAAATTCATTGTATAAAATGAAAACAGTTTATAATCTGAATTATCGTTGACTGTTTTGATGCATGCCCCCCCCCCCTCCGTAAAAGTAGGCGGACAGGGCCCCACATCCATTGTCATTTTTTTGTTTTCTCATGCTATGAATTCACTATTGAAGAACCAGTGAAAAGCCTGACTTGGAAGCCACCAACGCAACGCCTAGGAACCCTACTCCAGAATGGGGGTCTCAAGTGTATAGGGAGGCTTATTGAATAATGAGATTATATAGGTGTACCAGTGCCATCTTAATGCATGGGCCCACCCAGGTACGTCTCAAAGCCTCAAGAGAAAAAAAGGCCTTGCAAAACTGAGATCTGGTTGAAATTTTTGAAAGTAAGCATGTAAATTTGTAGGCAAGCCAGGTAGGGCTTCAGAAAAATAACTTGGCCCGAGGGCCCATGGTGCACTTAAGATGACCCTGAGGCCTACTATGATTTTCAAGAGTGAGTATAGGTATGAAGGTATTCTCAGCTAGGTAAGGGGCCAGTACATCACTTTGAGCAGGGCGCCGCCTTCCCCATGATGCTATTTAACAATTTTTTCCTATGAAGCCACCCACCTATGATTTAAAAAATAAAAATCCATACTTTGTATGTTTTTCCCCCTTAGATTGGCTGGTACAACTCCTGCGTGCAACCGATATTCCATATGAAGTACGACGATGATTCCTTGGCCATTCTAGTCATAAGCAAACCATCGATGTTCGAGAAAACTTTCTTACCATATCTGAGAGAAAAGTATTGCGCAAAAGTGACTCGAGATCCTATCGATGAATGTATGATATCGTGCTTCTCGTCCATGAAAGATGTGAGTTGAATATTTAGAAGTTCTCTGCTTAATCCTGTCGCACAAAGGCTGTTTCTCTCTCTCATAGGGCGCCCATATTGAAATGATTGAAAATGTTTTCATATAAATGTATCCTCTTACCCAAAGCAGGATGTTCATAAGTATCCTCACTGATTTACAAACAATTCACCGCCACAGGAAATTCACTGAAATGAAAATTCATTGACACACAATTGACTGACAGAAAAATCACAGCTGGGATAATTCACTGACAACAGTCCATCGCCAGTGAGTGAGTTACTGAATGATTGAGCAGGCGAGTGGATGTATGAGCGATTGAGTGACCGTATGAGTTGTTGAATGAGCTAACAAATAAGCTAGTGAGTGTGAGTAACTTTATAAGTGACAAAGCAAGTGAGTAGCCATATGAGTGATTTGGTCATTCCTCCCAGAATTGCTTGACTAATCACCCACCTGCTTATCCACCCACTCATTATGTCACTTTATTGTTTGCTGTGAATTACCGTGTCAGTGAATTTTCCTTTTAGTGAATTGCCCTGAGACAAATTGTCTGCAAATTTTCAGCACACAATCACTGTTTCCCTGATGCATTCCATCATCTATTTCGGGAAATATCAGTATTGACAAAGAGTGCCTTCAACTCAGCTTTCTGACAGAGTATTTTAAATCATCTGTAACAGCGAAATTCTTGTTATAAGCTGTACTGCATTTTACTATATTTCTTAATAAATATCTAACTTGTGCATTCTTAAACTCACTCCTCTCTTTCCCTCTCCCCTGTGCCAAACAGCTTTTCCCAGAATTGTCTTCCGTCGTGATAAACGACTTTGATTTGCATCCGAACAGGAGGCCCAAAATGCTGATGCAGACTGCTGCTCACGTTGCCGGTGCCGCTTATTTCTACCAGATGAAAGATCTTTGTATAGATGAAAACAACAACAGCAGTGCCATACTCAAAAGTAACAAGGTGAGTTTGACCATTTATTTTCATGCTTTGTTCAATGTTTTGAGTATTACCGTGAAATAATGACATTTTGCACATCTATAAATTATACCATTGTCTGTAAAATGTGCTCGAGAAGCCGCAAGAACCAATGCAAGCAATTCAGCCCAGGATCATTATTTTAACTTTTTCTAGGGGGGAGGGGGAAGGGCATGTACTCAACGTACGTGCGTGTGTATACATATATATGCACCATTTCTAGTGTATTTTTCAAAGCCAGGGACCCTCTGACCCCCCCCCCCCAAATGAGGGGCCTGCTTCAGCCCCCAGCAAAATCAAAATGTAATACTGTAAAATCACTGTAAATTAATTACTGTGTCAAAAATTTTTATATAGTACCGTAATTAAAATTATGGAAATCAAAGAATGAAACGAATCGAAAGTGCAACGTGCACCTATAAATAGATTTCTCGTACTGAGCTTAAAGTCCAACAACTCTGATCACCCTCTTGTGATCACATCACTTTTTATAGACCCTTCTAAACTTCGAGAAATAGATAATTCCAGCAAACTCAATTATTGCTTGTAGTTCTCGCAAAATGGCGCTTCTGGACGGGTTAGACTTTTTCCTGAATGTTCTAGAAGAATGATCTCTGTCTTCTTTTCCTTATGGCTTTGTTAACTTTAGGGCCTTCAACAAATTACACTACCGATATTTTTCGTGACACTGCCTCCTTTTTTAAAATTGTTCATCCCGACAATTCAGCCCTCATGCCAGTGAGTCGTCACTCACTGTGGTAGGGAGCCAGTCTGTTGAGATGGACCACCTTGCATTTTGACAATGAAGTCTTTTGAATCTGAATTACCGCATCATTCAGTTTCTTCACAACTCTGTAGGGTCCTTCCCATGACGTCTGGAATTTCGGGTACAGTCCTTTCCTTTGCTTTGATTTCCAGAGTCAGAAGAAATATTTTTCTTTGAAGTCGTGAGATGTGGCATTTGCATCGTAGTGGTTCTTCATCTTTTTGGAGCCAATGTTGATCCTGTTTCTGGCAATTCAATGCACATCCTTGGGAGACTTGTGGAGTTCCTTGATGTATTCTTCCAGTGGAAGAGGAGAATCTGGCAGTTGCCCAAACAGCAGGTCTCCTGGCAGCCAAAGTTCTCGTCCCATAAACATCTGCGCTGGTGAAAATCAAGTGCTCTCATGGACGGCAGTTCAGTAGGCCAACAGGAAAAGTGATAACTTCAAGTCTCAATCTTGTTTGTTCTGCGACACAAAGAGTGAAAGGTGGTTCATAATGGTCCTGTTGAATCTCAACCATCTCATCAGATTCAGGATGAAGTGCCATAGTTTGCGTCTTTTCCATTCTTATAATCTTGCACATGCGGCCAAAAACTGCTGAAGTAAAGTTTCTTGCCTGGTCAGAATGGATCAGCATGGGGACTCAGAATCAAGACACCTAATTTTGCACTAAAACTTCAGCCGCTGTCACTTTTTCTTGATCAGGAACGGGATATGCTTCTAGCCACTTGGTAAAATATTCTATCACTAAAAGTATGTACGTGTCACCATCATGAGTTCTTGGTAACAGTCAAAGGATGTCCAAGGCAATTCTCTCGAACGGCGCACCACCATTGCAGCATTGAAGGCAATCCCTTGCTGCATTTCGGAGGACCTTTGTGAGCGGGGCAGGCATCGCAACTCTTGTACCATTTTTCCACATTGGTCCTGGACTTGTCCCAGTAAAATCGGTCTCGGACCTTCTGGAGAGTCTTAGCTATGCCGAAATGGCCACCAATCATTCTCCCGTGCAACTCGTTCACGACTTCTCTCGCGCTGCCTCTGGGTAGGATGAGTTGCCACCTGAATGTGTTTCCATCCTCAGACTCCCATTTGTATTACAGTGCACCATCTCTCATCTTCAGGGAGTCCCACAGCGCCCAGTATCTTTTGTTCGTTGGACTAGAAGAGGTTGGTTGAACCAAGCTGGTCTATTCCCGTTTCATTCCTTCAAGTCCATTATTGGTCGTATGTCAGGATCTTCTAGCTGGACCTACCAGGTGTTATTTTCGCTATAAGGACAGTCATTTTTTAGACTTAATATGTTATGTCTTGCTGTAGGGGGTTCACCGGCCCATACGTTTCTTCTGCCTTAAAGCAATGGCAACCGTTTTGTGGACACATTCTTCTCGATAGAGTGTCTGCATTTAGTAAAGTGCTCCCTTACTATGCTGGATCTCTATGTTGTACTCTTGCAGTCATTGTATCCATTGAGCACACTTGACCGACTCTCTGGGTTCTTGAAGTTTAACAGCAAGCTCAATGAGGCATGGTCTTTGGGAAGGAGAAATTTTTGACTAGAGGTAGTGATGGAAATGTTCCACGACTTTGACTATTGCGAGCAGCTTTTTCCTAATGATGCAATAACTCCTCTCAGGCTTGGACAAGCTTTTGCCGAAGTAGGCAATGACGTGTTCTTTGCCATCCACTTCTTGTGATAGAACAGCCCTGATCCTGTTGTTACCTGCCTCCGAATCAAAGATTAATTGCTTCTCTGCTCGTGGAAACACCAGTATTGGAGCCAATCTTAAGGCTTGTTTCAGTGATGTATATGCACTCATCAGTCCACAAGAATAGAATTTTTTCAGTTTCAGTGAGTCGATGAAGAGGTCTCAATATTTTGGAGGCACCTTGGACAAATTTTCGGTAACATGCACAAATTCCCAGAAAGCTCAGAAGCTTGTGCACATTCTCTGGTTGCTTCCAGTCTTCCACAGCTTTGGTCTTCTCAGGATCTGGCCTTATTCCCTCTCGAGAGATAATGTGACCCAAGTAGGTGACTTTGTGTCTAAACAGACAGCACTTTGTGGAGCTCAATTTTAAATTGTAATCTCTCGTCTTCTGAAGAACTTTGCTCAAATTCTTCAGATGCTCAGAGAATGTTCTTTCAATTATTATTATGTCATCTAAGTATACAAGACACGAGTTATAACATAGTCCATGTAAAATGGTCTCCATCAGCCATTTGAAGGTAGCCGGAGCATTTCACAAGCCGAATAGCATGACCTTGAACAGTCACAATCCTTGTCCAGTCGTGAAGGCCTGTTTTTTCGATCGTCAGGGTGTATTTCCACTTGCCAGTATCCAGTCTTCAGGTCCAGGGTAGAAAATCATTGATGTCCAGAAAGCAAGTCAAGAGTGTTGTCGATTCTTGGCAGCGGATAACTGTCTTTCTTCGTGACGTTGTTTAGTCTTCTGTAGTCAACACAGAATTGGGTAGAACCATACTTCTTTCTCACCAGCATGATTGGCAACGCCCATAGACTCGTTGATGACTTGATGATGTTCACTCGCATTTCCTGTAGCAGTTTACCAACTTCTTCTTGCTTAGCCAACGGAAGTCTTCTAGGATGTTTAATTGGTGAATGGCCCCTGGTGTCGATGTGATGTTGCATCAAGCGGATTCAGCTTACATCAGCTGATGAAGTAGAAAAAAACATCTCCAAATTTTTCAATTGTCGACTAGGCACATTGTCTTTGTTGAGGATCCAGCTGGGCATCTCCTATCAAACAAAATTTTGGCATCTTCTGGTTGATTTCTGGATGAATCACAAACAACACACATGACGGAAACTCAAGTAGCAATCTCTTCTCCCTTCCAAACCTCCTTCGACTTGTCGCTGATATTGACTAATCTCACAGGGACAACACCCTTTGATGAATCCACCAGAGTGATAGCAATCAATGGGCCGTTCTTGTTTTCGCTGGGGAAATCCACCTTTCTCATAGCACCTCGAGCAGACCAGGGGCTTTTCTTTTTTATTTTCATTGTCGTTTCTGGCACTTTTCAGGAGTTCTTTCAACTCTCTGATGATGTGCAACGTGGCGTCCTCCGCAATAGCACCCCAGATCACTCATCGCTCTCTTCTTGTAGCTTGATGAGCTGCTTCAAACTCCATGGCGTAGACGTGGCCACTCTTGACATCCTCGTATTTCCCCAGATGCAATGCCTGCTGGTGCAACCATTCAAAGCACTTGCAGATTCTATTTTTATCCTTCAAGTCATTTGACAGCAAAGGAACTGACTCGCAGTCATATTTCAAACTAAGACATTTATTCAAATTCTCAAAAACACAATTACAAAAACTTAGTAGAAACATGACGTTAACATTAATGAAACTTTAGTATAATATAAAAATAGAACATGAACATATCACAAAACAACTGTTGCACTGGTTACTGTTGCACTTATCTGATGGTGGGTCCGGAATTTCAGCACATGACTAGATGAGAACCACTGTCCATGCGATTTCCAATATCCAAGTTTCCTATGGTCAGCTTTGGAGGGATTAAGCCAATGTAGACTAATACATGACGTTTGTCCAATTAGAATAAACTTCGTATTGAAACATTTTTTATGGATGTGAACATGTTTCACTGGTCGTTGTGCTTCCTCACACCAAGGTACTCTATACGTAATGTGCACAGCATCAGAGCCAGTAGAAGTCCAGTCAATGAAACCCGTCAGGAACATGATGCAAGAACATAGATAAGATGTTAGTCATCAGATGCAAGTTCCCAGCTCACCAACGGATGCTATCTAGAGGAGGATTAGCATAAGAATCCAATGAAGCACAGACATAGAGGATTGTCATAGTTGATCAATCCAAATGATATGGTTGAGGATATCAACTGCATCATCATCAAGGAAATTAAAAGTCGAGATTTTCCATCATCACATGGTACGTTTTGTGGAAGGGCTCACGGCTCAAGGGAAGTCACGGCTCACATGAGAGAATTAGTATTAATTCATCATAAAAAAGCCTGTACCTGCCAAGACTCAACACAAATTTAGTAAGACATTTTGAGATATTATTTCAAGCCAAGAGCCGGATGAGATTCGTCACATATCTTCTGATATGTAAAACACTAAAGCACTTGTTGTGAGCACTGCCTGTACCCATCATCAAAAGAATAACCCCTTACGTCAAGTTTGCCATATGAATGCTTGAAATCAGGATGATTTCAATCCTTCAATACAATTTGTACAGGGTATTTCATTCGAACGTTGATCAAGTGGTCACAAGCATCAAGCTTTCTGGGTGCTTAAGCACAGTTATTCACGGCACCGATTATGTTATGGTGAAAAGTTACTGAGTACTATTTAAATTGACAGTACCCCACGAAAGAAAACTTTTGGCCTGGTGATCATATTAGTTGGGAATACAATTTTGAGTTGTTACCTCGCCTGCAACAACCCTTTGTGTGTCGGTGAGTAATTCTCCTGAATGAATAGGCCTATGCACTAGAGCATTTTAACCCAAACAATTAAGTCACAAAAAAACGAAAAGAATATGTCAACACACAGAGGTCTAAGTTACTTTCGGTTATTTAATTCTAAGAAATTCTTTCTTTTTTTTTTTTGTTTCACAAGATTAGACACACACACACAAAAAAAATATATATTTTTTCAACTTCAAAAGTGTTTCAACTAATAGCAGAATCAAAACATAAACAAACAAAATTTCAGTCCTTCTCAAAACCAAACATATTCATAAGATAAACACAAAAAAAATATATTTCTGACCCCTTAATTTTTTTCTTTGGTATTAACGCAACATATTTGGGTGCCTAAAAACTATCGATTTGCCTGACCTCTCGAAATACAAAATTGGAAAAAGGAAATTTTTACTCGCATTCACCCATTGCAAGTCAGATTCCTGAGAAACGGATTTTTCAAGGGAAGAGTTCATCAACTGAACACTCAGTGTGGATAGACAGATATGACCGTTGACCGCTCAGAGAGACCATCTTGGGTGAGCTCTTTCCCAAAAGACAGTTCGTGACAGTTCATTTCAATTTAAGTCATCCTTTGACGGGCGAATCTGCTTGGTCATCAGACACTTGACTTGAAAGATTAATGTCCACTGTACCTGCTGAGGCGACAGTCCATGCACATGCTTTTCAAAGTCGGAGCACCACCAAAAGTTCTACAGTTGTACTACCACTCGGGGTAGTGTGGACATGGACAAAGTAGCATCCTTGGACTGGACTGCAAGAGACTGCTGCTGGGCTTCATCTCTTTGGCATGACTGTTAGTTGCTCCTTGGTTCCTCCATACTGTGCGAAGGTGACAGGTAAACCTTCTTCCTGGTTCATTACCGCTTGGGGCAGTGTGGACATCACTGACGACTTAATAGACTCTGCATACTGGCTTGTAGTTTTTTTCTGAACTTACATCTTCAAGAAATCCTTCTCACGTTACAACTTTTGGCAGTTCAGAACTAGTAGGGGTTTGAGTGACTTGGGACTATAAGTTTCGGGGGATCTTCAAGTTTCGTGGGGGAACTGTTATTCGCGAGGGTCCTGCACTTTACTGTGCAACTGATCCCGATGAACTGCACGCCTCCAAAGTTTTCCAGTGATAATATGAAAATTGAGTGATGGGCGGAGCTTGAGAAAGCGCACCCTTTAATTAGTCGTGCAAATTGCGTCATCTAAACTTTTATCCAATTGTATCACAACCAAAACTAAAACATGAAACCAAAAGAAAAACACCACAGGGTCGATCCGACAAAATGAAAAGACTGCAACAAAGATTTTAATGACAACAATAATTTTCAATATAAGATTTCCGGATTAAATGCATAAATATTCATCAAAATCAAAAAAACATCAACAACATTGTGCGGGAAAAAAGATTAGCTTTCCAACGATATGCTACATCATATATAAATATTCTTGTTTTGCGACACGCCAACAAATTTAAATCTAGACAAAGGAAATTCTTAAAAAAATTCAAATTCAACACTTTCTCGATGACAGAGAATAATTTCAATCATATAACATTATTTCAAAGTTTCTCTCCCTCACAATATTTTACAACACAAGTTTTTTTTTAATTTAAGCATCGGAAACAGTGGAGAGAAAAGGGGGAAAAAAATTAAATTTTAAAATTGAAAGACACACGGTCTCAAAATTATTTAACTCTTGATTAACAAAAATATTTGCTTCCCTTATTTTATTTTATTTATTTTATTTTTTTTTAAAAAAACATAGACTCAGAATATGTTGAAGGCGAAAAATCAGCTTTTCAAGAATAAAAAAAAATATTCAACAGGTTACGAACAACGAGAGAGAAAGAAACAAAAAAGAAAAGGAATCTTATCTTCCTTTTACACGTACCAGAAGAGTTCGTGCGGGAACAAGAAAACTGACTCATCAATATGGTGATGATATCTTCGATTATCTGTGAATCATTAGGTGTCTCTCTCACAAAGGAAAGAGTATATTATTCAAAAGAACACACATTTTCTCGTTCAATTTAACTCTGAATTTCCCAAAATTTTACAGGAAGAAGAATCAGAAAAATTCAAGGAATTTGTTGTTAAGCTCAAAAGATTGAGATGTCAAAGCAAAGCATTCAATATTTAGGATTTCCCGACAAACACATACAGTGTGATGCGTAAAGAGTGTGCGTCCACTCTACACAAACGATCGGTGGTTCAGATCTTGGACGTTTTATGAATATCGGACGGAATGATAACACAAGAAAAAAAATATATAGACAACCACAAGATTCATCTCAGCCTTCCACAATAAAATAAAGACAGAAGCTCAATAATTATTCACACAACAAACACAATTATATCTACATTTAGCAAATTTCACTTATTTGACATGACTATTCTAGGTTAAAAATATGTCAGGCTTATTTGTCAAACGGGGGGAAGTGTCTCACGACTTTTCCCACCGTGACAATTGTGAGCAATGAGTTGAAGACGCCTGATCTATAGTCATATGTGATTAATCTGATTATTCTTTTCTGAAGGTAAATTAATGAGTAATATGTAGTCGGAACCCCAAACTGATAATTCATACAGCAGGTGAGAATGAAATAAGTAATACAAGACCAATAGAAACTATGAGCTTATATATGGTTTGAGATTGTCAAATCTGTGGAATGTAAATATTAAATGTCTATATAATGTATATATACCAGAGTTTACAATGAACATGGTTTATATGTGCTTTAATGTTATCACTGTCATTTAAATTTTTTTTAAAATCTCCAAATCGTGAACCAAGTATTTTATGACAATGCGGCCATAACCTGTTGAGAAATCATGAAAGTGGCCCACAACGGGTCCCGAAATTACTTCAATGGCTTTTTAAAAGCCATTGAAGTAATTTCGGGAACTTTTTCAAAAAAGTTTTTTAATAGGGTCAGGTGGGGTAAAATGGTCATAAAAAGAGGTGTTTTCATCTTTGAAGAGGTATAACCATATGACTTTTTCAAAAATAGGATATATTTTTGCTGATATTTTACATTACATCCTTAGAGAGTATATTAGCACATTTTTCAAAAATATTTTTTGAGTGTAACAGTTTTTTTTCTGCATTTTTTTAGACCTCACTTTTATGACCACTTTACCCCATGGGGTGGGGTAAAGTGGTCATAAAAGTGAGGTCTAAAAAAATTCTTTCCACCCCATGGGGTGGGGCAAAGTGAGTAGTGCATGGGGGTAAAATGGTCATACCAAATAATAATGAAATTTTAGGAAAATAATCAGTGGGCATTGAAATTTTATTTAACACATTTATCAAACAATCATTTTATACTTTTAAATTTACAACTTTTAATGTACTCTATGGTTATAAATCTTGGCTTCATTAGGATCTTCAAATACAACTGATCTCTTATTTCATCTATGGCCTTATTTTCTGGAAAGGCATAAAAATTCATTATTTAGGCTCTTTCAAGATATTCAACAGATAATAAATCCTTATTAATCACTTGTCTGATAATTTGCATTATTGGTTTTTTTCTCTTCATAATAAACCAGCACCCCACGCACACAGCCTTCTGACATCTTTCATAAAGTTTGAATAGTTATAGATTTGCCTCAGATCTTCAAGAAATTTTTTCTTTGGCTATGAGAGTTTAATGCAATTTTTGCATATTTATTTTGTGGCAGTCAAAGTTCAACTATTTCCTTAATTAAGGTTTCTCCTATTCTATCCTGAACATGTTTTCATTTTGCCCTTTCGTTTGCAGCTAAGATTAACGAGGGCAAGGTAGTCAGTATATGGCTCGTTTCAAGTCTCTCATCAGACACAACACTGATATTAGCTAATTCTGACACTTTCTAAGTTCAAGTCAGCCACTCATGAAGTTGATTCTGTATCTTTACTTCCCTTGGTTGTGAATTGTGAAAGTTCAACATCTACAAAAGGGGTGGGGGGTTGTTCACATTGAGCAAGAGATTTCAAGCCTTCAATACTAGTCTCCTTTGCATGGTAACCATGATTTTCTTCTAGAATCCTTTTGTCTTGACTTGTTAATGATCCATCTTCCTTAAGTCGTATGGAATCTTTAACTCATGTTCTTGCAGCTCACATGATACTCTAATGCTCTTTCCAACAGCTAACAATACTAATGGAAGAATGTCAGAGTACTCTTGTATATTCTTTTCACATATAGGTTCAAACACTTACTTTCCAAGTGCATGTTTGCTCTGGAAAAGAAAAAAATTGAACTACATTAAGTAAAAAGTAAATTAAGTAAAAAAACTCTCACAACTTCAATTATATGTTAGGCAAAATAGCTCCTAGCAACTAAGTGTTAGTTAAGCCTAATGCTATGACCACTTTACCCCACATTGTTTAAATTACTGTAAAATATGAAATATAATGATTACAACTTACCAGTGCATGGAATAGTGTTCTTGAGGTACTTCTGGAGTGTCCTGTACAGCCAATCTATAAAAAGTTTTAGCAACTAAAATGGTAGAGAGAAGTTATTCAGGCACTCAAAAAATGGAATCCGAGCTTCAACAACAAAAAAAATTTTCATTTCCATTAAAATGTTGCTTGGCATTATATTATAGGTGAAAAACTTTGCTACTAGCAAGTGAAAGTTAAAACAGAAATTTGGTAGTAATATCAGTTGAAATTCTTAAGTTATGCCATTTTATTTTCAGTATGACCATTTTACCCCACCTGACCACTTTACCCCACTTGACCCTAAGGTTTATCATCTTTGATATACAGTTATCATCATACAACAGAAGAGTATTCAACAATGAAACTTTTTCTGCATGCACAAAAATAACTCATGAATTCGCCCCTCCCTCAAGTTGGTATGTTTTCTGCTTAAAATTTTTGAATTGTAATACTCTTTGCAGACAGGATGCCACTTTTATTTAATAGAATTGCTTCAGTCATCAGGAATATCTTGTTTCTTGACGTGTTAATGTAGAAATTTCGTTAATGTGATAGTTGATATTTACTTAACATATATTTATTTTCGAGGTCTATGGCGTCTGTATCCATCCGAAATATGGTGGCTGGTTTGCTATACGTGGCGTCATAATATTTCCAAACATCACCTGTCCAAGCCTTAAGAGGAGATACCCGAGAGATGTGGTTTCCACTCCAGAGAAGAAGCTGGAGCTTCTTGAGAAGTACAATCATCACTGGGAAGATGGACAGTTCAGGGACATTATACCAGTCTCTCAGAAATACTCAGATGCTGCCATAAAATACTTCTCGGCACTGCCAAAAGACCGTTTCAGGTTATTAGAAGAATTCTTGCATACAGAAATGTTCCAGCTAGTCTCATAGTTTTATATATTTTGAGGTTGTTTACTTGTTATTTTGTTATGTTATTATTTAGTTCCCATGAATTGGTCTTGAAAGAGTATAGATGAACGCTCACTGAAGAACTGTATGTACTTAACTTGTGTTATTGCTCAGGTAGGGGTATGAACACCTGGTGTTTGCAAAGATTCATCCTTTGGTAGCATTCACATATTATATGGAATGTGCCTCAACTAATTTTGAAAAATACAGTAAGTCCCACAATTACATGTTTCAATTAGTTACACAATAGTGGTTGTCAGATGTTTAAGTTAGTCTGAGCATAGTTTCGAAGAATGTATAAGACCTGTTCAATTTGGGCCCTGGGCAAACACTAATTTTAAGGAGCCCACATGTATAGTGTTGCAAGCCAATAATATATATATATATAGCATTCTTTGAGTTAGAGGCATATGCAAAGGTAGAGGGGCGTGTTGGGCCCGTGCCCTAACCCCAAAGATAATCAAAAACTAAAAATAATTGATTATATTTTTTTTTTTAATCAAAACATTAAAAAAAAGTCAATTTCGGCATCCAAATGGGTCACAAAAATTTGGAGACCCTGTGCACATGTCCTGTTTCCCCATGTGCCATACTTTCTTCTAGTCCCCTGTGTATCATTTCGAAAGGTTTTCTCTGTATATTCATGTTTTGGAACATTTCAACGAAGAAATTCTCAAAATTTGTGATAGGCCTATTGTGAGGTTAACTCACCCCACTAGTTCGTTTGATTTGCAATAATTAAATCAAAGAATTGGCACAAACGAATGTAGGATATCATAAATTTATATATTCTTCTTAATTGCCATATTGTTAACACTTTTTAGATAATCATTACATATGCACAGTATAAGTATTCCTTTTCCTTCTGCGGACCTCCAAGTCCATTACCTTTCACTTCGGTCCCACAAGTTGCTCTTCTTTCCTTTTCTTTTTCTTTTCTATCTCTCTCCAACCCAAGCGTCTCATTTTCTTCACAACCCTCTTGGGTTTTTTCCTCCTTTTCTTTTGTTCGTCTGCTTCTGTTTGTCTTTTCCCTCATATTGGTGGGAGAACTTTGTAATGTAGGGGTCATAATGTCACACACCTCCTCGCCTAGATGAATGTTCATCTTCAGTGGATGCCTTGAATTCTCTCAACTTATTAGCATGAAAATTCCTCTGATCCCCATTGGGCCTTTCAACAACGTAACTATTTTGCTCGACCTTCCCCAAAGTTGTTACAGGACCTTGTCATCTGACAAAAAGTTAATTGGTAGAATCCATAGACAGAACTATTTTATGATCCCCTTCTTTAAATTGAGCCTAGTCCTCCTGTTATGGTAATTTACATATTTTTTTTTATTTTTCTCGGCATTAATATGAGCATTTTCAGCTGTTTCCTCTAATCTGGATCTAAGTTCTATTAAATATTCACTTGCACTTTTAGTAGTTCCCAATGATATTAATAATTCATTGATCATAACATTTTTCAATAAATTTAACATTCCTCTGAGTTTTTGCTCAAACATTATTTCGAAAGGTGCATATCCAATAGTGCTGTTGGGCACCTCGTTATATGCCCATACACAGAATGGAATGCATTGATCCTAATCCTTTGGTTTCTTCCTCAATTCGAAATGTATCATATTTTTCAGTCTGATTGTATCTCTCAACCAATTCCAATTATAATAACGACGCAGCCGAAACACGGGAAGAACCACTCTTTTTGTGCTAGGTGCATTTTCTTTAATTAATGTATATATGTTAATTATGTACACTTATTACATCGTATGTATAATTTGGTTAGCCAGCTCTTCACATGAACTACTTACATCCTCTCGTTTGTACGTTCCCTCCTAGAATGTCTCTCTTCTTTTCACCTCCTCTCCTTGTCCACCTCTCTCTCTCCTCGGCTCCTGGTATGCAGCTGTCCAGTCCCCTTATCTGACCCTTGACCTTTCACAAGCTTTCGTCGTGGAAGGTCATCACGGATCTCACATGCCCGAACACAAGTAAAAACTCTGCCTTCATGGTTGAGTTTTTCTTTCCTCTCCTTGCGCTGTTGTTTTCACCGTAGGATACAATGGACTTGCCAGGACTCGGACCCTCGGACACTCTTTGTTTATGCTGACATACGTATTTCTCACATCGAGATGGTGTAGAGATGGAGAAAGAGCCCTGGTGAGTATGCTTCTTCACCCCCTTTTATGACGGGATAGCCTTCTCTCATTATAGACTCTCCTCATCTTCTCTTTCTTCAAATGCAACAGTTTCCCAACCAGCTGGGAGAATGGGTGTTTCTTTTCCCTTGTTTTTTCCCACGCACACACAACACTGGACCCTTTTCTTGGAGTAATAACAGAGTGAAGTGAACAGTTTCCCTCACCCCAAGAAAGCTGGATACTGCATGTATCAAATAATAATACTAATAAAAGAAACATTTACTATATTCTAATGATCTACTTATAATTAATATAAAAAAATTATCATAACTAGACTTATTTACAAAAAAAAAGATTTACTATTTTACAATTTAATCCCAATCTTCTCTACTTAACCTCGATAGAGCATCAGCTCCCAAATGCGGTGCTCCTGCTTTGTGAGTGATCTTTAAATTCCATCTTTGTAGGGCTAAGGACCACCGTAACAATTTTGGACTTTTTGGAGTCGTTTCGGTTAAGTATTTCAAAGGGTTGTGATCCGTTATAATCTCCACTTTCAGGCCATGGATCCATTTTTCAAACTTTCTCAACCCAAATAATACGGCCCAAGCTTCTTTCTCTATACTGGCCCATCTCTTTTGGGTGTTGTTCAGCTTCTGGCTCGCGAAAGCGATAGGCTGGTATCTGCCTTTAACCCCTTGAGTTAAGCAACAACCTACTGCTAAGTCAGATGCGTCAGTGTGTAGCTGAAACAGCAATTCTAAATTTGGTGTTGCCAGCCTGGTCACTTTACACAGCCGTTCTTTAAGTTTCTCGAAAGCCGCATCTGCCTCTTTATCCCACGGGATGGGATTTGAAATATTGGATTTTGTCAGGGGAATCGATAACTCTGCAAAATTTTGTATGTAATTTCTATAGAATCCCATAAGCCCAAGCACTGATCTAACGTCCTTCTTAGTGACTGGTTTCTTTAGTTCTCTTATAGCCGCAATTTTTTCTTCATCTGGAGCGTGATTACCCCCACCTATCTTATGTCCCAAGTATTTCAGTTCCTTCTGAGCAAACTTACATTTCTCTAATTTAACTGTGAAACCCGATTTTCTTAATTCCTGAAAAACTGAAATGAGGTGGTGTTTATGTTCTTCCCAGCTGTTAGAAAAAATTATGATATCGTCTATATATGCTTGTGCATAATATTGGTGGTTTCTCAGAACGTTGTTCATTTCCCTTTGAAATGTCCCTGCCGCACCGGATAATCCGAATGGCATTGTTTTCCACTGATATGTGCCGTTATGAGTGGCAAAGGAAGTCAAATGTTTACTGCCCTCATACATCTTAATTTGCCAATAACCACGCAACATATCTAAACTTGTTAACCAGTTTACCGCTCCAGCCGTATATAGCAATTCTTGTGCATCCTTCATTGGGTAATTAGGCACTCGTGTAATTGCGTTTAGCGCCCTGAAATCAACGCATAACCTTACTGATGAATCTTTTTTAGCCACACAAACGACCGGATGTGCTATTTCGGCTGTGGATGGTTCAATCAAATTCAATTCTAATAATTCCTGGATTTGTCGGTTTACCTCATCTCTATATACCATGGGAATACTGTAACAATGGGGTTTCTTTTGAACCGCCCCTTCTACTAACTCTATTCGGTGTTTTCCTACCTTGGCAAGTTTTACTGGACCTTAAAACAACTCTTTAAATTCTATTAGTAATTCTTGCAATTCCCGTTTTTCCCTCAGTCCCAAATCAGAATTTTTTAAATCACATATTTTTTTCTCTACTACAGCTTCCTCCCCATTTACCGGTGTGAATTCTACCTGTCCGAAATCCTCCTCCCCCTCGAAAATTACATTCACTGCGTTTGCCCTAATTACATATTTCCGAATTTTTTTCTGATGCACATGTTTGCGACTACCGTCTTCTAGTTCAACTATGAATGAATGTTGGTTCTTTTGTTCCACAATTGTACCTGGCCCTTTCCATCGTGAGTATAACTTACTAGTGGAATCGGGAATCAACAGTATAACCGTATCTCCCACACTAAAAGTTCTATCTGTTGACCTCAAGTTGTAATATTTACCCATACGTTCCTGCATCACCTCCGAAGTTAGCTTAGCTAAATCTGCTGCATTTTGTAGTCGGTCCTTGAGTTTCTGTAGGTATAGCGAAGTGGGCATAGTGTTCAGTTGAGCGTTGTGATATTTTTCGGTCCAGGAAGATTTCAAAATCGATAACGGACCTTCTGGGGGTCTACCATACAGTAGCTGAAACGGTGCCATCCCCGTTGTACTATTAGGTACTTCTCTATAAGCCCATAAAATGTAGGGTACGTGTTCATGCCATTTCCTACCCATTTCTCTTATGGTATGATGCAACATACGCTTCAACGTTTGATTAAATCGTTCCACCAATCCTTTGGATTGTGGATACTGAGGGGTTGAAAATCGTGAACTTACCCCAAGTATTTTTCAAACTCTTTGGTCAAAGACGAATTGAAATTCGTTCCATTATCCGACGCTATCACATTGGGTATCCCAGTTCTAGAAAAGATTTGCAACAACGCCTCACAAGTACTTTTTGCCGATAAACTACCTAGTGGAATGGCTTCTGCCCAACGTGTATGCTGGTCCACTAAACATAAAATATACTTATGTCCCTTCGAACTCGGTGGATCTATGGGACCAATTATATCCACATTTACCACTTGGAATGGCAGATCAGGTCTTGCCACTGGGGTAATAGGTGCTCTATCTTTAACCTTTTCTCTTCTCGTTAGCTGGCATGCATTACACGATTCACAGAATTGTTTGACCTCTGTTGACAAACCATCCCAAAAAAATGAATATTTGATTCTTTGGCTTGTTTTTCGTGCCCCATTGTGTCCTCCGAACACTGAAGAATGGGCTAAATTCATAACTTCTTCGCGCTTACACTTAGGCACCACTAGCTGCCCAACAGCTTCCCCTAAAATATTATCCTTGTGAAATAATAAACCATCTACCACATAGTAGCCCAATTTCTTATTTCTTGCCGCTTCCCAAAATTTCACTAAATCTGGGCAATCCCGTTGCTCTTTTGAGAACCTTTCGGAATTTGACAGGGTATTTTCCGAATCCTGGGGGAATAACTGATATCCACCTCTTCAATGACACACAACCCTAACAAATTTGAATCCTTTTCCTCTCCGGCTGTTATTCATTCTTCGCTGGTATCTCCTAAGGTTGGATAATCCACATTTTGTCCCTTAAGTTCTTTTAGTGTATTGGGGTGTATGATCATTTCCTCAATCAACTCCGGGGCTACAGCATACATTGTTTCTTGGTGTAACACATTAGTGTTCATCCCTGAAGCAATCGCTACTGGCAATTGTACCAACGGAACCTGAACAGCATTTCCGAAAGCACCTTCAAGATAAATGGTTGCCTCCCCCTCTAAAGTTGTCCCGGGAACCACTTAGGCCCTCACGACAGTCATTTCGCTTCCGGAATCAACTAAAGCCTGCACCAGTTTCCCATTAATGCTCAAAGCACACCTTTTGAGTTCATTAAACTGGCTATTGCAGCTCCTTAGATACCTTTCCCTGGACACTCTGGCCAGAACTGCCCCCTCCGGAACCTTACCTTTCCCCGATAAGGCTTGTTGCACTCCTGTTTTTCCTGATCTCGGATGTCCTCCACTTCCCCCTTGTCCCTTCAACTGTGGGCAAGCCTTTTTGAAGTGTCCCTTCAATCCGCAGGAAAAACAGCTCCTGTCACCCCTTACCGGTGAAGCTTGGTTCCCAATTTGGGAGTTTTCTATGATATGAGGGTCTTTCCCTTTTTCCTCATACCTATCCATTCCTCCATTGTGCCTAGGTTTTTCTTTATTGAATCCAGAAACCAAAAATGATTTGTTCTTAGCCAAAAAGTACTTGTCGCACTCCTGGGCTATTCCAATGGGTTCCAACCATTTGTCTTTGCTCGTATTCAGCTGGATATGTGCGCCAGTCTCCCGATCTAGGGTGTTTATTAGAGCATCGACAACGATTAATTTATTAACCTTTTCAATCGTGTCGGCCCCCCTAAGTTTACAGTAATGTTCCCACCCTGTAATTAACCTGGATGCGAACTGTATGTGGTTTTCCTCTTGATACTGTTTTGCTTTCCTGAAATTTTCCAAGCATGCCTGCGCAGATGGCTCATATTCTCTGAGAATCAACATCTTCACATCTTCGTAAGAGACTATAGATTCCTCTGACAAATGAGTCAAAATATTTGCCACTTTACTGCCCAGCAATGTTATCAAAATTTCGGCTTTCAACGGCTCTGGCACATTTTTCGTTCTAAAAGCTCTCTCCAAGCTGAAGAAGAACAAATTCCAGCCTTCGGACTTCCACGGTACCTCCACCGTCAATGCCCGAATACTTTTCAGATATATTTCTACGGAACCGCTTTCTTCCGTCCTATGAGATCCATAGCCTGATCTGATTTTTTCCAGCTCCAACTCATTAGCGAGTCTTAGTTTTTCTAACTCAAGTTGTTGTGATCGCTCTTCTTGTTTTCTTTCCTCAACTATAGTTTTTAACCGTTCCTCTACTGCTTCTTCCTTAAAATTTTTACTTTTAAGTATTAACTTTCTGAGTTCAAATACTATGGCATTACCGGGATCTTCACCCAATTCTTCGGCAAGTACCCTTAAATCACATTTTTTTTGCTTTCATTAGAAATGACATGATGAAATACTATTAATGTTAATTATACTCTATCAAAAATATTTTAAAATTAACCAAACAACTTGAATTTATCTCATCAGATCCAGCAATCTTAAGGTTTCAGATAAACATGCCACTCACCCCTTATTTCCAGGATCTCCATACAGCCTTGTTGTTCCAATGCGCCAGTCCGTGTTGAAAACTCTTTCGCACTATTTCACGTCAGTTCGTCCTTTCTGTGTTCCGTCGTGCTGATTCTCCTACTGCTGACATCGTCACTCCTCTATCCAAGACAATGGACTCTATCATCACACACGCGCTGCCACCAATATAATAACGACGCAGCCGAAACACGGGAAGAACCACTCTTTTTGTGCTAGGTGCATTTTCTTTAATTAATGCATATATGTTAATTATGTACACTTATTACATCGTATGTATAATTTGGTTAGCCAGCTCTTCACATGAGCTGCTTACATCCTCTTGTTTGTACGTTCCCTCCTAGAATGTCTCTCTTCTTTTCATCTCCTCTCCTTGTCCACCTCTCTCTCTGCTCGGCTCCTGGTATGCAGCTGTCCAGTCCCCTTATCTGACCCTTGACCTTTCACAAGCTTTCGTCGTGGAAGGTCATCACGGATCTCACACCAATCTCTGAGGATAACCTGGAGTACTAAATCTTGGGGATATGCCCAATACCTCTTCGAATTTAACTGTCAGTGCACTAGTGAAATTTGTTCCTTTATCAGACGCAATAACATCAGGGATACCATATTGCTGAAAGATGGGTCAAAGGTGTGTCACGGTAGCCTTTGCAGGCAATGATCATAAACAGTGTTTCGGGATATCATAAATGTTGATCGATAATCATGAATAATAATAGATAGATAATCATCAATCATAAGAACATATTTATGCCCTCTTGAGGATAGAGGATAAATTTTGCCAATGCAATCAACATTAATTGCTGACCAAACTTTTTCAGGTCTTTCCACCTTGGTTATGGGTATAAGATTGTATCTAGTTATTTTTCTTCTCAATTGACACTCCTGACAGTGATCACAATAGTCCCTCACTTTTGCCTTCATCCCAGGCCAAAAAAAGAAAGTTTTATTCTTTCCAACGTTTTTCGGAAACCGTAATGGCCAGCAAAAACAGGTTTATGTGCTACCTCTAAAACCCTCTTTATTCGATTCCTCGGCAGAACCAGTTGACAGATTATAGTATCCTGTAGGAGGTAGAGATAACCATCCATGATAACAAAACCCTCTTCCCCCTGTCAGCTATCTGGAACGCTCTCTTCAAACTATCGTCTTCCCATTGTTCTTCTTTGAAGCGTTCTCCCTCCGATTTCTGGAAATTTGCCTGCTCATTTATTATGGGTTCTAAACCATCTTGTTCTCTGTCACAATCGGATCCACTTGTTGAGATCTCTTCTCACTGTCGTTTTTTAGCAGGCGGTAAAACGATTTTTTTTAAATTGGTCGCCACCTCTTCTTTTTTTCTTTGAGCACACATTGTTATTTGGTTCATGTGAATGCCCCTCTTAGATGACGGAAAAATTTCTTTGTGCCGTATAGCCAATGTATTGAAATCCACCAAAGACAGAAGACCTTCCCTACTTAGCTTTGGGACAGTAGGACATGTGGTCTCTATGCCATTATCTCTAGAATGTAACCCTTTTTCTCCTATTCTCAACTTTAGAACTTTCAAAGGCACCCTTATACTGTCCCCGAAGGAGCCGTATAAGCGGACATAACCTTTCACTGGTTCTTTTTCCTCCCCTAAGAATCTTTGATGAATACAAGTGATGTTGGCGCCAGAATCCAATCTGAATTCCGCCTCTCCTTTAACATTCTTCAGCGTCAAAGGAATATCCTTGGCCTTGAGCGGGAGCTCCATTGTTCTCAACTCAACACTGACCCTTGTAACTAAGTCATCCCTTGAATCCCCAAAACAGAATATGTTGGAATGTGCAACATATGTCGCAGAACAATCTGGAAGAATTTTAAGAAAAGTGTAAAAAACTGCATCTGATTGTCTGCATCTACCGGAGGCCATGAAAGGACCCCTTTTTTCTATGACCCTCGCCTCTCCTCTCAGAATGTTCCCTTTTCTTTTTTTTTTTCTCATTTCGTGCTCCCCCACTTGACGTCTTTCCTTCTTTTCCTTCTCCTCACTAGAGATGATGCTCCTATAGTCCTTTGGAAAAGGTGTCCATCTCTCACACGCCCCACCAAGAGCGTAATTTGCCTCTTAAGGGCTTGTTTCGCACACACTCACATACGCTTGAGGCTAAACACATGCACATGCTACCACTGTCTTGAACCACAGTTTTTGCTGCTTGTTTCCACGTACATCTGTAAGAGAAAAACGCACGCGGGAAAGTCATTGCAAATCGGCTTCTCCTCCTTTTTCCTTTGAACGTGCGTACGGTTCCCGTCGTATCCTATTGTCCATTTAGGACATCCGAACATCTGCTCATTAGAACTCACTGCTTCACTATTTCTGCTTTTGACCACGGAGAAATGTCCTTCCCCGTTCTTTTTTTTATCTGTTTTTTTTTTTCTCATATCATGGATGAACTATTGTATACCAACAATCCAGAGCAGTAGACTACTCTGCACCTCTCAAAAAGAATTCAGGAATACTGTGGCATTTTCAATATGTATGAATGTTACATTTATTACAAACATATACAGTACATATCTATCCAAAGTTATAATACAAAAGAAATACAGTCGAATCCTGTTATAACGAACTCCAAGAGACTGTAGAAATCACTTTGTTATAACGAAATTTCGTTGTAAAGGAATCCCAGGTTTTAGCATTATTCCTATGTAAACTTATCTGGGGGATTAGAAAAGGGTTCGTTAAAACAAGATTTTTGCTATAATGTTATTCATTAAAACGGGATTCGACTGTATATATACATAATTATTACCTTAATTATCTCCTGAATTTACCTGTTCCCAACCTTCTCTAGGTAATCTAGAAAGAGCGTCGGCAGCCTTATGGTGCACTCCTGGTTTGTGTGTCATGACATAATCCCAACGTTGTAATGCTAACGACCAGCGGGTCTATTTGGGACTTTTCGGGGTCATTTCAGTAAGGTACTTCAATGGATGATCGCTAATTATTTCTACCTTCATTCCATGAATCCATTTTTCAAATTTTTTCAAACCAAACAAGACTGCCCATGCTTCCTTCTCTATGCTTGCCCAATTCTTCTGAGCAGCACTAAGCTTTTTACTGGCAAATGCTATGGGTCTATAGTCTCCATCGCTATTAATTTGCATTAAACAGCACCCGATTGCATAATTGGATGCATCTGCGTGAATTTGAAATGGTGAGTCAAAGTCTGGTGTTGATAGAAATGTTACCTGTGGCTAAGTTGTTCTTTAAGGTCCTGAAATGCCCTTCCAGTGTCTATCCCCCAAGGAATAGGATTTGCCACTTTTCCTTTGGTCAACTCAGTTAGTGGTAATGCCAACTCTGCATAGTTTGTAATGTATGGCCGATAGAATCCTACCAAACCAAGCAGCGATCTCACCTCTTTTTTAGTGTAGTGGGGTTTTTTAATTCTAGAATGACTGACACCTTCTCACGATCCGGAGAATGTTTACCTCCCCCTATGGTATGTCCAAGATAAGATATTTCTTTGGCTGCAAAACAACACTTCTTAATTCCTACTGTCAAATTCACCTTATTCAACTCTTCAAAGACTGCCTTTAAATAAGCTAGATGTTCCTCCCATGTATTAGAGAATATTATGGTATCATCAATATACACTTGGGCATAGTTTGAATGTCGTCGTAGAACGTTGTTAATTTCTCTTTGGAAAGTTCCTGACGTGCCTGCCAAACCAAAAGGCATAGTCTTCCACTGATATGCTCCGTTTGGAGTAACGAAAGCAGTTAATGGTTTACTTTCTTTTTCCATCTTTATCTGCCAGTACCTCCCTCAACAAGTCTAAACTCGTCACATAAGTTCCTGGACGTCTTTCATAGGAAATATGGGTATCTTAGTTACAGAATTTAGCGCCCTATAATCAACGCACATGCGCATAGTTGCATATTTCTTCGCAACACATACTATAGGGTATGCTATTTCCGCCTCGGATGGTTCTATAAGATCTAATTCTAACAGTTCACCTACCTGTCTTTCTACTTCAGCGCGATATACCATGGGAATGGAATAGCAATGCAGCTTCTTCCTTATTGTGTTCTGGAGTAGCTTGATTTTGTGCTCTCCCACATCGGTTGGTTTGATTCTATTTTCGAAAACAGATTGAAACTGTAAAATCAACATCCTTAATTGTTCTGATTGATAGTCAGCCAAGTAAGCAAAATTTAGAGACTTCACCCTATCCAATAAATCCTGTTCACCTGTCTCCACTGGAACGTTCTCTACATCTTAGAATTCCTCTTCTCCCTCGAATATAACATTCACGGAATTAACATAGGAGATATAGTGTCTGATTTTATTCTGATGAAGGTGTTTCACGCTTCCGTCATTCATTTCAACCAAAAATGAATGCCTGCCCTTTTCCCTCTTGAATCACCCCTGGCCCCTGCCACCATGCATAAAGTTTATTAGACGAATCAGGAATCAGAACAATCGCCTTATCTCAGGTTTATCTCAGATTCATCAAGTTTTATCCGATGACCTCAAATTATAATACCGGCCATTCTTCCCTGCTGAATCTCCGAAAATAGATTTGCCATCCGGGCTGCTCGTTCCAGACGTCCTTTCAAATCCTCTAAATATTTTGACACCGGGACTGTTTCGGTTTGAGCCTCATCAAACTTTCCAGTCCATGAATTTTTTTAGAAATTGAGAGTGGCCCTTGCGGTGTCTTGCCATACAATAACTGAAAGGGTGCGACCCCTGTTGTGCTGTTTGGGATCTCTCTGTATGCCCACAATATAAATGGTATTTGAGTATGCCAGTTGCGCCCCTCTTCCCTTATCGCATGATGCAACATCTGCTTTAGAGTCTTGTTGAAGCGTTCGACCAGACCATTTGACTGTGGATATCCTGGAGTGGAGAATCTTGGACTGGCCCCGATTCTTTTCTCTAGCTCCACAGACAATGTGGCATTGAAATTCGTACCATTATCAGATGCAATTACATTAGGAATCCCAGTTTGACAAAATATATCCAGCCACGCCCCGCATGTTGCTTTAGCCGTAGAGCTTGTAAGTGGAACAGCTGCTACCCATCTTGTGTGCTGATCGACTAAGCATAGTACGCATACATACTTATGGCCTCTAGAACTAACTGGATCAATCGGGCCTATCAAATCTATATTCACTACCTGAAAAGGTAAACTAGGTCTTGTTACAGGTGTTATCGCCGCCCGATCATTTACCCGAATAGGCCTAGTGAGCTGACATTCGTTACAAGATTCACAATGCTGCCTTATGTCCTTTCCCATACCTTCCCAATAAAAAGAATATCTGATCCTCTCTGCTGTCTTTCTTGCTCCCATATGTCCACCTAATGCTGAGCTATGGGCTAATTGCAAAACATTTTCCCTCCTATTTTTCGGCAGTACAAGCTTTCCAACAGTCTCACCAAGTACTGTGTCATGATGGTATAACATAGCTGCCAAGTCTCCCGAATTTTTCGGGAATCTCCCGAATTTTAGCTTCATCGCTCGACATCCCGAAAAGTTCTTAAATCTCCCGAATTTTTACGAAAATCACAAAAATCCCTAATTGTCCCTTAAAATTCCCTACTTCATTAAAAAAAATCCCCGCTTATGAAAACAATCCCTAAGGAATTTCTTGTGGGGCATCTTTTTTTCCCTTTCGAAATGACGTCACACGTCGTAAATGGGGAAATTCCCTTTTTAAGGAAGTTTTACAAACCCTCTGATGGTAACAAGAAAGTTGTTTGTCTTATCGTGCAGGGAAATGGCTTAGCAGCCAATAGTCCTGGATAATAATTGAAGATTATGGTGATGGACATGTGGTCAAAATTTCTTTTGTTATAACGTGCGATATAACAAAGCATGAATAATGATAAGCAAAAACATATTTAATCAATTTTAAAGATACTTATTCCGATGAATTTCCTTTCATCAAACGTTCCAGAAGAGGGCCGACTTTTCCTTTTTGTACAAGTTGTGTTACGGACATAAACATCGGTCATAGAAAGACTGCCATCATCACTCGTGAAATGAAAAAAAGAAAAACATCAAGCAAGTGTCACAAAAAGTCAGTGTTCTTCAAAAATTGACGGTGTTTTCCTTCATCTTCCGATGATTTTGGGGTCATTCGCTCAGAATGTTTGTTCACAGCATTTCTGATTGAACACAATATTTATTTTTACATCATTGAAGTTTTGGCCTCCAATTTCACTTGTTTTTTGCGTAGGAATTTTATTCCTAAGGGTTTAACTTCCATGTGTGTAAAATCCCTATTTTAATTTGACTTCAGTTTTTGAGTAGGTATTTTATTCCCTACGCTCTAACTTTTGTATTTGAAAAATCCCTATTGTATTTATTAGGGAGTGGTTTTAGCATAAAATACGGGTTTGCGCGAAAATCTCCTGAATTTTCATTTTCAAAAGTTGGCAGCTATGGTATAACAAATTATCGACTATGTAGTAGCTATTCTTCCCAGATGCGACTTCCTGCCAGACCTTTTCCAAAGTCTCGTAATTTTCTTGATCACGTCTGAATTGTTCACTAGATGACGAGAATTCTTTTGCTGTCATCATTTCTGATGAATGATTGACACTCAGTAATTCTTTGGGTGTTGTTTCCCCATCTGATCATATCTCAAAACACTCCTCTGTGTGAACATTCAAAGATTCTATGATTTCCTCATCCCCTTCTTGCTCTGTGTTCAAGCTTTCCTCATTCCGAAAATTACCCAGCCTTTCAATTGTGTTGGGATGAATTAAGGCTTCTTCCACCAAAGATGGTGATATTGCGCAAAGAATTTCCTGGTAGACAATATTCCCTAGATCCCCTTCCGGAAGTCTACCGCGGGGCCGAATGTGCCCTGCAAGAAAATAGATGACAGACCCTCCGCGGATAACTTTGTAGTAAGACTCTCCCTCACCACTGTCAATTCTGTGCCCGAATCGATTAGTGCGTTAACTATTTTCCCCTGAATGCTGATTTTGACCCTCTGCAATTTATTGCGCTCGTTATCAGCGTTTTCTTTTCCCATAGCTGATTCCCCTAGAGATGTGACTTTCGCTATTACTTTCCCATTTTATGACCGTTTTCTTCCTTTCAGCAATGCTGTTCGTCCAAACTTGAGGACCCCCCCCCCCCCCCGGTTTGCTCTGTTCTTTCTTTTTGAACAACGGGAAGTTTCTTTTCAAGTGTTCCGTGCTATTGCATAGAAAGCAAGACATCTTGTTCAGTTTGACCTCCCAAGGATTAGATTTTTCCTTTCTATTCCCAGAAATTTCTTTGGGCCCTTCCTGTTTGAAACCTCCCTTAGAAATGGATGCTTCTTCAGATGATTTTTTCTTGTCTGTGAAATATACATCACATTCTCTGGCTAAATCCATAGGTTTAAACCAGTCTTGCCCTTGACGGACACTAATATGAGATGCCGTTTCATCATCCAGGGTTTGGAACATTTGGTCCGACACAATTAGATCCCGAAGAGTTTCCAGGTCAGTAACCCGCCTCAGTTTGCAATAGTAATTGAACATTGATACCAATCGTGACGCAAACTAAAGATGCGTCTCCCTCGCTTTCCTTTTAGCATTTTTGAAATTTGCTAAGCACGTCTGAGGAGATGGTTCAAACTCCCTCAGCACAATTTCTTTGACAACATCATAATTTATGATATCGGTATCACTTAGATATATCAAAATATTGGCCGCCTTCTCTCCCGAAAGATTAAAAAAAATTTCTGCTTTATGTTCATCTTTTACTTGTTTAAGTTTGAACGCTCTCTCTAAACTATTGAAAAACAAATTCCATCCCTTAGGAGCTGTTGGCACATTAATAGTTAGAATTTTTATGCTCTTAATGATGGATTCTAGTGATTCTGGGGTACAAACATTTGTGCCATTACCTCGGTTTAGTGATTTAACTTTTTCCGACTCTAGTTGGAGCTCTAGCTTTTGTATTTCAAATTCGCGTTCCCTCTCTCTTTCATCAACATTTAATTCTTCGCTCATGTACACCTTTGATCTACTCCTTCCCCCTGGCATTTTCCTTTTCAGATAAAATATTTACAGAAATAAAACAATTGAATGCACAGTTACCCTGAGTTCCGATCGAAAGGAAGAGCAGTCCCCTTACCCTGTTTGTTGTGTTCCTCCTTTGAACTACAGTTCTTCTTTCCTGCCTGTCGATGACGACTTTCCCGGACAGTCACTGGTGATGTCACCTTTAGTGTTCTGCTGCCTCAGGCATCCTCAGCTGCTCCTGTTCTGTCGACAAGGTTTTCCCGGAGTGTTAATGCTTGTTGTTACCTTCAGCATTCCGCTGACCTAGACACCACCAGATGCTTCTGTCCTGTTGGTGATCTTTCCCCTTGCAGACGATACCTCCACTCGCTTGTCGATGTATATTTTCTTGTGGGATTTCATATCCCGTAGCTGCCACCAGAATGTAACGGACGAACCAAGCATTTGTTTCTTGGTTTAGTATGGTATTTAATATTCCATATACACTTTATATATTATATTACATTTTTTGTCTCGATTGTCTGCATGTACCGGAGGCCATGAAAGGACCCCTTCTTTCTATGACCGTCGTCTCTCCTCTCAGAATGTCCCCTTTTTCTCTTTTTTTTTTCTCATTTCGTGCTCCCCCACTTGACATCTTTTCTTTTCCTCCTCCTCACTAGAGACAATGCTCCTATATTTCTTTGGAATAGGTGTCCATCTCTCACAATAATCATTGCATATATATTAATATAAGTATAAGTATTCATTTTCCTTCCATGGACCTCCAAGTCCACGACCTTTCACTTCGGTCCTACAAGTCGCTCTTCTTTTCGTTTTGTTCTTTTTTGCTCTCCCCAACTCCAGCATCTCTTTTTCTTCACAACACCTTTGGGGTTTTTTTCCCTTTGTTCCTCTGCTTCTGTTTGTCTTCTCCCTCGTATCAGTGGAAGAACTTCAGAATAGAGGGGTCGTAACATCACACCTATATACTCTGCAAGACAACTACTGTTTTTCAGTCTCTTAATACTCATAAAATTTGAACAAATTTTTTAGGGATTCATGTTTGTTACATTGCAATGCAATTATTTCTGATGTGAAAAATCTGAATTAATTCCTCCTCCCCCATCCTGGTGAAAAATATGTATCTATAGGTTAGGGAACCTTTAACCAGTGTGGCTTGGGACAAAATTCTCTCCTGTGAGAGATTTTTTTATTTTATTTTTCACCATATAAGCCACACCAGCATCGGAAAATTTGCGAAATTATGTACGTAATGCATATGCAGCAAAAATTATAGGTTTCTCTGCAAATTAATCCATCCAATGCATTCTTCACTCCTGTCCTGATTCAGATAGTTCATATGGCTGCATGGGTTTCACAGCCCAAGAGTCCCCCCACCCCGACCATAAACCTATTGCTTTGAAGAGCTGACGGAAAATGTATTAGAATATATCCTAGCTGCAGGTGCACACTTGCAATTCACATGAGAGATGCTGTTTGGATTGTGTGCGTGTGTTGATTTTCCCGAGTTCTGTTGGATGTGCGTGTGCTGTTTTAGAAGAGTTGATGGAGAGACATTGTCCGTGAGGTGCCCTCAGTGTTGTATGTATATATTATAAAATTGGTTTTTTTCCTAGTGAGGGGAAGGAAACACTTTAATGTTTTATATTTTTTCATAAATATATCTAAGCAGTGTACTTAATCTCAGGGATGTTGAGCAAGGAATAATTCAGTACGTCTCAAAAATTATGCAATACGTCGTTTCGCAAAGATCTTCCCTATACTGTTTTTTATTGTGATACAAACAAAAACTGCATGACCTCTAAAAATTCAGACATCTGCCACATCTGTATTTTCGTGCACTGTATGTTTGTTTTCAATAGCTAACTAGTTCTCACCAGAGACAGAGGATCGAGTCATATAAGTTTGCACCACTATGGAGTAACAATAATAACCATTTAATTGCTTAAAAACGGCTTAGAAACAATCATTAAGATGGACGAATGGAGGCCCCGTAAAGTATGTATGTGTCTCTCAAGGAGAGAACCCAAACTTGACTTGTTGAGGAGTGTGCTGTAAGAGAGAGAAGAAAATATCGACCCTCCCCGGAGAGGTCAAGGCCCCCCCCCCCCCCTACGGTGAATCAAAAATACACGGATGCTTATACACCCGGCCTTGAAATGTTACAATATTTGAACATATTCAAATTACATATCACATTATTCTAAACTTGAATTGTACAACATACTAACGATTTATCCTACTAAACAAACTAATGATTTATCATACTAACATAACGATTTTCATACTATACATACTAGCGATTTGCACTCTATACATACTAATGATTTGCATATTATACATACTAATGATTTACAAACCACATAAGTTGCAGATGAATTCAAATTATGTAAACATATGACGTGCAATTTTAAGGTAAATATGAATCAATGTGAAGTACACAATAGAGTAAATAAATTGTTTGCAATATGTACACAAGTAATTCCAATTGGTCACTGTAACAATTCTTCCTTGTTGACAATGGTCAGTGTAGTGCCGTAATCGGTTTTAGTTCTTTCAAGTATGAAGCATCTGTAACACTCTTTGCAATCATGGAGAGGAACATCAATGTGTTGCATCAAAAATTCAGGTCCGTTCCACCATAGCGAATTATCAAGCAATTCTTTAGGGCTTGCGCCTCGAGATACAAGATCTCCAGGATTCGGGGACAAAGAGACATGACCCCAATGATATTCTTTAGTCAGTTCCTGTATGCTTGATACTCTATTCGCATCGAAGGTCTTCAGCTGGTGGGCTGAAGTTCCGATCCAGGCCAAAGCAATAGTGGAATCTGACGACAACATAACTCTTCCGAAGGAAGTTCGTAATGGTACTGTAGATTTACGAATCAATTTGGACAATAGCAGTGCTGCACGTAGCTCTAATCTTGGTATTGTTAGTGATTTCAGGGGTGCAACCCTAGACTTACTACACAACAGCCTGACAGTTATGTCACCTGAACGAGAAATGCATCTGATGAAAACAGCTGTGCCATAAGCGTTTTGAGATACATCTGCGAACCCATGTAACTCAACCGTCTTTTCAGAATTTATGCCAGCGAATCTGGAAATTCGAAAAGTGTCTATTTCGTGCAACTCTGGAATGAATTTATGCCACTCTCTAGCCTGGGGTTGAGGTACATGCTCATTCCAATTGAGTTTAAGTAGCCATAGTTTTTCCATGAATATTTTCCCCTTAGCAACGACGGGGGCCGATAAGGCCAAGAGGGTCAAATATAGTAGCGATTCCAGATAATGCAGCTCTCGCTTTGTGTACTGAGAAGATTTAGGGGTTACCTGTTACCTTGAAGGAGAATTAGTCCTCAGTGGAGTTCCTACCGAGTCCCAAAGTCTTCACAGTAAATTCGGCTTCATCTGGCACTGGATAATCCTGGGCAGTGCGGTTTGATGATGCCGGCATCAAGTTTTTCACATTCACACACCACTTGTGCACACCGGGGTAGTTCTATCAGCTCCAATTGCAATATTTTTAGATTTGGAACTTTTTCCAAGCGTCTCCAAAGGGAATCGAGACTTCTCTCTACTGTCATATTTGAATGACCAAGATGTGGATGCTGGTCTACCTTCAGCATCATCTTGACAATGCTTCCACCATCGGTGTTGCAGGAGCAGTAATGCAAGAAGTCTTCCTCGCATTGGATGGCTTTGGGACTAAGGAAAGGAAAGAGGTCATTCACCTCTTCTATTTCCCAGAATTTCTTCAAGTTTTCCTCTAAGGATTCTGTCAGTAAGTGACACATAGAAATATGATTCTCATCTTGTGGGAATCTGCCAGTGACAATCCAGCTGAAAACGGTCTCTTGAAGTAACAGCCCGGAATTTAAATGTATTCATCCCTCCCTTAGCCATTGGAAGAAGTTCTCCACTCTGAGCAATACATCAATCTTGCCAAGATAGCGAAAATTGGCATCCGCATACTTGATGTGGCTTGGAAGACGGAGGAAGGCAGTGTTGACAGGCTTCATTGGAGTTAAACCAGTGATCTTCCGAACCAAGAGAAGCTCCATCTCCTTAGCAATGGTTCTCTCCTCGTTAATAATAGTAGCTCGTATTTTCCTGCTGATGATGATTGTTGCTCCATTCAACCTGGACACAGAGGTGTGTGTTCTTTCTTCTTCCAGTCCCAGCGATCTTGCACACGAGGTGGTAATAAAATTCGATTGTGAGGCAGAATCGAGTAGTGCTCTGCAGGGTCTCTTTTTCCCTGTTGACATCCATGATGCTTATCACCCCCGTGGACAATAGCGTTTGCTTGCAGCTATCCGAAACAAAACACCCTGATGTTGAACTTGGAAGGTTGAGCTCAGCTGAGGGGGGAGGGGGGGTCATCTTTTTCTCTCTGCTGTCCTGTTTCTCCTCACGACCTCTTTCACTTTCTTTTTTCTCTTTTGACGTATTGTCGCTTACTTCTTGCCAGGTGTGATGTTTTCTGTCGCACCGGTTGCAACTTCTTACTTGACAACCTGCTATGCGATGTGAATTCGAGAGGCAATTGAAACAAAGTCCTTTCTCTTTCACTAAATGAAAGCGTTTCAATGTTGGCATGTTCAGAAATTTCTGGCATTTGTAAATTGCGTGTCTTCCGGAGCAAACTGGGCAAGATTCGCGCTCTTTTGTCTCCAATACCAAATTTTTTTAGTCCTCCGGCATATTTTGGTGCTTTCACTCTCACCGAAGAGGAATCTATGTTTGATCTTTCGATGTTCTCTAGCACAGCGCAACGTTTTTGGAAAAATTCTAGAAAGTCCTTCCACTCAGGCATTTCATTGAAAGATAAGGACATTTCGTAACTCTTTCTTGTTTGCTTGTCAACCCTTTGAAGCATGATGTTTATCAGAAGCGACTCTGAGACCTTGTCGGTCCTCAATCCGACGAGCTTGAGTGCTCTAAGATGTTTGCAAAGTTCATTCACTAGCTTTCTGAGATCCCTCAAGGATTTTCTTTCTAGCCTCTGGAAACATATAATTGCATTGATGTGGCTGTTCACTATTAATCGCTTGTTTTCATATCTCATTTCCAAGGCAATCAGTGATGAGTAGGTATCATCTGGCATTTCCACATGTTTTGCCTCTCCTTCTAGCGATGATCGTAGGTAAAGTAGTTTCTGTCCATCCGAAAGTGCATCGTTGTTGCTGATGACCGCAGTAAAGTGGCACTTGAATGTGTTCCACTCTTCGAATGAACCAGAAAATTTGGCTAACTAGGGCTCAGGGAGTTTCATTTGTAGCCCTCGCCTGCCTTGGGCCTTCCCAGATGATTCTGTTTCTGAGCCAACACTGACTTTATCTAAGAGAAGTCTATCTAGTCTAACCTTGATTCCTTCTATCCTGTCCTTGAGCACCTCAAATAAATCGTTTCGTAGATTTCTGGTCTCATCCACATTTTCAGTGACACTGCTCAATTTGTTGCGAATTTGAACGATGTCCATCAGTTCAGCATCATCATCTAGCTGTCCTTCAAGACGCGAGACTTTCACCTCGATAGTCCCTCTTTTCCTATTTAGGATGGTGATGCGCTCCATAGGTGTTTGAATATCGTCTTTTCTCTAGCTCCGACGGACCAATGTATTTTTGTGGACTGTATGTTTGTTTTCAATAGCTAACTAGTTCTCACCGAGACAGAGGATCGAGTCATATAAGTTCGCACCACTATGGAGTAACAATAATAGCCATTTAATTGCTTAAAAACAGCTTAGAAACAATCATTAAGATGGGCGAGCGGAGACCCTTTAAAGTATGTGCGTGTCTCTCAAGGAGAGAACCCAAACTTGACTTGTTGAGGAGTGCACTGTAAGAGAGAGAGATGAAAAGACAGGCCCTCCCCGGAAAGGTCAATCCCCCCCCCCACTCTCTCCCAAAGCGCCTCCCTATGGCAAATCACAAATACATGGATGCTTATGCGCATGGGCTTTAACAGCCACATTCACTTTTAATATATGAGACAGTGATAGCTGAACCTCTCAAACGCAGACCACTTTAAACATTAGGATGGCATACATATTCACAAAACACTATCCTGCTTGTGCTTGTTTGTTCAAAATTCCCCAGAGGAATGCTTATATGAGATGCATGTACAGTTTAGTAGTGTAGAAGACAGATGGCATCACCGTCAAGAACACAAAACAAGCACAACTCAGACAACATAAATACTTTAGGAGCCACACATACATACCGAACAAACATTCCAGCATGTACCGATTCATTAGGAGTTCCTTGAAGGAATGTTCTGGGGATGCATGTACTGATTCGTTAGAAGTTCCTCTTAGGAATTTTCTAGGGATGCACGTACAGTTCGATAGTGGTAGGTGTGTAAAAGCAACCTTATTCTAAGAAATGTTTAATGTTAAGAACTACAAATTAAGACTTACAAAAAGTGACTGAGTGACGTGTTTACCGGGTGACACACTAACGAGATTTGACTGTATTGTGTGATTCACATCAAAACACATGGCAAGTTTTTTTGATTTTTTAAAAAAATTGAATAATGTCAAATCTCGATTTAATAACAAATCCATGTTCTTGTATTATCAATGATTGTCAAAATAATTAATTACCAATATTTATTTGTATTATGTTGGACAGAACTGAATTGAAATCGATGATGTCTATTCCCTGCTTTGATAGGTTCTGCAACATTTCTAAGGAAGGTTTTTGGAATTCAGTTCCTCTCTCAGTGCTAATTTGGCTCTCTTTTTATATCTTTCTGAAATTCTCTATTTCAGGTTTTCTTATTTCATCGTTCTCATATCTCACACTATGTTATTCAAATTCCACAGAATGGACTAATTTCGCAGCTCTCCTAGATTAGAAACGTTCATGAAATCCATGTTTGTTTAAGTAGTACAGTCTATGCTTGCTCGATTTTATGAACCTCCAATTTACTAATCACACATTTTTACAAACTAATTTTCTGATCCCAAGCAATATATAATGCTTTTAAACTTCTTTCCCGTTTACAAACTTTCAATTCTGTGAATTAATTTTTCACCTCCCTTTGAGTTTGTGAAAATAAGCATCAACTGTAGTAGTTCATGAAGTCCAGTGGTTCCTCGCCATTTTAACTAGACCACACATCCCTTCACGTTCTCGCAATCCCCAATGAAATTCACGTTCTTTCGCTTCTTTAATAATCTCATTATGAAATATTTCCCACTTTTCATTTTTTAAATTGACCTAACACAGCCCTGGATAAGAACTCGTCCGTTGTCTCAAATCGTGGAGATTTTTCATGCCCAAACTGTTTTTTTGGAAGAATTTTGCCTTCATACACTAGGTAATATTGTCTATTCTTCAGTTTATTTTCCATTAGAATTCTCTCAGAGCAGCAAAAACCAGTTCTAAGTCTGAATCTCTGGAATATCATAGAGTAATAGCCCTTTGGAATTGGCTTCACATCAGTCTGTCCCATTTTATTTGGATGGGGGTGCTTTACAATCATTTAACTCTGTGTGTAATTAATTTTTGTGGAACATAACTGAATTTTTATTAAGTGAATGCTTTTTTGGTACTGCCATCTGTGTGTATTTTGAATCAGAAGTAAGAAACCAGCATTTGATGATGTGTTTTTTTTTTATGAATGAAATGACACGCAAAGTGAAACTGCCTATTGAACATATCAATGCCTTATACCCCCTACTTCACTAATGACATGACCAAAGTCACCACCCCTCCTCACATTTTTTTTTTTGCAAAATATTAAAGTATTAACTCAATGTGCAGTAAAACCTCTCTTCTGCAGACATCTGTGAACAAAAAAAAATTGTCTGTAAAAGAGGGTGACTGTTAATCAGGGGGTCTGAAAAGAGTACTTTTATTACACACACACATTCCAATATGTACTCATTCATTAGAAATTCCATATAGCAGGGTGTTCTCAAACTTATTCCACCCGTGGCACCCTAATCAATGCTCATCCACAGTTCCCCAGAACAATTTAACAAAGAATCTCTATGAAAAACCTTTGGCATGGCTGCTGCTCATGGCCATACAGTTTGGGAATCCCTGCCACAGAAGAATGTGGATGAGGTGCATATGTGGTTTAGTAGTAGTACCTTTGTGTTTATTTGTCCCAGTGTTCTAAGTTCTTCCAGGTTGTGCAGTTGGTACTCAAGCCATCGGTTGTTTGTACTCCAGATATTTTTTGTTTACAAATTTAAACCATTTAGTACCGAGCAAATGTACAAATATTCACTGCTTTTATTTTGTCTGAAGTCACAAACTGAAGTCTATTTTTGAAAACCCATAAGCCGTCCTCGATGTCAAATCTATGCCCTTCCCTATGTATCAAGAAAGCCATCTCAATCACCAGCACCTGTCAATGTATGGACATGATTAACAACATTATCCATTGCATGAAAATGGTCAGATCATGTACATACTTCAGTTTGATGAACATGATGTTTTTATACACCTGTAAATGTCTTCCATAAAGTTTTTGTTAATATATACAGAGAGAGTAGTTTATATGAAATAAATATTTTGTTGGCATGAATTGGAAAGTTTCATTATTGCATAATCCAGTGCATGACAAATCCCAGGTGCCAAGGCACCATGGTGGCTAAAAAATTTGTATTGGTGCCTAGAATTTTCTTTATTTGATTACGTATATCGCACACAAACTCTGCACATATCACCATTTCCAACCAGTGGACTTTGGTGGGAAATGAAGGTGCCATCTATCGGTGGTCGCCTCAGGCTCGGTAGTCAAAAAACTTGTTTCTGATGTTCTTTGGCTGGTTTTGAACATATGGACCTTGATGGCAACTTTTTTAGTGGAAGACGAGCATCTTACCACTGCACCATTTGAGCAATCGTGCTTACTAGCGCGGGCCAAAGAAATGCGCTTGGCACTTAAAATATTTTTTTTCTCAATTTGTCAAGCCTTGACATAATCAGTAAATAATAATGGGGCTGATGCTTCCTTGTGCCAAGACTTGCACATTTGAAGCCAGTTCATATTATCTGAAGTTTTTGGCATTATTTACAAAAAAGAAAAATTCTTTTGTAACGAAATAAAAAATTTTAGTTATAAATTTGATAAACCTTTTTTTCTAACACCTTAATAAAGTATTTGTGCACACCATTTGAAGAAAAAAAAATTATCACTCGTAGGTTATGGTATTTTCTTTCTTGCAAAATAATGCTGAATTCTTTTTTTCCAAAGCAGTTCACTAGTATGGATTTTTTACAAATTGGCCTTAAATATCACAGGAGAATGAGTGATTGCTTTCAGAAACCAGCAAAACCATCCATTGAGTCAAACCAATGGAGCCAACCACCCATTGGGCCCATCTTATCGAATGGTTTGAGACTTTGTGTTCATTAGGGCATACCTGAAGGCATCTGGCTATATGACAGAGTTTCCAAAGAATGTAAATAAGGTGTTGATACTTTTCCCGAGGCAGAAGCGGCTCAACTTCATGAACTGCCCCTAAAGAAGACCCTGGTGGTAGGCTGAAGGGCTTTATTCATGAGGACTCTGAGGGATAAACTTGATTTTTTTACCCTCCCGAAATTGCACACAATTGTATAGTCTATATAAAATGTTCTTGACCATACGTTCCACTTTTAAAGAACTGTATTGTTTTTGTTTTTTTTGTCTAGAATTATTTCAACGTTCTTAATTATGCCAAATAACTTTTTCCACATTACAGCTCTTGTTGATGAGCCATCATATTCTCCTTCCTTTTAGGATTGTGTTTTTTAATACAGTTGAACATTGTTAAATCCAAAATACCTACTCCAAGGTTCGCAGAGTGGAAATGGGGTGAGGGATTCTGGTGCTCTGGGCGGCCCTTGACAAGTTAGAACCCCAATACTTTCTTTGCCTTTATTTGATCATTCCCAAAAAATTACTGGGTGAGGGCAGTGGCGTATTACAGGGCAGGCCCGTCATTCGGGTGGACCCATTGCCCCTCCCCAGCTTTAGAAAATACACTAGAAATATATACACATATATAATTTTTTACATACATTGAGTATATGTTCTTTGCCCCTCCCCAGAAAAAGTTGAACTGATGATCTTGTTACAGGGTTTCTAATGTGGGCCTATAAAAAGCCCAGGGCAGCAAGTTCAGTGAGGCAGAAAATCAGACTAGAACTACAGTGATGCCTTGTCTAACGAAGATGATTTGTTCCGGAATCACGTTCATTAGCCGAAATCTTCTTAAGCTGAAACGTAATTTCCCCCCTAGGTTTCTAAAGAGAAAATTGTTTGATTCTCGCGTTCTGGGTTCTCCCAAAAATTTAAAGATGAATTTTTCAAAATGCCGAGGAGAGAACGCAATAAAAAAGACAAAAACTGACAGAAGGCTAAGAGATGAACAGCTTCAAAATTGGATAAATGAGAATTTACAGGAAGATGAGAGATATTGGAGATCTTTTTAGGATCTATCTAGGAGATCTATTACCCTATAGTACGTATGCGCACAACCAACACACCAGCTTTAGTCGGTGTTGGCTGTGCCGTGTTAACGCATGGGCCTACCCGGGCCTCAAGAGAAGAGGGTCCTCACAAAAATGAGAACCTGTTCAAATTTTCTAGAATTTGCCAGGTAGGGCCTCAGTGCCCGAGTGGCGCATTGGTAAAGATGCTCGTCTTCCACTATGAATGTTAGAATCCCTGGGTTCGAATCCGGGCATAGAACATCAGAAGCAAGTTCTTTACCTACCGAGCCTGGGGCGACCACCTATGGATGGAGCCTTCATTTCCCACCCAACTCCACTGGTTGGAAATTGCCGTATGGCGATATACAGGGGTGGGAACTCTGCGCCAATTGCGCCGCACTGCGCCAAAACTAATATCTTGCGCCATCCTGCTCCAATAGCGTATTTTCGCATTTTTCTGCGCCAAATAGCGAATTTCGCTTCAGTATGCCCGGAATTTCGGAAAGGACGCCAAAAGTTTTTTTTGTTCCTGCTAGCCACGAAACGTTTCTTTACGAAAAGAGCGTGTTTTATTCCACTATACTTAAACTATCGGCCCCTGATCGGGCTTTCCATTGCGAAATCCCGATATTGCCCGTGATCGTGGAACTGAAGATGGTTTGCAGTGCCTTTCAGCTTTAAAGTGCAAATTCGAGTGTTTCCGTTTAAAAAAAAGTCGTCACTGGAAGCAGCAGAAATTACTGTAGTCGATTGTCATTGTGTTAAATCCCGATGTTTCGTGAAAAAATTGTCATTCCGGGAGTAAAAAGCGCATGTCCGCCGAATTACGAATGTTAGTTTAGAAACTTTGCCGAATAACGAGTGTTAAATCGACAATGTTGCCGAATAACGAGGGTTAAATCGCCAATGGTGCTGAATAACGAGCGTTAAATCGCCAATCTCGCCAAATAACGAGTGTCAGATCGCCAATCTCGCCAGATAATGAGTGCTGAATCGCCAAACACCGAGTTGATACTTCCGAAATTTTCTCCCATTTTGCAACAATTTCTTTCCAAGTATAAAAAAATTAAAAACTTATAAACATTTTTTTAGCTCATTTGAAGTGCTGCTGTTCAAGGCAGCAAATAGTGCCCTCAGTAAGCAAAAATCATCCTAAATAGACGGGTGCAAAAAATTTTATGACAGCCGCTCTTTCAAACAAGGTGTCAAAAGACTAAAACACCAAAAACAAAAATCAAGCTGATGAAGCGATGTTTCATAGCAAAAGACAGTGCAGTTTTATTTTGAAAAGGGTTGAGGGTTAACGAAAATATTCTTGTTAATTTCACTGCTCCAATTTATAAATATCTGCTCCGAATCCCACATTTTGCTGCTCCAAAATTGCTCCAAATCCAGAATTTGCTGCTCCGAATCCTGAATTTTGCTGCTCCGAATCTTGAATTTTGCTGCTCCAAAGCTGCTCCGAAATGGACTTAGTCACTTCCCACCCCTGCGATATATGACCGGACTAGGTGTGCGGTGAAGTAGGTAGGGCCTCAGAAAAATCACTTGGCCCATGATACTCTTAAGACGGCCCTGGGTGTTGGCAGTGTCGTTGTTATTGAAGCCGATGTTGACACAACACAGTCGAATTCTTAGGTGTCCCCATCCACATTTGTGATTTGGTCAGCTCATTTCTGTGTGTGATACATGCAGATAGGAAAGATCCTAAAATATCCAGACTGTTCAGTTTGACGATCAGAGTCTTGCGCTGAAAGGAAGCGCCTTCCGTAAGCATAGACTCCTTTTTGTTTAATGCATTTTCTATTACAATAACGCCTATTAACTGAATCTTTCATTTTAATGAGATGATTCAGAACTTTCAGAAAGAAAAGTGTAGGTACATCTGGAAAAATATTTCGAGGTGGACATATGAGTTAATCGGTGTCAAGTGAGAGTAATTCTGATGATTGGTACGAAAATTCAGCTCACGCGACGTGACTGTTTAATGTTAGTACGTACATCCATATCAACGAAAATGTTCGTTAGCCAAGACAGAAAAATCACGAATAAGATGTTTACACACATCGATAGTGGTGTTGGTTGGTGCGTCATTATATAAATTCAGTGATAATTTCGAAAACAAAAATTTCATTTATTATAGTAACACTATTTCCATTGATATATTTTCCAAAAATCACCCATTTTCGATGGAAAAAACTCATTTTCATTCCAATTTTATTTCAGGGACAAAAATTAATCTTAAAAACATACAGGAAATGTTTTCTCCTGTGAATTTCTTGAATGATATCATCTCTAACGAAGGGTTTCAGAAAGGCAAAATAATGAAAATCAATCTGAATTCGGTCTATAAAATGTTAAAATGTACGTACAGTATTTGTTATGCACGACAAAAATATGAGATGAACAAACTCAAATTTTTGTCACACAGTAATAAGTTATGCATATTATTTTTTTTCACGACTTTAGGCATTACGAATTCAACTGAGCTACGATGAAAAACGCCAGTGGCGTATTTGCAGGGTGCTTAGCGGTCTATAGCCCAGGGAGGAAAATTCAGTGGGGCGAAAAATTTGAGGAATGAGTGATTTGATTTGAGTGTCCAAGAAAATTAGTAGAATAGGAGAAGGGCGGCAAAATTTGTATAACATTCAATAAATCCGCATCTGCCCAGATAGATAGGGACTAGATCAGTGAGCGACCAAAAAAGTGCCCTAGAGCACGTGAGCAAAAGAGTGACTTAGAGCTTTAGCAAGTATGTGAATGACCTACAAAGTGAATGACTTAGAGCGTAAGTAGACGTGCGAATGACCAAAATAGTGACCTACAGAGTGAATGACCTAGAGAGTGTGCAGGCATTTGAATGACCAAAAGTGTGACTAAAAGCGTTACAAAAGCGCCTAAAGCAGTGGTTCTCAACCTTTGGAAGCCCGCGGCCCGGTAAGTGCCTTTCATACACACTACCAACGAGAAATTAATGGGAAAAATGAAACTGCGATCACTCACTGCCCGGTGTGACTAGCATTAGGTCCGGCGGTTAAGAAACGCTGACCTATAGAGTGTGAAATCACGTGAATGTCCAAAAAATGATACAAAGCATAGGTGAAAGTGTAAATAATCAAAAGAATGAGATCCATAATGCAAGGAACCATGTAAGTGAACATCCAAAAGAATGACCTAGAGCAGCGATTCTCAACCTGTGCTCCGTGTTCACTTCTTAGGGGCTCCGCGGTGACTTAAGGAAAATAAAATAAGTAAATTTGATAGATATATATAAAATGAAAAAAAGAGGCCTACAGGGTTCCACCATAAAAATTATATACAGAAAGGGCTCCTCGAGTCAAACAGGGCTCCGATATAAAAGTTATGTACTGAAAAGGGCTCCTCGAGTCAAACAGGGCTCCGATATAAAAGTTATGTACTGAAAAGGGCTCCGCTAGTCAAAAAAGGTTGAGAAGCGCTGATCTATGCTATCTAAGGGCCCTTTCACACGGAGCGGATGCGGATGCGGGTCCGGAAGAAGTTTTAACAATTGGAATATACTGCGCCTTTCAGACGAGCCGAAAAATCTCCGCACCTAGGAAATGTTCATGCGGGTCCGGACATCGTCCGCATGTGTCAAAACCTAAGTGCGGGCTCCGCATCCGCACATAGAAGTTTTGACAATAGGTTTATTCGGGGCTATTCAGACGATGCGGATGCGGAGCGAATTCGTCCACATCTTTGGCTACTTTTTGAAGGTGATTTTTCACAGAATTTTTTTAATTATTTGCCATAAATACCCTTAAAAACACCATATGATGGTCCCTGCTCATTAATATAATGTACCTACATACGTCTATCCCTCCGTTTCCTTCTGAGATTGAGATATAGCAAAATTTTAACTGCCTTTTGTCCATATTTCACAATTTTATACAATAAAACCTGCCAACAACGGCCACTGACGGCACCAAAATTATAAGCCGTTCTGTTCATTACGAATATTTAATTGACTACATACTTTAATAACTTTTAAATTTAATTTAAAAATTTCAATTTTTTTCTTTTTAAATTTTTAAAATTATTTAAAAATATATGAAATATTATTTTAAATATGTGTTATTTTTTTAAATTTTTAATCTGTTAATTTTTTTAAACTTTAAAAAAAACCCTTTTATTAAACAACGTTATCCACGTACGGGGTTCACTCAGGGCCGGATTAAGACGTTTGAAGACCCTAGCACTTGAATATTTTTGGTGGTTCCCCGCATACCTACAAGTATATTTTACTCAATATTCAGTCTGTAAACTTAAAAAATGAAATTTTATATTTCAGAAATGACTAATCTAAGGATGGGATTTCACTATAAAAGGTTTATGAAAGTTATTTTATAAAACTTGAAAAAAGCAACTAATAAATTTATCGGTTGCATTAGAGCAAATGCAACCGATAAATTTATTAGTTGCTTTTTTTTAAATAATTGTTATAAAATTTTTATAGTGTAATCCGGCCGGGATTATACTATAAAGTTTTATAAAAGAACTTTTATGAAAGTTGAAAAATTCAACCAATAGGCGCGTCGGTTGCATTCAAGAAAATGCAACCGGTGCACACACACACATTTTGCATTCAAAAAATTCAACCAATAAGATAATATTGGTTGAATTTTTCACGTTTTATCAAAGTGCTTTTACAAAACTTTTATAGTGTAATCCCGGCCTAAGGCTGGTATTACACTATAAAACTTGAAAAATGTAACCAATAAACACATCTGTTACATTCGAGCGAACTTAACTGATCGGCCTATCGGTTGCATTTTTCCAGTTTTATAAACGAACTTTTATAGTGTAATCCAGGCCTAAGACAGAATTGTGAAGTGAATATTTCTAAGCGCAGGCATTTTGAAAGTCTCTACCCCTTCCCTTTTTTACTACTTGAAAATTATTTGATATCTCCTGAATTTTTTTTTTAGGAACATATTAGTTTTGGATGTTTTTGGATTTGATTTTTCGAACATTGGATGTTTTTGGAATTTTTCTTCCATATTTTTCCGAAAAGACGGATTTTTTTTTCAAAATTTTTTGAAAATATTTGAAGACATTTTCTCCCATCGACTACTTGTGAGGATCGGAAGGAAGACATCTTTATTCCCATATTCTATGTGGCTCTAGATTAAACCACCAAAGAATACCTCTAGGCTGCATATGGGCACTGAATCAGGGGTGAAGGAGAAAAATAAGTACAAAAATTGCGAAAAAACACTTTTTATGCACGAATTTCGAACTAAAGATGCGGGCGAAACACCCGCATCTTCAGTGCTCGTGTGAAAGGGTATGCGGATCCGCGTCCGCATCCGCTCCGTGTGAAAGGGGCCTAAGTTGTTCCTGAAACGCGGATGTGTATCCTTTTGAAGCACACGTTACAAAACATCTTAGGAAAATAGCTTCCATAGAGTAGCATGGCTAGAGAATGTGCCATGTTACACACATGGGACATTGCACATTCGTGATTCTGGCATGACGTAGCCGATATATTGGTTATTGCACAAGCAGAATTTGACAGAATTATGTTACAAAACAAATTACAGTATGATACATGGTAATTAGCTCAGCTGAATAAAGGCATTCTTTAGTTTTGACATATTTTTTAATACAAATTTCTTATTTGTAAGTTTTTATTTTGGAGAATCTCTCGTGACCCCCGCCCCCCAGTTCATTGACACGACCCACCAGGAGCGTAGCCAGAAATTTCGTTCGGGGGGGGGACCAAAGTGACAGAACAATGGATTTGGCCATCTTTTTCCCTTTTTTCGGTCATTTTCTCACATTTCGAGGGGGGGCCAGACCCCCAAGCCCCCCCCCCCTCGCTACGCCCTTGCGACCCACGATTTGCGCACCACTGTGATTCGCTCTTACCATAGTTGAATAACAATGTGTTTCAACGAATGAATTACTTTCTCGCTCATTATTGAGCAACGGAATCTCTTAAAAAATACATTTTGGAGGTGTTGAAACGTCTGTTAGGGTAGGTAAGGATTCAGGTAAGAATCACAGTTTTTAGGGCTTCGGTCGTGGGCATTGACACGGTTAGGTAGCTGTGGGAAGGGTTCCCAATGTCTTCGTTTGATGTTTTTGTGGTTCGTTGTTCTTTCTCCCCCTGTTAGTTTGGCTTAGCTCTGTGGACCAGAGAGGTACCGAGCATCGTGACCCCCGGCAGTTTGAGTGAGCGAACCCTTTGCGTTCGTCCTCCCTGCATTTGGGGGTCAGTTGCTCAGCCACTTACACACAACATCGTCGTGGCAATGGTATCACTGTGCCAATGGTGCCGGGTTTTGAGGTGGTGGGCTAAGGGTTCGCAGAGCTGAGCAGAAACTGTTTCATTCAAGACTACTGCAGTCAAACGTAGGTATGTACACTAAACCACTGTGGTGGTCGAATGCGAGAACCCGGATTCGAACTCCACCGTCACCACAGTGGTGATGAAGTTGGTTTTCGGTGGTTCCCGTAAAATTTTCATCGGGATGGATAGGATTGACCACATGAGTTATCAATACACCGTCAATCGACTGCTTCGACAAGAGGACACTGGTACCGTTTGAATTGTCTGAGCGGAATGGGGTGCTCCACCCCTCTGTCATGTAATCCTTGATCGATCAAACTTTTGATTGCTCCTGTGTGATATGATTTTACACAACTTTCTGTAATTTATGATTGGCGCCCGTTGCACTTTGACTTGATTTATTTGATTGTTCGATTCACATAATGTTCATTACGATGCACTACATTTAATTTTTGGCATATCAATAAATTCTGGTTTTACCTGAGATACACGGTTTCCCCCTCCTCCCGGGGGGGAGCGGGGCGAAGTGTTACGTTGATTTTTGCGTCAGTGGGTGTCTCGTGGTTACTCCAGTTATAACCGAAGTGACTCCACGCTGATCCAAGGAAAGCCGCCCATTACGTTACCCATTTGCTTAGCTTAAGAGATTTAGAAAGTAGTAATTTGTTTACTAGTGTAATTAATGAGTAAGTACCGTAAAACCTCTTTTCTGCGGTCACTGGTGGGACGAAAATAAAATTCGTCCGTAAAAAATGGGTGACCGTTTATCAAGTATTTCAATTTTATAACTTTTATTACACCAAGGGAAAATATTATTTGGCCGTAAAAGAGGGGTGACTCCATCAGTGGAGTGTCCCCGTTAAGAGGGGTTTTACCGTGCTACTTAACCGCACATGCTTCTCGTAAACATTTCTCTGGGAAATTTCTAAGGAATTCGTGCATGCAGAGCGTGTTTTGTGCATATGCGTGACTCCCAACGTACAGTCAAACTCGGTTATAACGACTTTGGTTGTAACGACACCTCGGCTGTAATTATTGACTGTTCGTACTCATTCCCATAAAGAATAATGTTAATGAACATTGCTTGTAGCGTCGATAAAAAATGCAACCACCTCGGATACAACGACGAATTAAATTATTCAATTAAATTTGTGATCCTCACGTATTCCCAAGGGATCAGCATGATCTGTCCAGGGACTTTGTTAGTAAACATTGGGGCCCGTTCGTATTACGTCATCATTTTTGACTTACGTCATGACTTTTGATGACAAGGGGGGGGGGGGTACTTGGATAATGCTTACGTCATCAACCACCCTTTATGAAAATATGAGTTAGGATTCAGAGGGGCAAAGCTGATGACGAAATTTTGCTGACAAGGGGGAGGGGGGTCAAAAATGGCTAAAAACTTGCTTACGTAATACTTGAACGGCCCCATTCATGCCCGAACCGGGATTCGAACCCAGACCTGCACAGTGAGAGGCTAGCTTCCTAACGGCTCGACTGCCAGCGTCACCATGCTGATGACGTTTCCTCAAGAAATTGTTGAGATTAGAAATTGCTGTGTGATTACATCCAGGGAATGTTCGTCTGTTTTTTATACCTAACGTTGGGGAAAAAGATTTATTGCATGTAGATCGTAACAATCGTAAAATTTGTCAAACAGGCGTTTGTTATATCAAGGTCAGGTTTCAGAATTCGTCAAATATGAGCTGATTGTAAGTGTTATTTCGAAGATGTTCGGAAAAATTCGCTACATCAGAGTTCATTATATCTGATTCCGATAATCATCTGAATAATAAAATGTTATCACGGAAATGGGACCGATTTATCTCACTTACCAATACGAAATGTCGATTATGCATAATAACCGACAAGTGTGATGAATTTAGTACGATTCATCATGTCATGGACGACGCTTGGATATTATGCATAATCGACGGTAAAAGTGATAAATTTAGGGAAGTTTATCAAACTTACAAAAATGGTAGGTGATTACGCAAAATAAACGGATTTATCACATTTACCGTAACATTATCACCCTAATTATTATAAAGAACATTGATTAACAGGGAAAAAAAAACGAGTCGCTATAACCTCGGGGTCGTTGCATTTCCATTGATAATAACGTGGGATAAATATATTTGTGATTATAATTAATTATAGTCATACTGAGTCATAATTATCATGATATAATTTATAAGTCATGTAAATAATCTTAATTATTGATTTCAAAACTTCAACTAAGCCTTGTTGAAAATAGAGAAAAATAAAAGGGGCAAGGTTCGTTAACATTATTCTCTATGAGAATTAGTTACAACCGCCACTTATTAACGTTATAACCGAGTTAAAATGTATTTGTAAACGTAATGACTGAGAAAACATAGGTCCCACTTGATGGACAAAAAAATGCATTTAGAAGTTTTGGAAGTATGCCTCTCTAGGATCAATGGTTCGATAGTAAAATATCGTGCGTGCTGTTACCTATACATTTTGTGGGATCCGGAACTTTCGTCCCCTACATCTCGCCCCTGGAACGTTTCGTCCCCGTTACATTTGGGCCCCGGTACATTTTGCCCCTGGTGCGTTTGGCCCCCGAAAAATTCACACCTGACATTTCACCTACCCTGAACGTGTGAGTGACCAAGTGAGTGTGAAATGAACTGTAGGAGTGCGTTAGTGACTGTACAAATGACTGAGCGAGTGGCAGAATGACTCACCACGTGAGTGACCGTATCAACTAGTGTGCAATTGACTTTATGAGTGAATGACCGTATGAGTGACCACGTGACTGACCGAATGGCCGTATGAGTGAGCAAATGAATGACCGCATGAGCGACCAAGTGATTAACTGTATGAGTGATCAAGTGAGTGATAGTGGGATTGACCGTGTCAGTGACAAAGGGAGGAATTGAGCGATGGAACGTTTGAGTGAATAAGTGACTGACCGAATGAGTGACCAAGTGAGTGGCTGATTAAATACTGGTGTAAGTTTCCTAGTGAATGATTGAGCGTATGAGTGACCTAGTGGCTGACGGAATGAAAGACAGAGTGAATGCTTGAATAAATTTGCGAGTGACTGAGTGATTGAGCATATGAGTGATCAAGGGAGAGACTGAGTGATTAACCGTATGAGTGACCGAGTGACTGACCGCATGAGTGACCGAGTGGTTAACTGCATGAGTGACCAAGTGAGTGACGGTACGAGTGTTCAAGTGAGTGACCAAGGGAGTTACTGAGTGATGGAACGCATAAGTGAATGTGTGACCAAGTGAGTGACTGCATGAGTGGCCGAAAGATTGATAAAGTGAATGACTGCATGAGTGACCGAAAGATTGATAAAGTGAATGACTGCATCATTGACCCAGTGAGCGTTTGAGTGATTGACAGAGTGAGCGACTGAATGATTGACAAAGTGAGCGATTGAGTGATTGGCAAAGTGGGAGGGCGGAGTGTCTGCAAAGATGATCCTCCTCATCCCCTCCCTTTTTATAGGTGGTTACGTAGCACTGAGTGACCAAGTGACTCACACTTTAATGGATTCTAAGAATTTGGAATTTTCAGTTTAAGCATAAAATATTTTTCGCAAATTTACGACTCACACCGGTGTGGTCACTCACGCTATCATTCATATATTCACTCATACGGTCACGCGTACGGTCAAGGTAGGCAAAATGACAGGGGGTCAATTTCCGATTCACTTGATTACTCACTGAGTAACTCATATGATCACTCACTGGGTCACTCATATGGTCAGGGCAGGTGAAATGTCCGGAGATAAATTTTCAATTCACTCGATCACTCATGTATTCATTCACTTGGTCACTCATGCGATGAGGGGAAGCAAAATGTCTCGAGTAAATGTCCAACTCACTTGATCACTGATGTGGTCACTCACTTGGTCACTTGTGCCATCATTCATATGTTCACTCATACAGTCACGCGTACGATAAGGGCTGGCGAAATATCAGAGATAAATTACCGATTTACTTGATTACTTACTGAGTCACTCATATGGTCACTCACTGGGTCACTGATATGGTCAGGGCAGGTGAAAGGTCAGGGCGAAATTCCCGGTGTGAAATGTCCGGGGCGAAATTTCCGGGGGCCAAATGTACTGGGGACGAAATATCGGGGGCAAAGGTCCCGTGAACCACATTTTGTATATATGTGTATTGCTATACATATACAGGATGCACAGGTAACGGCACACTCGGCATTTCACTGGTTGACCAAATTCGGAACTCCAAGTGATTTCCATCTGGCCAGCGAAAGTTGTCCCGATTGAAAAGTACCTACACACGCACAACACGAAAAATATCTAGTATGACCATATTTCTCTTATAAAAATTGGATATTGCCAAAAAAAAGTCAAGTTGCCAGTAACAGCCAAAAGAATTGTCAAAGACAAGTGAAGTTGCCATTTAAAGCTGAAAAAATTTGTCAAAGACAAATTAAGTTGCCAATACCAAGCGAAAAAATTGTCAAAGACGAACGAGTAAAGTTGAAATTTACAGTCGAAAAAGTTATGAAAGATAACTACAGTTTCCAGTTATAGCTGAAAAAAAAATTGTCAAAGGCAAGAAAAGCCCGTTACAGACAAAAAAATAGTCAAAGGCAATTAAAATTGTTGAAAAATCACAGGTGGCGGGAAATGATGGCTACTGCAAATCAAAATGTAATTCGCAAAATAAAAAATGTAAATTTATATACGATCCCTCCCCCCGTCCTCTAACTTCGAATTAGACAGTTGTTGCTCTTTCTCTTCTGAGTCCAACAAACAAATTACACGTTTTTAACTGCATTATTCCCCGAGATATTTATATTCAAAAATCAGAGACAAGTCCGGGCTTAGGAGAATTGCAAAAAAATATTTGCGGGCCCCCTTTAAAAACCATGGCCCTACATCCTGGAGCAGGACCCCTAGACCAGGATCTTATGCGAGCCCCCCCCCCTTTATGATTAATTTACAGCGTGAAAAAACAAAAAATGGTGAAAATCGTCCCGGGCCCCAGGGCTGGAGCCTTGTCAGCCCACCCCCTGCGGGGGCCATGCTAAAAAACATTTTATGTATTTGCTGCCCGACATACAAACTTTTCGAGTTACGAACATAAATCTTGTAGGAGAAATGTCTTTTCACAAAGAAACGCATTCTATTACATTCATTTATTTTCATAATTTCAGGAACGCATTGATAGTCTGGATTGTAATCAAACACGATCCATTGAGAGGGACATGACATATAAATTAGTTTTACGAAATTCATGGATTATTAATAATAATTGGCGCGTGGTCCACCTGCTGACACTTCATCGTGGCTCGAACCATATTGAACAGACAAATTTTTGTCATACTTTCAAAGTGCTTTTGATAAATAGAGCACTTTTCAAGTGCTCCCTTTATCAAATATACGTTGCAATTCGATAACTTTGATAATTTTTCGAATTTTTTTATTGCTGTTTTTGTTTAATTAATGTAAATTAATAGAAGTAGAGGAATCAAGTGCTGGAATTCCATGCCCCCCCCTCCCTCCCAAGGGAGGCGATCATGGCACCGAGCCAAGGGATTTTTTGGAGGCCCTACCTGAAAAATTCTCCAAAAATTCAACTACGTCTCCTTTTTCTGAGGCACTTCTTATCTTGAGGCCCTTCGGGCACGGCCCGAGGGGAAGTGGCATGCGTTAAGACAGCACTTCCTAATGTTCGCAGAAGGCGTCCTCCTTTTTCAGTTTTGAATCTGGTAACCCTATCTGAAGACCACATAATCCGTATTTTCACTTATTTGTTCGATCATCCATATTGTCAGAATTTTTTCTGTGGAAAGAAATAATTATTTTTTCTACATCTAAAAAAAAATCGGTTATTGCAAATGTACGAATTTTGTTGCCGAAATTTTCGTCTCAAAATAATTTTATATAATTTTTTACATCATCGCATGAGTTGCTTGAAATTTCGAGATTAGATGGCAGCACCAACACTATATACATCAAGCCTCAGAATCTCTGTCGTCTGCTTCTCTCCAGGTTACTTGTTTTAGACATCTCCTTGTGTCCCGAAAAAATAACCGAACTGGAAGTTCAAACTGCCAGTTCTGTTTGTGAGCTTAGCTTGTTGGGAACCGAACAAACCGTCTGTCGTCTGCTCATTGAGAGGTACTTTGTTTTGGACGTCTCCTTACGCTCAAATAAAATAACCGAACTTTCAGTTTAAATTTCCAGTTCAGTTCACGAGCTTCGTTTATAAGGAACTGAGCGGAATAACAAATATAGTTTTTTACTTTAAATTTCATCATCACCACATGAGTCACTTTTAAATTTGAGACTAGATGGCAGCACATTACTATAAAGTGTTGTGTGGAAAATTTCACTTTTTACGGTCTTACCTGTCGTCTGCTTGTGTGGAGGTCCTTTGTTTTGGATGTTTCCTTGGGTCTTGAAAAAATAACTGTACTAGAATTTTGATCTTTCAGGTCAGTTTATAAAGCCGGGTTTTCCTAGGAATAGGTTTGTTGCACAGCGTGAACCGAATTAGACTATTTCGTGCCGACAGAAACGTGTTTCATAATCACGCTACGCGTTTGTGTTTTCCTAGCGAGGCGCCTCAGATCAGGGCGGCTATATAAAGTATACGGCTTTGGCATCAGCTACTCTGTCGTCTGCATGCTCCGGTTTGAACGGAAGGAAAAGAAAACACACAAGAGTGAAGAGAATATCGGCAAAACCGCGGCGCACGACGCATTTGACTCCTCCAGAAGCAGTCGGCCAATCACGCGCGACGTAAAGCGCTGTCGTGAGGCGTATTGCTCTCTGTAGGAAAACAGTCATGCTGCTTTTCATACTGGTGAGTGGACGGCGTGTCGCGCTGGGCGAATCACGTTGCGCGCGGCTCAGGAAACCTGCTCCTTGGAAAACCCGGCTTAAGCTTTGTTTATAAGGAGCGTAGCCGAATGAAGAATTTAGTTTTTTGTACCTGAGCTTTCGTCATCACCACGTAAAAGGCACTTCTGATTTTGAAAGTAGGTAGCAGCACCAACAATATTTTTAAAAATGAATGTCTTGAAGTATTCTTGAATATTTAATTAATTTTAATTCCCTTAAAATTGTGTTGGTTCACGGAATCTTTTCCCCCGACATCTCGCCCCTAGCACGTTTTGTCCCCGTTACGTTTGGCCCCCAGAAATTTCGCCCCGGTATATTTGGTCCCCGGAAATGTTACCCCGGACATTTCGCCTGCCCTGACCATATGAGCGACCCGGTGAGTGACCCTATCAGTGATCGAGTTGGACATTTACCCCCCCCCCCCGACATTTCGCCTGCCCTTACCGTATGAGAGAACATATGAATGATGGTACAATTCACCAAATGAGTGACCGTGTGAATAACCAAGTAAGCTGGACATTTATCCGTGACAATTAACCTGTCCTGACCGTATGAATGACCGTACGAGTAAACATGTAAATGAGGGTGTGAGTGACCGTATGAATGATCAAGTAAGTTGGACATTTAGCTCTCGGTGGTATTTTGCCTGCCCTGACCGTGTGAGTGACCCAATGAGTGATCAAGTGAACTGAAAATTTGCTCCCTTCACATTTCACCTACCCTGACAGTATGAGCGATGGTATGAATTAACGTCTGTGTGAACAGATGACTGATGGTAAAAATGACCATGTAAGTGACCGTATGAGTGAAAAAGTGAGTTGGACATCTACTTGTGACACTTTGCCTGCCCTGACCAAGTGAGCCGAACATATACTTCCTGACATTTCACCTGCCCTGACCGCATCAGCAATGGTATGAGTGACCGTATAGTGAACATATGAATGGTTGTATGAGTGACAGCATGAATGATCACGTAAGTTATTTTATATCGGTAGACATTTACCGATCTGCATTTCACCTGCCCTGACCGTATGAGCGACCGCAGGAGTAACAAAGTGAGTGACAAAGTAAGTGATCGTATGAGTGATCAAGTGAGTGACCGTATGAGTGACCAAGTGAGTGATCAAGTGAGTGACCGTATGAGTGATCAAGTGAGTGACCGTATGAGTGATCAAGTGAGTGACCGTATGAGTGATCAAGTGAGTCACCGTATGAATGAACAAGTGAGCGACTACGTGAGTTGGACCGGATATCTCATTTCGAACCCGACATTTCGCCCCGTTGGTAAATGTTGGGTGAGTGTGCGGCAGAAATTTGCACAAAGCACAATATAATGTCTAATGTCTTTTGCTGTCACAAATGCATTGGCGTACGTATTAAGCGTGACGGGGGGGGGGGGTAGTTTGGGGGATTTTAATGTTTTTCTTCAGGACTGTTATATACTTCCAGCTTATGTTGAGAAATTTCGCTGCAACGTAAATTTGGAAACGATTATTTTATGCTTCACAGCAAATTCCAAATTTTTAGGGCCTCTTAAAGTACTACATAACCACCTACAAGATGGGGATCATCTTTGCAGACAGTCATCAGGTCAATCATTCGGTCACTCACTTGGTCAATCATACGGTCACTCGATTGGTCACTCATTCGGTCACTCACGCGGTCACTCACTTCATCACTCATATGGTCACTTGGTCATTCCTACTGTCACTCACTTTGTCATCCACTTGATTATTATTACGGTCACTTGCTTGGTCACTCACACGATCATTCACCTGGTCACTCATTCCGTCACTCCCTTGTTCATTATTACAGTCTCTCACTTGGTCATTATTACGGTTACTCATATGGTCACTCACTATATCACTCATACAGTGAATCGCTCGGTTACTCGCTTGGACACTCATACAGTGAATAACTCTGTCACTCATGTGGTTAGTCACTTGGTCACTGATACGGTCAATCACTTGGTCACTGATACGGTCAATCACTTGATCACTCATACGCTCAATTAATCAGTCACTTGGAAACTCAAACAAGCATTCAGTCGGTCACTCACTTGGTCACTCATACAATCATTCATGTGGTCAATCACTCTTTCACTCACTTGGACACACATACAGTCACTCACTTATACAGTCAACTCCCCACTCATAGATACTGTCGCTCACTGTACGGTCACTAACTCACTCCTAAAGCCGATTTCACACTCACATGGTCACTCATCCACTTATATGGTCACTCATACAGTCAGTCACTTATACAGTCACTCATGCGTTTAGGACAGGTGAAATATCAGGTACGAAATTTCCTGATCCCAAATTGTTAGCGCCATTGTGAATTCGCGGCAAATGCTACAAGACAAAAAAAAACTGCTATTGGCGGACGGCGTAACGTTTCGAGTCGCCCGGTATACACGACCCATTACGTCCTAGATACCTAAGGGATACCAAGGGCCTAGCGGGGGGGAGGGGGGCCTTAGGGGGTCTGGTTCCCCGCCTCCCCCCCGAAATGTGAGAAAATGCCCAAAAAAAGGGGAAAAAGATGGCCAAATCTATTTGGCTTCTATTCTACTTTCCGAATTGTTCTATAACTTTGGTCCCCTCCCCGAAATGAAAGTGTCCTCCCCCCCGAACGAAATTTCTGGCTACGCCCTGGCCTAGTCGGGAAGACTGGATGCATTTATCGCATCCACGTCCTACAGCAGGGGTCGCTTGGCCGGGATCTTTGTTAGGTCCTTAGAGGCCAGATTTTTCACTGGTCCCTCGACAAAGAATTTCTAGTATGAAAAAAACAAAAATTATAAGAAACAAGGCTGAAGCCTTTCAGCCCCCACAGACGCCGTGCCACCTGTGCAGCCACATGCATCACCTCTCTATGAAAGGGTAAAAAAAAAATAGTTGAGCTGGGAAACGCGTCATCGGGGGCACCAAAAATAGATCCCGCACGGGCAGAGATTCCTTTCTCTTTTCTGCCCCTTCCCATTGGTACATCAAGGCCACCTTAAGACCATCGTTGATCCGGGGCCACAACTACGGGTTTGGTCAGCTGTTTCAAGCTAGCATTTTGGCACTCTTGTAATGTTCAAGCAGAGATTAAACTGTGAAATTTGTCCCCCCCCCCGCACCACTCTGGTCCAGTACCCGATGCACCAAACCAGCCGGCTCCGCCCTATTTGCGGCCCTACATAAGCCCTGTGGCGAAGTGATTTTTCTGAGCTCTCCCCCCCCCCCCCCACTCCCTATCTAGCTAGAAAAAAAAGTACCTGCCTACCAATTTTTGCATGTTTATTCTCAAATTTTTCTATCAGATCGTATATTCATGAGGCCCCTTTCTACAGTTGAGCCCCGTCTCCTCCCGGCCGTGCTCGGGTGTCCCCCCCACCTCCCGCATTAAAACGACACTTGCGAGAAGAGGGGGAGGGGGCCATAATCAGCCGATAAAATACTTGCCAATAGGGAGTCACCCATAAAATTCTTATCGTAAGTCCGGTGTTACACTATAAAACATTGACAAAAGTTCTTTTATAGAACTTGAAAAATGCGACCAATAAGCGTATTTATTTCACTCTTGGTTCGTACAATTTCAATCAGATCTCATTTCACGGCCCCAGTGCTGTGCCCGGTTGGGCAAATGCGTTAAGATGGTACTGACCTTGCGCCCCGGCAAGGTCGTAGCGGGAGCGGGCAAACTTGGGATCTGGGTCCCCCTCCCGAAATGTGAGAAAATGACCGAAAAAGGGGTAAAGATGGCCAAATCTATTGTTCTGTCACTTTGGTTCCCCTCCCCCCGAAATGAAAGTGATCTCCCTCCAAACAAAATTTCTGGCTACGGACCTGCGTCCAGGGATGATTCTATTACCATATTTTTGTTTTTACCACTACCAGACCAACTGTGACCCCCGCTCTGTCCCACTAGGGGATATAAGCTGGTCCGTCTCGGGAGACGTGGGCCACGGTGGAGAAATCCAATGACATCCAAGACCAGCAAACCACCCACACCAAGCCACAAGCCAACCATCAGTAGGACCCCTCATACAACTTCACCTCCTTCCCCCCACACACACACACACTTCCCTACTTGTTGTACATGAAATGATATATCAGTAGAAAGATATGGGGGAACATGGGCAGGTGCAGAGGTGCACATCGCCTGCAGGCCACGAGTGGGGCCCACGAAAACGAGTTATACAAGTTGTATTATACAAGTTGTACACAACTTGTATACCTATACATATGAGCATATAGACAATCATGCAATTATGAAAAGATACAAAAGAATTACGAATGATACATGGTGCACAGACGCACATCGCCTGCAGGCCACGAGTGGGGAGTTGTTTTTTACCACCGTAAATTCACTGTAGGGGCCCGTCAAAGATCCCAGCCTAGGGATCCTGCTGAAAGATGTTGGGAGGGGGACACCGATTTTTCCACAGAACAAGTGGGCTATTTCTCGTGGTTTCATAATTTTTCGGGCCTCCAAATTAAAACCAAAAATATTTTACCTCAGTGGAAGCCAGTAATTTATTTTGGAAGGGGCAGTGCTGTGTTAACGCATGGGCCCACCAGGGCACGGGCCGAGGGCCCTCAAGTACAAAAGGGGCCTCATGATAATGAGATCTGGTTACAATTTTCAGTAGTTTGAAGGCAGGTATTTCTAGCTTGGTGAGAGAAGGCGGCAGAAATATCACTCTGTCAGTGTGGGCCTATGGTGCACTTAAAACGGCCCTGCGGGAGGAAGGCGGGGGGGGGGGAGAAAGCTGGGATCTCTGGTACGCCTCCAGGCCAAACTTTTCATGTTCCCCGTCTAGAGTAAGTTTATAATGTGAGAAAACACACAAAAAATGATAATTATCGTCCCGTGTCGGCTCCCCTCTAGTTGCGGCCTCGGGAGCAGGTGGGTCATGTGACCGGGGAGTCGGATCAGAGGGGGTGGGCACCAAAATGCGCGCTTGCCTCGGCTGAGTAAGCATCTAGTTGCTGTCGTTGCAGTCCTGCCTACTCTTGTGGGAAGGGCCGTAATTAGTGAGGATGAAGCAAGCGGGTCCAGTGCCCCTGGCACCGAACAGAGAGGGCACCAATTTCAACTTTTAACCCTCCTTCAACATTACAAAAATCGCGCCAAAATGTGATCTTGCTGGAAGACCAAGCATCGACCCTGCTTGTGGGAAGGAGCCTATGGGGGTCCACCCAGGGATGTTGCGTGCCTTCTCGGGGGAAAAGTTTCTTGGGGCCTCTTGAAAAGATTTATTATCATGCAAAATAAGTGTATATAATTTGGAAGTCCCTCATTTGCTCGAGGCAGTACTCTGGTTCCCCAGTCTCTTTATGGGCCAGGGCCACCCGGGGGGGGGGGGCTCAGAATAATGGGATCTGGCGAACTTTTTATCCGAGCATTTTTCACGCAACTATCAGGTGGTTATTTCCAGCTAGAAGGGGGGGTGGGGGTCTCAGATATATCACTTTGTTCGGGTGCCATGGCCATCTTAAGAGCACCATGGGCCTCCGGGCCAAGTGTTTTTTCTGAGGACTTACCAGGCAAATTTACATGTATGCTCCTCGGAAATTTCAACTATATCTCGTTTTTGTGAGGCCCCTTCCCTTTCCACTTGAGGCCCCACGGGCCGTTCCCGGATCGGTCCATGCGTTAAGACGGCACTGCTGACAGGGCTTCAGCCTGGGATCCGGGACATTAACCATAAGTTTTTTTCATGCAATAAATTCATTACAGAAGGGCCCGTGAGAAGTCTGGCTTGGGGCCCGCTAAAGATCTCAGCCTAGGGCCCTGCTGCAGGATGTGGGGGAGGGGGATGTGGAATTCACAAAAATAAAGAAACATTCTAAAACACGTTAGAACCGTATTTGAAAATAAATGTGGATTAATTTGAAATTACTACAGCATATTCCACTTAACACGTTCCCACTTAAAAAGTTTTCTCGCTTAGTACGACTAATTTTCGTGATCCCAACTTTTACTAAGACTTATTCAAATTTCCCGTTTAAAACGTTTTCCCGCTAACAACGTTTTTCATGAGTTTTTGTAAAACACTATAAGAGGGATTAACTGTATATGAGCTCTTCAATGTTATTACTTGTTTAAAACCAAGAGTTTCTTGCCGCAAAAAAAATCCAATATTGCGATCTCAATATTTGAATATTCAAATTCGGAATTCAAAACGACGCTCTGGAATAGGTTGTGTCAAATATTAACAACACTAGCTGCAATCAGACTAAGCCTCAGATATAATTTATTTAATAGCAGACAATGAACTACCGGGGCTGTAAGCAACGTAGCCTACATCCTAAATGTTCGGAAATTTGTGCTCTTGAATGTTTTTATGCATGAACTCTCTATTCATGAACAGGGTCGGTTCTGGACATTTTTTTAAGTGTAAGCGAATGATATTTTGGTGATAAAAAAATCACCCCCTATTCAGTTGGCGCCTTTTGCGGCCGCGTAGTACGCTGGATTCAAGATCCGGCTCTCGTTCATGAAACAAAATATCTCTAATGTTGGTACTGCACTAAAGGAGAATAATTAGATTGAGAAGAAAAATCAGAGAGAAACGTCTTACCCTTTTTTCGGAAGTTCAGTAGTAAAAATTATCAAAATTTAGAATTTATATATTGTATATTCCGTTTTCGGAACATAATGAGAGAGTGATGCGGAGATGTGTGGTGGTGGTGTTCATGAATGAAAATTTCGAAGAAGTTCTCAAGCCTCCCTAGGGAAACATGACAGTTCAGAGGTTTCCAGGAAGGCATGCAATTAATACTCCAGAGGACAGTCGAAGTTGCCTTGCTCCGGAGCAATCGTCATCTAGAGATATCCATGCTACAGTCTACTATGGAACATAGTATGGTATTAGTATAGAACCGAGCACGCACAGGCTCTGTCGCTTTTGCGATATAAGCTCATTGATCGTGAAATCGTGGGCGTGCCGGAAAAAACTCAAACTGGCAAGCCGGCTGGATTGCACCCGGGCCCCCCCCCCCGGTTCGGACCAACATCCCGCCAACCCCCCTCAACCACGTACCCACACCCAAACTCCCAATCCCAGGGCACATCATCGCTCGACAAAGCCAGAAGCAAAACACTGAAACGAAAATTTAAGATGCGTTGAGTTGCAAATAATGTGGGAAGAAAAACCCTTTTTGATTGAGGGTCCATTTCCTAGGTTAAAGTATGTAAAAATATATGATAGCTCATCTCTACTAAGTATAGACACAAATGTGGTAAGTAGCATTAGTTTTAAAGATGTTATCAAAGACTTTGAGCTAGAAAAGTAGGAGAAAGCTTTTAGATAAATAAAGTGAGTGCTCAGAAATATATCCAGATCATATATTCACCTTAGACACAGTCACGGATCCACAGCGATGAGTCAGGAAGGGTGGCTAATTGTGTACGATTGTAGGATTGTCCCGTATTTAACGGGACAGGCCTAGTTTTACCATATTATCCGAATTTTGGGAGGGATGATTACTCCCCACCCTACTTCTGGATCCACGGCTGGTCTTAGATTAGTCACTTCTGAAATACAAAAAAAGTATCATTCAATTTTTTTTTCCATTGATAGATTCACATTGTGTAAAATATACGTCTGGGGGCACCAAAATCATTCAAGTACTTAGGGCCTTCAAACATCTTAATCCGGCCCTGCAAGCATCCAATCGTTTATTTTGTATTCGCCCTGCAGTCCAGACCTGATCCCCCCCATGCCCACTCCCATGCTCACACACTTTCTAGTTTTACCAAATTTCGGTCTCTCACCTACCTGTTAAATTGCTCTCGTGGTCACTCTTTTGGTTGTTCACATGCTTGAAAGCTCTTTTGGTCACTCTCTGACCCGACTTCGTCGGATTCGAATCGTCAGATTTGCCGCACATGCGCCATAGGAATTCTGCAGCCCTTCCCACATACTAATTAATTTTCTTAAATAACCATTTCTCAAGTTAGACGTTCCTCCGAACTTGCCGCGTGCTCTATGGCCACATAGTAACCTTCCCCCCCCCCCCTAAATACGGCTCTGGCCAAGGTCTGTTTCATCGAAGGTTAACGGACTTACAAACTCATACTTTGTATATCTCATAATGGATGCCTCCATTAGATAAATGATCTTCATGGAAGTTGTTTATCGTCGATTCGCGTAATATGGTGAAGTGTTTATGTAATCGATATATATCTGCTCCTATAAAAACCGATGAGGTTGTTCTTCTTTTCCGAATCCATAAGCTCCTCGTTTTCAGGTCATTTACTCTTCATGATAAGTGTACACGTACCCGTACAACTTATAAATCTTCCGTTTATGGTCACGTTACAACGAAAAATGATGGTCACTTTCCTTAACACAAGGGGTCCCTTCTCAATACCGTGCAATACTTTCTTCTCTCCTATGGACGAGGATCTGCTTTGAGCACCCGGTCATGCTCTGGGTCTTGTAGGTCAGCACGAATCGTTGCCTAAGGTTCGAAAGTTCAAATGCGCGAAAGTTTTGAGCCCGTGTAATATGTACCATGCATTTATATTGTAAAAAATGGGGTTTCCTTCTTCCTCCTCTTCAATCGATCCTGTGGAATAAATGTTTTTTTGGAGAAGAAAAAGGAAGAAAAGCCACACAATAGTTTGTGCTGCAGGGCAACTATAGGTCTTTTATAATGTTCAATGTCCTCTGTCTGTTCATCCTGTTAGCATAGTCGAAAATGTTACGTTATGATGTTGGCGTATAAGCCGCAATTGGCATTTTCAATACAAGTAGTGAAGTCATAAAAAATACATATTTTGGATCAGTAGATTTATCCGATTAAAATTTTGATTCCAGACGTAAGCGGTGAAAACCTGTCAATTCAAATAGTATCTCATGGATTATTTGGATCGGCCCCGCCGACTGTGCTGGACTACAAGTTTGATGCAGTTTTCTGTAGTTTTCATCCCTTCGAGGTTCCAATGCAAGCCGGCTCCGGCAAGATGAACTTGACTTCGCCCTCCACAATAATACTTGTGAGAGGTATCGAGTTGTTCAATAATCCAAGAATATGTTATGGTCAAATCCCAAAGACTGGTATAAAACCCTATAACTTACCGATGCGAACTATTTCACCATATATCAACTCCAGTCATATCACCTTACGGAAATTTACTACCGACGAAGTTGGAAATGAAGGCACCATCTATCGGTGATCGCCTTGGGCTCATTATGAAAAAGAATCTGTTTTATCCTTTGTTCTTCCCCAAGATTTAACTTGCCTTGACTTTGACGTCCGGCATACAAGACGTATCCTAAACCAGTGTCCTCCACCTTTTCCAACAACTCTCCTTGAGGTTACTTCCGTTACCTCAAAAGAAGCAGGGTTGTGTCGAAAACAATTAAAATTTATAACAGTGGCTCCCTTGCCCCGTGCTCGAAAGTAACGAATCACTCGCGCCGTTCTTCACATGAACACAGCTATCAATTCGATATGATGTTCAAGCCATTAGACTAAAAATGAACCCATAGCTGAAGCCAATAACCAGGGAGAAAAATTGCACGTGCGCCCAATGGCACGTAAGGCCCCTTTCACATGGAGCGGATGCGGACGCGGGTCCGCATACCCTTTCAAACGAGCACTGAAGATGCGGACGAATCGCCCGCATCTTTAGTTTGAAATTCGTGCATAAAAACTGTTTTTTCGTAATTTTTGTAATTATTTTTCTCCTTCACCCCTGATTCAGTGCCCATAGGCAGCCTAGAGCCATTCTTTGGTGGTTTAATCTTGAGCCACATAGAATATGGGAATAAAGATGTCTTCATTCCGATCCTCACAAGTAGTCGACGGGAGAAAATGTCTTAAAATATTTTCAAAAGATTTTGAAAAAAAAAAAATCTGTCTTTTCGGAAAAATATGAAAGAAAAATTCCAAAAACATCCAAAACATTCGATGTTCCAAAAAAAAGAAATAATTCAGGAGATATCAAAGAATTTGCAAGTAGAAAAAAAGGGGAGGTATGGAGACTTTCAAAATGCTTAGAAATGTTCACATCACAATTCTGTCTTAGGCCGGGATTACACTATAAAAGTTTTGTAAAAGCTCTTTGATAAAACGTGAAAAATTCAACCAATAAGATGCACCCATTGGTTAAATTTTCAACTTTTATAAAAGATATTTTATAAAACTTTATAGTGGGATCCCGGCCTTAAGCCCAGATTGCACTATAAAAATTTTATAATAATTCTCTTAAAAATGTAACCAATAAGCTGATCGGTTGCATTCGAGCAAATGCAACCGATAAATTAATTGGTTGCTTTTTTCAAGTTTTGTAAAATAACTTTCATAAACCTTTTATAGTTAAATCCCATCCTTAGATTAGTAACTTCTGAAGTATAAAATTTCACTTTTTTTTTAGTTTATAGACTCAATATCGAGTAAAATATACTTGTAGGTATCGGGGGAGGGGGCACCAAAGCCATTCAAGTGCTTAGGGCCTGTAATCGTCTTAATCCGGCCCTGAGTGAACGCCGTACGTGGATAACGTTGTTTAATATAAGTATTTTTTTAAAGTTTAAAAAATTAAAAGATTAAAAATTAAAAAAAATAATAATGATTTAAAATAATATTTCAAATATTTAAAAAGAAAAAAATTAAATTTTTTAATTAAATTTAAAAGTTATTAAAGTATGTCGTCAATTATAAATATTCGTAATGAACAGAACGGCTTATAATTTTGGTCCCGTCAGTGGCCGTTGTTGGCAGGTTTTATTGTATAAAATTGTGAAATATGGAGACAAAAGGCAGTTAAAGTTGCTATATCTCCATCTCAGAAGAAAACAAAGGGATAGACGTATGTGGGTACATCATGTTTGATGAACAGGCACCCTCATAAGGTGTTTTTAAAGGTATTTATGGCAAAATAATTAAAAAAATTCCTTGCAAAATTCCGTTAAAAAGTAGCCAAAGATGCGGACGAATTCGCTCCGCATCCGCATCGTGTCAATAGCTCCGAATAACCCAATTGTCAAAACTTCTATGTGCGGATGCGGAGCCCGCACTTAGGTTTTGACACATGCGGAGCCCACACTTAGGTTTTGACACATGCGGACGACGTCCGGACCCGCATGAACATTTCCTAGTTGCGGAGATATTTCGGCTCGTCTGAAAGGCTCAGTATATTCCGATTGTTAAAACTTCTTGCGGACCCGCGTCAGCATCCGCATCCGCTCCGTGTGAAAGGTCTCTAAGGGCTGGAGACCGCACCCTGGGATTTCAAAAGAAGTACGTAAAAGACTTGTGGGGCAAGAAAGAAGAAGAAGTTGGCATGTTGCAGTGGGAAAGATTCGAGAATTATCTAAATACACAATATATACACTGTGAACGGAAACAAAGCCTCCGTCCACAGTGCTGGGCAGTTTTGCTCCCCTTTCTTTTTACCAAATATGCAATACATACACACCCAGATGAAAACACAGAGCCTCCGTTCACAGTGCTGGGCATTTACATTTGAATTACTCACATATATTTTTTACATAATATAAATATTTCCCCCTTTTCATATAATTTCGAATGCACCATTGATGTAAGTGCACCTACCAGTCTGAGTGCACATATAGTGTTGTGTTTCATTTTTCAGTGATGCCATCTATATTTCAGAAGTGAAGTGTAATGACTGAATATTTGTACCGTTTGTGGGTCTGTTGCTCTCTGTAGTAAGACTTTTTAATTTAGGCATTTGCGCCTCGAAGATGGAAACCACGGAAAATTAACTTCAGCAGATCTCCACCACTGTGGTGCCAGTGGGGTTCGAACCAGAGACATCGCAATGCGAGTCCGTCACTGTGACCACTCGATCACCACAGCAGCACATATTTGTTCACTCTTTTAGTCACTTCATTCCGATGCTCGTGCACTTTAACAGTTTAACGGGGTTTTTTTTTCAGCAATTTTAATTACGATCGTGGATTGTGCCTCCTTTTGGCGATGGTTTTTCGATGACAATTGGCGATGTTCCGTCTTTTACGGATTGCTATTTCACAGATCCCAGTTTACCGTATTTTTCTCAATGAAATAAGATTATCTGACCATTTGAATATTTTTTCCGTTAAATACTGCACCTTTTTTTTTTTAACTGCGATTTGTAGCAGCCCTTTATTTTCACGCTCTTCAGCAATTTTAGCAGTAATTAGCAAATTGCATTTAAAGCAATAAATTGCAATTTTGGTAAAAATTTAGTGGCATCCCGTATATGAAAACGCATTTTTGTCTTGTTTTCTCTTCGATAATGAATTGTGTGTGATGAATTTTTATTTCTGTTGGGGCACGATGATGATGATGATGTCAATTCATATATGTATATATACATTAGATCAGTCAACTTCACCTTTGCCGCTGGGGTCAAAGGTGACGCTGGGGTCCCCCCCCCACGCACCCCTCCGTATCTCCACCCATGCTAATTATGAACGTATAAATTTATTTGAACCCAAATTAATGTTACCAATATCAATTGCAACGGGTGAATAACTTTGTCAAGTCGGCTTGCGGGCCTCTTATGTCATCGTTGCTCACCATAGGTTGAGAAACAATGTCCTAGACCAGTGGTTCTCAACCGGTGCTCCCCGGAGCCCTAGAGGCTCCTTGGACACTCCTCAGGGGCTCCGTGGCAGCCCGAGGAAAATATAAAAAAACAATAAATTTGAAAAATATATAAATAAATATTTTAAATAATATAAATAAATCAGTAACTTTTTTTATGAATAAATAAAAAATAAGCCTACGGGGCTCCGCCATAGAAATTACATACCAGAAAAGGCTCCGTGAGTCAAAAAAGGTTGAGGACCTCTGTCCTAGACCATAGATCCTCAACCTATGACCCGCGTTTGCATTATGAAATATTGAGTGAAATTTTGCTACTATGAAAATCGAATGAAAATTTAATTGAAAAGTATTATTACGAAGAAAAAACTTCAATCAGCCCCTACTTGACTTGGACCCGAGAGACCGGCCATTTAGACATACACTGACCCTTGTCATTCTTTGAAAAGTAAATGCAAAGAGATGGTATTTATTTCGGCCCGAAATGTACTGAGAAATTGAATTTTCTGGATGTTATGCCGAAACTAATATTTGTAAAGAAAAGTGATTTGTTACCTTGCAGACCGGGCAAGAGAGTGCGTTAACCAATACACCAGACACACACTTTTGAATTCATTATATGTAAAACGCATTAGCGCACTTGCCCCGTATGCAAGGGGGGCCGGATTCAATTCCCGGAGGAGACAAATCACTTTTCTTTTCAAATATTCATTTCGGCATAACATCCAGAAAATTCAGTTTCTCAGTAAATGCAAATATTGCCTCATCTAACTTCATTGTGAACTGCGACTGGTCCGAAAACCACTTGGTAGCCCGTGACCATCGAAATGTTCAGCAGTTTTAGCCCGGACCCATGCAGCTGAGAGAAATAAAAAACAAATACAAAAACAACCCACAGCAGGCAAAACGCCCAACGGAATGGCTGGTAAAAATATGTCCATAATAAATATGGATGTCATATAATTTATTCTTTAGATCAATGTTTCCCAAAATGGACAAGGGGGCGATGGAAGCTATGGACTTAATATAGGATCCTATGGGTTCACTTGATTTAGGGGGCGATGAGAAAAAGAAATTTCTGATGAAGGGGGCGATGGAACAAAAAGTTTGAGAAACTGCTTTAGATCATAGTTTTCCAACCTTTTTTGTTCCATCCAGGGCCGCAACTAGGTGTTTGGTCAGCCGGGGCATGTGTGCATTTTGGCACCCACTTGTAATGTTGAAGGAGAGGTTTGAGAATAAAATTTGCGCCCCTTCTGGTCCAGTGCCCGGGGCACGAGACCCTTCTGCTCCCCCTAGTTACGGCCCTGGTCCCATTGCCCCCTTCTTCAGAAATTTTTTCTCCAATCGCACCCCCCCCCCCCCCCATGCAATTTAATCCATAGGATCCTATGTTAAACCCGTAGCTTCTACCGCCCACGTTGGGAATCACTGCTTTAGATTAATAACATCCTATTATCTGTCGTTCAATTTTTTTGCGAATGAAGTTTGCATGTGTGGTGCAGGAATTAAGACGTTTCCCGAGTTTTTCTCAACCCCCAGAATTAGATTGCTCAATTCAGAGATTCGATCATCGCTAACCATACGAGTAATTTAAATAAATTAAAAGGAACTTATATATCAACAGAAGAGCATTGGTATTTTAAGGAATACAAGACATAAGACACTAATATAAACTTAATAATTGCACTTGCATGATGAGAGAAATTTATTTTCTCTTGTGTAATTTTTGCAGTAGATGGCGCTAAAACCCCATAATCACTCACCCTAACGCCTAATTGTTTAGCATTTGAGGGAATAGAGAAAGGGATAATGAGTGGCAGCTTCTCCAAGTAAGGGTCACTGCGAGTGCTGGCTGAATCCGATATTATGTTCGTGCGCATGTCATGCATTAATCAAATTATGTTGAGGATGTTCTACCATCTAACTGAAAGTCATAAAAATCACAACAAAATACCATCTTTTAAATGAGTGTATTTTTCTAGTCCGGGTGTGATTGCTCGCTTCGAAGATATTTTTCTGAGAATTATTTCAGTGGTGAAGAAAAGCTTGAAATTTATCGGAATCGCACTTATTCTCATCGTATTATCAGTTTAAGCGTAACATTGAGCTTACTGATTCAGTGCGTTCAGACGCATACGCGAGAAGGTAATTCCAAGAGACGAGCTGGATGTTGATCAAACCCGGAGATATCTCCCCTGAAAACTGTCTCTGGGAAAATTTTCTCGAAACCTTCTGTTGGTCACATACATTTACCACGTATGAAGCAGCCATCAATAGACAGAGTAATTAAAGAGCCGATACAACGCGCATCCAACTCCAATGATGCTCGCAAATACCGTGGGGCTCACTTGAAGTATCCAAAACCTCTCAATACTTGGACCAGATTCGATAATTACGAGGCCGTTACTAAGGGGCCATTCAAGTATTACGTAAGCAGATTTTCAGCCATTTTTGACCCCTACCCCCCCCCCTCCGCCGTCAGCAAAAGTCAGCAAAACACTGACCCCCTCCAACCTTGTCAGTAAAATTTCGTCAGCAGTTTAGAATATTTCATATCTTCAAAAAGGGGTGGTTGATGACGTAAGCAACCTTCAAACCCCCTTCCCCCCCTTGTCATCAAAAGTCAGCAAATCCGAAACCCCCCCCCCCCGATGCTGACGTAATACTTGAATGACCCCTAACCAAATTCAATTCACGTCGCATTCGTAGATGTGATTCGAGTTTGATCATATGTTTGAGTTCACGTGTGGGTGCACTTCCGAAACTACTACTACTACTACTCTAAACCACACATGCACCTCGTCCATATTCCTCTGCGGTACCTCTAACGAATTTGTACATGTTGGAATGTACGTGTAGTGAAACCTAACATGAAGTTAGTTTCCGTGTAATGATTGTTATGTGTAGTGCTGCCATCTGCCACCAGTTTTTCTTACTATGAGTGAAGCGTAATGATTGAATAATTTACATGAACGGTGCTCGTGACTCAACGAAGTTGAAATGAAACCCCCTTCACTATACGTACGCACTGAGATCAAAAAGTGCCAATGTTATCAAGAATTCGATCACTCCTTTGCTAGCAACCGTTGCCATCTACAGAAAACCCCTACAGACTAGTCTTCCTTTAATGCAGAGTATTTTAACCAGTGGTTCTCTCACGCATCCCCTAGAAGTCCTTGATGTGTTTTGGGGGGGGGGGTGGTAAGGATCCATGAGCTTTTAAGAGAAAAAAAACTCATTGTCTTTACATTGCTACTTTGTGAAGGTTTCCGTGATCTTCATTTTATCGCACCGGAGATCTGTGGCCTTCATTTCATTTTCACCGGGAGTCCGTGACTTTCATCTTATTGGCACAGTACGTCCGCAGACTTCATCTTATTCGCATAGGAGGTCCATGGACGTGAACCTCCTCAAATCGTCCGTGGACATCATCTTATTGGCACAAACTGTCCTTGGAATTGATCTCCTTGGCACAGGGGGTCGGTGGAACACAAAAAGGTTAAGAACCCCCACACTAACGAGTGCAATATGAGAGAGAAGATGAAGACTGGCTATATCAGAGAGTTGCTACCACATTAGGGATTTGAATAGCATTTAGATTGCCCACCGGAGGAGCTTCCAATCAAACTGAGAAAGGTACAAAAACTTAATATGCTAACTTAATCGCTTCATCAGGGGCCATAATTAAACGTTCTTTTCCACTGCAAATCGCAAAATTCGGTCGTCGACATTACTTCTGAGTGCTCAGAGAAACCTTTAGCGTGTTACACACAGATTACTACAACAATACGAAAAAATAGACCGTATAGTCTCGTTATAACCACACACACACGAGGTCATTCGTGAGAGTTCATTCCAGCGAACAATTAATACTTTGCTCAAATAATTCGGTTCGGTTTCTGATCCGAAAAAGAAACACTCTTCAAAGATGGGGGACTTTAACGCACGCAATTACACGACCCATGTATACAATTATCTCAAGGCCACCAAAGTAAGTCCCCCCCCCCCCCCACTTACAAATCCACGAAAAGAATCAGAGAATCCTTTTGTTCCAGCGCAAGATGGTGGATAAATAGTATTCATGATTGTTGAATCGTAATATAGGACGTGATTCTCTCTTTAAAACGAATTATACTCTTAAGAGTAAAAAAAAAAAAATGGCTCTAAAAGCTCTCCCTTTTTCTATCTCTCTCTATCTCTCACTCACAATAACTTTTTCCGATGACCTTTTGCTCATGGTGAGGGTGAAGACGATGTCTATTAGGACTTGCTTGGACCGATTGATGACCTCTAAACAGGGAAACGGTACCCACTCGTTTTTTAAGAAAAGAAAAAGGGGAATCCGTTTATAACATTAATTCTCTAACCGACCTATATATTTTATATGTGTACGTATCTAAAAAGAAGAAGAGTAATCGAAAGTATTAACCGAAGAAGAAGAAGAAGAAGAATAGTAATCACAAGCAAGGTCATGGACCTTCTGCTCGAGTGACCTTTTCCAAATTGATCCCTGGTGGATGGAATAAGATGATCCTCCATTTGTTATGTATTTTCGACGTGGAAGTGAAGATTCGCTTTTCCCTTTTTCTTTCCTTAAATGCATCTAATAGACGCTTTCTGAGGATTTTAGTTTCTGTATATAAACAAAACGTCGATCCATCGGGACGATCATTGGTGTCTGAACACTTGGTTCTGGTGAAAGGCAACGTACCTTGTGGTTTGTGGTGAAGAGTCTAACCTTGCGGATCTCTGGTTTTCTCAAGTTGTTCCTCTGCTTCGGTGTGACCAAGATTTCAGTTTGGACCTGTGCTAGAAGGTGAGTACGTCTTTAATTCGTGTTATGATATAAGGGTAACTGTCTACTTGCTGTTGCATAGACAGTTTTTCTGGTGTATTGTTGGTTATATTAGTTTTCATTATTTTAATCAGAATCGCCTAAACTCAGGGCACGACATGGGCGCTTCAAGTGCGTAGGAGACGTACCAATAATATGATTGGAAGTGTCCTCAAGGAAGTGTCCTCGGTCCCATTCTTTCTTCACTTTTTTATCGATAAACTAGATCACGGTATTTATTGATGGGACCGTTAGCAAATTTTAAGATGATGTGAAACTAATCGATGTAGTTGGGAATAAGTGACAGAGAGCTGCTTCGGCCCAACTTCAATATGATTGCAGCATTAGCAAATTAATGGAGTATGATTTGTGTGACAAGAAATTAACAAGTTTAAAATTCCACAGATGCATATGTACGAAGGGCATGTATGGTCAAGTAATGGTACTGTTGAGAAATGCATGGTTACTCAGTTTGGTTTGAAAAACCCACATTTCACGTACGAGTTAAATGGTAATATTATTCGGGATGCAACTAGGGTCACCGATTTCGAAATTCTCATTGACGAGAGGCTTAGGTTTTCTGAACACTATTCAGCGGTGATAAAAATAACGAAATAGAATGCTTGGTTTCATTCTCAAAAAGGTCTCTTTACGTTCACCTAAAGTCATTCTCCCGTTTTTCCGAGGCTAGGTTTCGTCCCGGAATGGAATATGCCGTACGGCTTTAGAGACCCATGTCTACAGAGGGACATATAAGTATAGAATAGGTCGACGGGGTACACAGAGAAGAAATACGCACGCTCTAGTTGGTACACGGAGCTATGAAGAGAGACTTGATTGAGAAATATAGGATTTTCTGGATGTTATGCCGAAACGAAGCATTGGATAGAAAAGTGAGTTGTCTCCTCCGGGAATTGAGCCCGGATCCCCTTGACACCAAGCACACATTTATTTCCGTATGTTATGTGTATTTTAAGGAAATGAAAAGTGTGTCTCTGGTGCATTGGTTAGCGAACTCATATACAAATACAAACACAACAAAGGCCACAAGAGGAAAATTACCCCCCCCCCCAGGTGCTTGAAAAGATACCCATAAAAAATATGGATGTCGAAGCAACCCAATATAAAGGCATAAAGCACTAAACACTAATAATTATTAACATATAATCCACTGCCCATAAAAAAGATTATGTTTGTCTTATTCTATTCTCCTCGATTTATCCCACCGCGTCTATCGTCTTTTTAAATGTAACAACTGTGTTAGAATCCACGATCCCCGGAGGTAAGCTATTCCATTTATTAACAACACTATTAGAAGAAAAACTCCCCGCTACACCAAAACCTAGAATTGTACCCTTACTAAACGATACTGGTGACCCTTGTCGAGAAGTAGATTGACGGTGTATTGATAACTCATGGTGTATAGTATCCAAACCGTTGAAAATTTTAAACACCTCGATCATATCTCCCGACACCTGTGTTTCTCCAATGTAAACATATTCAAGAAATCATTTTAATCAATCAATCAATACCCGGTATGCATTGGGACCCGGGTTAGATCCCCGAATGAGACAAGTCATTTTTCTCCAATGATTCGTTTTGACCTAACGTCCAGAGAAAATCCTATTTCTCATTATATTTCGCACCTAAAAAACATCTGTTAGAGACTTGATTCTTTGAATATGTTTAATTTGGAGGAACGCAGGTGTCGGGGGATATGATCAAAGCGTTTGAAATTTCCAACGGGTTAGATAGGATGGGCCATGAGTTATAATTACGACGTCAGTCGAGTGTATCCACAAAGGGTCACGAGTATCGTTTGATAAGGGTGGTGGCGTCGCAGTAAATTTTGTCTCCAATAGGGTTGTGAATTTATGGAATAGCTTACCCCACGGGTGTCGTCAATTCTAACTCATTTGACACGTTTAAAAATGAAATATGATATTCGTGCTGGGATAAATCTTTTTGTGGGCAGTGTATTTTTCTCATAGTTTTTAGTTAAAAATGCTTTTATTTTCGGTTCTTTTTGTTTGTTTCTTTCTTTCAAACCGAGCACAGCTCAAGTCATGGTGACTACTTCCTGGTGAGTTGTGCCGTATTTTCTGTTGCTGAATTTTTAGGTATATTTGGTGTCCATATTTTTATGGGCATTTTTATTTCAGCCTCTCCGTTGGGCAGTTTGCCCGTTGTGACTTTTCTATGGGGAATAGGTACGCAGGTACTTCCAGCCGATCTCCCCGTTAAAAAGTCTCGCCGCACAGAGCAACAGGCCTACAGCGCTATAATTATTCATTCATTACACTTAACGCTCTATGAGTGTTGAGGAAAAAAACTCATAGTTTAAAAAATTGGTTGCAGATGGCAGCACTACACATAGCAAGCACTACACGGAAACAAACTTCACGGTAGGTTCACCCCTATACGTTCACACACATTTCAACATGTACCAATTCGTTAGAGGTGCATGTCTGGTTTAGTAGTAGGTACTTCCAAATAGGTAGGGAGGCCACATGATGATTTTTTTAGACGCCGTTCCAGTTTCTAGTTCGCTTAGAACCGCTGATGAGTACGAAACTGTTCCATGGAAGAAAAGAAAATATCAATATTTCTCTAATACTCCGTGCGTATAAACAATTGAAATACTTATTAATGATATTAATTTTATTCAAAATTTATTGATTGCAGCTTCGATACTTCTACCGATAAAAAAGCATGGTATTCAGCACAGATATGTGATCTGGTTCAATCGTACTCTTCCTCCGGGCGATCACTGAAGATTCCCGAAAAGTTATTAGTGTCATCGTGGTACGCCTTTTACACTTAATAGCTGCACTGGCATGATAAATAAGAGCAATTCATTTTATTTTATAATTTTTGCAGTAGATGGCGCTAAAAACCCATAATCACCTACCCTTCGCCCCAACGCCTGGTTGTTTATCATTTGAAGGAATAAAGAAAGGGGTAATGAGTGGCAGATTCAGTAATTGTCATTACGAGTGCCGGCTGTATCTGATATACTGATCGTGTACTTATCATGCATTAATCAAATTATGTTGGGTGAGGATGTTCTGCCAACTAATTGAAAGTCATAAAAATCACAACAAAATATCATCGCCTAAAAGAGTATTTTTCTACTCTGGGTCTGATTTCTCCCTCCGAAGATACTTTTCTGAGAATGATTTCAATGGTGAAGAAGAGCTTGAAATTTATCGGAATCTCACTTATTCTCATCGTATTGTCAGTTTAAGCATGACATTCAGCTTTATACTGATTCAGTGTGTTCAGACGCATACGCAAGAAGGAAATTCCGAGAGATCAGCTGGATGTGGATCAAACCCGGAGATATCTCTCCTGCAAACTGTCTCTGGGAAATTTTTCTTGAAATCTTCTCTGTTGGTCACATACATTTACCACATACGAAGCAGTCATCAATTGACAGAGCCGTGAAAACCGATACACCACGCATCTCCATGCAGAGACCATGGTGCTCACACAGTGGTGGATCCAGGCAGGGGCGATCGCTCCCCCAAGAGCCTTCAAAAAAATAGGTGATGGGTTCAGCGCCCCTCCCAAGAGCCTACTAATTCCGGTTACCTTATTTTTTTTCGTTATTAATATCTAATTGTTTTTTTCTTCTCAAATACCCTTTCCCAGAAATTTGTGCACCCTACGAAGTGTGACCTTGAGCTTTTTTCTTCTGGTGGTAATGTCTAAAGAGAATAGAAGAAGCAATAGTCGAAGGAAGGTCAGCTGTAACCCGTGTGGAGACAGCTTCTCAAATTGTTTTGAGAAGCTGTCTATACAGCGGTAACTATTCATCAGAATGCTAAGGAACTTTTGGAGCATTCATCAAGATGCTCCATAGCACTCTGGATTAATAGTTACGGCAGTGGATGGCAAATGGAAGCACTATGCATATCAAGCATTTAACACTAAGAAACAAACGTTAGGCTCACAACACGTACATTCCAACATGTGCTAATTGAAGGAATAAGATATTTTTTGGACTTGGTCGAGGTTAACTCGGAAAGAAAAGTCATCAGATCTCTGCCGGAACTCCGACCCAGGACCTATTGCATACCGGGCAAGCATGCTACCATGTACACCACTGGAGACCCGACACTGCCTTCCTTATTTCATGCACTGTGTCGTGAGTCATTGAGGTAGAGACATTAGTAGCCTATCTTGACTTCAGCAAATTCCCCTCCCCTCACGTGGGACGGTAGAGATAGAGAAAAGACGTCAGAAGTTTTAAAATCGGCCGTGGGGTATCATCTGGTCGCGCAACGTACTTGAAGTTCATGGAAATCAACGAAATTGAACATTTTCCTTGAACTTTTAATGCTACTTGAAATTCTGCGACCGACACGCAAAAGTTTCTTATGCATATTTTATGGTAAAATAAATTAAAACATCATTAATTTTTTAATGTTTATTGGTCGCGCCAAAGTGTTCGAAAAACAGGAATTGACCAAATTTTTGCAAGTTCCTTTGTTCAGCTCTTCGCCCGTTTTGTCAGAACAAAACGACCCAGAATTCGTCACAAGGAGGTGGATTGCACGTCAAGTTCCACCCACACCCTTACCCAATCAACAATTCAAAGTAAGAGTGTGTGTGCAATTTACATTATATTTTAAAACTGGTCATCAAAATTGACTAGAATTCAGTGGTTTACAGTTCCTGTTTCTTTTTCCAAGTGTACACGTTCGAAGTCGGGCATGACTTTTGGAAGAAATCAGGCGTGACTGATTTCGATAACAGCGTAGATCTGACGTAGCTATCTTATCTTCATGTCTGCATACTTTAGTTGAGTCCTCTGTAACTAGTTAGGCACATCTCTCGACTGCCTGAGTGTGACTGCTGCACGTATGAACTGCTCGTGGGAAGACCACTACACAGTGGATCGTGTGTCTACTCCATTTCGAATTTCTCTCTCTCCGTCATATTCTTCACCATATAGATGGCGCAATGAATCAATGAACGCCAAAGTCACTGGACTTTTCCCGTTACCAAGATCTCTTCCAATCCAACTTCGTTACTAGTGTGGAACAAAGTGTGTGTACCTAACAGTCTGAGTACGTATGTAATGTTGTAAGGGAGTTTTGGCTTTTCCTGCCATTTATATTCGAAATTTGAGTGAAGTGAACTGATTGAATATTTGAACTGTTGTGTAGATCTGTTGCTCTCTGCGGCGAAACTGGGCGTTGACTCGCATTCACTCCTAGAAATTGGAAGCCACAGATATAGATGGTGCATCAACAGGAAAAAATCGTTTTCTGGGCCCATTGGATAATACCTTACTCGGTGTGAAAGCTCCCTGTGGTGGCGTATGAATCTGTAGATTGTTTGATTCTAGAAGTAGACAAAAAGATGCTGAGCGAAGACCAAAAGTACTGTATTTATTAGACATATACAAAGCAATGTATTCGGGACATTGTGCAGAGGATTTGTCGATTCGAGATCCTTGTCGTCTGTCACATTCTAGATGACAAACGGCCTTATTCACAGACAGAGTTTAAACTACAATCGCAGGTAAAAGGATCGACACTGATTGGTTAAAATACCGAATTCAACCAATCCATTTCGATCTCCAATTCTTTCACCTACGGTTTTAGTTTAAACACTGTCGGCTAAGTAACTATTTACGGCCGTAAATGCAGCCAATAGAGTGCTAAGGTTGTAGGCCAACATAAGTTAGCCAAATCCTTCTGAGAACTTGAAGTTCTCTTCATTTTGCGATCGTACATGGCCGTGTGGTCCCAAATAAAAAAAGAATAAGCATTTTAGTGACGCGCTAAAAACGTTTTTCCAGCAGATCAAACATTGTGGTATTTATTTGACGACTTTCTTAAAATTGTTAATCTAGTAACTGTGAGAACGCAATGCGTTCTTTGCACCCTTTGAAATTTACTGTTAGCTATGATCGTAGAACACATTTGAGAGAGAGTGGATATGATATAGAAGAACTTTTAAAAAAAATCAAGATAATCCCCCTCTAAAGGAAAAACTATTAGACACTTCGTGGGGTACGTAAGAGAGGTAAACTTTGAAGCTACCGATTACACTGCGATTATTTACTGAAACACTCTCCTATTGTATCCCCTCCCCCAATCATATGGGAAGTATGTGATGTTGATATTAATCTCTCATCAATTCCGCAATAATCACATCAGAGGCATCGAAATCGCCACATCAGAGGCGTTCTAAAAGACCCTGCCCCACTCAGACAGTCAAGAGATGTATCAAACATGTTATCGAGGCCTCAAACAAAGCATGCAGACATGTACATCAGATCTACGCTATTATCAAGGTCAGTTACGCCTGATTTCTCACAACAGTAAGATTTTGAACGTGTCAATTTTGATGACTAGTTTTTAAATATAATTGCAAATGCACACACTCTTACTTTGAATGGTTGATTGGGTAAGGGTGTGGGTGGAACTTGACGTGCAACCCACCTCCTTGTGACGAATTCTGGGTCGTTTTGTTCTGACAAAACGGGCGAAGAGTTGAACAAAGAAACTTGTAAAAATTTGGTCAATTCCTGTTTTTCGAACACTTTGGCGCGACCAATAAACATTGAAAAATTAATGATGTTTTAATTTATTTTTTTTTACTTTATTGAACCATAAAATATGCATAAGAAACTTTTGCGTGTCGGTCGTAGAATTTCAAGTAACATTAAAAAGTTCAAGGAAAATGTTCAATTTCGTCGATTTCCATGAACTTCAAGTACATATAGAAACGTCCTCTCCACTTGTCAATACAAGATTCATCGAAAGACTGGTTATTTGTGGAGATGAAGATCACTGGTTATTGTGGAGTACGGTGCCTTTCAACATATATATACGCTCCAAGGTTGAAATATTCTATCTGCTGGCATAGCTTAGATGGTAGAGCACTCGTCCGGCAAGCGAGAGACCGGCGTTCGAGTCCCCGTGGGGGCAGTGATATTAATCACTCATCAATTCCGCAATAACCACATTAGAGGTGTTCTAAAAACCCCTGTCCCACTCTGACAGTCAAGAGATATATCGAATATGTTATCGAGGCCTCGACTAAGTGTGTGGACATTCGTTGGTCCATGTTGGGGAAGGACAATATGGACCCCCCCCCACCTTTGAAGTCCCGTACGCTTCTGAACCCACAGAATCCCTCACCAATGAGTTCAATGGTGTGTGGCCATGATAAAGAGTGGCACGATCGATTAAAAAGATCTCCACCAATGAAATCATTCTTGAAAAATTCTCCTCGAAGCGAGTAATTAGACCCGGAGCAGGAAAATTCACTCAAAGATTTTTGTGGTATTTATCATTTCTAAATATTGAAGGTGGATGGCAGTATCTCCTCAGCTGCACACAGGACACAAATGCAATATCAAGTTTTTCAGTGAAACTGAGCTGCTGCTGCTATGCGGTCGTGTGGGCGTCGTGCTGGACACTAGTTCTGGATATCCAAGTTCAAACCCCGTTGACGATGCAGTGTTGGTCGGCCGAAGTTTGTTTCCCGTGGCACCCAACTTCGAGGCACGAATGCGAGCCGATCTCCCTATTAAAAAGTCTCCGCACAGAGAGCAACAGGCCTGCAACGGTGAATTATTCAATCATTACACTTCACTAATAGTTAGAAAAACTGGTGGCAGATGGCAGCACTACACATAAATACGAATACAACGCCACAACAAGCAAATGCCCAACGAGGTGGCTGATAAAAAGATGCCCATAAAAATATGGATGTCATATATTTCAAAAATACAGCTACCCAATTAAAAATGCAATTAACAAAAATTGTAAACAATATATACACGTGATAAATATCATACAATGCCCATAAAGAATACTTATGGTTGTCTTATTCAAGCATTACACAGAAACAAACCTCACGTCAGGTTTCAGTTTTTTCCGCAGAGGAATATGGACCAGATGTGCATGTATGGTTTAGTAGTAGTAGCTTCGAGGCGTGAATGCGAGCCGATCTCCCATCTGAAAAAGTCTCAGCGGAGAGCAATCAGGCCTACAACACGATACTGGCATAACATGAAAATTCAAGCATTTCCATCTTTACCTCAGAAAATGGAATCCAGGTGGCAGCATGAACGCGAAACAAGCGCAACTCGACAACATAAATACGTCAGGGCCACACATACACTCAGAACACACATTCCGGCATGTGCCGATTCGTTAGAAATTCCGTAGAGGAATGTGTACGAGGTGCACGTACTGTTAAATAGGCGTAGTGAAATTGAGCTGGCCACACGGTGGTGCACCCCTAACTATATCTACCCCCTTATTACTCAAAGGGGGTCGTCAACTTTTCAGACAGCACATGGGCCAAACTAAGAATTCCGACGAAGTCCGTCAGCCACCAACTCATACTGAGGTATTTAAAACTGTAAGAAGTAATATCTCTCTTCATTGAAAGGGGCTGAATTCAATGAATGCTAACATCTGAACAGAAAGGCAAATGGGGGGAAGGGAGGGGGCCCCGAGTTTACCAGGGGCCTAGAATAATTAAGACCTAATCTTTCCTGCAGTTATTTGTCGTATCAATTATCAATCTTGATTAGTTACGAAATTATTTCTTTCACAAAATTCTGAAAAATGGTTTCGATGAATTGCTTCTTCTACTTATTCTGAAATAACTTTAATTGGTGCTAAGAGGCCGTTCAAATATTATGTCATCATTGATGGGGGGGGGGGGGGTTTCCGATATGCTGACTTTTGATGACATGGGGGGGGGGGGGTTGGATAATGCTTACGTCATCAACCACCTTTTATGAAAATATGAAATATTTTCAATGACATCTTCCTCGATGCGCCAAAAACGAGAAAAACCTTTCGATAATTTGTGGGTAGGCCTATATATAATTGAAGTAACAGCCCCCTATTGATAAGTGCCCTACAGAGCCACTTTGGTGATCTCAATGTTTCGCGGATCCAAGTGAGCTGGAAATGTGTCCGGGCCACTTAAGTGCTCTGGAAATGTGCCACGCATCACTTAAATAATCTGAGAATGTGCCGCGGGTAATTTGAGTGGTGTAGAACCGCACTGGGGACCAGTAAAGTGTTCTAAAATTGCGTCACATGTCACTCAAGGGATCTTTAAATGTATCACGGATCGCTTAAGTGTTCTGGAACTGTGTCTCGGGTCATTTAAGTGATCTGAAAATATGCCACGGGCAGCTTAAATGTTATGGAATTGTACCATGGGACACTTAAGCGATCTGAAAATGTGCCGCTTAGTTCATTTTTACAAAATTAGTTTTGAAGAGGGCAGGCCGCATCAAGTAACCCCCAGGGCCATATTTGGTCCGCGGGACAAGGAACTTTATGTGATTTATCATTATATGGATAAGAGGGTGGGTCGCAATGAATTTATTAAAGATAAATTTCGAGTTCATAGCCTTTTCAAATAACATTGAAATTAACAGAAATTGATTATAATAACATATAAAGGTATTTTCTTCCGAAATTTCAATTTAAAAAAATATATTTTTTTTACATGAAAAAAATTTTTGATCGTGGGAGGAGGGGGGAGCACGAGAGAACCCCCCCCCCTATGCCCCCCTATGCCCCCCCCCCCCGTGTGCGTTTCTGATCCCACCAATATGCGTTAGGTTTCAGAGGGGGCAGAGCTGATGACGAAATTTTGCTGACAAGAGAGGGGGTCAAAAATGGCTAGAAATTTGCTTACGTAATACTTGAACGGCCCCTAATCACGTAATTATTTATTTCGGTAATTTCGAAATTATTTGCTTTCCAATTTTCTTGAAATTACTTTGAATAAATCATGAAATTATCTTTTTCAATATTTATGCAATTATTTTGATTAATTTTTAAATAACTTCTTTCAATTAATCATAATTTTTAATATTTATGAAATACAGTGGATCCCGCTTATAAAATTTTTCAGAAAACCGTCACGAAAAACGCTGTAAGCGGGAAAACGCTTTGAACGGGAATTACTCATGAGAATTACTTAGAGTTGAGACTACGAAAATAAGTCGTACGAAGCGGGACAACGTTCTAAATGGGAGTGTTATAAGCGAGATCGACTGTATTTATCGATTGATTGTAAATTGTATGGCGCAGTATACCACGCGTTATGGTTCACAATACGTACATGAACATTCCGGCTTGCACCAATTCGTTAGAAATTCCAGAAAGGAATATGTACGAGGCTCGTGTACGGTCAAGTGGTCATAGTAGAACACTCGGCGGCATGCGGGCTCTACATAATGTTTTTATTCTAAAAAATGTTCGATGTGCCATGGCAAAAAAAAAGTTCCGAGGGCTATGCGTGGCCCGCGGGACCTGCTTTGTAGATCATCTCGCTCTCTCTCTCTCTCTACTGCATCCCCATTTCTTTATTCCTTCAAGTGTGTCCATTAACCTCCTAAGACCCGACAAAATTTCCAAAATCTTTAATTTATTTAATTAAGTGGTACCCAAACGGGTATTTCAGGACAGGGCCATAACTAGGTTTTTTGCCGCCCGGGGCAAACATTTTGTTGTCCCCACAATTTTAAAATTCGATAATTTTGTAATGGTATTCTTTTTTCTCACCTAAAACTACCCCCCCCTCCCTGAATTCTGCAGACCGGGGCAGTTGCCCCCCCCCCCGCCTCTTCCAGTTACGACCCTGCTTCAGGACTACATGCTAATAAAGTTCTCATACATTTGCAGTTTAAAAATACGTGTAATGTAAAAAAGAATAATGTTATTTATAATGAAAAATTTGAAATCCATTTTTTATGCACCTTTACACGAGATTTGCGCTTACAACCTGGATTGCGACATTTCATCTGTTTTGGCAATTTCACTTGCTCAGGGAAATGCCCACCCGTTAAATCGTGCATCATTTACGGGTAAAGGCACCACTTTCTGTACTTTCCGCAGGCGAGCTCTTTCTTCTTCATCTCGTGTGTTTGTAACTTCTCTTTTTGTTAGACTTTCCGTAAAAATTTTAGTAAAAATTTACTAAAATGCGGTTTAAGATCCCAAAGTGCCCCGTTTGCCTGCGGGTACCTGTAATTTCAAATGAAAATTTTTTAACAGAACGCAATTTAAAAATTTTCAAATTTCCTGTAAGGCAGGGATTACACTGTAAAAGTTTGATAAAAATCCCTTTTATAAAACTTGAAAAATCCAACCTATAAATCTCATAGGTTACATTCGAGCAATTGCAACCGATAATCTCTCTCTCTTATTGGCTAAATTTTTAAAACTTTATAAAAGAACTTTTAGAAAACTTTTATAGTGTAATCCCGGCCTAAGAAATAAATACGCATCTTTTAATTTAAAATGGTATCTAAAATAGTTAAATTGTGTTTCTTTCATTAAAAAATGGAAACAAATTTACAAATTGGTCAACTAGTTGCAGCTTGTTGCTTTTCGGCCATGTTAAGTGTTTGCTTCCCGGTATACAGTAGTACAGCCATCTCTCAGAGAACGATTAAAACAGTCTTTCCCCAAATGCGTACCTTAGATCCGGATGCCAGTAAGCAATATCTTTTAATTTTTCATTCATTTTACAAAGGTACCCAATTTGGTTACCGAGGGTCGTTATGGGTGGAAAAAAATGTATCTAATTATTTTTTACCGCCATCTAATGTACAATATAACAAACTAAATGAATTTTTGGTTATTTTATTCAATCCGAGTTACCCAATTTATATCGTTGAATACAGGATGAAGCAATGCAAAATAAAATAAAAATTATTTATTGGACCTGAATTATTAATTTTATTATTAATTATTATACATTAATTGCATCTTAAATATTGTTTGTATTAATAAAAAGAAGTAAAAAATTTATTCAGCAATATCATACCAGCTTAGATGTAGGGTAAAATTGAAATTCGGGTCCGCGGTGGATTGAATATTCGAATGTTACAATTTCATGCCAATGTCATATTGTGTTTCTCCAAGATTGAAGGAGAATAGGGCTATTTTAAGCTTGGTGGTCTGTATAACGGTCACACAGACGTAATGAACAAAAAAAATTTGTTAAATTCATCCAAGGATTACTGCTACTAAACTGGACATGCACCTCGTCCATATTCCTCTGCAAAACTTCTAACAAATGGATTAGTACATGCTTGGGTGTGTGTGTACTTATAGCGAACCTTCCGTGAAGTGTGTTCTGTGTAATGCTTGTTTTGTGTAGAGCTGCCGTTTTTCAAACTATGAGTTTTTTCTCAACTCACAGTGAGTGAAGTGCAATGAATGAATAATTATACCGTTGTTGGCCTGTTGCTCTCTGCGGCGAGACTTTTTAACGGGGAGATCGGCTCGCATTCGCGCCCCGAAGTTGGGAACCGCAGAAAACCTACTTCAGCCGACCACCACTGCGGTGACGTTGGGGGGTGTGCACGAACACACTGTGAGCATGCATGTATATGAGTGCTACGGAACCCTTAGCTATGTGAAATCATAGTAAAATTTTTCCATGCTAAAAGCTCACAGACCTCACCCTACCTAAAAAGCTCTTTAGTTAATATCCCCTAGGTTTTAACATTTAACAACTGGATGTTGCGAAGATATATTTTGGAAAGAGAGAAAATTTCAACTGCCCCTGCGGGGAATCGAACCCACGTCCTTTCACTTTCCGGGTGAACGCCCTAGACTACAGAGGCACCGAATTTCTCAATCTTTCCTTGGAGCTCGTGTATACTGAAAGGGACCGTACATGGACGGCCGAACATTTCCGTGTACACGAGCTCCAAGGAAAGATTGAGGAATTCGGTGCCTCTCTAGTCTAGTGGTCTAGGGCGTTCACCCGGAAAGTGAAAGGACGTGGGTTCGATTCCCCGCAGGGGCAGTTGAAATTTCTCTCTTTCCAAAATATATCTTCGCAACATCCAGTTGTTAAATGTTAAAACCTTCGTATGATAGCGGAGAGTGACGTTATCATTGTGTAATGTCCCCTACTTTAAACTGAGTTGGCCTAAATTGAAACTTTTCGTGGAGCCCGCGGGGGAGAAATCCATACTGTGGTGTTTGAGATTGTACGTTAGATCGTTTGATGAGTAAGGTAAATGTCTATGAAAATTGCAACACGAACAAATGTAGAGACCATTCCAGAGCCAGTGTCCGCCGATACGGATCTGGATGCCTGATTCACGCATCGAAATTCAATATTTTACTCTTCCGAATTTCGTTGAGGAGAGGAGTGAAAATACTTTCTGGTAAAATAAATTCTGGGTAATTTAATATGCATATTTTTACCTTGCTTAAACGACCAATCTAACAACCCTCGTTATGGAATCCGAATTCACCAGGATGGATCTCACATTTTCGTTAGCCCTCCTCCACCCGGCCCGCACCCGAATGGGCCCATGCGTTGAGACGGAACTGCTCCGAGCAGGGCCGTAACTATAGGGGACAGGAGGGCAACTGCCCGGGTGGCAGTTTTAGGTGGGAACAAAGGACACTATATTACAAAATTTTCGAATTTTAAAGTTGTGGGGGGGGGGGGCATCAAAATAATGTTTGGTCCGGGCGGCAAAAATCCTAGTAACGGCCCTGGCTCCGAGGGACACACGTGGCTCGTGGGGGGTCACGCGTTGGACCTCCCCCACAATCTTTTCGTTATTTCTTCAAGTGTTAACAGCTCGGTATCATGGGTAGCAGTGTTCGCTAATACGCACATGGAGATGTAGTCATCCTTCAAATGATCCTTTGAATGATCCTCCAAATTTTAGGTAATTTTTTAATTGAGTTATTTTTCTGCTTTTTATCAAAAAAATACCCCACTTTTTGCAGAAATAACTCTTAAAATTTTTGAGAGGAATACAATTTTTTTCCCTTCAAAATTATTTCCTCGGATAATATTGATGGATAGTGAAGATATTTGACAGTTGTTACCGCCATCTGGTGTTTATTCTATACATGAATAAGTTTTTACTCATACCATCTAACTCTTCAGCTATTGGATTAACATAATCAAACACAGAATAAATAGTTTTAAAAATAACATATAGAAATTCTAACGAATTGGTACATGTGGGAAGGTGCGTGTACGTGTAGTGAAACCTGACGTGAAGTTTGTTTCCGTGTAATGCTTCTTATGTGAAGTACTGCCATCTGCCACCAGTTTTTCTATGAGTGAAGTGTAATGATTGAATAATTTATCGTTGTAGGCCTGTTGCTCTCTGTGGCGAGACTTTTTAATGGGGAGATCGGCTCGCATTTGCGCCTCGAAGTTAGGAACCACGGGAAACCAAATTCATCCGACCACCACTGCGGTGACGGTGGGGTTCGAACCCAGATTCTCGCGATGCGAGTCTGTCATTATGACCACTCGACCACCACAGCGGCAACTGTCGGGAAAACACTGCTTTAGAGTGTGACGAACCCTGGCGGGACTTTTTCACGCGGATGTCGGCTGATTACTACTGTACCACTATCTGCATCTAGGTTGGCGATAACATTGGCTCTGACCCAAAATCATTTTTAGATATGCCAATAATGGATGTAAGGGGGTGGTTGGCCCCCTGTCGATAGGAGGGTCTAGGTTGGACAACAATGTTGACTTGTGTAATGCTTTCAATGAGGGTAATAAAACCCTCAACGATATTCGAGTGGAAGACGTGGAGGTCCTAAATCTTCTAAGAAATGTATGTGCAAGCAATGCACCAGGACCAGATGATATCTATCCCAGGGTCCTCAGGGAATATGCTAATGAATTGTTGGGGCCAGTCGCACAGATATACAGGAGTAGTGTTGCTGAGGATATCGTCCCAAGAGATTGGAAACTTGCTAAAGTTGTACCGATATTTAAGAAGGGTAGTAGAGAAGCTGTGTCCAATTGTCGTCCAGTGAGTTTGACGAGCTCCCTCTCGAAAATTTTGGAAATTATTATCGAAAGGCAGTTTGTGAAGTGGATAGACGAGAATATTGTATTGTCGGATAATCAGCATGGGTTCAGGAAGGGGAAGTCAGGTGTGACTAACCTCCTTTTCTTCTATGATCACTTGACGAGAGTTTTGGGTAAAGGCAAAAATGTAGATGTTGTTTACCATGATTTCCAAAAGGCATTTCATTGAAACATGGTAAACTCTTGAAATGTTTACATGAGATTGGGGGCAAATTGCTGAATTGGATAGAATCGAGGTTAAGAGATAGGTCACAACGAGTTATGGTGAACGGGGAATTCTCTGGTTGGGCAGGCGAAAGAAGTACAGTTTCTCAAGGAAGTGTCCTTGGCCCCATACTTTTTCACTTTTTATTGATAAACTCGATCAGGGTATCGATGGGATTGCTAGCAAATTCGCAGATGATGGAGACCATACCTACAGAGGGACATTGCCTTGGTTGAAGGGGTGCAGAGAAGAGCTACGCGTTTCCTTCTTGACGAAGAGAGACTCACATTTTTGAATACGTTTACACTGGATGAACGCAGATATCGAGGAGTCATGGTCGAAGTGTTCAAAATTTTTAGCGGGATGGATAGGATGGACCATGAACTTTTAGTACACCATCAATCGACTGCTTTCACAAGGGGACACTAGTATCGATTGGTAAGGGACAATGCGAGGTTATGGTGTCGCAGGGAATTTTTCTCTAATAGGGTTGTCAATAAATGGAATAGCTTACCCCCGGGGGTAGTAAATTGTAACACAATTGACACGTTTAAAAATAAATACAATAAACATGTTGGGGTAAATCGAGAAGCTATCCATACTTAGAATAAGACAACCACAAGTATTCTTATGGGCATTGTATAATATTTCTTCATGTATATATATTGTTTGTAATTGCATTTTTAATTGAGTTGCTGTACTCTTGAAATATATGACATCCCTCTTTATTATGGGAAACTCGTTGGACCTCGTTGGGTATTTTGCCTGTTGTAGCGTTGTATTTGTACCTCTGGAGGGTGTTCGAGCCCGTTTTCTCGTGATGTGGATCCGTGCCTATGCAGCACCTCCTATAAATAGGAAGCCTCCGCAGTCTGCTTGTGACGTCAGTAAGTAGTCCATTTCCCCTCAGAATACTCAGGGGAAAAAATTCCCTGCTCGTGCCAGTATCAACGTTGTGAGGAAGAGAAATTATCGGGCTCAGAATTGGCGATTTTTATGCCACACATCTAATCACTATGCGGTATTTTTGAGCCGATCAGGAAGATTCTACGCGAAAATAAGAAACGAAATAGGATGCTGTGTTTCCAAATGCGGCAAACTTGCTAGGTAGTCTGAATGACGTTTATGGCAAACACTGCAGAGGCCTTCTATCTGTAGGAGGTGCTGGACTATGACCACACGGCCGTATAGTGGTATTTTATATATACAAATACAATAATTTGCTTGAATTAAAATGTTACAAGCCTAATTATGATTGCGATCTGACAATAGCACCGCACACTCGATGATTACAAGGAAAACATACTAGAACCAACACTATTAATTTTTACAATTTTATAAAAAATTTTATTTTACAACCATTTCAAAAGATATTAAAATGATATAAACTTTATGAGTAATAAAGTTTAGTTTAAAAATATATATATAATAATCAAAATAATATTAAATTCAAATACAAAGATGACGATACATTTTTATATCAAAAAATATCTTCAAAAAAGTTCAAATCTTCAACGATAGATGACAGGGCGTCGTCTTTTGAAATGAAAGTTTTGTATAATCCAGCAAAATATTGTCCGTTGACGATGTCTAAAAGAAAACCCTCGCTTTCAGTTTCGGTTGATGAACGCCGAGCTTCACGGACACACTCCATACCAGGGGTGCACATCCTCTGGCCTGCGAAAGGTGTTCTGATTGAAAAGTATCAATACATCGCATCGATATCCATATTTCCTTCAGAAATATGAGGTCGAGACATCCACAATTTTAGCCAAGAAAATTTTCAAAGGCAAGAAAGTTAAATTTGCTAACAAACAAGCAAAATAATTGTGAAACGAAAGTAAAATTTCCAATTATATATATAAAAAAAATTTGTCTAATGCGAAGTTGCCAATCATAGGTAGTCACAAACATTGTCGAAAGTAAGAAGTTGCCAATTATAATCAAATAAATTGTCAAAAGTTTGTAAAGTTGCCAACTATCGTTAAACACTGCTGAAAAATTGCCAGTGACGGGGAAAATATGGATTACTGCAATTCGCAATGGATTAGAATGTAATTCTCACCGAAAAAACCTATGTTTTGCAAATATGTGGCATCAATATATTTATATGATAAATAGCCGTCATAATTATCGTGATATAAGTTATAAGCCATGAGAAATAATCGGAATTTTTGATTCCAGTAAAGGATAAAAATTCAAGAAATCCTTGTTTGAAATACGATGAAGACGGGACATTTTATAAAAACAATCGAGACGACTAAAATTACGGTAATGTGTCCCTTAAAATAAAGATTATGTGGTCACCTCTATATAAACAAGTTTCCTGCCCACGACCAGCAGAAATACAGCATATCTGGCCCGCTGACTGGCCCTACACAATGGAACTTCGGTTCACGAGCGTAATTCGTTCCGTACCATAATTTCTATAGCGGAGCCCCACATAGGCACTATTTATATTATTTATTTACTAAATTTGCTGATTCTTTCGTTTCAAAAATTATTTCAGTGCCTCTTCTCATTCAAAAAAAAAACCATATTGTTCTGGGTCAGCTGCGGAGCCCCTGCGAAGTGCACACGGAACCCTAAACCCCATTGATGTCGCGGAGCATAGGTGGAGAATCCCTGAACTGAAGGTTTTCACTTGGGAATCTCCCGCTTGCATCAAGACACCCAACATTAGGGTGAGCAAGTCTTTCACGGAATCGTGGTAAGAATGCCACTAACGAAATCCGTGACGTCTTATCGAATGAGCCCCAAAACAAACGAGAGCCCTAAAGTATTGAAGGGCTCATTATAAATGGTAATTTTTTGGGGGTCGCACCGAGCACCATTCTCAATGTCTGCCACATTTCTTTTATGAAAATAGGAGGTTCACGGTTTCAAAGTCTATTTGTCAAAGACCACTGAATCAGTTCCAAAGATGAAGATCATGGTTGATCTGCTACAATACTTCTTTACCACACACCAAACTCCGGTCCTATATCGCCATACGGCAATTTCCAACCAGCGGAGTTGGGTGGCACATGAAGGCTCCATCCATCGGTGGTCACCCCAGATTCGGTAGGTAAGGAACTTGCTTCTGAAGTTCTATGCCGGAATTCGAACCCGTCGACCTCGATGGTAACCTTCGTTGTGCATGACAAGAATCTTACTCCTGCGCAGCTCAGGCGCTCTGCTTTACAGTACTGGTACCCCCACGATCGATAAATCATTTATGCTGGTGGCTGTTGTCAGCATTACACACACTGGTGCTCATCATCTGAAGGAAAGGTGCTCTACACTCTTTTCTTCAGAAGAGAAGACCTACACCTATAGAAAAACGCGCATCACATGATGGCTTACCCATAGGGGGAAGGGGGGGGGGGAGATAAATCCTGCCTGAAGGTTCGCGATGGATCAAAAACATTTTATATTTATAGCATAAAGTTGCTACAGAAGGGTTTGTGATATCGCCGAAGGGGGTCCCGGCTCCAGGATGTGGAGTGATGAAGACCACTATTGTACAGGGTGTCCTATAAGTGCAAGCACGGCCTTTATCCCATCAACCGTTCCTCGTAAAGATATGATTTCAATTCAAAAAAATAAAAACCAACTCAACAAGCGTTAAAAAATTACTCTGTAGCAGTTTTGAGAGTGAAAATATCAATAATTGAAATATAAATTTTTATATGGTTCCTCCTCTAATATAACTTCCATTCAGAAAGTTGTTTCCCTGTCTCTGACAACAGAAAAAGTTCCATGTTTCCAAGTGCAATATTCGCAGAGATATTCGAATTCGAAAAACGAAGGAAATTTGGGAAAGAACGGCGTTAAATGCGGGTGAAACGGTTTTTCCACATTCAGCGCTGTTCTTTCTCAAATTTCCTCCGTTTTTCGAATTTGAATAGTTCTGTGAATATTGCACGCAGAAACACGGAATTTCTTTTGTTGGGCATCAGGAGAGAGATGGCAACAACTTTCCAGTTGGAAGTTATCGCCCTGAAAGCGTGTACGTGTTGTGAATCTGACGTGAAGTTAGTTTCTGTGTAATGCTTGTCATGTGTAGTGCTGCCATCTACCATCAATTTTTCTAACTATGGATGAAATGGAATAATTGTACCGTTTGTAGGCCTGTTGCTGTCTGTGGTGAGATTTTCCAACGTTTGCAATACCACTGTCGTTTCTCATGGGCAAGATGCCAAGATATGAAGGGGGGGGGGGGTGGAGAGAAAAAGAAACAGAACTGGGGCGTTTATCACCTGAAGGTGAAACGATAATATTTCGCAGAGAGAGTGAAGTGGGAAAGGAATGCAACGACCCACGAGGCCACACGAGTTGCTTCCGCCCCAAATCCGAGGAGAAAGAACGAAAAAAAAATTGACACAAAGAAATTAGGGCGAAAATTATTTCTGCCCAGGGCCGCAACTAGGTACTTTGTCATCCGGGGCAAGCCGGCATTTTGGCGCCCCTTGCAATGTAGAAGAATTAGTTAAAGGGTGAATTCAGTGCATCCTTCTGGTTCAGCACCCGGGGCACCAGACGCGCCTGCTCTCCCCCAGTTGCGAATCCGTTTCTGCTCTGACGGACCCCACTCAGACAGTCTCGAAATCCGAGGTTAAACCGTCAAAAAAACTTTTTTTTTCACCAAAAACAAGTTAGGGAAAATAATTTTTTTTTTCGAGGGGGTGCCAAATTCGTGGTGAAAGGAGAAAAAATTATTGACGGAAAACAATTTGGAAGAAATGGTTTCCGTCCAATTTAAGGGGCACCAGAGATTCGAGGTGAAAGAGAATGAAATTAATGAGCAACAAAAACAGGGAAATGACTCTGTTGTCCGCTCTCCGACGGGCACCACCAAGAGGGTGGAAGGGCGAAGAAAAATTTTTTTTGCTAGGAAGGAATTGTTGGGAGGGAGGGAAGCAGGGGCGTCGAAAATAGGTCCCGCACTGGTAGGGATTTTTTTTTCGAGTCAGGGGCCGTTCAAGTACTACGTCAGCAAATTTTTAGCCATTTTTGACACCCCCCCCCCCGTCAGCAAAAGTCAGCATAACTCTGACCCCCCCCCCTCCCCCCTTGCCAGCAAAATTCCGTCATCAGCTCTGCCCCTCTGAATCCTAATGCATATTGATGGGGTGGGATCAGTCGTACACAGGGGGGGGGGGCATAGGGGGTTCGTGCCCCCCCGATCAAAAATTTCTTTTTTTAATGCAAAAAAACAAATTTTTTAATTGAAATTTATGTTATTATAATCAATTTCTGTTAATTTCAATGCTATTTGAAGACTTTTTTTTTTATACCGAGCACAACTCAGGTCTATCGCCATAGGCAATTTACTACCTAGCGAGTTGTGCCGGAAGTGTAAGTGCGTGTACCTAACAGTCTGAGTGCGTATCTAGTGTTGTGTATGATTTTTCAGTGCTCCATCTATATCTCAGAAATGAAGTGAGTGATGTGTAGTGACTGAATATTTGTACTGTTTGTAGGACTGTTGCTCTCTGTGGCGAGACTTTTTAACGTGGAGATCGGCTCGCATTTGCGCCTCGAAGTTGGGAACCACAGAAAACCAACTTCAGCCGACCACCACTGTGGCGACGGTGGGGTTCGAACCCGGGTCCCCGCGATGCGAGTCCGTCACTATGACCACTCGACCACCACAGCGGCTCTATTTGAAGGCTGTGAACTCAAAATTTATCTTTAATAAATTCATTGCGACGACCCACCCTCTAAGCCATATAATGATAAATCGCGTAAACGCCCTTGGCCCGCGGACTAAATATGGCCATGGGAGTTATCTCCCTGCCGTTTTTCCTCAAAAATGAACTAAGCGGCGCATTTACAGATTGCTAAGTGGTACAATTTCAAAGCATTTAAGCGACCCGTGGCACATTTTAAGATCACTTAAATGACCCGGGACACCGTTCCAGAACACTTAAGTGATCCGTGACAGATTAGATGGACATATTTAGAGATCCCTTGAGTGACATATGGCATAGTTTTAGAGCACTTAAGTGGCCCCCAGTGTGGTTCTACATTACTCAAGTTACCCGCGGCACATTGTCAGATTATCTAAGTGATCCGTGGCATATAATTACGGATCACTTGAGTGATGCGTGGCACGGTTCCACAGCACTAGATCCGTGAAAAATTTAGAGATCACTAAAGTGGGCTATGTAGGGCACTTATCAATAAAGTGGGAATGTTAAATAAAATGGACGTAATTGTTATCCAAACCCCTCTCCCCCTTGTCATCAAAAGTCGGCAAAACGGAAACCTCCCATCGATGCTGACGTAATACTTGAATGACCCCCTCACTTCTGATCACCCTTATGAGAACCAAATACAAAATGGGAAAAAATATGTCCTGGAACCATTCTCTGTGTAATCCAGCCAGATCAATATCACTAGGTTCTCGCAAGATTTGGGACCTGGGACGGTACATTGACCCATCTTGACGAACAAATCCTGAACTATTATAAGCAAAAGTCCTCATTTACCAATGAGTCTTTCTTTCCCCCCCCCCCCCCCCCATCAGTCAGACACGAATATCATGATTCGTCAATCATTACGAAGATTTAGATCATATATAAAAATCCCTTTTCATTTACGGAATATCCACTGGTAATGAGAGAGCTGCCATTAGAAACTGATTCAGACTAGATTGTTTCTAAGCAGGTGGCCATCTAACCTTTCTTCTTCGTTCCCTACATCCACCTCGACGAGAGTATTCTCATTTCATTTTCCAAATTTAGAACGAGATAATTCTTCTACCTCGGGGGGTGCCGAACCAATCTCAACGGGGAGAAGAACAATAATACCGTAGAAAATGAAGACGATTTACAAGACAGGAAGGAAGATGATGGACGCGCTCGCGTCCACCCTTCTTTTTTGTGATGATACGCATTACTTTCTTTCTTATGGAACTATCTAGGTCAGCTTCGAGATGCCACGGAAAAGAAACAAAAGGGGTGTGTTCTGTGTAGAGTTTCCAGAATCGACCGAAAATGACAGCGATTACATTCGAATCGCGATCGGCTTGTATTGATAAATATATCAATTTGCGTTCCACTGATCGATCTCTTCGGAGATAAAAGAACGAATTTGGGGGTAATTGCCGCTTATCTCTGGACTTCTATCGTCTCGACAGGTCTTTGACCAATTAAACGGCTCCGAGAAACACTTTATGCGTTGTGTATTCAAATTGCTGCTTGAATGTACAATTAAATACTTCCTCGTCTGAACTCATTTCTGAATTTCATCAGCGTCGGTATCGGAATGTTGTATTGAGTGGAAAGCGGTAATTAGTGTCAAACAGGGACGTAGTGTGCCTTTTCGGGGGGGGGGGGTGCCCTTCAAGAACCCCCTTGGGGATATTATTATGCAAAATAAGTGTAAAATTTTTGGGCCCCCCCCCCCTATTCGGCTAGGTCCTTCTTATACTGGTTGCCCCAGCCTAGTTACGGCCCTGGTCTCAAATGGGTTCGAGACCAATTGGCGTGATGCACTTGTGTGGTCAATCATTTCCAGATCAGACTCGGAGGCGGATTTATGGTTATGCCTCCTCCCTTTAAAATTTAATGTTTTTGATCAACGCCCTGTGATTATTTTATTTGCGATGTTGCAATCAGTATTTAGTTCTCAGATACTGTGTAATCTCAACTAAAGCATCTAGACTTTCGAAGTGCACTGTAGAGCCCATAATACCTCTTCCCATAATCCTTCGTCGCTTCTCAATGCAGCTGAGTCATGCCCCACATGCAGATCCATATTAACACATTGATTCCTCGAGTATGGCCCTCTGGATATACAGGCTATAATGCAGCCTTTATCTCATCAACCGTCTGGCGTAGAGGTGTAGTTTCAATTTATAAAATGCTTGAAAGGCATTCGAAAATTACCTTGGACCAGTTTTGAGAGTGAAAATACAGCGCGTATAACAACATAAAAAAAATCTAAATTTTTATACGGTCCCCCATGGGATCTAACTTCCAATCAGAAAGTTGTTGCGCTGTTTCTCTTGAGGCCACAAAAGAAATTCCGTGTTTCTAAGTGCTATATTCATTGAGATATACCAATTCGAAAAACGGAGGAGATGTGGGAAAAACAGCGTTAAATGCGGGTAAAATGGTTTTCCGCTTTTAGAGCTGATTTTATTTTTTTATCAACTTTCCTCCGTCTTTCGAGTTCGAATATTTCAGTGAAAATTGCAATATCGCAATTAGAAATATGGAATTTTTTGTTGGCATCAGGCCAGATAGGGCAACAACTTTCTAATTGGGTTCTTGACCACACCCTGCAGTCAAGAACCTAATTAGAAAGTTGTATAGAAAGTTGGCATTTCTATTTTAATAACTATACAACCATTTGCAATATGAATGGCATATCTGAGTAATACACGTTATTTGGAAACTTTTTTGTAATTGCAAGTATACCTCTAGGATCAACGGTTCGCCAATAAAATGCCATAGTCCCTGTCTGCTATGCACCCTGTGTACAGTCGCATCCCGTTTTAACGAATACCGTTATAGCGAAAATCTCGTTTTAACGGACAATTTTCAAATCTCTTAGATAAGTTTACATACGAATAATGTTAAATACCTGGAATTCCTTTATAACGAAATTTCGTTATAACGAAGTGATTTCTCTGGTCTCTTGGATTTCGTTATAACGGGATTCGACTGTATTTTACTATAAGTACTTTTCTGCGTACATGCCTCTCGTATACATTACTTTGCGGAATTTCTTTCTAATGAATCGGTACATGCCGGAAAATGTACCCCCCCCCCTAAACATGGATGCCCCCTATCGTATTTATGTTGTCAGAGTTCTGCTTTTTTTTTTTTTTAGTTCTGCTGTGGAGCGGAGGGCGATATTCTGATTAGGAGGAGGAGGAGGGATCTGTGCTGTTACTGTAATCAATGTCAATGTTGCTGTCATCTGTCTTCGATATACTGAAGTGTAGATGACAAATGTTATTATTTATTTTACTACAATCTGTTTAAGGATGGACAGAAATTGAGTAACGTTTACATGTCGCTGGATATGTGAAAAGGTTAATTATATCTAAATGCTGTAGCTGCTTAATTAAAAAAAACAGGTCGAAACTGCAAATACAAATACAAAAGCCACAACAGGCAAAATTCCTAACGAGGTGGCTGAGAAAAAGATGCCCATAAAAATATGGTTGTCATACGTTTCAAAAATACAGCAACCCAATTAAAAATGCAATTAACACAAATTACAAACAATATATACACATGATAAAATATTATACAATGCCCATAAAGAATACTTATGGTTGTCTTATTCTAAGAATGGATAGCTTCTCGATTTACCCCAACATGTTTATCGTATTTCTTTTTAAACGTGTCAATTGTGTTACAATTTACTACCTCCGGGGGTAAGCTATTCCATTTACTAACAACCCTATTGGAGAAAAATTCCCTGCGACACCATAACCTTGCATTGTCCCTCACCAATCGATACTGGTGTCCCCTTGTAAAAGCAGTCGATTGGCGGTGTACTAAAAGTTCATGGTCCATCCTATCCATCCCATTGAAAATTTTGAACACTTCGATCATATCTCCTCGACACCTGCGTTCATCCAATGTAAACATATTCAAAAAATGAAGTCTTTCTTCATAACTCAAGCCCTGTGTGCCAATAAGGACACGCGTAGCTCTTCTCTGCACCCCTTCAACCAAGTCTATGTCCCTCTGTAGGTATGGTCTCCAAAACCTTACAGCATACTCCAGTCCAGGACGAACTAAGCCTCGAAAAAGCGGAAGAATGACTTTAGGAGAACGCGAAGAGACCTTTTTGAAAATGAGACCAAGCATTCTATTCGATTTTTTGACAACCGCTGAACAATGTTCAGAAAACTTAAGTCGCTCGTCAATGAGAATTCCCAAATCGGTGACTCTAGTTGCATCCGGGATAGTGACACCATTCAACTCGTAAGAGAACCGTGGGTTGTTCGAACCAAAATGAGCGACCATGCACTTATCTACGCTAAACGTCATGCTCCATTCATTTGCCCATGCTGCAATCTTGTTTAAGTTGGTCTGGAGAAACTGGAGAAACCGCGAGACACCCAGGCTCTGTCGCAAGAAGCAACGCAAGCACTTTGCCCCCCCCCCCCCGAGGGGGGGAACAGGGCATCTCCGGTAAAACCAAAATTTATTGATTCGTCAAAGATTACATATAGTGCAAGGAAATCAAAAATTATGTAAATCGAAGAATCAAATTAATCAAGTTAAAGTAAAGTGCAACGGGCACGGATAATAAATAGTCATGGAAAGTTGTATAAAAATCGTATCGCAAAAGGCGCAATCATAAATTTGAGTGATCAAGGATTGAATCAAATGACAAGAAGGGCAGAGCATCTCATTGCACTCCGGCAGTTCAATACAGTCAGTCTAATTTCTCCGAGACGTCATTAATTAGGTTTGGGATTCATCCTGCTCCTCGCTCGCAAACAGTGCCACCAGCGCACTGTCAGGGTGAAGACGCGGCGATCTCCTTACCGGCGCTGGTACCGGAGTTGCAGGAGCTGGAGGAGACGGATCCCTTATCTTCTCGGGATGTTCCTCAAGGAATTTCACCATTTTTCTTATCTTTTCCTTTGATTCTTCTCGACGTAGTATGCCAAGCATCCATGGTCTGTGTAAATGGGCAGCCGGCGAACAGAGGTGAAAGGGCATCGTTTCTGGACAGCATGTGGCGTAGTGCAGGGGCGTGCCAGGCTCAAGACAAGAGCATTTATCGCTGGCAATCACTTTAAAGCGATGTAAGGTTGCTGGGAAAGGCCCATGACCGGTGACAAATAAGATGAGCTCTCGTGACCAGCCCCTGCTCCTAGTATCTACTTTCTTTATAACTTCGTGAGTTGATCTTCCTGACGCCTCCGGCATATCCCAATGCAATTGCCAATTTGCTATCATGTCCCTCCAGAGGAGTGATTTTGCGTGAGAAGCTGGGTATAAGAGTTCGTCGTAAAAGACTCCGGTATTGGTCGCTTCTTTGGCCGCTGCATCCGCAAGCTCGTTTCCCCACTGGCCGTTGTGGGCTTTTACCCAGGAGATGCGTATTGATGGGTGAGATACAAGTATACTCCTTATCTTTCTCGCCATTGCGTTTTCAGAGAGCGGGTTTAGAATGGCCTGGAGACTTGAACGGCTACCCGATCTTATTACAGTCTGCCTCCTGTTTGTAGCTGCATCCAGAGCTGCTGTAAATATAGCGAGCATCTCAGCTTGATATACTGAATTATTTTCTTTTAGTTTAGCAGCCCATTTACGCACGATCTCCGTTCCCACGGTTTTTATACAGGCAGCTCCTGTACCTGATTCCAGTTTAGAGCCATCCGTGTAATATACGACGGATTTCTCCTCAGGTGTATCATCCTCCGAAGATTCTAGGAATACTTGATTGGCCTGCAGAGATTCTGCAGGATGCGAGGTCCAGCCTATAGTTTTTTGCTCGAAGGCCTCCGGGACTAATGTTTCCTCTAACAATGGACATGGCTTGTGAAGCTTTAGAAGACGTGTGACTCGTGCCAGGAATTCTATCTTGAGAGATAATGGCGGGAGCCCCAAGATCACCTGAAGAGCATTCGTAGGTGTAGTTCTATACGCACCAGAGATATATAGAAGGAAGGGTCTTTGTATAGAATCGAGCCGTCTGAACATCTGGACCTTGGGAGAATGCCATATTGAAGCTCCATAAGCTATCATAGGCTCAACCACTGTCAAGTAGAGGGATCTCCTCAGAGCCCGTGTCAGTCCCCACTGTGGTCCAGCCATCAGGCGCATCTTCTGAAGAACACGTGACGCCTTTCTCTTCTGTTCTTTGATGTGATCGTCCCAGCTAAGTTGCTTATCGATAAAAACGCCTAAATAACATAGCACGTCCGTTTTCTTGATGGTTTTCCCTTGGAACCAGATGGTGGGAGGTCTTTTCTTTGATATCCACAAGAATTTTGTCTTAGCGATAGAGAGAGTGAGCTTATGCATGTGCAGCCAATTTGACACTGTTCTAAGGGCTTCTTCTGCTAGATCACCTGATCCCTTGACAGTAGGGGCAGATGCAATTACCAAAAGGTCATCAGCATAAGCCTGAACTTTGACGTTTGAGGGCCAATTAATTTTCAACAACTCATCCAGAACAAGATTCCATAACAAGGGGCCGGAACATGAGCCCTGAGGTGCACCCTTTTGAAGCTCTTTCACAGCTTTTCCCGCATCCGTGACCAACACCGCTCGACGGTGGTACAAAAGATCCGATAAAATTACCTTGAGCTGTTGTGGTATGGGCGCTATTGCTAGACGGCGGCGTATAGACGAGTATCTGAGGTTATCGAACGCCCCTTCTATATCCAGGGATATGATGGCTACGTCATTACCTCGATTTCTTTGCGTCTTAACCTCTTCCATCATGTCTGCAAGCGCCATTTCTGCTGAACGACCTTGTCGGAATCCGTACTGGTTGGCATGCCAGAATCCTTGCCTCTCCGTGTAAAACATGACTCGTTGTACCAAAATTTTCTCCAGTACCTTCCCGAAGCCAGAGAGTAAAGAGATAGGGCGGTAAGCTTTTGGGTCTCCTGGACGTCTTCCTTTCTTCAATAAAAGGAGTAGCTTACCTTCTTTGAAATGATTTGGAAAACATCCCAGTTGCAGGCACTTATTGTATAGGGAATGTAAAAGATCTGGAAATGCTTTATTTATCGCCTTGACCATCCTGTTGTTCACCCGGTCTAGACCCGGGGCTTTCCGCATATTAAGCTGGTCAACGATTCTTTTTATCTCTTGCTTAGATATTGCTGTCATATTCAAATCCGGCTCGAAGTACATACTAGAGCTCATATAAGGAGGACCATAGTCATCGGAGTCAACATCGGGGTAAATGTCATTAAGGTGTCTTTCCCCCGCCTGCAAAATTGTTTCGTCACCAAATTGGCTCATAGTCAGCTGCGGCTTCGTTTTGCGGGACATAGAAGCACGATATACGGTACCAAATTCAGAGGCTGTTTTTTCACATAGTGCACGCCAGGCAGATAATTTTGTTTTACGAATCTCTTTACGGTACTGAGCCTGATATTTATTAAATGTCATGCGCAGGCGAATTTTGTCCTCCTGATCTTTTGCTCGTATATATCGTCTTTTCAGAGCTCTGAGCTTCTTGCGTGACACTTCCAGTTCAGTTGTCCACCATGTGCTTTTGGATTTAACTGGCATCTGCGATCCGTTGCTCCCAGGAAGCAACGACCTATTACCTGCCTCTTCTATTACTTGATGCACAGTGTTTGTAATATGCTGAAGTTGATCATACGTTCGGCACTCACGAATCTGCCTTATCAGGACTGGTGTTGTACTTCTGAGGATACGAATAAAATTGAAGAGCTTACGCTGCGTTGTTTTGAAACAAGGGGTTCTAGTTGATGGAGATGAGTCACATATCACCATGTGAATATAGGAGTGACTACTTGCCGAATATTCCTCTCCCACAGACCATTGTATGGCATTTGCTAGAGACACGTGATTGCATATAGATAGATCCGGCCAGCCGAAGGATCCAGTGTGTCCATAGGTCGGTGTGCTGTTGTCGCCATTCAAAAGGAAGAGGTCTTTGGACATAAGGAAGTCTAGGATGTCTTCACCTCTTTCATTATTATCGGAATAACCCCATAGAGAGTTGTGTCCATTCCAGTCTACGGCAATAATGATCCCGTGCCTTCCATTCTTTACCACGATCTCCTCAATCTCCTGGATGGCTTCTTTTATGTCCTTGTATGGAGAGGAATATGAGCTAGCCACGATCAGCTCCCTTCCGTCTACATGCAGTTGCACCGCCACCGAGTTATTCATAACCGACAGCACAGCTCCATGAAGTGCTCTGTTGCGGATCATGATCGCAGCCTTCCCATTATTTGATGTCCAGCGTGACCAAGTCAAGGGGAGACCCTTGAGTTCCGGACCTTGCGCTGTGGACCAGACCCAGGGCTCTTGGGCCAGTACTATGTCCACGTTCATTTCGTTGGCAGTTTTTTCCAATTGATAAGTAGCCGCTTTAGAGTGATCTAAGTTAATCTGAAGTAATCTAATTCCCTGCTCTTTACTCAGTAAACTATTATTGGCCATTACACAATCTATTTCATGATATTTCGTCTACCCTTGATAAGAAGAAAACTGGTGCACATACGATCATTGGCACGGTGATAGACATCGAGATTTGTGCCATGTGCTAGGTTTTGGAAACAGCACTCCACACATCGGTCCTTTCCTTCTCTCCTGAAATCGAGGATCGACGGGAAGTTATATTGATAGAGTTGAGCACCGAATCGGAAACGATCAGCTTCTTGGCAAGATCTGCCATTATCATAATTTGCCTGCCGTCTATAGTTTTTGCCACTACTATAGCTATTTCCATTAAGATGCTTCATATTTCCCGTGCGTCGCTGACGATCTGAGTCAAAGTGATGTCGCCATCTACCACAATCTTGCTGCTTCATAAATAAGCCGCCGGTGCTACCGGATTTGTGATTTGTCAATAGAAATGTTGGGTGAAGCGGGTTGGCCGACATAAATTTCGAGCATCGGGATTCACTTTTTATCTTTCGCAATCGTTGAGGCCTCGGAGAGTCAATGAACTTTTGGTGCGAGTTTCCCCTCGACTCACACGTATCATTCGAAGGTGACCAAGTGTCAAGGACTGTGTATCTCGAGATAGTGTTTTCATTAGGTATCTCTTCGATACCCTTCAGCGGTTCAGGATTAGCTTGCCACTGGCGTTCTTCCAAAGGCGTTCTCCACTGCACTTTTTTAGTATTTCGGAGGCAGCTCTTATATGTGGTGTTTGCAATTGGCTCACCGTTGTTGTCCCTTCCAATGTCCTGAAGATGAACCGGCCATTCAGAATTACATTGCCGTGGAATTTTATTTCCACTTTTCTGGGCTCTAATCTGCTGTTGTGTTATCTGGGGTGGCCACGAGTCCAAGGTACGTACCTCTAGCTCCTCCTCTTTGGTAGATCTTTCATACCAGTCGGATATGGGTGTACTGTGCTTCGATACTTCTGTTACATGGTCGAACTTACCATATGGACTATTCAAGAGCTGATCACTATGTTGGTCTTTGATAGAGTTCGTGTTGCTCTTCTTTGTACAAGTGTCAATTATTAGAAAGGATGGGCGTGGAGATGCGAGCTTCCTTTGGCGTTGCTGAACTGGCTGGATTTCCTCATTCAGCTCCTCCTCAAATTTCCCTCCAGTGTCTGGAAGCTGTAAAGACACCTTTGCTCCCATCAGGACAACCGGATTTATCTTTTCTGAGAACCTTAGCTTTTTTCGTGCAATTTTCCTAATATCATTACATTTTGGACTGTTGTCTTGACTTTTGACGCTTTTTGAGGCACAGTTAAATGCGTCACAGGATGGTGGGGCATTCTTTCCAGAGTTCCCTGTAGAAAAGATATCAGCTGGAGGCCCATAATGTTCAATCGAATGACAATTTCTTGGTGTTATTTTCGTCGATGATCTTTTCTTGTTCCTGTCATGCACTGCCTTTACTTCGTCAGTTGTGGCGGAGGGTTGATCGGTGTTTTTCTGAGCCAGCGCTGAATCCTCAGAAGAAAACTCTGCTGTTTCGACCACCTCTAACATTTGTATCCCAGAAGTACCACTTTGTGATCCTAAGGGCGGCTTTGGGTTCTCCAACGAAAGGAACACATGTGTATTCTTCAGAGAATCAGCACCAGTGATTGCCACACCATTTTCCTGAATCGATGTTGCAGATGCCTCTTCCATTTTTAATTTGTGATCAACCTGGTTTATCTCCTCAGCAACTATTCCAAGATCCATCGTTGCAAGTCCTTCCGGGGTCTTCTTAGAAGCCACAGGTGATACCACAGTATGCTCTTCCCTCGGTAAGACGATGTTCATATGCTGTTCCTGGCAGTTGAGTGATTGTTCCAATTGGTGAAATTGTATACGCAATTCTTCCTGGGCGTGTAAAGGCACAAATCGCTTGTGCTTTCCTACCGAGTTTCTGCGGGGAGCAGTTAGCCATTCCCATATTCTTCGCACATGCTCATTAGAGAAGACGCCTTCGTAATCTGTCTTGGACAGTGTCAAAGCTCCTATATCCATCTGCTCCGTTTGATCTGCAGTACCGCTATAGTCCTCTACTAACGACATCATGGAAGATTGTAAGGTGCGCAGCTGATTAGCACCGTCTGCTACTACACTTCTCTTCAGTGCTCTAAAAGTCTTCATTCCTATGTATAAAACAGTGCTCAGATACCTATTTTAAATGGTCTTATCCCGCATACCAGTCATTATAGAGGTACGTCGTCGTTCTTTCCGATTGCCAAGAGCGTTAGTAATGAAAAAGTCACACGTCTTATAAAAGGCAGCAATGTCTCGAGTCCGACAGTGAGACGCAAAGGAACACACTGATGGCCTTTAGAAAACAAAGAATAAGCATTGCCTTGGTAGCAATGTTGAAGCGGCCATAGAAAGTGGGACAGATTCTATACTAAGCCTAATTCGGTCAGAAAAATTGCAAAACCCTTGAGAGTTTCACATGAATCAGCACAATTTAGCGCATAGATGATTCGGAATATGAAATCAGAAATCGACACACACATGATTATATTTAAATTAATATATAAATCACTTGCGATCGCGCAAAGTTCACTCGAAGTCGTTTCGCCGATTCACACTATGGCCGCTGTCGGAGTCCAGCTTCCATCGGCGGGATGATGGCAATATTTTAGGAACTGCTCCTGCTAGAATCTTGAGACTAGTCTCATCGGAGACCTCACGATGTAGGCGAAAACGGGAACTAGTGAGCGCTGCTAAAACAAACAGGAAAATGCCTCCTTTTGGAAGTTGAAGAGGAGCTCCGTAAAAAAGCGTCTGAACAGTTCTGCAGCCATTGTTGCTTTGTTTAAGTTGGTCTGGAGCAACTCCCTATCGCTTTCATTTCCGATTACCCCCATTAGCTTCACATCATCTGCGAATTTGCTAGTAATTCCATCGATACCCTGATCGAGTTTGTCGATAAAAAGTGAAAAAAGTATGGGGCCAAGGACACTTACCTGAGGAACTCCACTTGTGATTTCTGTCCAACCAGAGAATTCCCCGTTCACCATAACTCGTTGCGACCTATCTCTTAACCACGATTCTATCCAATTCAGCAAGTTGCCCCCTATTCCAATCTCGTGTAAACGCTTCAAGAGTTTGCCATGTTGGACCCGATCGAATGCCTTCTGGAGATCAAGGTAAACAACGTCGACATTTTTGCTCTTACCCAAAGCCTTAGTCACGTAATCATAGAAGCAAAGGAGGTTAGTTACACATGACTTCCCCTTCCTGAACCCATGCTGATTATCCGACAATACATTATTCTCGTCTATCCACTTCACAAACTGCCTTTTGATGATAATTTCCAAAATTTTCGAGAGGGAGCTCGTCAAACTCACTGGACGATAATTAGACACCACTTCTCTACTACCCTTCTTAAATATCGGAACAACGTTAGCCAGTTTCCAATCTCTCGGGACGATACCCTCAGCAACACTACTCCTGTATATCTGTGCGACTGGCCCCAACAATTCATTAGCACCTTCCCTGAGAACCCTGGGATAGATATCATCTGGTCCTGGTGCTTTGCTTGCACATACATTTCTTAGAAGATTTAGGACCTCCACGTCTTCCACTTGAATATCGTTGAGCGTTTTATTACCCCATGCAACACCCGTATATCGAATATCATTATCTCCATTAAAAACCGACGCGAAAAAGTCATTGAAAGCACTACACATGCCTACATTGCTCTCTACTTTTGAGCCTCCTATCGAGAGGGGGCCAACTGTCCCCTTACATCCATTATTGACGTATCGAAAAAATGATTTTGGGTCAGAGCCAATGTTATCTGCCAACCTAGATTCAACTTGCTTTTTACTATCCCTTATCGCTTTCTTCAACAGTCTTCTTTTATCAGTAAACAATGATAGGTCACCTCGTCCACTTTTATACTCTCTGAATGTTCTTTTCTTTTCAAGATAAAGGTTCCGCACGCTATCCGTGAACCATAGAGGGTGTGATGTACAAACACGCTTTTTTCGAACAAAGGGTATGACGTCGTGCAAAACAGAGGACAGCTTCTTACTAAATTCTTCCCATTGACTTACCACCCCTACTGATTCCAACCGGTCTTTGAAAACTTCCGCTAACCTTCCTCTCAAAACATCAAAGTTAGTTCTCCGAAAACAAGGAACCAGTCTTTTGTTATCAACCTTACCCGAGGAAAAGTTACAGAGAAATCTGACGATACGATGATCACTGGAAGAAAACTCTTCCCCCACCGAAACATGTTCAACTAGATCCTCAGAACTAGTAAGAACTAAATCCAAAATAGCAGTACCCCTAGTGGCTTCTGATACATGCTGATACAAAAAATTTTCGAGCACCAACTTAAGAAAGTCTCTTTCATACTGATTTCCAGATGAAAGGTTCTCCCAATCAATACCCGGGTCATATATTTCTAAAATACAGGAACCCAATTAAAAATGCAATTACAAACAATATATATACAAGATCAAATATTATACAATGTGCTCATAAAATGTATTCATGGTTGTCTTATTCTAAGTATGGATCGAGCTTCTCGATTTACCCCAACATGTTTATCGTATTTCTTTTTGAACGTATCAATTGTGTTACAATTTACTATTTCGGGGGGGGGGAGGGGGAAGAAGTAAGCTGTTCCATTTATTAGCAACCCTATTGGAGAAAAAAAAGGAATAGAATGAAAAAATAAAACAAAAATTGCCATTTTCTGAGCAGAAAAAATATAAAGTCTCCAACACTCACTACGTCAGTGTTTCTCAACCGCCGGGCCGCGGCCCGATACCGGATCCTGGCATCAGTCAAACAGGGCCGTGAGTGACTCATCGTTTAATTTTCTTCCCATTCATTTCCCATTAGTCGTGCTTATGACTGGGCTTTCCACTCGAAAAAAAAAAAATACTCAACCGGGCCGCGAACTTCCAAAGATTGAGAACCACTGCACTACGTTAATGACCTTATATGCACATCCATGTCTTTTTTCTTCGCACGCCTTTCGCGGCAGATTCTAAGTCGTCCGATTGCCCTTGGGAACCAGGAAACGATGAAAAAGTTAAATTAGGTGGGTAGGCAAGAAAAAAAATTAAAAAACCCATCAGGCAAGTGGTTGATGGACATCACAAGAAAAATTATCACGAACTGGTTTTTTTTTTCGCAAGAAGCAGCCCCCCCCCCCCCCCATTGACTGATGGAAGTTGGACATTATTACTACTGTAGTATGCGCGTATTTATAGCGAAAGTATAAATCTAAACCAATAAACAGATTGGCGCCAAATATTGATAATAATAGTCATGTCATACAATAATAGTTAATCTTATCACATGAGGAAATCAATTTGCTGCGAGAACTTAAAGATTATATCCAAACAGATATGCTCCAAATCACGAAGAGTCGGTTAAAAACTTTAATAACGTTGTTATTTGCTAATAACAAATTTAGTCACTGATACCATAGTCGCCCTCATTACCGCACCTGAACTATCAACGACTAGTTAGCGGGTACTAACCACTTGTGATTACTAATTATGGCGATGCTCATCCAACAAGAGAAAATTGCTGCACAAAATCAAATCTTACGTTACTTCTAGGCAACTCCATATGAGGCCTTTAAAGACCAATATTGTGATGTATTCAGTTCACGACAGCATTATTCACTACCATGTTGACTTTCAATCATGTTCAAATTTTGTTTTCGTTGCAGATGTCACCGCTCCAAGCGATACTACTGTGCGTCGCAGTAACGGCTGCGTGTGGTTACGTCGTGCCCCAAGAATCAGCCAGGACGCAAGTATCCAAAGCGTACGTGGTCGAGGTGCCTTTCCAGAACGACGACCAATCCTACAGGAACGTGCGGATCCAGGACGAGAAAGGAAAATTTGTTCTGCTCCTGCCAGGGGGAGGACAGGATCACGACGGTAATCATGATAAAGGAACTTCCAATACCCAGCAGCAGGTTGTTCAAGTGAACGATGATTCCGATCGATCTGCAGACGCTCGGAACCAGCAACAGCGGGATTCATCGTTCGGCAGTGCTCAGTCGTCGTTGATAAGTCCCAGGAATAGGTTTTCGATCCCTCAAATAGACGATGATGGAACATCGAGAACAAGTTCATCGGTGACCTCGAACGCGCCTATCCAACAGAAAGTTTTTCAGACTCATCTCATCGATGATACGGTTTCGAGACCTGCTACACAAGTCGCTCCTCAATCTGGGAGGGGCACGAAACAGGATAACCCAACGGATTCTGCCGGTGACTTCACCCTTGACTTGAAAGATGCGAATTCAAAGAAAGCGAAGAAAATACCGTTGGTTCTGATTACCATCCACAACAAGGACGAGGAAGAAGATACTAAAACAGACTCAGCGTTGAGTTCGAGACCATCCGGGACTGGTTCAGCGACCGACCCTGCTCATCAGCCGATCAGTAACTCTCAAGTCATCGACGTTCAAAGAATGATCAGCTTTGGAGACAACAACTGGAAACCGACAAATTTCGATGACGGGCAATTCCGAACGATTCCTGAGGGGATGGTCCAAGTAACTGTACCCGCAAACGTTGCTCAACAGATGGTGGAGGCAGGGTTCGAAAATCCACAGAGAAACTCGCAGTCAATCCATTCTCCGACTTCGAATGGACGGAATCACCCGACTGGTCGTGGTTCACGCACTTCTTCGTCACAGGCGACGGCAACCATGGGTTCGAATCCAAGGAGGGTTCCAGTCTATAGCCCCGTGTCGCAAGAGTACATTTCTCTATCTCCGAATTCACAGGATGCTAAGAGCTCAATGGCGTCGGGTTCATCCAGAGCAACACAGAACAACAATGGAATCGCATCTGATCCAGTTAACCGGTTTTCATCCGGTTTTCCATCTCACGACGGACAGCAGTTGTATTCACAGCAACATGTAACTGCTAATGGGATATCCAACGTTCCCGTAAGTCAAATGACGGTCGACGCTGCTGCAGATGTTTCGACCCACAGTCAGAGTTTGTCTCAGAATGAACGCCCCCGATCAGTAAGCAGCAGCCACTCTAATACAATGCGTTCTGGGGACGATGGAAGAAACAATCAGATGCAGGTCGTATTTTTCGACGAAGACCAATCCAGCAGAAACAGGCAAAATGAGAACACCCGTCAGACAGTATCATCGCATTCTAATGATCTCCGAGCACAGACGGGACGAGCACCTGCTTTCACACAGAATCAACGTTCGAAAACAAACGAACCAGATAATTTTCTCAATGTCCCGAAATTCCCAGGAAATCAATTGACGCATAGTCACTCTTGGCAAAATGCTGGCAGTAAAAGCTCATTCCAATCGCTAGATCAAACAGCAAATCCTCCACAGAAAGTCAAACAACCGCAGGTTGGCACAGGAAATTCACCAACACAACGCATCAAGAATACCCAACCACAATCTCCAGATTTCAGACAAATTTCTCGCCGAGTGCCACCTCAGATCCAGGACAACTCAGCACAGAGGCAACAGAAACGTCCAACGGACTACAACAACGGCAAGCAACCGCGCAATGCCTACCGTCACGCCGGTCAACAGCAGACCTTTTCACAAAACTTTGGTAGGAATCCTCATACTGATTCTAGACCTACCCGGAGAGAACCTAGCTCCTCTACAGCCAATCAGAAACAAGCAACCGGACAGCGACCAGCATCTTTCGACAACGATAGTCAAAGTAAAATCACCGACAGCACGTTTCACAGAACTAGTACCCAGTCACAGACGAGGTCTAGTTTCGATTCATCCCGGCCCAGGAGCCACAAGACCGGACAGCACAGGAACAAATTGAGTGACACGACAGTCTCAGCTGGGCAGAAATCCGGAACCAGTGTGAGCGAGGACGCCACCAAAGACGCCCATGAAGCTCTGCTGTTGGTGCTCGTATCAGCCAAGAAAGGTTCTCAGGATGGTAGTTACTCTGCTTACGACGGCGACATATTTAGTCAAGGGTCCTCTCCGCAGATCATGCAGCTACTGGACCCTAGCATCCAAGACGGTGCCCTGTTGGAGAGCATCCAAGAGGCCATCCAGAAAGGTTACGCGGCGACCACTTTGACGAACCTCGCGGATATCATCAAGAGGAAATGAACTTTGAAAAACTATAAAACTCATTGGCGACGATGATAAGCGTAGTTCTTCGTCAAACCATCGCCTTGACAAAAACATCACCAAATGAAAAAATTTAAATATATTATAATTATACAAAAATAATTAAAATAGATAACGTCCGGTGATGTTTTGGCTTGATATCTTTTCCTTCTGCTTCTACCCGGTGTCCACCCAATCGCATCAAAAGCATGGCTCACTACACACGTGGTCAACATAGTGAGTACTTAGAAATCCATTGGATATCCCCACGTTTCAGATTATAGATTATACATCTCCTCGATTTTACATTGATCACTATTTGCCATCTGGTAACGTGATGCACAGGATCCATTGCTAATAGATGAATCGCTGAACGAGATAAAGTGAACCCGCCTGCGATGGTAACAAGTTGATTAACTCCCACAATTTACAATGACTAGGACAGCTATTTTGATCCTATTCATGCCCGACAAACTTGCCAACTAGGTAGGCTTAAGGCGCAAAGAATACCCAGTTGACTCACCGTCCTCCATCTTACAGCGTCAGTCAAAACCAGTTTCCTGTTTAGAATGACTTCTAATCGTTAGAAATAGAAGTGGCGAAGAAACTTCTATTGGCTGTGGCAATAATACTGACGTCACGCCCCACACAAATATGGCGGGTGAGCTAACCTAGGATTTCCAGGGGCTTTACGTAGGCCTGCCAGTGAACAATGCTTAGACAGAAGCAGAATTCGATTGAAATGATTTTTTGTAGACTCTTGGTCAGGACTATCGCTGAAGCACAAAATATGAAGTTGATTCCTTAACAGGCATACAAATGTTTATAAATTTAGCTTTAAACCTAAGTTTGTCTAAAGTAGTCTCTCAACGAGCGGTTCTATCGCTCGTTGTGAGCGCTGTGAGCGGTATCTATCTACCTATCTCAACGACACATCTCGACCCGAAGTTGACCACACATTGATTCTTCTTTCATGCATGTTATGTGACGTTTGTGCCAGTTATTTTGTCGTTTCTCGGCCTTTTGGCTAAGATCAAAGTGTTATTTTATAGTTATTTTGTCGTAGAATAACTCGAATAAAGATTTATTTTCAACTCTTGAAAGTTTGGTTGTGTTTGGATGATGTTTGTGCTCTATTCTTCTCGGAATATAAATAATTTTCCCAGATGCATCCACCTTGAATTGAACGCCTTGAAATCTCCAGAGGATGTTAGGTGGAGGTGCTTCTGGTCCATATCTGTGTGTTGTAGTAATTTTGTAAATTAAATTATTTTTAATTTCACACAATTTTACGGTATTTTATGAACCAAAGTGTTTAACATTCTGGGGCCCATTTGGAAGAAGAAAATTTTAGGCCACATTTTGAATTGAGAGATAAAATGAATTTTTTGGGTCAAACTTGGAAATCAAACGATAGTTGATAACACAATTTGACACCACATTTTTTGGTTGAAAAAACAAACCCAGCCGAGGTATCTCCCAACCCCCTACTCAGCGGCACACACTTGAAACGGTACTAATATTATACAAATACAACAGGTAAAATGCCCAACGAGGTGGCTGAGAAGGAACAAATCATTTGTCACCGTCTACAGTATCCAATCGGTAATCCCGGTCAAAACAAATAACGCACGAAGAAGGAAACTTCGGATTCGAATGAAACTTTGCGTGTATAATTTTCATATCAAAATGATCACAATATCAAAACGAAACAATCATTTATTGCGTAGAGTCCACACAAGTAATGCAATAAAACCCTACTAGAACCTTGTTAAGCCTCCTCTGAAGCGAATGCAAGAAAATATACGGTTTGTCATTAATGTACATATACAGGTTCTGTATGTTTTTGTGGTTCAGATATCTCAAGTTCCTACACGCTCACATGCTGATGAAGACTTCGTCATAGCTGGTTCCTTGTGTGAGCCAGATGAGTAAAGCTGCCAAGGAAAGTTTTCTCAACTTTCGGACGGGAATATTTACGTAATTGTTTTGCAACACTAATCATTAGCATACCTACATGGGATATAACTGTCTTCGTTACCCCGTTCTGTAGTGATTCGACTATTCTTTGGTGGCGCGTTATTTTTGTTGATGGGGGGGGGGGGGGGTATAAAAAGAGAGAGATCATCATATGTGATAGAACCGAAAATTTCATTTCTTATATCCGAAGGTTTTTAAGAAGCCGTGTTTGCTCTAACGGGATTTGACTTAAGTGAAATATCTGTTCCAGGCGGCGAATTGAACACCCTGCAGTGAATATTCAATCTTTTCTGAGGAAATGCTTTGTGTATAATAAGTCTCGATGCATCAAAGAAATATCGTAGAACGTCATTAAATGGGGGAAAAAAGTCTCTAAAATTACGTGCTATTTATTTGTCTTACTTATAATTTGTTTTAGCCTGAATTGATATCGTTACTAAGCAAGTGAACATCCAAAGACCGGACACATCTCCGAGAGATATTGCAACAGACCAAGCCTTTTTTTTAAAACACGTTAACTGGTGGGGTCTTTGGCCCACCGACCTCTCTATTTGGCCCACCACTAAAGAGAAAAAATTTTCACTTGTGGGCAACGACTTATTGCTTTTTTGTCAATCATTACGACTTCCACTATACAGTCAAAAGTCCTTTCTTCACAGATTGGTCCACAAGTTTGAATTTCTTATGAAATGGTCTGAAGCAGCTGATTTTGTTTCACTGCCCCACCTATCTTCAAATTTCAAAGTTTTCTTATAAAGAAAGAGGAAGTTTTTTTTTTCTTTACCTCGATAATAACTAGGAAATCACTCGGGACATCATGTACCGAAATGATATTAAAATAATAATTGAAATAAATACATACCCATTCCTAATGATTAGGAAGAAATGTTTTGGCACTAAAGCTAATTATTTATATATATAAATTCAATTATATGATATTAAAAGTTCAAATTTATAACTCTAGACAGTTAAGTAAATGATAGTGTGCATCATGAATCACATTGTTTACTACTTAATCACTGAGATATAAGTTTATTCCTTGTCGTAACTTGTACAGTATTATATAAAAGTAATTATGTCTACAATTATTATAACCAACCCACTTGTGATTTAAATATTCTCTCTCTCATATGTGTTCACTGTCTGTCTCTTCAATCGATTTCCATATTTTTTATGGAATTTTTTTTATCCACCCTGTTGAATTTTATTTGCATTTGTCAAGAGTTGACAAGTTTTTTTCCCGAGATTCATTTTTTAATCCACTTCGATTTACTTCACATTTTCCGCCATTGGCAATTTCTTCAGTAGCAGTATGATGCTATCAGCAAAGCTACATGAGGCTTTTCTTGCCTTCGACAACCTGTTTTTGGCAATAATTAACGATGTCCTGTATGTTTCCGCGGGGATTCCCGATTTCCCGTATACAACGGCTGATTGCATAATTGAACGTGACTTGGAGTGGTTAGCTCATGCACAGAAGCCACCAGTTGTGGAAGAAATTGTGTTACTGGGGGAAGATCACGGGAGTGGAGTTGAATGTGGACGAAATTCGACAACTAGTGCAGGAACATGGCAAGAGTTGACCCACAGACGAACCGATGGAGCGGCCACAGCAACAGTTTGTGGAAGGAATCTCGTCTGAAGAAGAGAGAAATGAGGAGGAATCCATCATTTTTCAAATGAAATTATAGAGATGCATCATATGTGGGAATCGTGCAAAATTTTGTAGAAAAAGAACCATCCAAATGAAGCTGAAGCGGTGCGAGCAAAGAATCTGTCCAACCACAAGGTGATTTCCCACAAATCCTCAAGAGAATGCAAAAGCACGTGTCATTGGATAGGTTGCTTTTTAAAGTCACCCAAAAATTAAAAGATAGCAGTGATGAAACAGTAGATAGATAATTATAATTACTCAATCAATTATAATTTACTTGAGGGGTCCGCGGCACATTCCCGTGACCCACAGCACATTTACATATCACTTTAGTGACCTGTTGAAGACCCCTTAAGAGGTACGCAGCAGATTCTCACTTCAATGAAGAGGTCCATGGCACACAGAAGAATGCGTACGGTTAATAGCTAACGGCCGTATTCACCGAACCGACAGAGTTTAACTGCAATCGCAGGTTAAAGGATTAGACATCGACACAGATTGGTTGAAATCCTCAATTCAACTCCAATCCGTTTCGATCTCAAATCCGATAACCGGCGATTGCAGTTAAGTTAATTACTGTAGTGGTAGTAGTGGACTACTCGAATGGCCCGCGGTGCATTTACGGATCACTTACCCAGTATGCGGCACGTTTTCAAACCAATCAAGTGGCCCGCACTCACCAAAAGGTTGAACACCCTTGTCCTATACGATGATTCGGATAACGATCATACAGCGAAATCAAAATTTCTCTCCCCTGCCCAGCGCAAATATGCTGATTGTGGGATTACGATCGGTAGGGCCGCAACTACACTGCTCAAAACAATTAGGGGAGCACATGGTTTTAACAAAATTACGCAAAGATGTATACCGATAAGCAACATAAAATGAATCATCCATAATTTAAAGCCTAGCAGGGAACGGAAGAAGAAAACTTCATATGCAAATCAAAGTTCACGACGTCAAAAACCAGAAAAAGGAGATAAGGGCAGAAATCGGGATGTTGCAGAAACGTCTGTTTCACTGCCGTAACTGTGAAATTCGATTGCGCGGTATTTTTTTTTTGAGACAAGGTGACTTGAGGATGTCTCAACAACGTGATTTACCGGAATCCATGGCATGGCGTGTTATAGGCAGACTGGAATCCGGGCAAACACAACGTAGTGTCGCGGACGCTGTTGGAGTCGCCAGAAGTGTTGTTGCAAGGCTGTGGAACCGATTCCAAGAAACAGGAAATGTTAGACGTCGACCAGGGCAAGGTCGGCCCCGCGCCACTACAGCAACTGATGACCGGTATATACGGTTAACAGCCCGTCGAAACAGAACACAGAATGCTACGCAGCTGCAAAGACGGTTGCTCTTGGCAACAGGACGAAGGGTGTCCAGCCAAACAGTACGTAATCGGCTTCATGAAGGAGGGCTCTATGCACGTAGGCCAATGGTCTGCATTCCGTTGACCCCACGCCACCGTGCGGCCCGAAGAAGATGGGCTGCTGAACATCGAGATTGGGAGCAACATGATTGGAGCCAAGTGCTGTTTACAGACGAGTCCCGATTCAGTCTGGAGTGTGACACCCGACGTGTTATGGTATGGAGGGACAGGGGCACTCGAAATAACCCGGCATTCGTTCGTGAAAGGTCACAATACAGACAAGCTGGTTGGATGGTATGGGGTGGAATCGGCATAGGCGGACGTACGGACCTGCATATCATTCGGAATGGCACTTTGACGGCCCGAAGGTATGCAGACGAGATACTGCGACCTCATGCCATCCCTTACGCTGGAGCCATTGGAGATTCCTTTGTTTTCCAGGATGATAATGCCCAACCGCATAGAGCTCGTCTGGTGGAGAACATGCTTGAAGCTGGAACAATACAGCGTATGGAATGGCCAGCGTGCTCTCCTGACCTGAATCCAATCGAGCATGGACGACGCATTGCTGCGCGATCAAGGCCGCCTGTTACTGTCCGAGACTTGCAGATTGCACTTCTTGAGGAGTGGAACAGTATTCCCCAAAGTGTGATCGATAACCTCATCGCATCCATGGCAAACGGGTGTGCAGCAGTCTTAGCTGTTCGAGGAGACCACACGCCCTATTAAAACTCATGCATCATGTCTAAACAGTACTTTTTTTTATCGTTTACATGTAACCACATTGTTGCCCTAAATCATCTTTTCATGTTTTTTCCATATTTTCAAAGAATTAAAGCTTAATTCCAAATTTTTTTACGTCTTTTTTCTGTATTGCGCATTGATACGCGTGTACTATCCATTGTATGCCAATACGTGGCTGTCTCGCACGGTTTTCTTCACTTTTTTGCTTGCTCCCCTAATTGTTTTGAACAGTGTAGATGCTTGGTCATCTGGGGCAAGCGCGCATTTTGGCGCTCCTTGTAATGTTGAAGGAGAGGTTTCAGAATGAAATTTGTGCCCCCTCGGGTGTAGCGCCCGGGGCACGAGACCTGCCAAGTTGCGGCCCTGACAATCGGCATGCCCCTCCCCCCTCCCACATCCTGGAGCAGGCTGAGATTCTTTGTGGGCCCCCAGACCAGACTTTCACGCGCCCTTTTATGATAAATTTATAGCGTGTAAAAACAAAAAAATTATGAGAATCGTTCCGGCTCCAGGGCATGGACGGAGATACGGGGGGCATTACCCCCCCCCCCCCTCAGCGTCAAACGTGGAGTCGACTGATCTAATGTATATGAATTGACATCATCCTCATCGTGCCCCTCCAGCAATAATGACCGTGCCCCCAAGACTTCCAAGACCATCTCCGCCTATGCTCCAGGGGTGGGGCCCAATACGATCGGGCTCAGATAGGCCTATTCGGATAACGAGTAGACCAGACCAGAGAAAAAAACAGAGTTTTTTCCCTATTCCCAGCTCCAAGAAGGGCTGATTGTGGGAATACAAACGGGCTCACAGTTGAGCCTATGAAGGAGAGGAAAAATATGTGTGTTAGTATGAGAGTGTGTGTTTGTGTAAGAAAGAGAAAAAAATTACGTCAAAATCGGGAGTCAATGGTCATGGTCGGTCATGCAACAAAAATGTAAGCCTAGAAAGTCATTAGTAGGAAAATATCTGCCACCACAATCTTCATGTCTTTCCTAAAGGAGAATAAAAAAAAGACAGGAAGAGAGCAACACACAGTGGTTATGAACATGCAGGAAATACGGAGCTCTGGACATATACCGTCAATGTTCAAAGTATTAGAAAAGTTTCTTACAAGAGATATTAATGCCACAAAATTTTATCGAAAAATGACATCAAGAGATTCACCATCACCAGTCATGTATTACATATGATGTTATCAATACAACATAGTCACTCAAATTACCATCAAACCAACCTCTCATCGCAGGGTGATCCCCCCCACTTTTTCAAATTTTTCCATTTAAATGCGAATGAATGCATATAAATATAGTTAAATGGGTGCCAAATATATTGAGTAAATAGGTACCAAAAGTGAGTAATAGTATGCTAGAAGTAAGTGTGTATCAAAAAGAAATTACATGCACTATCTTTCATTCTCCCATTGGAGATGAAAGATCTGCTGGGGGTCTTTTTTTTTGCGTGCAGATGTGCGTGGTGTGGGAGCTTCATCATAATTCACTATTTCCCTAATGTGCTGATATTCAGAATTTTTCATGTTTTCAAACTGGTTTTTATTAAGTTCCTTGATACACTTAAAGATGTGCGGAATATTTAAATCCGCACTTACAAATCTTCTGAAAATTCTATTTTGACCACGTTGAAGAATTCGGATATTGGTCTTACTTGCATGTGCCCACGCTGGAGACGCATATAGCATCGTTGGGCGAAGAATGGATTTGTAGAGTAAAACCTTCTTTCTCATTGAGAGTTTCGCTTGTGGAAAGGTAATTTTGTTTAATGCTCCCATGATTTTGTTGACTTTGTTGCGAGCGTTCCGAATATGTGATGTTTTGTTAAGTATGCAACCAAAATATTTGACTTGCTTGACAGGTTCAAGAGTGTAATTGTTGATGTGAATTCTTCTCAGTTTTGGAACATTTTTGCAATTGGTAAACCAGGCAAATTTGCATTTCTCCTGATTTAACATAATGTCAGAGTCTTTACACCAGTCTACAATTTCATAGACCGTTTCTTGTAAGTTGTCAGCTGCTTGACTTGCACTTCTACTACCACGGAGTATTACAGCGTCATATGCAAACAAGGCCAAAATACCATTAGAAGGTGCTGGAATGTCATTAATGTAAATAAGAAAGAGTTTGGGACCCAGCACACTCCCTTTGAGGAACTGAGGCCCTGATAATTTTTCTGACGTTTTGTCCCCAATCTTGATTTGGAATGGTCGGCCAATCAAATAATTATAGAAGAATAGTATTATGTAAGGTGGCAAGTTTTGCTCTATGAGTTTGACAAGAAGGGTGGGATGGTCACACTTGTCAAAAGCCTTACATATATCTAAAAAAGTTGCCGCAACATAATCTCTCTGTGATTAAAGTGTTCGGTAATATATTCTGTAACTCTTAACAGTTGAGTAACACAAGAATATTCACGTCTGAAACCATGTTGTTGCGGACGTATTAAATTGAGATCTGAAATTATTTTGTCAAGACGTGAAGCAACAATCCTTTCAAGTATCTTACTCACATTCGATAAAAGGCTGATAGGCCTAAAGGAAACTGGTACCAGAGGATCTGTACCTGGTTTGTGAATAGTTTTTACTATCGAATGCTTCCAGGGTGTAGGAAAATAATTAGTGAAAATGTTCGTCAGTGTAAAGTAAAATAACGAGCACGTTCAAAGAAGGGATTTTTCTCGTAAACCGAAGTTCCACTGTATTGGATTCTGGAGATGTAACTCTCAAAATGACGTGTAGATGGCGTACGCAAATATATTCTAGTATGTTATTATTTCTCTAAGGGGTCATTCAAGTACTACGTCAGCATCGATGGGAGAAGGAGGGGGTTTCCGATTTGCTGACTTTTGATGGCAAGGGGGGTTTGGGTGATGCTTACGTCATCAACCACCCTTTATAAAAATATGAAAAATTCTTAATGGCGTCTTACTTGTTCCGCCAAAAACAAGAAAAAACTTTCGCTAGTTTGTAGGCACCTGAACTAACATTCTCCTCTCCGATAAGTCCCCTACAGAGCCGCTTTTGTGGTCTCTAAATGATTCGCAGGTCCAAGTGATCTGGAAATGTGTCCGGGCCGCTTAGGTGATCTGTATTTGTGTTCGGGCCGCTTAAGTGCTCTGAAACTGTGCTACGCATCACTGATATGATCAGTAACTATGCCGCGGATCACTTAAATAATCTGAGAATGCGCCCGCGAGTAACTTGAGGGATGTAGAACCCACCGAGAGCCGCTTAAGTGGTCTAAAACTGTGTCATATGTCCCTCAAGGTATCTTTAAATGTGCCACGGATCGCTTAAGTGTTCCGGCACAGTGTCGCGGGTCACTTAATTGATCTGTGAATGTGCCACGGGCCTACTTGAGTGATCTGAAAATGTGACACGGTCCGCTTAAATTCTATATAATTGTGGCACGGGTCACTTAAGCGATCTGTAAACATGTCGCTTTGTCCAGTTTTACAAAATTAGGTTTGAGGGGGCAGGCCACATCAGACAACCCCCAGGGTCACATTTGGTCCGTCGGCCAATGGTTTGATATAGCCTACATGGCTTAGAGCGTGGGTCGCAATGAATTTCTTAAAAATATATTTTCGGTTCGTAGCCTTCAAATAATATTGGAATTTACAGAAATCGATTTTAATAGTAGTGGGTGGAATTGTTCTAAAAAACATTTTTTGCATCAAAAAATAAATTGAACCCCCCCCCCCCCCCACCAATGTTGCTCTCCCGAACGTCTCTGATCCCACCAATATGAATTAGGAGGTAGGGGGCACAAATGTCGAAATTTTGAGGACATGGGGGAGGGAGTCAGAATTTTGCTGACGGGGGGGGAGGTCAAAATGGCGACTTGCTGGCGTAATACTTGAACGGCCCCTAATCTCTGAGAGGTTCGCTCATGTGTCTTCCCATTTATTCTGATTTTACTGAATCTGTGCAACGGCTGAGCTTGATTGTCATCTATCTTTCACAGAAAAAAAAAAAGTACAGTCAACCCTCGGTTTGCGAACACGCAATATGGCCCGAATCACGTAAGAAGCATACAGTAATGTCTTGACTAACGAGTGCCTCGACTTACGAACTTCTCGGCTAACGAACATTTTTTTTTTTTGACGTGGATGCAGGGGTGACGTAAAACAGCCTCCTCGTGAACTGAATTTCCGCCCCAATCATCATCAGAATTACTGTCTGGCACTTGAACGCGATTAACGCATGTGTGTATTCTCGAAATATTTTTCCGGACGTACCTCCACTTCTCGTCCTGAAAGTTTTTGAATCATTTCGTGTAAAATGAAAAATTCAGATAACAGGAAAACGCATTAAAGAAAATGAACCCATGATTTCAGAGCGCGCTTTTTTTCAGTGCAAGACTGAGCATTTATGAGGTGATAAAATAAAAATTCCAAATTTGGATTTGAGTTATTTTCATCAAAATATGAAATATGAATCGTTGGATGCTTAAGCGGGAAACTGAAGACTCAAAGAAGCATTAAAGCAGGGGTTCTTAACCCATGGGTCACTCAGACTCCCGAGATAGGTCAGGAACAACCAGGGACTCTGAGCTGTGGGGTCCCGACACAAACGTGATTCGCAGGGACTTCCGAGAAGAGTCGTACAAATCCAGTTAAACCGGGTTTTCCTAGGAGCAGGTTTTCTATGGTGCGCGCAGCGTAAAAACGCTGATTGGTCAAAAAACCCCGAAATTCAGGTTTTTAACCAATCAGCGTTTTCGAGCTGCACCCGGCGCTGAAATTCTACTTCTAGGAAAACCCGGCTTTACAGCCTGGGATTCTTGAGCTAAGGATCACGACCGAATCTTCATTCGCTAGAGCTATCAAGATGGGTTGTAAAAATCCACTAAACCAAGAACTCAAGCTATGGGTCACAGCCCAAGCTTGCTCGGAAGGGGCTTTCGAAATTTCTCATAAAAATCACCTAACAGCCAAGGAATCTTGACCTATGGGTCTCGCCTCAAAGTGGTTGTGCAGGGGTTTCCAAGATGTGTCGTACAAATCCACTGAAAGTCATATGGGTTTGTTCTAGTTGCTTAAATTGTAGGTCCCGGTCTAATTAGCCCTCGTGTGCAGAAAATGACCGTGGTGCGACAAAAATGATCAAATGATGTTCTAGTTGCTGGTTTTGGGTGGCGGCTGAAAAAAAGTTAAGAACCCCCTGCATTGAAGAGAATGAAAAAAAAAGTTCAGCAGTCGACAGCAATGGATAAAGATCGTCTATTTAACACTGCAGACCAATAGAATTGTTGAAACGTTTCATATTTTCATTACCTATCGTAATAAAAGAACCCTTTCTTTATATACCACAGTGTACATTTTAATAAAAACCCAACCTCAGTTTGCCAGAAATCTGTACGTGATGGAGAAAAACTAAGCTTATTTTCGGTTTCAGCAAAAACATTCAAATCACCAAAAATATCTCATGCAGCTGAATGAACGCCAGAACTTTGCCACTGGACTTATCCCGTTGCCGAGATCTCTTCCAGCCCAGCTTCGTGGCAGAGTCTGGAACACTTTATTTTGTGTCAAAAAAACATACCAAATTTTTACAACAGATCTCATGCAGCTGAATTTTTTTTCTCTTGCAGACCTGTCTTATGTATTCACGGTTCGCAAATTGTTTCGCGTATTTACGGTATTCAAACTATTTCTCTTATTTATTTACTTCCTGCCGATGCGACAAATTCTTTCACCTATTCAGTTATTTCTTGCAGGTCCGCGAATCGTTTCTCTTATCTACGGTATTTTTGCAGATCCGGAAATCATTTCTCCTATTCATTACTTTCTTGCCGATGCGCAAATCTATTATTCACGGCATTTTGTGCAAATCCGAAAAAAGTGTTTCTCCTATTTATTTATTTATTGCCGGTCCGCGAATTATTTCTCCTATTCACAGTATTTTTTGCTGATCCACAAATTATTTTCGTATTTATTTATTTTTTTGCTGGTCCGAAAATCTGTGCTCAGATGGCAAAATGTTTGGCAAATTCACTTTTTTTCCAAATTTCACGATGGCGAATTTATAAGCCATATTTTGCCAAAATGCTATACTGTGACTTTTTGACTTATTACAATTTACCTCTGTTGTTTCCTCATAAACTGAAAGAGAAAGACGAAATTTTTCGACGAACGAGACTCCGGAACACGAATAACTCAATATCTTGGAAAAATTAACATGGCATTTCGCTATCTAAGCACAGAAATAATTTCTCCTAATTCTTTATTTCCTCTATGGATCAGCAAATTATTTTTCCTATTTATTTACTTTTTGCCGGTCAGCAAATCCTACGCCCGATTCCCACCTGTACGTGAAATTGCTCAACTGCCTTCGCTGGTCCGCAGTTGTAAAAAAAGTGAAATTGTTGACTTTTTATCTTTGGTAATATAACAATTCCTAAGTGACATCTATCGGCATAAATAAAACTTCTAATCATTCGACATTGCAATAGGTAAATGCCATATACAGGAGTATTAATGCATGAAAATAGTGATAAAAACTATTATAATCATCAAAATAAAAATTATTTGAGTCGTTGTTTTTTTATATTTGAGTTAATTATTATCAGTAAATATGTAAGAATTTAAATCTGTGGTTTAATGTGCAATATTTGTTGGTAGTTATAACTATCAATTGTGCAGCATCACGAAACAAGATTTCATTGTTACAACGGGCTGCGTGGTAGCAGAAGTCATAAACAATATACAAATATCCATTAGTCTTCCTCACTATAAAGTACGAAGTGTCGAAAACTTCTGGACCGCGCAAAGGGCTAACTAAATCTTCCTTATAGAACTACAATGATGGAATGGTTAAGTTCTATAAGATCGGTGCTTCATTCAGCGAGTAACAGTAAATCAGCAAGGTACATTTGTAGGAAAACTAGTAACGTGTGTTAAGAAGTCGCCAACGAATAAGGCAAATATACGAAAAATGCAAAAAAATCCTAATGCATTTCAACACACAGTAAGTGTCATCTTCAGAGGAAAAAATATTTAATCACAAGCTGACCGAGGATCTCACTTGGGGTTGAAACCAAATCTTCTTGACTCTCGGTTTCTCAGCGAAAAAAAGTACAACTTTTCGCTTGAAACGTCGTGGTCAGAATGAAGCTGGGATCCTGCGTGTAAGACTATTGCAGCATCCTCAGTAGACGCTTGCGAAATGGAGCTACCCGATTGGTTTTGTGTTAATGTGACAACATGCGTTATCAATGTTTGAAATAATGTATTGACATAAGAAGAATTTAAAATTGATACTATGGTACTCAAGAGATGCGTTTCATTTATCACACCTGTTCTCTTGTACCAATAATGACACCAATGCACGCCACGGCGATGCTGGAATGATATGAGCTGTTATGGTCTCATATACGGTACCCTAATACACGAGTGAAGGCTCAAGATTTTTTATTCAGCCTTGATGACCCAAGACTAATGATTTCTCCAGTGAATCCACTTGTCGGCACACTTCTGGTGATAAGCAATTAACTATATTTGCTACCTACTCTGATGGTGAAATTCTGTATTTTTGACGCTCGAATAAATCCAAAAGCAGTTTCAAATAAATTTATTTTGCGCATACGTATAATACATAAAAATATATCCATATAGTTTGTAAAAATCATATATAAACCTATTTACAAGTCAAACATGTACAATCATCTCAGAGGGGGAAAAAACATGTAAGGAAAAACATTCACAGTAACTGAGAGCCTAATCACACAATTGTTTCAAAGCGAAGGACGTAAATCGTGCCGTTATTGTATAATAACTGCGTTGGAATACTGTCGGTATGATGCATGAAGTACATTCCAAGCAAAACAAGCGAAGGAAGCTCTGTTATTCGTAGCCATTGAATACTACGATTCTCTTCGGGAAACTGGAATTTCAAAACCAAACTCGGAGCCGCACTCATGTCTGGCATAGCCCAATATGTTCCAAGGTTGGTCATGGGTGAGTAGTGTGGTCACTTCACCATTAAAAATGATCGTCAGTTGTTGGAAGCTTTGGCATTCAGAGCACTGAGCAACATTCACGCCACGCGTTGGCGTATTATTGACGAGAATATCCTCGGAGAGTGTTCTGTAAGCAAATATTCACCAAGAAGCATTGGGCCAAGTCAACACCGCCTATAAAAGAAAACCTCCGCACAAAGCTTGTGACGTCACGGGAGAAGGTCATCTCACCTATAGCCATTGGATATACTACAAAAAAGGGTAAAGATAGTGCATTCGTCGGCTTGCTATATCTAATGGCTATAGGTGAGATGGCTTTCTTCAGTGACGTCACGAGCTTAGTGGGGAGGCCTTCCTCCATAGGTGGTGTTGGCCAAGCTGGGCTAGTGTGTAGCCTGCCTACGTCACTGGTTCTTCATTGCAGCACGAGGAGGCAACCATTGAAAGCAAAGACGAGCGAATGACTATTGGGCCAGGCTGGACATAAGTGTGTAGCCCTAGCTTTAGTAAAATACCAGCTGACAGTGGTAAATGCTCAATTCATTATGCTGGTAGTCCTTGAATATAATGGTTTCTGTGAAGGAAGTTGTTGAGTATGAGATCGAACACAAACTTCAAGCACAATGAAGAAAACTTGTGTTCTTCATTCAACAACACGAAGCTGTAGAGAAACACGTTTAAATTGCCTGTTTAAGGAAGAAGGTGAACTTTCAACCGTATGGCACACACCTAAGAAAGTGGCATTTTTCGGGAAGTTATACTGTTTGGTAATTGGGAAGCAATAATACAGTAGACGTCCGTTATAACGACAGGTCACAATCACGGGATAAGTTGCCGTCATAACGGACTTCTCGTTGTAAACGAAAGTTTTTGCACCAGTGGCTCTTTGACAACCACCCGCAAATCCCTCTTTATATAGAGATTCTTGTTATAAGCCCTATACTAGTTATAACGGACTTTTATTGTATAGTCGTCAATGAAAATATTGCCCGCTCCAGTAGAAAATCTGAAAAAAAATACCTACGATAGGGCAAAATCTGAAACAGCTATCTGTAATATAGTTAGAAGCAGAAAGAAAGCTATAAGAGATCTACATAGAGTACACGCTTATGTTCGTTAAAAGCCACTATTGACGTTCAGACAGGCACCTAACTTCTAAAAATGGCAATTACTGTCCGGGAATTTTATTTGTCCGTAATAGTGAAGCAACGGGCAAAATTCGTGAAACCATCGAGTCTAAACGACTCTGCGTGATTCCACGAGGTGAGAGATTTTGTTTCATGACCATTCTCGTCTCTCTTCACTAATATCCCTTTACAGCTTTTTCAAATGTGAAGGGATGAAAATCTCATGGGGGTGACGACGAATCAGGGCTATGGGACGGGTGCAGAACCTCTTGTGATATCATTACGTATGCACTATGCTCGTGATTATGACAACGAGTATTGTTATGGAACTAAATCACTACACGTGAAAAACCGAGCTCGATCACTCAGTCAAGAGAGCTTTTGGTAGCTTGCCCTATGTGTTATCGAAGTCCTCATCCACGAACGTTATTTGCTTTCTCAAGAAGCTTGATGCGCATCTGACTGCCTTAGGCAGGAGTGGGGGGGGGGGTTTCTTAACTTTCTATTCCACTGACCGCTTGTGCCAATAACATGAAGGCTATTACTTACTTCGTACAATGAGACAATTGTTTCCTCATTTGATTTCGTAGACAGAAATATTTCCAACCCCCTCCCCCCGCGTCCATTTACCCCTGGCCTAAGGGCTTAAGGTGACCTCTGCCGAATATAAGTGCATTGCAGCTTCTCTATGAGATATCATAAATCCACGCCTGGAAGCCTATGTAGTACCTATTTTCTGGCTCCTACAGCAAAGCTACATTAAAAGTCCCACAACAAAGGCTTCCAAAAAGCATGCTGCAGTCAACTATCGCTTCCAATGATAGTATAGGACCGCGGATCTTAACCAGGGTTCCTTGATAAATCTTTTGGGGGTACCGTAAGCTTAGATAAGAAAACAGTTTCTGAATATTATTCTGAAAGGGAGTCCGCGGTTTTTATTTTATTGGTACAAGGGGTCCGTGGGGACACAAAAGGTTAAGAGCCTCTGTTCTAAGTCATAAATTTTGAACTGATGTTCTGCAACAGCTTTCCAGGGGGTTCCGCGGTATCAAAGCTACATAATTTTCATTAGTGTTACAATTGGAAATACCAATATTAGAGAGACAGAGAGAGAGAAACACTTGTATATTAATGTTTATTTTGGTTCCTTAGAATAGTCTCGTGACCATCAAGGATTCCGTGAAAATGTCTCGCTACCATTAAAGGGGTTCCTCGCAAATTAAAACGTTGGAAGCCTCTGATTTAGGCCACAATTATCTCTGAACTGACCTTGAGAAATGTGCTGTTTCTGAACAGCTTGGTCATGCGACCTGGAAATGTAAAGATAAATATGCTTGGAATATAAGGACGTTATCGGCAATGATGATAGTCATCACCCGTCATCATGTTGGTGCCACACATTGTGTTGAACATTCAGTTCCACTCACATCAGGTTAACAAAAAATATTTTCTGAATGAATGTCTGCTCCCGGGTTACGCTTGTGGCCATTTCTGTGGTCGATTCTAACGTCCTCTTCGGGACGTCATCGAATCATTTCTTGGCCCCCAATGAAATTGTAGCCAAAGTTATCACAAGGAAATGATAATAACAAAAAGTTGTCCTTTTCACTCTTGTCCGAATTTCATTTGAGCGCTTTTGTATCGAAAACAGGGGAAAAAAAATAAGTTTTTCAATCACAACGTCGCGTTAACTCGGCGATGACGTTGTCGTTGAAGTGACCGTCGTTGTCGTGTAGGATGACGTCTTCGTCGTCGATTTCGCCGTATCTACGGCGGTGACCGTGTTGTTGCCGCCATCTCTGGGCACGATGGTCACTTTCTTCCGTGACTCAGCCGCGTACTCGTCGACGGGGATCTCCACGACCTCGATCTCGACGCCGTCTGTCGAGTGGGCACCGAGCCGCTGCAGTGTCTCGGCGTCCAGTGCCTGTATGGCGTCCTCGACGGTCTGTCCGTTCTTCAGTTCCACGGCCAGGACGGGTTCCCTCCTGAAACCGTTCTCGTCCGGCTGGGCGTGGACCTCGATGTAGGCTTGTCCGCGCCTGTCCCTCTTGTATCCCACGACGGTTCCGCCGTCGTAGGAAGCTCCGTTCTGGTTGTAAATCTCGCCCTGGTTATGGCCTGCTCCCGATTGCTGGTAAGATGGCTCCTGCTTCGGTGCTTGTTCGTAGCCGGAACCGGTCGATCCGCGACCGTCGGGATACACCGGCTGGTGGTAAGAGACGGGTCTCGGTTCATCTTGCTGGTAATTGTTGGCGACCTGATAGCCGGCGGAGAGTTGATGGTGGGCGCCTTGGTCTTGGCCCTGCGTGTTGTATTTATCTTGTTGGTCTCTGTGCACTTGGTATCCCGACGATTCGTATCCAGAGTTGGTCTGTACCTGTGCCTGGTAGCCGTACGTGTCTCCGGATGGTGGTTGGGAAACTTCGTATTGTATTTGCTTGCCATCCGTCACAGGGTAGACGTGGTCTGGAGGCATGGCGAGCACGAGGTGGACGTTGCCGTCTTTCTGGTCTTTGATGTGAGACAATGGCAAGTACGTCAACACTTCACTGGGATCTTTACCCGCTGCCTGGATGGACTTGACGAGTGACTTGATCTGGTCCTCGGTGATTTCCACGAGTTCGGCTGCGATATGGTGAGATTGTGGGTGCTGTTGCTGGTTTTGCTGCTGTTGGGTGCTGTATTTTGGCTCCTGTGACTTTTGTTGCTTCGCAGGTGGTGGGTACTGTCCTGCGGATTTCGTCGGGGGGAAATAGACGGACGATTCAGATTTCGGTGGGAACTGCTGAGACGTCTTCAGTGATGGATAACCATAGTCTAGGCCGGTGGATACTGATCCACCGTAACCAGAACTTTCGATACGTTTCCCATAGTCGGACGCTGGTGGGCTTTTCACGTACTCAGAACTCTGAACGCTCTTGATGGAGGGTACTTCGTGAGGTCCGATGGGTACAGGTACCTCAATGATTTGCACGTTCTTCAGGTCGATCACCTCTTCGACATTGGGCACTTGAACAGGCAAGATCGGGATATCCTTGGGTACTTCGTAGTTCAAGGCGTCTTTTGTGTTACCGTGTGGTACCTGCAGGTACTGTACGTTTATTGGCAAATGAGTTTGTTGTGCCCTATGGTGAGATCCTCTGCCTCGGTTGCGCCGACCACCTTGACGGTATCCGTTCTTGCCTTTGGGTTTCTGCCTCACGGGTCCGGAGCCACCGAATCCTGGTAATCCTTGGATGGCTATCTCAATGAATTTCACGTCCTTCCCACCACCAAGAGGTAGGTTGAGCTGAGTCAGAGGTAACTGGTGATGAGCCGATAGAAGAACTTCTTGCAAGTGTTTGAGCTGGTTGATGTCGATTCCCTCTAGGCCATGAATGCCTTCGAAACCCGGCAAACCACCAGAAGAATATTTCTTGTTTTTGGGCCTGAAGGTCTCCATGTAAACCGGAACCTTTGACTTCGGCTTGGACTTGATCGCGGGACGCGGATAGTAATTGTAGATGTCTTTGTTCTGCTTCGGCAAGGACGAACTATAATAAGAAGACGAAGCGTCTAGGGGTTCCGCGGGTACGAGGTCATGGTACTTGCCGCTTTGCGATCCATGGAAGTACGGATTTCCCGGTTTTATTGGCGTCCAACCTCCGAAGAGAGCCGAACTGTATGAGTCATCCAGTCTCTTGGTGCTCACGTCGGATTGCTTTTTAGCATCTTTCTTCGCCGTCGTCACGCCACCGACTGCCATAGATATATAGGCTACGAGGAACGTCACTGCCACCATCTGTAATTCGAAAAAAAAAATTCACAAATTAGATCATGTATAGTATTAAAAACAATCTCACCTATAATATCAAGTGATCATAATGTTTTCTTTCGGACTTGGTCTTATCGTACAAGCAGTCAGTTCCACTGAGAGAGAGAGAGACACAAATGTGACCCAGTTCGTTTAGTAAGTTTCTGTACCATCTAGTGCAGGGAGTCCTTGGAAAGGTCTCTGGGGGGGACCGTTAAGTTATATACGAAGAAAACAGTTAATTCATCGTGTTTTTATTTTTGCATATACTGAATATTGTTCTGTAAAGAAGTCCGTGACCTTCATCTTATTTGCACACACACACACACACACAAGGGGTCCGTGATATTCATTTTATTTACACGTGTGTTTCATGACCTTCATTTTATTTTGCGTGGGGAGAGGGATCTGTGATCTTCATCTTATTTGCACAGGTGTTCCATGGCTACCCACGGGCGGCGCCACAGCGGTGGTCGGCTGAAGTTATAGACACGAATACGAGAGCCGATCTTTCCGTTAAAAAAAGTCTCGCCACAGAGAGCAACAGCCCTACAACGCTACAAATGTTCAATCATTACACTTCACTCACAATTTTAAAACAGATGGTAGCACTGAAAATTCACGCACAATAGCATATACGTACTCAGACTGTTAGGTATACACACACACACACTTCTAGCACAATTCAATCTGTGGTAAATTTCCTATGGCGATGGACCGGAGTTGTGCTCGGTCCGAAAGAAAGAAAGAAAAGTCCATGAGTGGTTATCAAGTTGTTTGTACAATGGGTTCGTGATCTTCATCTTATTTACACGGGGGATCCGTGGCGGTCATCTTATTTTCACGGGAATCTGAATTTCATCTTATTTGCACTGGTGCTTTACGGCCACCATCTTATTTTGCACAAAGGACCATCGTTTTATCAACACAAAAAGTCCGTTGAACTCCAAAAATTTTGAATCGCTGTGATCTAGTGGTTCCAATTTATTCACTTATTGAGATTGATTTCATTGAAAGCGAGCAAAAAGCAGGCCACATTTTGGTTTGGCGTTCTTGGTCAGATTCTTCACGGGCTCAAATACAAAGGCCACAACAGACAAAATGCTCAACGAGGTGGCCAAAAAAATCATGGCCATAAAAAATATGGATGCCGAATACATATAACTAAACTATATAAAAAATGCAGCAACCCAATAAGAGCAATAAAAAAACTAATAATTATGATAAAATATACTGCCCATAGAAAATTATAGTTGTCTCATCTAAGCATGGACAGCATCTCCATTTATCCTAATTTCTTTTTAAACGTGTAGATAGATAGATAGATAGATAGATAGAACCGCTCACAACCCCGGACTGATGCAAAGCAACTTACTTCCGTTACCTCAAAAGAGGAAGGGTTGTGTCGGAAAAATTAGCAAAGATTAATAGTAGTGGCCCCCTTGCCCCGTGCTCGGAAGTATCAAATCACTCGCGTCCTTCTCCCTATGAAGACATTTTAAACGTGTAGATTGCGTCAGAATCCACGATCACCGGAGAGGTAAGCTATTCTATTTATTCACAACTGTCTGTTAGAACAACACACCACGAGACAACACAACTTCGCATTGTCCCTTACCAATTGATACTGGTGTTCCCCTGTCGAAGCAGTCGATTGACAGCGTATTAATAATTCATGGTCCATTTTATCCCTCCCGTTGAAAATTTTATGCACCTCAATCATATGCCCCCGACATCTGCGCTCTTCCAATGCGAACAAAAAAATCAAGTCTCTCTTCATAGCTTAAGCCCTGTGTGTCACCAAGAGGCTCCTTCCTCTTTGCACCATCTCGAGCAAGTATGTCCCTCCGTAGGTACGGTCTTCAAAACTTGGCAGAATACTCCTATCCAGGATGAACTAATCCCCGAAAAAGTGGAAAGATCACTTTAAGAGAACGTGAAGAGATCTTTTCGAGTATGAAACCGAGAATTCTATTCGATTTTTCTACCCCCGCTGAACAATGTTCAGAAAACTTAAACCGCTCGTGAATGAGAATTCCCATAGCAATAGGCTGTGCTTCCAATCAGAGTGACCACACGATTTAGGGTTATGTCGAAGTGTCTCGAAATTGGGATAGCTGCCGAGAGATATGTAAAATTGTAAAATCCCGAAGGATGCCGTGAATATGAAGAGCTTGGTTATCCCTGGGCTAGGGCAAAGCTCTTAATGTTCTTAGTTCCTTTTGATGTTTGACTAAGGGATTCTTTTAAAAGTTCTGGGAAACACGGGTTTGGAAGTTCACGACTTGGCTTAACTGCCATAGAATTAGATTAATCCACATGTTGAGTTTGTCCTCATCAGTTTTTCCGACATCTATTGCCTTATGACTAGGGATACGTAAATTTCGTATTTACGAAATACCCGCGATAAATGCGAAATTTACGAAATTTGCTAACTTTGACAAATAAATGCTGAAATTTGATTTGTTTTACTACTTTTTCGCGAAATTTAGGTAATTTACACTTTTTGAAGTGGAAAATCGTAATTTTGCTCAGTACTTGTGAGCGTGCTTGAAAGGGAAACCACAAGCATCACTTCTTTCCCCTTTGACGTTGTGTAATAAATACAGTCGAGTTCGGTTATAACATAGCCCCAAGGTGATTCGAGAAGTGTATGTAATAACCGACGTATATGTTATAAGAGAGGTGTTGAAATTAGATTACGTAGCAATGACATATCTGCATTATTGAGATTGTCGTGGAAAAATAAGTTATGCCTCACATAATTCAAATATAATGTAGCATGAATATAGTTTTTGATTGGTATCTGAAAATTTTCTAAATTTATTTAGAAAACGAGATAATATACAACAACATGCAGATATTTTTTGAAATGTTAATGAGAGATTTTTTTGAGTTTATGCTAATGGTTTTTTCCTTTGAAGTTGACGGTATTGCACAATCAAAAAATTCAGAAAAAATAATTCCACTGATGTTCATGAATTCACCAATCAATAACATACACTTGAATTAGCCACCAGGACTCCACCAATCTCAACTTGAATTGAGACCACCAATAAAAAGATCACAAAGTTATAAAAACAAGTAAAAATTTCATAATTCCGAAAAGCATAGACGATACAGTTCTGCACAGGAAGACAGGAATTTTTATTAAATGTCAAAAATTTTATTGCCAAAATAGTTAAATTTATTATCGAACAGGTGGCGCTAAAGTTTGTTATTTATAATATTCAGTGCTAGCTGTTGATTAGGAAATGTAACTATTCCATCCATGTATTTTCGCGTTTATTGAAAAAATTTAGGGCTAAGATATCGCTCGTATACAAGGAATGCTGTCCATAAAAAGCTGTTTTTGACTATATATTTTCCTGGGTTCTTGTTTTTTTCTGCAGGGTTATATCTGGATTATTTTTTTGGTTAAGCCCATTTTTTTTGGCTTGTTATATCCACAGGTTGTTATATCTTTTAAATATATTTGTCAAATGTTTAGAAATCACATTGAATGGTTTTGGTGACATTGTTGTTTTTCATGTATATACACATATCAAATTTTTGTCTAAATGGAAATATATTGCAAAATATGCTGTAAACTTATGTTGTGTTAATCACTTTGTGAAACTGATTTGTTTAATATTGTAGATATTGGGAATGTTTGCAATCGACGAGATTTATTTTTGAAAGTAAGTGTAATCTGATGGGGTAGAAAATGTTTTAACCCCGACCATTTTGCCATTGACTGATCAATATCTCTACCTAAGTAGAGAAACCAAGACGAAGAAGACGAGAGCTTAGTGCTCGGTACTTCGCATCAACTAGCAACGGCAACAGAGATAAAAATGTATGAAAAGACGCCAGACCAGAATTGAACGTTTCCGTCGCTGCCCAGCCTTTGCAGGCTGTCTGGCGACTTACAGATCACCAGGGGTGGTATGAGAAGGAAAAAGACAAGTTTGCGCATGTGTGTAAGGTATGTAGTATATGTGTGTGTGTAGAGAATGAATGAGCCAGGAGAGTATTGTTTACAAATCTTCGCGAAATGAATGCTCATCGAGATAAAACACAACACAATCGAAGAACAAGGGGGAAATGTCTTAGGGGAAGTAGCTGATGATATGCTACGCAAAAACTCCAACATTATAAATATTTACATAATCGAGAGACACTAACCAGAGACGTTTAAGGTACTGTTGCACCGTCATCAGTCATATAACCATAATCAAGAACGTCAAAGAAAAAGTTATAATGAAGACATGACACATACCATCCATCTGTGTATTGTAATAACATCAGTTTCAACACGACACGAACCCAATGCACCATTTTATGCAAGCGCAAATTATGAATAAATGAGAAAAATTATTAATTGCGAAAACAAAAAAAAAACATATAAATGCCTCTGAATTGCAATCACAGCATCCGCAATATCAAACAAAACTGATATTAAATTGATAAATTGTTTAGGGAAAAAAAACCCATGAAAATGTTCTGCAAATTACATCAATTCGTCACCCAATCCACGCTCAGCAAGTCCATTGGCCTAGAGTGTACTGTGGGTATTCTAGGGTCATAATAGACAATTTCTCTAAGATGCGGGTGTTCAGAAGATCGTAGCCTGTCAAAATGAGCATTTGCAAGCTCCTTGATATAGTCCAAGATTAGTGGTAAGTAAAGATCTTTACGGATGTTTTTTCCTCTCACATACCAGGGGGCTCTGGTAAACTGACGAAGAATGATGTTCTGCTGGATTTCACAACCGTATTTTTTATCCACCGGCTATGTTATAAATGTACCCGACTGTATATGCAACTTTTTGAATTTCGAAAAATGATGCTATATAAAAAGCATTTGAAAAATAAGGTTAAATTAATAGAAAATAGAGATTTTTTAAATGCGAAATTTTTGATTGAAACCATTTCATTTATTCGAGTTGTTTTTTATGTGTGTGTGAACGAAAGTGAAATTTTTCATTTGGAATTCGTTATTGTGAACAAATGCGAAATTTCTGATCTGAATTTCTTTTCTTTTTTTTTTGCGAAATAAATGCGAAATTTCTGATTTAAAAATTTTTTTTTGCGAAATTTACGTATCCCTACTTATGACACATTAGCTCAGGTTTCAAGTTACAAACCTCATACGAATACAGTTAGCGATTGCCATCTATGAGTGAAGTTTTTAACAATAATTTTTCTCTTGAAAAAGATTTTATTTCAGTAATGATCTTCAGAAAACTTTTGGATTCTACATATTATTTCTTTAAATTTAATTTTTAAAGTTTTGAAAACTTTTTGAACGTTTAAAAATTATTTACAGTAACATGTTTTATAATAAAATTTTATATATTATTATATGTTCTAAATGTGTTAAAAAGTGCTAATAAAAGAGGTTTGATGGGTTATTGCGCTACCCATTGAACCCGGTACCAAAATTTGCGAGATGTTTCGATGGAACTCTATTTACAGCATGAGTTGCGTGACCATTTGCCCCGAATTTTTGCCCGTTCCGACTATACAATTGGTCCGAATTTTTTTTTTTCAACGAACTTTTTCAAATTCGTAACTTTTACTTAAAATGGTATGGTGAATGAGAAGATAACTTTCATAAAATATACTCTGACATAATTACGCTGTATATGAATACTCATCTCGTATGCGTGCTGTGATAAACGCTTTTTCCGTTAAACTATTTCAAAAGTTACTGCGAGTTCCAGTAGCCCTGCATTTTCCACTCATTCGTAATCAACAGCCATTTCAGCAACAAGTGGTGATTTCGACAACTTGTGGTAGTGTTTAAGGATCAGCTTAACGCTTCGTGCCAACCCATTTTGTACGGATATGATGAAGCTTTTTGTCCAGGAATGGATCAGCTGACAAAGTCGGCCGAAATTGATTGAGCTCTGAAGTACGCGTCGCTTCCAGCAAAGCTTTCCAGATAATGAACAAAAGTCTTCCGTACAAAAATGTTCATCATATCCATATCGAATGGGTTGGCACGAAGCGTAAACGAGGTGCTGATAACGACTATGTACCAGCTAGGTGCTTTTGCCAGGGTTCTACTAGAATATGCGATCTGCGCCCTCGTCGCTGACACCCATCTACTGAGAGCCAAGCGACGTTACGCCTATCGACATTTCGTACAGACGAATGTCTAATCAACTTGTAAATTGAGATTATATTCCTCCAATTCTTAATTAGTCTTGGCGATACTACGATTATTCAAATCATCTCTTTACTATAAGGTAGCGTGCTCTAACAATTCACCCAGCCCGTTCTCACCCACGATAAGTAAGTAATCGTTTCGTTCTTGATTACTGGTTCAACATTCAAGAGAGGAACATCCCTATACAGTCAACATGAACTGACCCACATCAAGTTGTTCTGCAGCTACTAAACATGGAATGTCCCGAGCAATTTGTCCTCACCCTCGATTAATTCTGAAAGAAGATACGCAGCTTTTAACATAATCGTTTCCAATGCAGGTTTCATTCGCGGCCGTTCACAGTTCATTGCCATTTAACGGCTTCCAAAACAAACAGCGATAAACGTCAGTCTTAATAGACGGTCAATAATAACAAAATAAAGAAAGAAAAGTGGAATAAATATCGCTGGCATATTAATGGCAGAAACCATAAAAGAAAAGGTCTTTGCCAAGGACCACCCGAACGCTGGCCGGTTTCCATAACTCCGACCGGTTTCTCATCTTTATAGTTAGCGCGTAACCATTTAGAATAAATGGTCTTTCAATAGGCCGTTCGAATTTGCATATGGTTTTCGCCTTCAACTCTGCTCTGATTCCAAGCCTTTTAGGCAGTAAATATGTGGGCAGTACCCGAAAAAAAATGATTTCGTATAATCATCCGAAGAATTAGTCGATGACCTTTTCGACATTTGGACGATTTTTGTGGCCCATATTTCGAGTTGTTTCTTCTCTTTTCTGACCGTAAACCAATCACTCACCGGTTCCAAAACTGTGTCCAAATATTTCCTCCTTCCTTTTTCTTAGGGCCAAAAGCAATAGCTACTAAATTAGCTGTCACTTACGTTCCTTTCTTATGGATACATAAAAGGATTCTATGTTTTTATTTTTTTCCCCCTTAGAATAGAGATCAATGTTTCTGTTTGAAGAACTCTGATGACCGCACGAGGAAGTTTCTCATACGTGTCACATACCATCAAAGGATCCTCATCATCATTCTCTCCAACCGCATGTTTTCGATAAATATTTAGGACTCGAACTAGTCCTAAGCTGCAAAAGCCGTTATTATTATTTCCTCGTGACGTATAAAGAGGTTTGATGGATACAGTAACGAGATCTCACTTATCTCAAAACAAACAGAACCATTTATTTTTGATAATGCGGAGATCATAAGATCAATTGATTCTGGATCATGATCTCGAATTTTTGTTTTCTGTTCAACACGTGTTGGTTCGAACCCTTGGTAATAATTACCCGATGGTTCAAGGGTCGGAAAGAGTGAATGTTGCGTATGAGACGTGAATTCCAATTATACGTATGAGGTAATATTTTTTACAGGCAAATCCATTATTAACTATCTTACGTGCAGTCGAGGCTCGGTAAATTCGAATTTTACGAATTCGCCTTAGGGTTTCTTACTCATTTTGATGTTGAAATTATCTTTTCAATTCGACTTTTTTCCTCCCCTGAATGTTATGTATAATAATTATCCTTAAACTATTAGTAATCGAATTATTCGTAGTTGAAGGAATAAGCGAATTATTATTTTGTAGTACGAGTAAACATGATCATTTGAGAATGAATACTGCAAGTTACACCAAAGATTTTGCCTCGGCAGAGTTGTTAAAAAATATCGCCATTTCCTGTGCAACCCACGGATAATCCAGAAAAATGCAGGCGACGCTTGTTTTTACGAGCTCGTAAGGACGTGCAAAATAGTTCGTAAATAGGAAAGCCGTTTAAAGGAATATATTATATTGTTTGGGACTAACGATTAACTAAAGATTAGTTCGTAAAACCCAGCGTCGACTGTAATAACGATAGCCAATACGACGATGCGAGAAACACAGTCGAGAGTTATTAAGAGGTAGTTTAACACTAGATGCACCTCGTTAAAATTCCTCTGCGGAAATTCTATCGAATTGGAACATGCCAGAATGTGGGTTTGTTGTTGTGAACCTAAAGTGAAGTTTGTTTGCGTGTAATGCTTGTTCTGTGTAGTGTGCTGCCATCTGCCATCAATTTTTCTAACTATGAGTGAAGTGTAATGATTGAATAATTGGACTTTTGATCTTTGTGGTGTGATTTTTTTTACCGGGAGATCAGCTCTCATTTGTGCCTCAAAGTGGGAATTACGTGTGGTTTTACACTAGAACTTGTTTAAGATGTCGTTTTCCTCTAGAGGGCGAGCATTTTGACCGCAGTTGAAAAATTTTTTGTTGCTTAACCAGATTTGAAGTATACTATGAATGCATTTTTTTAAGTAAAATAAATTATTCATTTTTGTCTTCTAAAACTACGGGATAGAATCTTTCATGTTTCGTTGCATTTCAGGAGTGATCAAACGTACGGGGTGTTTCAAAAGAAGATGAACTAATTTCTAAAAGCCGGTAGAATGCATTGGAATAATCTATCTTTTATCATACAAATACTTGGTGTAAAACAGAGCACAAAGAGGTCAGGGTAAAGCCAAAGAGGTGAATCACATTTTATTTTCAACCATGCACTTTGCGGTCGCAGGCCCAGGTCGATGTGCCAAAGGGTCTACTATGTAGTAATACAAGTTGTACAGTGACCTTAGATCCCTTATTTTATATATATCGGACAGAATCATTTATTTCCGTATTATTTAGACATTATTACAGTGACAAAATTGTTTGGCTGTTGCAATTACCTACTACTACACCACACACAAACGTACCTCGTCCATATTCCTCTGCGGAGCTTCTAACGAATTGGTACATGTTGGAATGTGCGTGTTTCTGTTGTGAACCTAACGTGAAGCTTGTTGATGTGTAATGCTTGTTATAGTGCTGTCACCTACCACATATTTTTTGAACTATGAGTGAAGTGTAATGTTTGACGATTTTACCGTTGTAGGGGCAGTTGCTCTTTCCGGCGAGACTTTTTAATGGGGCTTGTGCATTCGTACCTCGAAGTTGGGAACCAATTTCAGCCGACCACCACTGCGGCGACGGTGGCGTTCGAACCCGGGACCTCGCGATGCGATTCCGTCACTATGACCACTCGACCACCACAACGGCTGTTGCGATTACCGGAAAAAAAAGGCGTTCAAAACGGAAAAACGTTATAAGTGGGAACTAAGTTAACGGTGTCTGATCTTTAGCTGGAGCGAATCCAGGGCGACGTGCCGGAAAGGGTGATTTATTGTGTGGGTCCATAGTATCGTCCGGTATTTTACGGGACAGATAGAATTTTTTAATTGTGCTGTATTTTAGTGATTTACGACATCCATACTTGTTATGGGCACCTTTTTTTTTCAGCCACCTCGTTGGACTATTTTCTTTGTTGTAGCGTTGTATTTGTATTTGTGGCTGTATAAAATCTGTATCAAACCTTGAGAATATATTTTTAGGGGAATGGTCCCTGTGTACCATTTTTGACAGCGAAAATACAATATGCCATAAAATGAAAAATCTCAATTTTGGTCCCTATTCTTAAGCTTCCAACTAGAAAGTTGTTACCTTGTCTCTTCTGAGGCCAACAAAAATATTCCGTGTTTCAAAGCGCAATATTCGTTTAGATATTTGAATTCAAAAAAAAATTGAGAAAAGTTCTGAAAGAACCGCATAAATGATTAAGGAAAGAAGCATTGTCCCCAATATATATATGCTGTTCTTTCCCAACTTTTCTCCTATTTTTAAATTGAAATATCTAAGCCATACTTTCCGAACCTTTTTTGTCCCATCGCCCCCTTCTTCAGAAATTTTTTTTTACCATCGCCCCTCCCCAACGCAATCCAACCCATAGGATCCTATGTTATACTCGTAGCTTCTATCGCCCCCAGGGGACGTTAACGCCCACGTTAGGAATCACTGATCTAAGCGAACACTGCACTTAGAAACATGAAATTTTTCTATTGGCATGAGGAGAGAGTCGAGGAGCTTTGGGTTTTTTAGGACAGGTGTCTATATATAGAAATTTAAATTTTATATCTTCTAGTACAGAGTGATTTCTCTGAAGACGTTTTTAAGTGTTTCTAACTTGTAAACATATCTCTACGAATTGGGACTTACGGGACAAACTTGCCAAATTGGGATTTACAGAAGACGTTTTATGTATCGAGATCCGTGTTTTACTAATGTAAAGAAAACTGGGAATGAATTCGCGCACACATGCCATTTCAATCATAATTCTCGCTAATCTAATTAATAAGGGTTGCCCTTACAACACAGTGCGAAAATATAATAGTGGGGGGTGGGCAGGCATAGGCTAAGATTGATTCGGAAGTCTCGGGGGGCAAGGTCATTATTGCTGGGGGGGGGGGCACGATGATGATGATGTCAGCTCATATATACTTATATACATTAGATCAGTCGACTCCACCTTTGACGATGGGGGGGGGGCAATGCCCCCCTCCACGCCCCCCCCCCCCCCCCGTATCTCCGCGCCCATGGGGGCAGGTTACTTTTAAACCAGGGGTCTTCAACCCTTCAGACACTGCGAGCCACATCGAAACTTCCCACGAAGCCCACGGGCCACCAGCTACCACGTAATTTAGTCATATTTTAATAGAAGGAGGCCAAGGGGAGCTCAGAGTTAAACAGGGACAAAAATAATTGAAGACTTTCGAAAATGTTTCTTTTATTAATTATCAATTCCGATTAGTTCTTAGATAATTCTTTTCACTTATTCTGAAATTGTTTTTGATTAAATACTGATTAAATTAATTAATACTGAGATTAATTTTAGTGCGAAACTGTCTCGAATGGTTCTTTAACTATTTATGTCTGTAATTGTGAAATCATTTTCCGTCTCATTATATCTTGAAGTCATTTCTTTTCAATAATTATGCAATTATTCTTTTATTGATTATGAAATAGTTTCTATCACAGAAATTACGAAATCATTTCTCTCATTGATTTATGTCATTTTGTTTCATTAATTCTGAAATTATTTCTTTCGGTAATTCTGAATTTTCATCAATTCTGGAATTATTTATTTCATTATTTTTGGAATTATTTCATTATTTTTGGAATTATTTCATTATTTTTGGAATTATTTCATTATTTTTGGAATTATTTCATTATTTTTGGAATTATTTCATTATTTTTGGAATTATTTCTTTCATTTATTCTAGAATTATTTCTTTCATTTATTTCAGAATTAATCGGTTTGTAATCATTCTCTGAACATGATCGGTGGGCTACGACAAAAAGCTCCGAGAACCAAATGTGGCCCGCGGGCCATGCGTTGAAAAGATCCCTAGTTTAAATAATTTCCTGGCACAGTAATATGTTTAAGACCCTCTTCACCCCGATTTTATGTAGTTTGTTGGGGAGGAGAATCGGCGTCTATTACTTCAGAATATACACGATACTGAGAAATATCCATGCAAAAAAATTTAAACACACAATTAAGTGTAAATCAACACCCAAAAGTTTACGAAAATTTTGAATCGATGAAAATTTAGAAACAAAGAAATTTTTAAACTATTACTGAAAAAACTGAGACAAGCAATTACTGAAATCAATTAAAATACAGAAATAATGATAGAAATACTTCCAGAATTGATCGAAATTTATAACTTACGGGAGAAATAATTCTAGAATTAATGGAAATTCAAAACCAATGAAGAAATAACTACAAAATTGATGAAAGATAATAATTCCAGAATTGATGAAAGTTAAGAATTCTGCATTCAGGAAAAAAAATTCAAGCATGCGCACTAGGATTGCCTACATTATGGGTTTTCGAATGGTGTTCCAATAGCTTTTTTGGGGTTCTGCATCATCAAACGCCACGGAACCCTTAAAAATCTCGGGACCCGGAGAAAACAATTTCTTTATTACTAATACTCTCAAAGCTTCTCTTTATTTTGGGTTTCAAAACGAGAGATATTGTCTTTTAAAAAAAAATCAACAGATTGAAAGAACAGCATAAATCAGGGAAAGAAGTGTTTTCTGTTAGTTTTATATGCTGTTTTTTTGCTAACTTTCCCTCGGTTTTTGAATTCAAATATCTTTCCGAATGTTGCCCTCAGAAGCGTGGATTTTTTTTTTTTTTCTTTTTGCGTCAGGAAAGGCAAAGCAACACGTTTCTAATTGGGTTTTTGAGGACAGGGTGCTCGTATTTATTTTGATAACTATACAACCCCGTGCAACATGAATGACGTATCTGATGTGAGTTCTATACGTTATTTGGATACTTTTCCTAGTCGGAAGTATGCCTCTAGAATAAACGATTTTCCACTAAAATGCGGTAAAGGGGAATTGTGTAATCATCCTGAATATATATTTATATATACAGTATATATATATTATATGTAAGAAACACACACATCATGTAACTACTACTGTCACCTATCAAATGAAAAATGCAACTGTTGTGATTCTTCGATTGACATTGAGACGACCGGCTTTTGATTAATGCGCCGCATACAAAAAACCAATATAGTATGATATTGTTAAATATTTTTTGAGCAATAATATTGGTTGAATTGTCAGGTTTAATTTAAAATTTTAACAGTTCCTGTTTATGCGCAGAACTTTTTGTAATTATAATCGAAATATATATAAAATAGAATCGAATTGTCTTAACCAGACCAGAATTGAACTTTAAGCCGATTCCCAGCCCGCGAGGACCAACTGCCGGCATAAAAACTGGCCAAGAAGGCCTGTGAAGAAGAAAATGTGTACATGTTTGTAGATAGATATTTGTTTGCATGAATGTGTAGTGTATGTAAAAAGAACTGGTCAAATTGGTGAAAAGTCATGATTTGATAGGTGACAGCAGTATAGTTGCAGTTCAATGATGTTTTACATGCAATATAATATATATAAAGTATATATACCAGAAGACACAGTTTTACTAATAAAATTTTATTTTTACCCGTGTATAGGTTATAAACAAATGTAACTAACAATGGCACCATTTTGTCATGGCGAATAAGTTTGCAAAGTATGGGCGGTTCGAGTCTGAAAGTGACTGAGAATGCTTTTCTCTACACAGACATTTTTTGCTGAGCAGAGAAAAATTTCGTATATTGTATAAGGTAGCATTTTATTTCGTCAATATCGCGCAGATATCGAAATATCAAAATTCTGTGCTCAGAGAAACAACAGCTCTGTGCAGGTGAAATGAAATGAAATGCGCCCACTATCTGAGAAAAAAAGAGAACATTTTTATGCAGGAATAAAGTTTTTTTTTCCCCCACGAGAATCTCAGGGATCATCTTTCCCGCCCCCCCCCCTTCCCAACCCAGAGCCGGGATCCCTGGACTTGGATTTCGTGGGCCTCCTCTATAATAAATTTATAGTGTTATTTATACCCTCGGGGAGGTGGAGTTCTCATGGTGCTCACATAAACCATTGCTTGATTTCGCACTCAGAAGATGTTCACCGACAACTCGGATGAACACCCTAAGATTCACAATGATTAGCATCATGATTACCTCTGTTAAAGAATATGTCAGAGTTATTGTACGGAAGGTTTTTTTCTGCGTGGTGATAATTAAAATCACACCTCTTGATTCATTTTTTAGAAATTTTTTCTCTCTTAGAAATGAGGATTCTTGGATTGCAGAATTTACGTGTACTTTACGGGAGCTCCACGACCACCCAAACGCATGTCTCATCCAGGAACAAAACACTGGGACCCGTAGCATCACCTGCAGAGAATGGCATCACTTACATCTTGCAGTAGGGACCCTAGGCTGGGATTTTCAGCAAGCCCTAAGTCAGACTTTAACGGGCCCATCTATTATGCATTTCTAATGGTAAAAACAAAAAATGATGAGAGAAAATCATCTCGGGCCTCGGGGCTAGAGTCCTGTTAGAATGTTTGATTTCTGAATTAAGTCAGTGGGTAGTCATAACCATGTCATAAATTACCGTGGTTGCTCGGGCACTCCCAGCTCCTACGCCACTGCTCTAGGTTACTCTTTTAGCCATTCTCATGATCACGCTCTATACACCGCTCTTTTACTCTCACTCACGTACCTGAACACTGTTCTGTCTGACCACAACGCATTCAAGCTCTCTAGGTCACTCGTTTGGTCCCGCACTGAACTCGACCATCGCTCTCTGGGCAGAGGCAGATTTATGGTAGGCTATACAAATTTGTTGCACTTGTTCCCATTCTATTAATTTTCTTAGCCATTCATTTCCGAAATTTGGCTGCCACCCTGGGATATACCCCACTGGCCATTCCCCCTCCCCCCGTAAATACACCACTGTTAAATATCACTGGTTTATAATAACAATTCTGTCGATCTACATCATAGTTTCCCAACCTTTTTTGTCCCATTGCCCTCTTCTTCAGAAATTCCCCCCCATCGCCCCCAACGCAATGTAACCCATTGGATCCTATGTTACACCCGTAGCATCTACCGCCCCCCTGGAACATTCCATCGCCCCCAAGGGGGCGTTAACGCCCACGTTGGGAATCACTGATCTACATTGACAAGAGCGACCCTAATTTTTGGAAATGACTCAAATGGTCAGATGTTGCTCATCCGTTCAGCAATGAATGTTATACTGGTATGAAGAAATTTTATTACTCAACACAAAATGGGGGCAATTTTCAGTTTCAATTTAAGTTGCTCATAAAAAAGGAGTTGTTGCCTGGGATATCGCAAATCCTAGAGCTGTCGTCACTGTAGAAGCGTTGTGGGGGGGGGGGGGGCGTGTGCAAGTAGAATACAAGTGAAGGTAATTGCTATGCAAGGGCATTTTACGCCTCTGGGAAACGTGTTCCTAAGAAAATTATCAATCCACACACAACACAATTGTAGCCCGCAAACTATCCTGACCAGCAGACTAGAAAATTGTACAACCCTGACTTCTTAGGCCTGCCGTAGCTCCCATTTTACTTGATTTTCACCCGCAGCCCTTATACTATTGCACAGTTCTGGTTCATAACACCAATTCTGTCTATCAAATTGGCAAGAGCGACCCTAATTTTTAGAAATAACTCAAAAATCCCCGCATGCCACGTCCAATTTCAGGCTTTATCCAGCACAGCGACATCTATTCAGGGAGAGGCAATGCAATTATTATTATTTTTTTTTTATTCGAGAGGTTCTTAGTTTTCCTTCCTCAACAATGACAAATAGCTGTCAAAAAAAAAAAGCTACGTGATATATTATTTTAAATAAATTTTCCATTCACAATGGAAAGTCGCTCTTTTCTCTGCTTTCTTGCTTAACACAATGAGCTATTTTTGAATGATTCGCGTTTTGCACGTCCCTCTGCAGGAAAAGAAATTTTCCCACTATTTCTGTCTAAATAATGATAACTAAATCATTATTCGGGGAAGAAACACCTAATAATGGGAAAGAAGAGAAAATGAATGGCATTTTCTTTCTTATCCTGTTCCGTTATCTTTTCTTCTGATCTCTATCTTCGATCTTCTTTCTGCTGATCTTAACCCTGGAGGACTGAAAAGGAAAGACAACAATGGCTTTCTTCTCCTCATTTCCTTTTCTTTATTCATTTGGGCGTGGACGGACGAAAGAAAGCCTTCACATGAGTGCTTTCTTTCTTTCTTTCTTTCAGCGATGACCTTATTATGATTGACCGAACCGTTCTGGGGCGGGAAACGCACCCATGGGATGATTATAGTATAACGGGGACGGTACTTTCCTCGATCGATCTTGATCGATGAAAGTGATCGAATGATGATCGTAGATCGAGGGTTTCGATACTGGAATAGACTGTTTCGTGGTCGATTGATTCTTGATGATTGGACGCGAATGCTTTATCCTCTGGGACAGTGGCTCTCAACCTTCGGAAGCCCGCAGGCCGGTCTCATCCATTTTTGCAAGTGGAAGGCCCGGTCAAATACACGAATAAAGGGATATGAATGGGAAAAAAGGAAAAATGGGCCAGTCACTCGCGGCTTGGTATGAATGATGTCAGGGGCCCGGATTTTGACTACATTTAAGAATGTTGCCAAATTATTGGGAATGTTTATGATGACCATTGGTGACTGACGTCCCGTATTTGAGACCCTAGTTCCTCTTATTTTTCTCAATGAAATATGGTCACCCAGTTGGTTGATTTTTTTTTTTCCTGTCAAATACATTTTGAATTACTGCGATTTGTAGCCAGCCCTTTATGTCTCTGCGCTTCACCGATTTTAGTAGTAATTAGAAGATTTGTAGTAAATTGCATTTTTGCCAACAATTAGTGATATCCCGTATTTAGGATCCCAATTTCCCGCATTTTCCTTGATGAGGTATATGTGAACATATAAGTATTAAAGGCACAATTTTTATTTAAATCCTTATGGGTGTTACAGTAGAACCTCCCATAACGGACACTTTTTCGAAAAATGTAAATGGGTTTCAATGTATTCTACTACCCAATGACGAACACTCCTTGTCAGCGGATAACATTTTCGGTCTCAAGGGTGTCCGTTATCCAGAGGTAAGCTGCACTGCAGTCGATTCCTGTTTTAACGAGTACCGTCATAGCGAAAATCTCGTTTTAACGAAAACTTTCCTAATTCCCCCAGATACGTTTACATAGAAACACTGTAAAAATTTGGAATTTTTTTATTACGAAATGATTTCTGCGGTCTCTCTTAAATTTCGTTATAACGGGATCCGACTGTAATATCAATTACAACACTTGAACAATTTTTCATTCAGTTGGAATCGAATCATCAAGTCTGTCTGCGGGTCGCTTATGCCATCGTCGCGGACCCACCTTGGGTCCACGGACGATAGGTTGAGAGACTCTGCTCTAGGACAATGTTCTTCAACTGCTGGTCTGTGGACCGGTCCATCCGCATTAATTTTCCGCCGGTTCTGTAAATATTTCTCCCTATCTATGTAGGCGGCTACACAATTTCAGATTTAAAAAATTAAAGACTGTCTCTAAAATTGCTTTCATTTCGGTTTTTGGCATCAGCTGGTCCGCAAAATGTTGCTTTTATTTTATTTCTTTGTACGTTCACAAATTTTTCCTCCAATTCATTCATCTTTTGCAGATCCAAACTATACTTCTTATATATTTTTCTTTGGGTCCCAAATTACTTTTTCTCTTTATTAATGTTTAACCAGTCCGCAAATTAATCCTCTAATTTATTTATATTTCTGCGGTCCGCAAATTATTTTTCCTATTTATTTAAGGTCCCGAATTGATTTTCCTGTTTAATCTTCTTTTTGCTGGTCATAAAATTTTTTCGTGTCCAGAAAATGCCCCGCCATGAAAATCACCGCTAGGAACAGTCACCGAATGGAAAATTCAGTGTTGGGGAAAATCCATCAGCAAACAATTCACCAACAACAGTTCGACATGAGTGAATGAATGAGTGAGTGAGTGAGTGAATGATCAAGTGAACAAGTGAGTGAGCAAATGATTAACTGAGTGAAAAAAAAAATAATCAGAAGTGTGCTAATAAGCCAGTGAGTGAGCTGTTGAGTCAGTGAGTGAGTGAATGAGTTAGCTAGAATCACTCATCATATCATTCACTCACTAGGTCACTCCTTTACTCCCTTGGTCACTCAATTGCTCACGTATTTAGTAGTTCACTCATTTACTTACCAAGTAACTCACTCACAATGTCGCTCGCCATGCCACTCGATCAATCTCTCAGTAGGATCACTCACTTACTCACTAGGTTGCTCACTTACTTCCTAGGTCACTCACTTCCTAGGTCACTCACTTACTCACTCGTTCACTCTGTCACACACACTCGATCACCAGGCCATTACTCACTAGATCAGTCATTATGTTGCTCGCTCACTCACTGCATCATTCAGTCTGCCGCTGGGTCGCTCACTATGACACTCGCTTACTAGGTCACCCACGCGGTAACTATGTCACTTACTCTATTAATAGGTCGTTCATTCTTTCACACGCTCACTCACTAGTTTGCTCACTAACCACTCTGTCACTCACTCACTAACTACTGCATCATTTACTGACTCACTTTCACTTACTCGTCATTCCTCGCTCACTTACTGTCTCACTGACTCGTGTCGAACTGTTGTCAATGAGTTACTCGGCGGATTTTCCATAAACCACAACTGCCAGGCTTCAACTCAGCCAAGTTCCTAAACCCAGCATGCTCAACCCAGGGCGCGAGGGATAAATGTGGCCCTAGGGGTCATCTGGTGTGGGCCGTGACCTCTAACCTAATTTTGTAAATATTGAACTAAGTGGAACATTCTCAGATCGACGGAGAGTCCCATAGCATAGTTCCAGATCACTTACTTAACCTGCTGTGCAGTTATACATTACTTGAATAACCCGTTCCAGATCACTCAAGTGGCCCCCGGCACATTTACAGATCACTTAAGTGACCTGCGGTGTGGTTTCAGAGCACTTGAGCGGCCTACGGTGCGGGTCCACTTTACCTGGGTTACTCATGGCGCAGTTCCAGATCACTAATGCAGTTCGCGACACATTTGGAGATCACTCAAGTGGCCCGCACTCACCTAAAGATTGAGCACAAGCACACTCGTACTAAACGTTTTAATCGAGAAATCCCATACACTATCGACAAAAGTACGGTATACCGATACCGAGTTCTTAGATGCGGGACTTCCAAGGCATTCACGAAAGGGGAACATGAAGCCACTCCCCCGAAATATTACCGGATTTCTCATTTTTAGGCGGGAAAATACTTTGCACGCCTCATAACGAATCAGCATCTGGAGCCTGGATTCTTACGGCCGTATTCACCAACACAGTTTCAACTGCAATCGCAGGTGGAATGATTGAAGATCGGAACGGATTGGTTAAATTAAGGATTTTAACCAATCCGTGTCGATCGCTGATCGTTTAACCTGCGATCGCAGTTGAAACTGTGTTGGTGAATACGGCCGTAAGAGCACATGAAACGCACGCACCCAATAACACCCACGTCACAAGTACGTCCCGGCATGCACCACTTCGTCCAGAAACTCTTCACGGGGATGTTTATGAGGTGGATGGTGTGATTCAGTAGCTGATTACTTGGGTCGTACCGAAATGATTGACACAAGCCCTCCCGGGTCGTAAACAAACTCAGCAGGAGAGCAAAACACAAGCAAATAGACACCAGGGTCCGTGAGCTACGTGGAATGAATAGATGGCGCTACCAAAGCAGGCAAACCATTAAAGCCGTGCACATCATGGAGGAAAGAATAACAGGAGGTGACATCAGGAACGAAAATTGAAGCCGTTGTGGCAACCCTATGGGCTGACGAGTAAGCCCTAACAAACCGCTCTTTTCCCTATACTTAACATGTGTTTTGCCGGATCGAATTCTTTTAAAATATTAATAACTAAATAAATTTAAGCACCATGACCATTTAATGCGTCTTCAGGTAATCTACATGATCCAATAAAGGGGAAAAATAAAATCTTATCCTTATATAAGGGGTTGTTATATTTTTCATTTATTTTTGAAAAAGGGGAAGATCACTCTTCACTCTCGACTCGTCATAAGTTTTTAGTTCAGTGCTTCAATTTATTTTAAAATTTTGATGCATCACATTAATGTCTATGGGAATATGATTAATTAAAATAATATGAAGCTGCAATAAAATGCAATTTTCATAATTTTTTTCTTTTAACTGTTTATCTTGCCTTTTTGTTTCGTTCGTCATTATGATAGATCCGGGACATTTCGAAAGTGTTTGAGGCCCGTGGGGGCTCGTCTTAAGCTTTACATGAGGAATTTTGATTTCTGAATCAATCCTGAGGTGCTCGAGCACCTTCTGACAGGACCGTAGCTAGGATTTTTGCCACCCGGGGCAAACATGATTCAGCCGTCCGGGGCAAAGAGCATTTTGCCGCCCCCGTGCCTCAAAGTAGTGGAAGTGCTCGAACGTCGTCCGACACTGTGTATTTATGGTTTTGCTGGCTGTACAAATTTCGCCACCCTTCTTCCGTTCCACTCTCATATTCTTGAATACGTATCACTTTAAATATATGCCGCCCATCCGAACTTTCCGCTATGTAGATGTATTGTGAAAAAAATATTAACAAATAAAAAACTTTTTTTTACGAGCCGCGATAAGTCATCTCTCTGGCCTACAATATTTAGAAAAATAATCACGTGGGCTGTTTTTTTTACTCTTCATTTTGTACCAATTACTTTGCTTTTAAAGTGGTATGTGTACGAAAATTCGACAAAAAAGTTTCGAATTGAATTTGAAATCTAAAATTGTGTCTGTGTTCGAGTTTTTGCCTGGAATGGAGAAATATTTCTACAATATTTCAATATAAACAGCTGAAAAGCGTTGCATATGCTAATGTTTTGCATATATAATGTTTTTCGCAAAAAAAAGTCAGATTTTTTCAAACACCGCTTGTTCAAGTGTCTTTAAACATCGTATTTCTGTCAGCACTGAGGTATTACATGTTTTGGCATAATATTTTTAAAATTAAAATGCCGAGAAGAAATTTTGTGGCACAAGATATGGGCAAATTTTGGTTATTTTTGTAAAAGGTTCCATTTTGTTGAAGTTAATATTCGAAAACAAATAACAACTAAAATTGTAAAAGCTCTCGTTCAATTGTATATTGTATTCAATTGTATATTAATATATCCACAGAATTTGAGGGAAAAAAATCGCGTTCCTAAAGTGAATAGTAAATTTTTAAATGATTTTTAAAAACGGGGATGTTTCTCATAGGAAAACATGGGAAGCCACGGTTTGTTTGAGCTTACTTGGTCCCTTTAATAGAGCGATCACTGGCTTCATCAGGCAACCCAGATTCCCCATGCTTGCTCAACGGAGGCGCTGGTGGTGTCACCTCCTGCTATTCTTTCCTCCATGCGTGCACATAGTGAGGTGACCACAAGGTAAGAGAGTACGTAATAGGGACTAGCGAAGAAAAAAATTGTATTGTTCTGTTCCACACCACATAAATATTCGAGGAGCGAGAGAAAAAAACCGAAACAGGCGTACAACGAGGTACGGGAGTCGAAAAAACATGTTTACTTTAACATCGATCTGCTGATTGGTCCGTTTCTCCCTTTTTTTTTTCTTTCCTTCTTCTGCGGAGGGATCATCATCACGCTCTTTCATTTCAGAACCCCTGCGGCTATCTATCCTCCTCCTCTTTTACTATGTGCGGACGTGTACGCTCCCCCTCTATGCATTTTTTTCTCTTCCTGTCACAATTCCTGGCACTCGTACCTCTTCGCTCCAATGTGAACGCTGAGAAGAGTGATTATTCTTCCCGTCGCTGACATTGCAATAGTCAACAAGCATAGGTAACAAATATGGGAGGTGATTATTACGGCTAGCGATGGGCAGTATGGTTTTTTTTTGGAAACAGGGAATTACTATAGGTGATATTCATCGTCGTATGGTGTCGGTGTGCGGAGACAAAGCACCGCAAGGCGAACCGTGTTCTCCGCAAGGGTAGCCAAGTTCAACCGAGCATTAATTGTAACGTACACCGAAAAAAAGCTTCACATTAGGTTCGCTGCATGTACATGCACATTCCAACGTGTTCCTATTTGCTAGAAGTTCAGCAGAGGTATACGGACGAGGTGCATGTGTGGTTTAGTAGAAGTAGTAGTGATAGAAGAAAGGAGAACCTTCTCTCGCACCAGTTTATGCCCGAACACGGACAAAAGAAGGCCGAGAAAAGCTATATTTTTCGAACCTCTCCCAAAGCTGAACTGAAGTGAACAAACCGAACATGAACTCGGATCCTAGCCACTGAAAGTAACATTGGCCCCAAGCTGGCTGAAATCACCGGCTGTCCCATTTCCGTTCTTACTGTATCGAAAATTATAAGGTCTCGTTATAAAAATGTATATATATTATGAGACCTACACGCAGGTGAGCCCTATGCTTAAAAACGTGTGTGTGTGTGTGTGTGGGAGGGGGTGAATTTTCGATCACTTTATGTATGTAAGCCTGAAGAGGATTAACCCTTTTCCGTTTCTATGTGGAGGTGGAGCGATTGCAGAAAGGCTCCTAGAAGTTCGGCAAACTTCATAAGCTATTCAAAAAATTCAAAAACTAGCATCGAGGGGCCTTCTTGTAATCTTTATAAGGGGGGGGGGGGGTCACAGGCTGTAAAGTAGACTACTGCTACTACTTAGCCGAACACATTCCTCTACGGAATTTCTAACGAATCGGCACATGTACTGAGGTGTGTACTGAGTGTATAACGAGTGCCCTAACGTATTTATGTTTTCGAATTGCGCTTGTTTCGTGTTCATGCTGCCATCTGGCTTCCATTTTGTGAAGAATGGAGATGCTTGAATTTTCATGTTTTGTCAGTATCATGTTGTAGGCTCAGCGGAGAAACTCTTTCGAATTGGAGACCGGCTCACATTCGTAAGTAAAGTAGACTGTAGAATACCAACGAAGTACCGGAGAAAGCCTCTGGACCGCGAAGAGTTAATTAACGCAAATGAACAGCGTACTATTTATGACTTTCTCGGACTATGCTTGATGATCAGCCCCACATCGTTGAGGAACTCGAAGTGAATTTATTATTGAAAGGTCTAAATTGCCACTGATAACACTGGTCTACAAGTTAGTTTCCCTAACATGGAAAAAATTAGCTTCAATCTTAATTCATTTTCGGGTGCTGATTCCAGATCTGACCCTAAAAAATGGCCATCAACGTCTAGTTTGTTTTGTTACATGGTACTTAATTTTGAATGTGTTTCGAAATTAGCATATTCAGGCTATACGTGGGAAATGATACATATGTATTTCTATTTTTTACCATTTAAAACTTTAGGAATGGCAACACTGATTGTATCTCTAATTGCACACAACCGGATTCTCCGTTTTTCTAATTGAAAGAGAAACGAACGCTTTATGTTTATGCACAACCCTTTAGCCAAAAAAATGGGGCTAAGCCAAGGTCGCAGATGCATTGATGTTCCAAATAATATGCTTTGCTGCTGGCTGCTGACACGTCACATTGAATTGGGACTGATCAGAGGCGTATGCAGGGGGAGGGGACGTGAGGGCTTATGTCCCAACCCATTCCCAAGTCCAAAAATAACATATCGAAATACTAAATATCGAAAAACCAATAGAGACTATTTAATCGATTAATCGAACTTTAATCAAAAATTTCCCGTAGTATATAATATTAATTGGTGCTGTAAAAATGTAGTTTATTCATTTCATGCACCTATTCACTAGATGTAAACAAGTATAGGAATAAGGCTAAGAAATTAAGGCTGCCACTTGAAGCAATTTAATACCCGTACGCTGAACATATTTTGTTAAAACATGGAATTTCTTCCATGTTTGAACCTCCTAAACGGTGTTTGTGTGAGGAGAGGAACTAATACTTCCAAGAATACGAACAACTACTGTTTATAGTAGAGAAAATAAATTTTGATCTCTTGCCTTTTAAAAAACTCCCATCAAACTCAATTTGAAATTGAAATTATCACAATTTTTCGTTGAATGGATTTTTATTATTCGATGCCAAAAATTTGATCAAAATATCGATTCAAATGTTTTTAAATATGACCACTTATCGAAAGTGTTTTACATTAGTACAATAATTTATTTCATTTAATCGGTTTCTTTAAATAAATCAACTCAAATTACTAACTTTTCTCGCAAATTTTGATCGAACTTTAATCGGATTGATCGAGTCGATTAATTCAACTTGCGATTAACAATTGATCGATTAACTGAAGCGATCAATCGATTAATTGAACCAGCCCTAATAACTAATAATATTTATGCGGAAGAAAATCATTTGTCAAACCCCTCCTAAACCTTTTGCGACTCCTCAGTCGATCGTACGTACGCCGCTGAGCCTGAATACTTTATGAAGGCTATGGACCAGGTTTAATGGAAGACAAGCTTAATCTTAAAATGTTTTTCACACTAGAAAGAGAATTTTTCAGAAATTAAATGAGATAAAACTAAAAGAAGAAGTATTTGTAGTCTCCTCAAATAAGGAAACTATCAAGTGCTTTTTGTTTACCCATGGAAGGCACTGCATAAGAATCACTCACATCTGCAATGAAGGGGATTTTAGGGAATCAATACTGAGGGGATCCTGGGATCCTTCAATAATGAGTGGTTACTGTTGGTTTTTGCAGAAAGAAGACAACACGATACATAAGAGAAAGAAATGAATTATTTTTACAAATTACTGGAAAAATGAGTATAAATTTCGTTTTGTGCGCTCTCTGGATATTACATCTATGTGTATGGGGGGGGGGGGGGGAGGAAATTCTGCTATTTCACATGTAACGGTGTGTAAATGATAAAATAACTATCATAATAAATATATTATACTGTAATCTATTTGTGTGTTATTAAGAATATGCCAATTAGTTCCGTTTTGAAGGTGTGTAATTTTTCCAAAATGTATGTGTATTTCAAAAAATGACCATCATGTTTGGGGCCGTTCAAGTATTAGGTAAGCAAATTTTTAGCCATTTTTGACCCCCCCCCCCCCTGTCAGCAAAATTTCGTCAGCACTGCCTCCTACCTCATATTGGTGGGATGATCATATACACGTGAGAAACGTACGTGGGAGGAGGGGGCATAGGGGGGGGGGGCTCGTGCGCCTCCCCCTCCCCTCAGACGGAAAAAAAAAAAAATTTAACGTAAAAAAAAAAATTTTTTTTTATTAAAATTTCGAAAAAATACCTTTATATGTTATTACAATCGATTTCTGTTAATTTCAATGCTATTTGAAGAACTCAAAATTTCTCTTTAAGAAATGCATTGCGACCCACCCTTTAAGCCATATATGATAAACCCTTGACCCGCGGACCAAATGTGGCCCTGAAGGTTATCTGATGTGGCTTGCCCCCTCAAACCCAATTTTGTAAAAATGAACTATGCGGCACATTTACAGATCGCTTAAATTACCCGTGGCACAATTCTAGAGCATTTAAGTGGCCCGTGGCACATTTTCAGATAACTGAAGTAGGCTCGCGTGCACATTCAAAAATCGCTCAAGTAACCCGCGACACAGTTCCAGAACACTTAAACGATCCGTGGCACATTTAGAGATCCCTTTAATGACATGTGGCACAATTTTGGAGTACTTAAGTGCACCCCTCCCCCCCGGTGCGGTTCTACATCACTCACGTTACCCCCGCGGAAAACTCCCAGATTACTACTTAAGTGATCCCCGGCATAATTACGGATCACTTGAGTGATGCGTTGCACAGTTCCAGAGCACTTAAGCGGCCCGGAAACATTTCCAGAGTACTTGAAGGATCCGTTAAACATTTATAGACCGCTGAAGTGGCTATGTAAGGGATTTATCATTAGGGAGAATGTTAGTTCAGGTGCCCACAAACTAGCGAAAGATTTTTCTCGTATTTGACACACCGAGTAAGATGCCATTAATAATATTTCATATTTTTACAAAGGGTGGTTGATGACGTAAGCATCATCCCACCCGTCATCAAATCGGAAACAACTTCCTCCCCCATCGTTGCTGAAGTAATACTTAAATGCCCCCCTACACAGAAAAAATTGTACGTGATTTACATTCGGCACCTCGAAATTAGTCCAAAAGAACTTATTTCGCTCACGTTATGAAAAGACGTCAAGAATTGTTGACCATAATATAATCAATAATTGCATTTTATATATATATATGTTTTCCTTTTGATTAGTTTAACTATGTACAGAACTAGTTTTCTCTTGTGAAACAAATTTTTTTGTTCGTTTTAATTTTATTAGTATTCATTCGAAGTTATTTTGTACGTTTTGATACAGATTTCAATACATTTAAAATACTCGTATATATATTCAGAATCTAACAGTAGATGGCGCTAAAAGTTTTTTTTGGGAAAAAATTTGATGATTTTGAATGTCTGTTTCTCCCTCGCTCTCTCTTTTTTGAAAGAAATTATAATATGATTCGATAGGATCGTTTACGTCAGTAGTTCCCAAACTGCGGCTGTTAATGAACTAGGCAGGGGACGTGAGAGGTTTTCAAGGAAAAAGAACTTTTCAATTTTTTTTCTTAAATATATTTTAATTTTTTGCAACTTGAGTAAAAACACGTGAAAACTAAAATATTTCGTAACTGAGCTAAGCTACTAACTATACATATTATCATACAATGTAATTTTACCAAATTCTACATGTACAATAAGGCTGGGATTACACTATTAAAGTTTGATTACAGATCTTTTTTACAAAACTACTTTAAGCATATTCACTGTTGGGCGAAAATTTTAAGGGGTTTGTTTGTTACACGCAAATTTTCCAAAAAACACATTTTCGAATTTTTCAATTGTCAAACACTATGAGATTTTCTGCGTTTAACTGCGTTCAGGTTTTTTGTGCTACTATAAATATTTTTAAAACATTTTAATATAAACTTCTTGTAGGCATTATATACATATACTAATGTTCCCCCCCCCCCCCGCCTAAAATGTTATTTTCTCAAAACTAAGTTATTTGTTAGATGAGGATCATTTTTTCGAACACCACACATTCAAATGTCTTGAGACTTTGGGTGTCTTTCAACACTATGTGGTATTACATTCTCTAACACGAAGATTTTTTATTAAAATTATTTAAAAAAAAATTATGCCACAAAATATGGGTAAAATTTAAGGTTTTCTGAAAAAGTTGCATGCCGTTGTGAAGTTAAAATTTAAAGTCCCAAATGCTCGCGTTAAATTGTATAAAAATATCCATAGTATTTGATGGAAAAGAATTGAGTGCCTAAAGTGAATAGAAAATTTTTAAATATCCCCTAAAGAAAGGAGATTTTTTTCCTATAGGAAAGCAGGGGAAGCGAAGATCGTGCACCAGCCCCCTTAAATACGGGACATTTAGTCCCACTATTCATTATTTCCTGCGTTTCGTCGTTATTTTTCAGACATATTACTGGTCCTTGGGTACAAAAAGAAACGCTGTTTTAGACTCTCATAAAAACTCATCTGAATAATCCTAACAAAAAAAAAAGAAGAAGCGCCATCTTCGGGGCGTTTAAATTGGGTCGTTTTTAATCGGGTCGTTCGCTTATCTCAACGAATTAATTAAAGACTTATTTCTGTCGGACAAAATGCAGAGATTCCTTATATAGCGGTATAGGTAACCCGATGATAACCCGAAATAGTATAAATGACCAGGCGTTGAAAGTTATGATGGGCGGAGGGCGGTTCCAGAACAACAACAATATGATTATAAGTAGCATCCTCTCTTTCGTGGGGTCTAAATTTAACTTGTCCACCCTCTGCCCGGAATAATGAATCCATTCATTTATTACATCTGGCGCGTTTCGTGACCGCACCCACTGGCTGTTATTTATAAGACGCTCATTAATATTCATGGAATTATTTTATTAGAGGTCACTTTTATTCAACGATGATTCATTATCATAACTAACAACTCGTAGACTTAATCGAGTCGTTATAAAAATACGTCAATTAACTGTAATCCCTGACTTTTTGAAAGGTGTCTTACAGGATAGCTGAATTGGATTCGTTGGACTGTCAAGGGTGGAGACATCTATTGGATTTTGTTTGCTTAATGACGATTGAAAAAGTCGTGTGTGAAAAATTCATCGTCCGAAAATTCAACAACTACTACTACTACTACTACTTTACCGCACACCAACGCCGGTTATATCACTATACAGCAATTTATTTCTTCAGAGAGGCCGGAGCATATTCACCGACAGCAATTCACCGCCACGCAGTTTGCCGAAAGAAAAATTTACCGCTGGGAAAATTCACCGCCAGAAAATTCATCGCCAACAATTCACCAGCAACTACTACTACATTACTACTTTACCACGCAACAACGTCTGGCATATCGCCATACAGCAATTTATATTTTGAAAGAGGGAGGAGCATATTCCTTGCTGGAAAATTCACTCACGCAATTTACCGAAAGGAAATTTTACCGCTAGAAAAAATTATCTCCACGAAATTCACCGAAATAACAATTCAGCTAAAAAACATTCACCGACAGAGTGGTAAAGTGAATGTGTGGATGAGCAAGTGAGTGAGTAAGTAAGCGAGTGATTGATCGAATAAGTCAGGGTGAGAGTTAGTGAACAAATGAGTGAGTGAGGAAGGGCGTTAAGTGACTGAGAAAGTGAGTGGATGAATAAGTGGGCACACAGATGAGCAAATGACCGAGTGAGTAAGCAGATGAGCAAATGAGCGAATGAATGAGCAGATGAGCAAATGAGAGAATGAATGAGCAGGTGAACAAATGATTAAGTCACTCACTGATTTTGATCATTTTTCTCTGTCACGGTCGGTCACCACGGTCATTTTCCGCACACGAAGGCTAATTAAATCGGACCTACAATTCATTTGCCGATTCCGAACGGCAGCGTTCGATATTTTGTCTTTTTTACACTCACCGACAGGTTGATGCGCTCACCCCTCGGTGTGGGACTTCCTGCAGTAAAAATCTGCATATTTGTTGCCGTTTTCGTTGTACTTCCCCGTCGGGAAAGTTTCTGACGAGGAAAAATCGGGTATCGAATTCGCAACACCACTAAGCACTCCTTGGTACTTCAGGCGGGTATCTAATCAACCTTGGGCTACCGCGCCCTATCACTCGCACGATTACTCACTCACTAGCTTATATTCGCTACCTCATTCACCAACTCTTTCCGTCACTCTCTCACTGGTGACGAACTTTTGGCAGTGAATTTTCTTTCAATTCCGGTTAATTTTATGGCGGTCCAATTGTTGTCAGGGAATTTTAAGGCTGGTGAATTTCCCGTAAATCTAAAAAATTATTGTTGAAAATGCCACTTTTTTAGTAATACGTTGTTCACCGTATTTTCAAAAATGTATTTATTTTTAATACTTATTGAAGGCAGAACTCAATTCATGGCCCATGACCACCAATTTATGGATTAGTAGAAATAGTGTCGGCACTAAGGCGTTTCAGACACATTAATTTCCAATTCGATGCTTTCTTTCTGGCATTCGGGAAGCTCAAAAGGACAAATTTATTTCTATTGCTACTATCGGCGGCTAGGAAGTCGGACCCGTTCATAACGAGCCGGCTTTCAGCGAGAATCTGTATTCAACGAGTGAATTGTTTGGTATAATGCTGGTTGTATGGCAATTCTGTCGCTTTCAGAGAGCGATTTCAAAAGAAGAGTAGAAAGTGCTGAGGGTATCGTCCCGAGAGATTGGAAACTTGCTAGCGTTGTTCCAATATTTAAGAAGGGTAGTAGAGAAGCGGTGTCCAATTATCGTCCAGTGAGTTTGACGAGCTCCCTCTCGAAAATTTTGGAAATTATCATCAAAAGGCAGTTTGTGAAGTGGATAGACGAGAATAATGTATTGTCGGATAATCAGTATGGGTTCAGGAAGGGGAAGTCATGTGTAACTAAACTCCTTTGCTTCTATGATTACGTGACTAAGGCTTTGGGTAAGAGCAAAAATGTCGACGTTGTTTACCTTGATTTCCAGAAGGCATTCGATCGGGTCCAACATAGCAAACTCTTGAAGCGTTTACACGAGATTGGAATAGGGGGCAACTTGCTGAATTGGATAGAATCGTGGTTAAGAGATAGGTCGCAACGAGTTATGGTGAACGGGGAATTCTCTGGTTGGACAGACGTCACAAGTGGAGTTCCTCAGGGAAGTGTCCTTGGCCCCATACTTTTTTCACTTTTTATCGACAAACTCGATCAGGGTATCGATGGAATTACTAGCAAATTCGCAGATGATGTGAAGCTAATGGGGGTAATCGGGAATGAAAGCGATAGGGAGTTGCTCCAGACCAACTTAAACAAGATTGCAGCATGGGCAAATGAATGGAGCATGACGTTTAGCGTAGATAAGTGCATGGTCGCTCATTTTGGTTCGAACAACCCACGGTTCTCTTACGAGTTGAATGGTGTCACTATCCCGGATGCAACTAGAGTCACCGATTTGGGAATTCTCATTGACGAGCGACTTAAGTTTTCTGAACATTGTTCAGCGGTTGTCAAAAAAGCGAATAGAATGCTTGGTCTCATTTTCAAAAAGGTCTCTTCGCGTTCTCCTAAAGTCATTCTTCCGCTTTTTCGAGGTTTAGTTCGTCCTGGACTGGAGTATGCGGTAAGGTTTTGGAGACCATACCTACAGAGGGACATAGACTTGATTGAAGGGGTGCAGAGAAGAGCTACGCGTGTCCTTATTGGCACACAGGGCTTGAGTTATGAAGAGAGACTTCATTTTTTGAATATGTTTACATTGGATGAACGCAGGTGTCGAGGAGATATGATCGAAGTGTTCAAAATTTTCAATGGGATGGATAGGATGGACCATGAACTTTTAGTACACCGCCAATCAACTGCTTTTACAAGGGGACACCAGTATCGGTTGGTGAGGGTCAATGCAAGGTTATGGTGTCGCAGGGAATTTTTCTCTAATAGGGTTGTTAATAAATGGAATAGCTTACCCCCGGAGGTAGTAAATTGTAACACAATTGACACGTTTAAAAAGAAATACGATAAACATGTTGGGGTAAATCGAGAAGCTATCCATTCTTAGAATAAGACAACCATAAGTATTCTTTATGGGCATTGTATAATATTTTATCATGTGTATATATTGTTTATAATTTGTGTTAATTGCATTTTTGATAGGGTTGCTGTATTTTTGAAACATATGACATCCATATTTTTATGGGCATCTTTTTATCAGCCACCTCGTTGGGCATTTTGCCTGTTGTGGCGTTGTATTTGTATTTGTATTTATTTGTATAAAAAATAAGTACAAAAATTGAGAGAGAATGGCAAGTACAGTGTGGAACGGCTCTACAAGCAAACGGCCAAAATGTGGGGACAGAATGGGTATATGAGAGATTATTGTGAAAGGGCAGCTAAATATGATTGTCAAAGTGCGGGAACGAGAACTACAAGCGTAGACGCCCCCGTCAATTTTAGATTTCAAAAGCTCTCCTCCAAGTTTCACTGTTGTTTTGCAATAATACAATATAGGAACTGAACGGTATGAAAGGATGGGGGTTTAAGTGAGCGGTAAAATTTTGGACGAGTCCATTTCAGAAAGCAAAAATAGGTTATTTTCACGGACCTCCGAGAATCCTTCAAGAATCGGTGAAGGGTTGATTCAAATTTCGGATAATTTGAACTTCTGCGACCTCTCCTCGAGTATTTTTATCTAATTTAATGCTAAAATTTCTTGTTTAATTTTTTTTTTTTTTTTAATGTTTTGGATAATACGAAGTTGGAGGAAAAAAATCGTGGATTTTGTACGAGCAAATTCAGTTTAGAAAAAATTGTATAAGCACAGTCAGACTTTGTTTCTCTCGACTAAGTTGTTATACAACAAGTCATTGAATATCAAAAATACATAATTTGAAAGTCCTGACGTAATTGCAGCGCAAACTATGGATGCCGTTTTTTTTTTTTTCCATCTTGATGTCTGGATCGAACTGCCGTGCTAATTCGTTCCTGTCTCTCCTCATTGATCATTTTTGTCGCACCACGGTCATTTTCTGCACGTGAGGGCTAATTAGATCGGGACCTATAATTTATTGCCGATTCCTAACGGCAGGCTTGTTTTTTATACTCATCGAGAGGTTGGTGCGCTAACCCCTCGATGGGGGACTCAGCAATTTTGTGCTGCGGTCAAGTCGTCATTTTTTGTTGTACCCTTGTGTCAGGAAAGTTTTCCGACAAGGACGGTCCTGGTATCAAACTCGCGACACCTCTTAAACATCCTTTGGTACTTCAGGCGAGTATCTTATCAACCGGGCTACCGCGCAGCTGTCTCTCCTCAGGCCAACGAAAACAATTTCATGTTTCTAAGCGCAATATTCGCTGAGAAATTTAAATTCAAAAATTGAAAAAAAGTTGGGGAGGAAGTGAAGAGACAGGACAACAACTGGAGTTTTTTTGTTTTGTTTTTTTTGGCGTCCATGTAAAAATTTAGATTTTTTTTTTTGTTCATTTTAACAGAAAGAATTAAAGAGAGACAGAGAGCCTAAAATAGAATCCTTTCAACCTAAATTAAATAATACTTTTCCTATAATATAAAAGTGTATATTATTTTCCCTTACATTATTAGTGAATAGTCAATTTCATCGTCAATTTTCCAATGAATTTTTTTTTTTTGGGGGGGGGGGTGAGACACTTCAAAAAACTATATTTCATTATGTTAATAAACTCAGGTAAATTTATAAAATTATTCTCTGTTGACCCTTAAATATTTTAGGAAATTTGAAACGAATTACAATCCGAAATTTCTGCAAACGATCCACAAAATATACAAAAGTAAAAAAAATGGAGATTTGAAGAAATATTTTATGTGAAATGGAAAGAATTCGTTTCAGAAATTTCGGTAACTTACAAATCGGAATTTTCAGATATATCACAATTTTACAAAATATTATTGAGCCCGTTTTTAAAAACGATGTAGTTTTGCTTGTAATTTAATTCTGATCACTTAACAACGAAACTTATATATCACACAATTAAATATTTAATATAACTTTAAAAAAATCCTAATTTTCAGCATTAATTGAAAACTAGTAAAATTTTTTCCGTAATATTAAAATTAATCGCAATATTTTTGTTGCGTTTTTCATCAATAAGATAATTCTTATAGGGAAAAATACCACCAAAATCATCTCATTGTAGCGAAATCCAAAAAATTTAATCTATCTTCAGTAAATACATAAATATTTTTTAAAAAAATCAATTTTTTTCCTTACGTAGAGCATTTAAAATTAGTTTTTAGGCAATTTCTCAAAACAAAATTCATAAAATATACGCAGATGAAAGAACATTTTTACCTATATCATTAGTTTTTATATTAATAGAATTCTTACAGCTTGAATGAAATAATTTTTCCTATATTATAAAAATTTATAAGCTCTTTTTTCCTTAAAAAATATTTTTGTTGAATATTGTGAATTCAATTTTTAAGGGGGTGGGGAACAACAACACACAAAATGGTTTCATCATATCAATATATTCAGATAAATACATAAAATTTGTGTTTCAGGTCCTTAACTATTTAAAGTATTTAAATTATCTTTAGTTTTTTTTTTTTTACGATTTAGGGTACCGGTAATTAAAATTGATTTCAAGGTGAAATTTTTCAAAAAAGCATCTATTAAAATGTACAAAAGAGAAGAAAATGGATGTTTAAATAAATTTTACGAAAACTTTAAAAATTATTTTTAGAAATTGTGGTAACTTACATGATTGAAAACTATTACCTATTACTAATTCACACATCAATATAATTCTTTGAACTTAAATATGAACCTCCATAATATTAAAATTAATAGGCTAATATTCACTTGAACATTGTTTGAGTTGATTTTTTACATGAAGCTATCTCATTATACCAAAATATTGAGATAAATTTACCAAATTGGTGCGTGTAGGTACTTAAATATTTTAAGGCATTCAAAATCTGAACTTCATGATGGAATTTTCGAAAAAAAAAAATCTATAAAAATACAATATAAAATTGGGGAAAAAACTGATATTTAGAGGAATTATTTTTATGAAACGGAAAAACTGTTAGAAATCAAGTTAAACGTAAAACGTTTAGAAATTTCAGCAACTTACATAACGGAACATTTTTTAACGTATCATAATTACATCATGTACTATAATTACATCCGTTTTTTTTTTATGATTTTGTAGCTTTCCTTAATAATTTAGTCATTATAATTGCACATGTTGAATTTTTCACCTTCGTATAGAGAATGTTCACGTTCGTCACTCATTCAAATATTTCTTGCAACTGAAAAACAAAAATCATAACTTTCAGCAATATCACTACTTAACCAAACACCAACTCTGGCCATATCGCAATTTACTTCTATTAATGAGATGGATTGGAAATGAAGGCGCTGTCTATCGGTGGTCGCCTCAAGCTCGTTAAGGGAAAATACCGTATCTATAATATACTCCCTCGGAACTTGAACCTGGAACCGTGACAGCAACCTTCACGTTGGTAGACGAGCATTCTACCAACACGGCACTCGGGCAATAGTAATCCTCTGGAATACAATTTCTTTCTAAAATATTAAAATTAATAATATTCTCTTGTAATTAATATTCTAGTTGATTTTTTTAAATTAAATTCAAATTTAATATTAATACTTAAGGTATCTCTCCGACTACCTTTCTTATCATTTTTCTATAAAATGGTACTCGATTGAACTTCAATGAAAAAATTTTATAGAAAGTGTGTCTCAAAATGGTGAAAGCTAATACATTTCTTATTACCTATGTCATTTTCTACGGAAAAGTCATTGTATGTCAAATTTTGAAAAAAATGCATGCAATATTCCAATCGCGATGGCAAAAACTTCTATGATTGGAATGTTTTGTTATTTTTACAGCATTCAGGTAATCATAGTACAGGTTATGAAACAAAATTTAAAGGATTGTATGGAACGCTCATAAGTTACACTCAAATCTGTCGATGGACTTATGAATTTTTCAAAATTTCATTCCACGTATCGTTTATAAAACACTGTTATTAGATATGTGATAGACCTTAGATTTTGGCCCATTATCTTGGCAATATATAGCAATATATAGCAGAATATCATGTTAAAATTTAGTAAATACACAATGAATAGATGTTTAGAAATCGTGTTTCAAACTCTAAAATGTTAAAAATATTATTCTTCATTAAACGTGTTGAAAGTTTTTACTCACGGATAACTTGTATGTAAAAATTCACCACTAAAGTGGACGGTAACTTCGGTTCTAAGCGTCATGTAAAACAAGGGCTCAAGGAAACAGACATTTTCTGGATTATACGTCGTACGCCGAGAGGAACTCGGAAAGAAAGGTCATCTGGTCTCCAACGGGGCTCGAACCTAGGTCCTCTTGTATTCCGAGCAGGCATGTTACCATCTGCATCACTGGAGACACGAGCCAGGCGACCTTATTTCACGCACTGTGGAGTGAGGCGCTGAAGTAGAGGCATTAGTAGCGTCTCTTAACTTCGGTAAATGGCCCCCCCAGGTGGAACGGTAGAGATAGACGGATTTTTCTCAACCAAATATACAAAGGAAATATGTATATCCTGGATTTTATGCTCAGGTAAACTCGGAAAGAAGTCACCTGGTCTCCGCAGGCCCTCAAAACAAGGTCTGATTTGCAATCACAAAAAAATGGGGCTTTCATGGAAAAAATTAAAATTGAAGAAAAATCACGTGATAGAATACCTCAAAGTTTTTAAAGCATTTAAAATCTTGATTTCATGATTATATTTGAAAGGAAAAAAACCTGAAAAACGTTTGAAAAAGTTTGGAAATGGATATCCGAAGAAATTTTATGTCAATTCCATCAAAAAAAATCGTGTTAAACTTACATGACGGAAATTCATCCCGTTACGTTTCTCCATCATATTCTTGCCAAAACTGAAGAAAACAATCCGCATAAAGTGTGTTAATAAAATCAAAATATCCCAGCGATGGATAAAAAAACAATTGCTGCGTCTTGGCACACAGAGAAAAAAAACTTCAACAAAATCCAAAACTACTCGTGTCCATTGGATTCACCGTTACGCTACGAACAACACCTGACAAACTATGGTCGGACAGCGGTGTAGTTATCAGACACCACCGTCGGATGGTGGCGGTCAAGGTACTGATGCTACCAACAAGTCCGCACGGTTAAAAAAAAAAATTGTATTATGTAGAAGAAATCGAGCAACTGGCAAGTCCTGTCTGGCAAGTTTCTTTGCTTTCTTTTCCTGCCATTTTCATGGGACGTGATGAGCCACAATTGATGACTTTTCTTCTTGCTTTCTTGTTGTTCTTCTTACGCTTCAAAAAAAGAAAATATCGCACAAGAAGAGGTGTTTTCTTTGGTTCATAAACCTACAGCCTCCAGTTAAAAAATAAAAACGTAAAAGAACAGTTAGTTTCGGTTTCTTTCTCGTTCTTTTCATGATGAACTATATATACATATATGTTTTTTTTTTGCAATCTTGGCAAACGGTCATCGTTGTTGTTACCTTCGGTATTTTGCCGTTGGTGGTGGGAAAAGTTTTTTGGGCTCTTTTCCACTCTCCTGCAAATGGGCCCCCAAAAAGATCTTCGAGAAACTGGTTTTCCATGAATATCTGTCGATGACACTTTCTTATAGTTGTTTTTGTTATTATTTTATTTATATTTCTTTTTGGGATTATAATTGGACCAATTGCGGGTCATTCGTATAACGTTGGTGCTCTTTTTTTTTTTTTTTTCGAACCGAACCACCACCTGCTGATGATTTTATTTTTGGATTGGATCTTCTGACTTTTCGACATGGCTGAGGGTGATATGCATCGCTTTTATTCGTGGCTATTAATTACTGACGGTGATGATGATTAATAGTCTCGCGGATGATCATGATGATCTGAATTGAATGTCGTATTGTAATTGGAGGGAATGGATGAGATTTGCGTGTGAACAAACATTGATTGAGATGATCGTATATATTTTTTTTTAATTAGTCATCTTTTAAAATAAGGGAAAGTGTAAATTAATGGGAAGAATTTTTATTTTTTATTTTTTCCAAAGTGAAATAAGAAAATTTGAAATTTCTTTTTGTTTCATTCAGGAACATATACATAGGGAAAACTGTTGTATCTTTTGACTATTGTAAACGTTGAAACACTTGAGATAGTTTCGACAGTATTGCTTTCTAGCTGATGTTTTTGGAGTGCAAGAGATTAGAAATACATAACCTTTGAAATGAACGTGGTTTCAGCTCTTTGGCATTGGCAAAGCTTTTGCAAGCAGGCACATAAAGTAAAAAAATTGTGTTCTTGCTTTTTTGCTGTGTTTCTTCTCGACGTTTCAAGTTTAGTGAACTATGTTTAGTATAATTATAATTTGAAAAATCTTCTTCTGATAAACGTGCCAAGTGCTCAATAATACCAAGCATCGTGAAAGAAGTTATTAAATTTTTTCTTATTTCTCACACATAATGGAGTATCGTGTACCTTGAAACAAAAAAGATCGTGTATCATGGAACAGTATAAAACGTGTAATTTTCCTAGTTCACCTTGGAACACCCAACTTACACCAATTGAGTAATACTTCTTTTTCTGCTCTTAAATACAATTTTATATTTACAATTATATACAATTATATTTTAAATGTTAGGTCCACACTTTTTTTCCTACAAAATTTCAGCTATGTATCCATTTCTTCTCTTCCATTCCACCTTCGGTCATTTCCCAGTCGAATTTGTTGGGATGATGATGATCTGAAAAGCATAAAATTGACAGTGTGTGGGATGCATCTAACAAAACCTTTTACCCGATGAACTTACTTAAGAGAGGAGAAAATATTTCACTGTTTTAATAAAGAAAATGTTGACGTCACTGATATTGTATCTCTGATGCAATCAATCATATAGCATCAAAGAAACTGACAGAACTAAAGATTAAGAAACAGAACTAAAGAAAGTACAATAAAGAATAATTGTGCTCCATTATTGTTACTTTTATTTATATATATATATATATATATATTAATAATAATTGTATCATTACTTTGATATTTTATATTTCAGTATATGATTTATACTTAAAAAAATACTTATTACATTATTTTTCCCATCACAACTTTTTGTCTTTGTAATTTTACCATCATGTGCAAAAATGCATGCTTCAAAGTGCAAGATTCCCCCTGTTGTACCTTGGAATATTTTCGTCGTTTCAAAAATCAATATTTCATGATTACAGTAAAAAAAAAAGTGATTTGAAATTTTTATAGTGTTTCATGCAATATACAGATTCTAAAAATGTGAGAATTTAGTGAGATTTTAAGAGAAAATTGAGAGAAAGACTGAGAAAAATTTTAAAAATAATGTGGCAAGGTATAATATATATAGTCTCCCCCTATATATCTCGTGATAAAAATATTCAAAACAAATAATTTTAGCTGCTTTTGCAGTGATGGTCGATATTGTACATCGACTCTATTGTCCCATTAGAGTTCAGTTTCTAATGGGACAAGAAAAATGACCCACAAAAAAACTGAATATGCACTGGATGTTCTCTTTGGTCACATAAGCATACTCAACCACACCGAATCCACCTTTCTGTTTTAAAACAAAATTTCTCTTTAATAGATTTATAATTATTCTTATTTAAGATTTTGGATTTCTTATAGTTTGATTACACTGGAAAAAATATTTTATTTATTTATTTATTTAGCAAAAGAAATTTACAAACATGCACAAATAGAGACAATTGGTCTACCAAGGTGAACATGATTGTCACATACTGGATGATGGGTTTTCATATAAAAACTACAATGTTGTGTGAGAAAAGGGGAGGAAAATATTTATGTATATAATTATATATAAACACAAATGTAAATGATGGGGGAGGGACTCGATAGTTAAATATTAAGTGATAGAATGGGGAAGGGAAAAAATGTAATTAGTTATTAACATCATTGTGAAAAACAGGTGGTGGGTACATTGGAAATATCAAAATTAGAGAAAATAAGTATTGATTTGAGTAATTGAGCTACTGTCGTTAAAGGACAAAAATATTAAAAATGCTGATAAATATAAGGGGAGAAAAACCGATAACTTCAATTAGTGTGGAAACAAATGCTTAAGAATTTTTTTTAAGTTCACGGAGATATCATCAATAGACAGTAGATATCGTTTGAGGTACTTTTTGTAGATGTATAGAGAGGGAGCATTTTTAATTTCGAGGGGAAGACAGTTATAAAACTTAGGTAAGAGAGAATTGAATTTTTGTAATATGTTTGTGAATAATAAGCAATGAATTGCCTATGGCAGCAGTGGCATTACGCCTAGCAGAAGATCGAGTGGGTATTAATGGTACACAGGGATTTATAAAAATATAAATATCTAAAAATAGGATTTCTGTTCTTTGGAAAAGAGCAATAGAAGGAGTATAATAGCCATTATATAGAAATTAATTTTGTGTGCGAGTTTTTCATCTACATTATTTTCCATGTAACCGTTATTTCAATTTAGTGTACAATTAATCATATCCAATTCAGCAAATATTTTTCCATTATATAGCCTAACATTTCGAAAATCTGGAAAAAATAATGCATAAAATAAACCGAAAATTCTTCTTTAAAGGCGAGTTACATGTCCCGCTAAGACCCCGCAGGCTGAAAGTGTTCGTGTTTTTGAAAACTTAACTGCACGTGCTTTTCACAAGAAATTATAACTGAGATTTATATGAATAGTGCAATGTTCAAAGTCTACGAAATACAGTATCTTCCCGAATGTAATTGTTGTTATGTCCCGAGTGTTAAGGGCATCTTTTTCTCAGCCATCTCGTTGGGCATTTTGCTTGTCGTAGCGTTGTATTTGTATTATTTGTATTTGTAAAGGATTTAGTAATTCAAAATCATTCAAGCCAAAAAAAACCCATCAGACTTGTTTATCAGGGTGGAAAACTGATTTTCGCCTCTCTTTTGCCTAATGATCTGAACTTATGTTATTTAATGACAAAAGTTTAATTGTTGGCATTCAGATGTGAAAGAAATATTCAAATAAAAACAAAACATACTGAAATTTTGCCTTGCCCATTAGCCCAACTTCCCTACTTTATCGCATATATGTTGTTAATAATTTTGATCAGGAAAAAATCAAATAGATTTTGGTGGAATTTACACTCATGTCCATAAATTGGGGATAACGCCAGCTCCGGCAAATAAAGGTTCGGAAACAAAACAAACGTTACTTATTCATAAAGCCCATTTATTAAACAAAAGATAAAGAACAAAAACGGTGGTGTGTGTATTGCTCCCTGGAGCAATTGTAAAAAATATCGCCTTTACAAAAACTTACTATTACATGGTTGGTATGATGGTTAATACATTGTATGTCTCCCGTGCAATGAAAGACAGTCCGTACAACGCCTAGGCATGCTGAGTATCAAATTATCGATCTGATCTTGGGGAAGATCACTCCACTCAGCAAGCAATGCTCTCCGAAGTTCCGGTACACATGTAGGAGGTGGTTGACGGGCTGCAACTCGTCGGCCAAGCATGTCCCACACATGCTCTATCGGATTCAAGCCAGGTGAGAGTGCTGGCCATTCCATACGGGTTATATCCTCAGATTCAAGGCATTCGTTTACGATGTTTGCTCGGTGAGGACGGGCGTTGTCATCCATAAACACAAATTCTGCTCCCATGGCACCCCTAAACAAACGTACATGTTATTCCAGAATGATGTCCCGATAAATTTGGGCTTTCATGGTTCCGGTTTGAACATGCAGATCTGTTCTGGAACCCAGTACAATTCCACCTCAAACGAGCAATGCTGCACCACCGTAACGGTGTCGTTCAATGATGTCGTCTTGGTGGTAACGGGTACCTGGCGTTCTCCATATGAAAGTCCGACGTGAATCAGACTGCAAGCTAAACCTGGACTCGTCGGAAAACATCACACAAGCCCACTGTGACGATGTCCACATTGAATGTTCTCTACTCCAGGTTAATCGCTGCCGACAGTGAGTTGCCGTGGGCGGAAAACATCTGACAGGCCTGCGAGCATATAGACCAATATCTCTCAAACGTCTGTACACGGTTTGCCTCGAAACTGTGGTAGCCGTGGCTGCAGATAGCTGACGAGACAGGTCGGATGATGTGCTCCGTCTGCTTCTTTTGGCAGTTACTGCCAAATACCGGTCTTCATTCGGCGTTGTAACTCGGGGGCGACCTGTACTGTAACGTCTACTGACATTTCCGTTATCTTGGAATCGTTGCCAAAGCCTAGAGGTGACACTTTGGGCAATTCCAAGTTCCTCGGATACTTCCATCTGAGTACGCCCACATTCCAGGCGGCCGATAATTCTACCAAGTAAAAAATCATCCACATGCGTCCTCTGTGTCATAACTATTCGCTTATGGTACTGAGCGCCTTACAGAACTCTTGTGAACAATTTCACTTCTTTGCCACCATTCCTTATATACCCCCCCCCCCTCTTACACTCTCGTCATTGTGACGTACTATCGGCATCATCTGGTGGCTTCCTAAAATTTGCATATCATTCTTGCAGATGTGTGTGATAATTCTACAGGTGCGATTCCGAATTATCCTTAATTTATGGACATGGGTGTACTTGATGTAAGATGATAAACGGGGAATAATTTCAAGAAATCAGTAAATTGGTAAAGTTTACGGTGAGAATGTGATAAATCTCCGGTTATTGTATATACATAGCAACAGGTGATAGGCCTAAACTGTAAAATCCAATGTATGTATTAAATACATTCAAAAACGTGCCATCTAGCGTCGGATTTTATTTTTCAATAAAAATGTCTCTAAATTAGTATATAATCTAAATACTAATAACGAATAGGTTAAAATGATATTTTAGTTATTTATATGCAATACTGTTTGCAGTTTAACAATTTGTAATCATAGTTATAATATCACTAACTAAAAAAATTTATACGAATATTATTTTTAATTTTTGTTTGAATTACGGTTTAATTTTCTTTTTTTTCTGGGTTTTTTTTTCGAGGATGGCTGCTAATGACTGGCGGCGATAATGATCAATAGTTTCACGATCTAAATTGGATATCGTATTGGAAATGTATGAGCGTTTGAAGAGGCATCGATTGAGATTCTTGTATTTTAAGAATTGATCGTCATTTCTGAGAAAAACAATAAGGGGCCATTCAAGTATTACGTCAGCATCGATGTGGGGGAGGGGTTTCCGTTTTGCTGAATTTTGATGACGGGGGGGGGGGTTTGGATAATGCTTACGTCATCAACCACCATTTATGAAAATATGAAGTATTTTGAATGACATCTTACTCGGTGCGCCGAAAACGAGAAAAACCTTTCGATAGTTTGTGGGCTCTTGAAATAACATTCCTCTCCCCCCCCCCCCCCTATTGATAAGTGCCCTACAGAACCACTTTAGTGATCTCTAAATGTGTTTCGTGGATCCAATTGATCTGGAAATGTGTCCGGGCCGCTTAAGTGCTCTGGAACTGTGCCACGTATCACTCAAGTGATCCGTAATTATATGCCGTGGATCACTTAAATAATGTGAGAATGTGCCACGGATAGCTTGAGTGATGTAGAACCGCACTGGGGGGGGGGGGGACTTGAGTGCTCTAAAACTATGCCGTATGTCATTGAAGGGATCTCTAAATGTGTCACGGATATCATTTAAGTGTTCTGGAACGGTGTCCCGGGTCATTTAAGTGATCTAAAAATGTGCCACGGGCCGCTTAAGCGATCTGTAGAGATGTGCCGCTTAGTTCATTTTTACAAAATTTGTTTTGAGCAGGGCAGGCCGCATCAGATAACCCCCAGGGCCATATTTGGTCCACGGCCCAAGGGCCTTTATGCGATTTATCATTATATGACGTAGAGGGTGGGTCGCAATGAATTTATTAAAGATAAATTTTGAGTTCATTGCCTTCAAATAACATTGAAATTAACAGAAATCGACTATAATTACATATAAAAGTATTTTCTTCCCAAATTTTAATTTAAAAAATGTTTTTTGAATTAAAAAAATTAATGTTTGATCGTCGGGGGGGGGGCACGAGCCTCTCTGACGCACCCCCCCCCCTACGTGTAAGGCTCTGATCCCACCCATATGCGTTAGGATTCGGAGAGGCAGAGCTGAGGACGAAATTTTGCTGACAAGTGGGGAGGGGGGGTCAGAGTTTTGCTGACTTTTGCTGACAAGGGGAGGGGGGAAGCGGGTCAAAAAGGGCTAAAAACTTGCTTACGTAATACTTGAACGGCCCCTAAGTCCTGGATTAACCGAGTTTTGGGTCATCCGATGTAATTCCCATAAATTCATTTCAAAAATTAGGTGCAGTAAAAAAAATGTCGTACATCACACTATAAAAATTTTTTGAAAGGTGTTTTTATAAAACTTGAAAAATACAACCAATAAAATTGATCGGTTGCATTTGCTCGAATGTAATCAATCAGCGTGTTGATTGCATTTTTCAAGTTTTATAAAAGCACTTTTACAAAACTTTTACAGTGTAATCGCGGCCTAAAAAGGGCGATTGCCCTTTGGAAAAGCACTGAACTATCAAGTGGACGATAGAAGCTGAGGATACAGCATGAGATCTTATGGGTTGGCTTACGGCCGTATTCACCAACACATTTTAAACCACAATCGCAGCTTACAGGATTAGCGATCGACACGGGATTGGTTGAAATTCTCAATTTAACCAATCCGTTTCGATCTTCAATCCTTTCACCTGCGATTGCAGTTTAATCTATGTTGGTAAATTGGTAAATACGGCCGTTAGTCAGGAGAAATAATAAGAATTTAATTTTTTTTCCTAGAGTTCGCGATTAGAAAAACCAATTATGAACAATCTTGACTGGACAATTATCTCAAGACCGCGAGCACCTCGGTGATCCGTCAACCATTTCAGAGTGCTCGGTCACAGAAAACATCGAAAGACTATTTTTTTTAAAGCACTATGTAATCCTCGAAACGTTTTAAACTGTGAAATACAAATACAACGCCACAACAGGCAGATTGCCCAACGAGATGGCTGACTTAAGAACATCATGGATCCCCGAGCCCTAGCTACTACTGCTACACCACCCCCCCCCCCGCGGAACCCCCAACGAATCGATACATGCGGGAATGTGCGTGTACGTGTAGTGAAACCTGACGTGAAGTTTTTTTTGTTTCTCTGTAATGCTTGTTATGTGTAGTGCTGCCATTATTTATGCGTTTAAGATAACGAACGAGATTAAAATCAAAAAATTATCAACGTATGATGTGTTTCAAAAAATATGATGGAATGATGAACACTTTGATAGGATGTTCAATTTCTATGACACACAAATGCGTATTTACTGGTCGGAATGGGGGAGAGGTGGAAAGTTCAAAGGGGCAGCAAATTAGAGGAATGAGTGGTAAAGGGAATCGCTGGAATGGGAGAAGAGCGTGGTAAATAGTTCTATAGCCCACAAAAGCAGTGAAACCATAAGACTGCCTCTGCCTGGGCACAGAGAACGACGCACGTTTGCAAGCATTTGAGTGAACAAAAGAGTATGCAAGCACGTGTGAGAGAGATCGGAAGGGTGACCAAGGGAGCAAAGAACCTGTCAGTGAGTGAGCAAGAGAGTGTCTGAGAGTAGCCTGGAGACCAAAAAAGAGTGACTTAAGGCGCGTTTACACACACCGTTTTATCGTACGTTCTGGGGGGGACCAAACCGGTCTGAAAATCGTGTCATTTTTTGGGGGTGTCTACACGCAACGATTTTTCAACCGTTTTATCTTGCGATCCAGCTTGTGACTGTTGATGGATGTCCACAATGGAAGACGCGCTCTTGCTATTCACTCTTTACCAATTATATCAGTTGCAGAAGAGCAGGAAGAAAAATAAAAGAAATCGCAGGTCAGAGACATAATTTACTATATTAAAGAATCGATGAAACGGAGGGAACATAATATAAAATCAAAATACAAAAACAAACCGAACTATTCACAAAAAACGAAAATTACCCAACAAAAAAACGTTGGCGCACTGCCATGGGTGGAGATACAGCGTCAAAATTGAAGTCGACAGATATAATGTATATGCGTATATATGAATTGACATCATCATCATGCCCCCCCCCCCCCCAGACTTCCAAGTCTATCTCCACCTATGCGCAGGGCAAGAAAAATACGTATAACTGAGGTCGGTAAAAGGCAAAAAGTGCCCTGAAATATATCTTCTGATACGTAGATTTTATAGACTCCTTTGAATGGACGCAGACCATTTCAACTTCCGGGGGTCGCCGAGAGATGTGCAAGAAGTTTGACCGTTTTCTTCGTAATTGTTTACTTAATCCGAGGTGGCCTCGGTCCGATCCTCCTCGAATTATCGAGAGACTGCCGTAACTCTCTACTTGAGTTAAAATACCACTTTCAGAAGTTTCTCGATAAACAAAATGGATTATGGCGTGCAAAACATTTCGTACTACCCTCAGCCCGAAATTCCGTATCTACATAAAAAAAGTTTTAGGTGCCAATATTGTTATAATTAAAAAAAGTACTTTATTTATACAGCCAAACACGGTTAAAATGATATCGAAGATTCTGCGAAATTTTTTTGGTACAAACGATTCGTCCTTAGTAGAGCCCGGAAGTTCAGGCAAAATGACACATAAATGTTTTTTTTTACTTATTTTTAAACTTTTTCAGTAAAAAGGTCTTATCTTTCAGTAAAAAGGTCTTATCTTTCAGTAAAAACGGCCTTTTTTGAAATTATCATGCCATAAATGCCTATTTTAACCGTTTCAAGTTTATTAGTGAATTTCAGAGGCATAATCTGTAAAACTTGAATATTACGGGCATTTGAAAGCTTCAAGAAAAATCGCTCTTTTCAAAATTTCACAAATCTCAGTATTACTTATCGTCAGAAAGCTGCCCTCCCCAGCCCAGCCCCATTTAGACGCAACTAAGTGATCTGAGAGATTGGTGTTGGCATGTATTAATTTTGCTTTGACCGGATGATATTAGCCGTGAATAATTTTGTTTCAGATGAACGCAGTCCGTGTTAGAAAAGCGGAGGAAAGTTAGAAATTTGTTTCTCCTCACAGGCTTCATATAATATGTCTCGTTCAGGCATTGGACTGCGTTGTATGTGTATAGTGGACCGATGATTGTCCGAAGAGGTCTTGAATTGACAACATGGCTTATGGAAGGCGGAATAGGAGCAAACAGGGCTCTGGGGCCCATGTTGTTTGGCTTTATTTTTTGCACCATAAATGCACTGCAAACAACCGTGGTTATTTATTAAACATGCACATTTAAAATCGATTAAATTGACTAGAGTTCCCCCTCATGGGTGTGTGACAGATGCGGTCATGCAGGGCCCCACGCTTGAAGTAGTCTTGTATACGTAGTAATACAAAAGTTTTTAGTTATTTGCAGTTTTTTTCATTAAAATTATGTCTTTTTTTGTGCCTATTTTATACATTTTTAGTGCCTTTTTGCCTGCCTATTTCGACCATCTTTAGTGCCTAAACTTCCGGGCTCAAGTCATTACAAGCGAGGCTGACGTACTTGATATTTTTTTGATCAAAAATGTAATCAGATGCAATCAAATAATGTAAATAAAGTGTTCATTGATCATAATTTATCTAGAACAGTACGGTGAGTTGGGATCATAAATACGATGCATCACCAATTTTTGCTAAAAATATAACCAACTGTAGGTAGAATTATCAAAAATTGGGAAAAATGGAGAATTTTCTTAAAAAGACATACCATAAGAACAAAAGAAAGAGTGACAAAAAAATGAATCGTTGTAACCGAGGGCGTTGAATTTCTTCGACGTTGTAAGCAACGTTCATGAAAATTCTTCTGTATGGGAATTAGTCATTCCGCCAAGAATTGTTGTTATAGCCAAATTGTCATTAAAACCGCGATCGTTATAAATAAGTCTGACTGGGAAAAATAAATTCAGGAAATTAAAATAAAATACAGTGGTATACCCGCTTATAACGTTTTTCAAGAAACCGCCATGAGGAAACGTTGTAAGCGGGAAAACGCTTTTAACGGGAAATCTCAATTAGAATTACCTAGACCCCTAAAATTAGTTACATCAAGCGGGAAAACGTTATAAATGGGAACATTATAACCGGGATCGACTGTACACGAAAATTCATTCCATAAAAAAGGGTGCGAGGAGGGAAAAAACTGACGCCAAAACGGAAACGCGTTTACACGCACCCTTTTATCGTAGGATTTCACGGAAAACTATTGCTCGGCCACCAGATTTTTTGACGCGACCTTGAACCACTTGACCTTCGATTTTTTCCGTCTACACGACACCATCTTATCGCAGACACTCCCTCTTTTCCCCAAAACGGACGACAAAACGCTGCGTGTGAACGGGCCTTTAGAGTACGGAGGGCCAGGTCAAGGAGTGATCAAAAGAGTGACCCAAAAAGATTTGTGCGTGAGAGTGACCCTAGAGATCAAAAGACCAGTGACCAAGAAATAACGGTAAAATTTGTATAGTCCCCAGGCAGCAAAACCATAAATACGTCTCTGATGACAGACACACTACGGTACTGGTGAAGTGTACGGTGAATGTTACAAATCCGGTGATTATGCATATAATCTACAATTTATCGCATTTACCGTAACATATACGGGGTGTCCTGTATGTGCTAATGTAGTCTTTATCTCATCAACTCCATCGTGAAGGTATAGTTTCGTTCAAAAACAGTCAAAACTTACCCTGCACCAATTTTGAGAGTGAAAATACACACAGTGCGTAACAAATTTAAAAAGTCTAATTTTTATACGTTCCCCCCCTGTCCTCTAACTTCCAATTAGAAAGTTGTTGCCACGTCTCTCCTGAGGCCAACAAAAAAATTCAAATTTTATTGTTGGACACCCTGTATACTGTAAAACCCGATGTATGAATGTACTATAGATACATCTAACAACTGCCATCTAGCATCCGTATCTTCTAAAACAATTTCATTGAGTTTTGTTAAATCGATTCATTTGTCAGTTAATTGGCCAAAATTTTGTTTTAATTAAGTATTGATTAAGTTTTCTTCTCATTTTGCGATTTTGTAATTGTCATTGAATTATTAATAAAGGAAAAAGTTATATAAACAACACTAAATAATTATAAGACGTTATAGCGTTAAGCGTAGCAATTAAAGGAAAAACCGAAGTAGTTTTCGGTGTAATATTTTGCACATTTGGTAGTCAAGAACAAATTAATGGCAGTTGAACATGATAAGCCTTATTGCAAGGTGCTTAACCTTTAGGACAATGCGGCCCACTTCATTGGTTTGAAGACTCGTCGCCGGCCACTTAATTAAGTGATCCGCAAGAGCGCCGCAAGCTACTGAAGTGATCTGCGAATACATGCCGCTATATCCAAATCAAATAAGTGATCCGGTGTTGCGCCACAGATCGCTTAAATTATCTGCAAGTCTGCCACGAGTTACTTGAATAATCTATAAATGTTGCACGGGTAGCTTAAATTAGAAATGTGCCACGCATCACGTAAGTGCTCCGAAACTGTGCCGTGGTAATCTAAATATGCTGCGGATCACACAAGTGATTCGGAGAACTGTGCCGTGTTGTGCATAAATACCTCATTCATGTTTCAAGGGCTTGGTAGTTATTAAAATAAGAAAATTAATTTTTACACAGCCCCCTTGTGTCCCAAAACCGTTAGAAAAAGTTGTTTCCCCTGTCTCTTCTTATTCCATCAAAAAAATATTCCATGTTTCTAAGTGCAATATCCACTAAGACATTAGAAAAACGAAAGAAAGTTGGGAAAAACCCGTTTTGCCCTCATTTAAAAAGCTGTTTTTCAACCAAATTTTTCCTCCGTTTTTTTAAATTTAAAAATTTCAGTGAATATTGCACTTAGAAACGTGGGATTTGTTTGTTTTTTTTTTAAACATCAGGAGAGACAGGACAGACCGAGCACGATCAGGATCTGTCACTTACGCGATTTTAGCTCATTGTCCCGGAGGGCGCGGTCGTGGCGGAGAAAATTTTGGAACACAAGGAGTGAGATATTGGAAGGCCTCCCTTACGTAGGATACAATGTACATTTGTTAATCGTAGTGACAATATACATACAATCGTTGTGACATCAGGAGCGACAGGAAAACAACTTTTTCTAACTGGGTTTTGGGCCACTCGGGAGCTATTTAAAAAGTTAATTTTTCTTATTTTAACAACTACACAACCCCTTGAGACATGAATGGCATATATGAGTACTACACGTTATTTAGATACTTTTGCTAATTGGAAGCATACCTCTAGGATCAACGGTTCGCCAGTAAAACGCCATACGACCCTCCTCGTTTGCTGTGGCCCCTGTATATAGAATTGTAGAATTCGAGATAGTAAATTATACAAGGCTAACAAGGAAAAGCAATGGAACATCAACTCGATATAGGAATATTCATCAGGTACCAGGAGTCAAAAAACATAATTTAAAAAGAGTTTTTGTTCCTCATTGTTCCTAAAATACTAAATATATTTCACACCGTTAACTATTAGAATAGTAATATGAACTTCAATTTCAACATTGAATTTGCGAAAGGCACAAACTATGAATCAATCAAGTAATGAATGCATTTATGGCCCGTGGATCCACTACTACTACTACTGCTGAACCACACATGCACCTCGTCCATATTCCTAATCGTGGATCCACTGAAATTTGCGAGGGCTATTGCTAATTTCACACATGGTGTGCTCGAACACAGAAGTTCTTCCAACGCAAGAGAGATGACACTGCTCCCATTTCCATAGCCTCCACAGTTCCAGCAATGGCATTAACGGCATCATGAAATTCATCCATGACTTAAAATGGTTTTTTGCATTTTCCTCTTCTTCGATTGCCTGCACAATCATTCAGTCATCACTGATTAATTAATTAATTTATTTATTTAAAAATACAAACTACTGGCAAAAGCCCAGTTACAGTTTGCATATATGAATAAAGATAAAAACATATGTACATCATCAGTATTACTGCATCTTAGAAATCGGTGCAATGGAGAATTTTTAAAACATTAGAACGATATGGAGGAACATGAAAAAGATTACGGCATCTAAGATTGATTCGTGGGCAATAAAAAGTAATAAGGTTTAGAATGTCAGGTGCATCAATATCAAAGTGAAGAATTTTTACAAAAAACCTTGGTAAGAGCCCTGAGACGGCGAGTTTCAAGGGAATCATAACTGAACGATGAGCGAAGTATTTCGTTTGGTAAGTAATGATTATATATGACTGGTGTTTCTTAAAATACACATAGCGTAAAAACCTAATTTGAACTATATAAAATAAGCAATGTGGATTCCAAATTATGCTACAGTATTCCAAAACAGATCGAACATAGGAATTGAAAAGTAACAAGATAGTTTCACAACATTGCGAAAAAGCTTACTATTACGAATTATAAAACAAAGACTTCTCGATGCTTTAGACACAATATAATTAATATGTTGTTTAAATGCAAAAGAACTGTGAAATATTACACCTGAATCCTTCACACAATCAACCCTTAGAAGTAATTGACCATCAATACTGTAATCATATATAAGTAAAGAATGCCTCCTACTACGGATAATAAATTTACACTTATCGATGTTTAAGTACAACTTATTATTTACACATCATAAATTCAGTTGTTAGTAAATTCTTGCAATTTAGCAGTGGCATCAGCTTTATTAATAACATGAAAAATTTTTACATCATCAGCAAACATTAAGCATTTAGTATCAATACAATCAGGTAAATCATTTATAAATAAAAGAAAAAGTAAAGGACCCAAAATCGACCCCTGGGGAACACCAGAATAACATGCGTAACAAGGGGATTTACAGCCATTAAAAATTACTGTCTGCGATCTCCCAGTAAGGTAAGACTCAATCCACTTGAGCAGATGTCCAGAAAAGCCCCAATCCCTGATCTTCTGAAGAAAAATAATATAATTGATTGTATCGAAGCCTTTGAGAAATCAGTAATGTGTGCATAGTTCAAAATGTTCACTTAAAATCCGATCAAAGAGCATAATAGGATAAGCATAAGGAGTTATAAGGAATATAGAGGACTTGAACACTGGAAAAACTTCAGGAGAGGGGTTTTTGAAACGTTTATTTAAAACATGTATAATTTATATTTTGTTCCGATACGAGAATTAGCACCGCAATGATGTTTTCCAGAAAACTGGGAAGGAGACCGCGAATATGAAATCCGTGACTACCGAGGACCGCTGTGACAATTCATTGCTTCAATTTTTATGACATTCAAATTGCAAAAAAAAACAAAAAAAACAATACAATTTTTGGATTTTATGGGGTTGTGGTAGGGGGTTCAAAATTCATATATGCCGCAGTCAGTGCCGTCTTAACGCATGGGCCCACAAAGGTGCCTGATAATAATCAGGTCTGTATCAGTTTCAGAGAATAATTTATGTAAAATAGAGGTAGAAGTCTAAAAAAAACCACTTTACCCGGGGAGGGGTGGGGACTAGGATACTCTTGAGACGGCCCTTGTTACATGAAAGGGGAAGGTCTGAGAAGCATCGACCGTCAGTAGCTACTGGAGGGTCTGCGGTGCACTGACCTTTACTACAAGTTGGGGGTGTCCGCGATATCAAAAGAGTTGAGGAACACTTCAACACTATTTATAGATCCCATGCACGAAATCATGAAACGTTCACGAAACATGGTTTAAAATGATCTTCAACACAATCTCGTAAACGTCAAGCTGAAAAAATTAGCAGATTCATCAATATAAAAGCTATCAAAACATTGCCCTGGATTAGATCGTGCCACGGACGTCGCCTACACCAATTAGTCCCGCGAAGAACTAGTCCACGTTCCAAGTCATGCAATTCAAGACAGTACACACACACACACACACTCACAATGCATCCATTTAAACCGATACAAAGTTTCGTGCAGCAATAATAATAATAATAATAATAGCAACGCTAATAATAATTACTTATAATAATTTCTCTCTCGAATATGGCATCCCGCCGGTGAAAATATGAACAAACGTTCGATTCCATTCAAGTTTTTCGGAGACGTTTTGACGGATCAAAATAAAATGGGCGTCATTACTAGAAGTTTTTTGGAATCGCACGCCATTGATTTTGGCGCTCGGACCGCAATTACGTCACGTCTGTGTGACCCGAGACTTATTCTTTATATTTAAGACTATTTATAGACGGACATATTCGTACACAAAAGGAGAGAGACGCTTTCTTATTATTTTACCAATGAATACAACGAAAAAAAAATTATATTCCAAAGCTGTCACGTCTCATTCCATGTTCCTATTACGGGGAAAAGGAAAAATTCGTTTTTCTCTATAAGTTAATGATGGTTTTTTTTCTTACTTGTTTTTCCTTTTGTTACAAGAAATTAAGAAGTTCTTATTGCCGCTGACACGCGGCGTCACTTCGGTTCGGCTTGTGTAAAAAGAAAAAAAATACAAAAAAAGTACTAAAGATATTACCTATATTTATATGTATAAGGCTAATCTGGGATTCATGAGTTTGAGGAGCACGTCACAAGGAGGAGCGACGTCCGAGAAGAAAAGGCATGGAATTACTCATTGTTTTATCCGTGGACTGTATTTTATATTATATTTTGTCTAGCGTCTGAGTTACATTTCTGTCCTTTTATGATCTAATTTGCTTTCTTTTCGTTTTTTCTGTCTTTGTTTTGTTTTTTCTGGCCTTAAGGTTGTGGGGTTTTTTGAAAGGAATTGACCGCGTCAAAACGCGGAAGTGTATGCACGGAATTTTCGAAAATAGAAATTATGTTTCTTCATTGGTTATATTTCCCATTTACTGTATTTCTTTTTCTGTTGTGTGTTTTTAAGCAACTGAAATTGATCGCAGATTTAATCAATCTGTAATTAATTATCACCCGGTATCGCTAACCGATATACAGTATCCTGCAAAGTCTTCGAGATATACCCATCGTCAATCAGTTACTTCCATTTGCCGTCGAGATGGGCTTAATCCTCTCGGTTTAGTTTGGCTTCGTTCCTGGTCGCTGCAGCAGTTGATTTGCCGTGATGTATGGGCGGGTGCTATCGATTCAGGACAAGAGAGATTAATTTTATTTACGTTGATTTCCAAAAGGTGTTTGACAAAGTTGACAGACTGTTACTGACTGAGGAAGCTAGCTGGTATGGTAAAGATAACTCAACCACTGCTATCAGAGAGGGTTCATCAGGATCGCATAGCGAGCATCATGTCTAAAGAATGCCACCAGCAGACCAATTTTGACCCCCGCTCTGTCCCCATAAAAGATATTAAGCTGGTTTGCCACAAGGGCATGGGTCAAGGTGGAAACACACTAGCCGTACCCGACGAGGAGAAATCGAACCAGAGAATGTCATGTGCCAAGCGGAGTCGTCCAGGGATAGGCGTCAGGCCCGATTTTATTTACTTTGTACACTTACGATATCACTCAGGTTGAGTCACCCATCCCTCTATTACAATTCGCTGATGACGGTTAAGTTATTATCTCTAGCACAAAACACTAGTGTGCCTAAAAATTGCATGCCAAAAACTTTACCAGTAGAGTGGTGTCAGTATAAACTCCCTATTTCAACATGATAAAGTGGACCAATGCATTTGGGCAGACGCGCCGATCCTGACTATTATCAACTAGGTAATGAAACGTTGTAGTAAGTAGATACATGCGTTGATTTAGGTATTGCAATGAGCTGCATCCTGGATTTTACTGAACATTATCATAGCATATTTTGCGGAACTGATAGAATTTCATGCATGTTATGTACGGCATACCGCAAATGTGATGCGCGTACGTTGTCATATGGTTTCTGTGTGCACGTTCGCCAGACTCTGGAGTTCTGTTTACAAGTATTGAGCCCTGACAAAATTGAAGACACAAAGCTCTTCGAAAAGCCACAAAGGTCCATTACTGCAAAGTCCTTTTATGTATAAAACATTGCTTTTTCCACGGGTACAGATGACGTGTGGCAAGAACATGGAAATAGTCTGCCATCAGAACTTGTATGACCCTCCTACGCAAGATTTGCTTCTGCTATTGAAGATTTCGGTCTGGTTCCGTATGCGAAGTGTTTTCCCTTCTATAACTATTTTTATTTTTTATTATTATCATTATTATTTTATTACTTTTCCGGTGTAAGGGAATTTCATGCCTTCTAGGGTTGTCGTAAGTAAATAAATACTATTTAAAAAATCAGACTAAAGACATACTATTACCTCAATATCACTTGAAGTAATTTAAGTCAAATAGAATTCTTATAAAATGAAAGGAGTTCATGAAAAATCAAATAAGAATTCTATCACACATAGCATCTCGATTTGTTGAATGTTAGGTCAAATTTAATCCCGATTTTATTCTCGTAGGAAGAGTGTTGTGTCGGGAAAAGTTGGAAAAATGTATTTTGATACTTAAACACAGCGTTTCTTCACTTTTTTGCCATTGCAGAACCTTCACAATAATGTGCATGTTCTATGAAAAGCAGAGTAAAAAAGTAGTCATTGAAATGATACTCATATTTCTATAGTCTGAAACATTCTACATCTATTCGCACAGCTATTAATAACTATTTCTCGAGGAATCTAGAAACAGGGTTGATAGACACGATAAATCGGAACTCGGCCACAAGATGCTTATCATCCTGAATCAGTTGTACAACTGGCACAGCTTTATTCAGAAATAGTGATTTATTCCAGTATGACGGCGCTGCCATCACATCAAAATATGGGCCTCACTTTTTCCACTACTTATTCAATTTATTTGCAACAATAGTAAAACTTATGAGTATTATGAATTTTATTCATCTTACAGCGCGCACATTACACCGTGGGGAAACATCTGCTGAATTAAATCATTTTCACCAGAACGAATGCAAAAGAAAATTTGAGACCGTAATGTCTGGCGTGACGGACATCGGACACTATAATTGGTCTTTTAAGCCGTTCCCGAAACTTCATGTTAAAAGAGAAATTGCTACAAGAAATTACTGTTTAGAGCCCACCGATCCATGGATAACCCAAGAGGAACACTCCTAAACTCATTAAACACAAGTCTTACGAGTAGAAAAATTGATGGTAAATTGTTATAATTGATTTTCCCGTTGCGTAAAATCCTTTTATTCCTTGTCTATTCGATTACACGCTTTAGAAACCCATAATGGGAATCTTTTCATCGTTAATATGCGTTGAAAGCTTGAATATGTAATTTACAGCGACTTCCTTTTCGAACCCATTCACGTAATTTGAATACTTATGGGCAAGAAAAATGGTCAATTACAGTCAGTGTTTCGATTTTTTTAAGGTATTCTTATTCCGGTAAATACTTCTTCTTGCATGTATATATATAACGAGCTCAATTTATTTTTCACGAAAAGATACCATAAATGTTGCCGATTTACATGAAACAAAGGGAAGAATAAGTCAGACATGAATATTGAAAAAAAAGAAAAATCACGTCAAAATGAAAACTCGCTTGAAAAGATAGAAATAGAAACCAGACTTTGTATAAATGGGCGGAAAAGGTCGAAAGATCGATAAATTTACATAAGTAACAGTCATGATCGATATATTGAGGTCGCTGCGTGCATGAACATATTACAACAACAAAAAGTACCCAAACAAATTGCTTCAGTTTCAGTTTCGTCCATCCTTGTATCGGACGGTAATCGATGTTTCATTATTTTTTCTCATCGATAGATAACGTCTACCTCCACGATGCGTTCGCAACCGATATCATTGCGTGTAAACAGGGTTGTCGAATGAGTTTAGGTCGGTAATGTGAAAATAATTCGATAATTTTTAGGTTAGTATTCGTGAGATAGAGTGTTGTTTTTGGAGAACAGATCGAATCGTATCGAAATGTCCGTATCGATTGATGCCATCATCTTCTACACCCTGTACCCTAAATACGGTCAAACTTGGTTAATTCGAATTTTTGATAATTCGAACTTTTACGAACTTAAGTTTTGTATCTAATTTAAATTTCGAATTTTTTTTTTTTTTTTTTTTTGGATATTTCGAAGTTGGAGGAGAAAAAAATCATGATTTTTGTATGGGCGAATTTAGTTTGGAAATGTTATACAAGAAGTCAGACTATACTTTTCTTGATCATGTTGTTAAACGACAAATTTTTATACTAATAAAATTTTGAAAATTCCGTTTTTCTCTATTCTTTTGTCTGATACTTTAATCCCCATATTAACTTGATGCATCGAGACTGTACCTCTTGATACTGATTACGCTTTTCAAACCTATGGATCAAGGTACACCATTCAAAATCTGAATCTTTTTTGTCGTCATTAAGAGTATGGAAAGTATCGTAAAGTAAAAACATTTTTTAAATATTAATTAAAGTATGTTTATATACGTAATGAAAGTTGTCATGTTCCTTTTCCCATTTTTAATTTATTTTTAATTTTGATTTTAAAATTGTAATTATTTCATCTAGATTCGAATAAAACAAAATTATAAGACCAAAAAAGACCAGGTGAACCTTCCATAGGACGAGAGAGAACAACGCAACACTTCAGCGAAAAATACTCGATCAAAATCAGAGGGGTTAAGTTGAGAAAACAATCTGGTTTCACACAAATTCATGAATTCATTGGAATAACCCCCCTACGCTCACGCCGCGTGTTTAGGGAGAAAAGTCGGCATGCCAAAAAAAAGGAATAATATTATTCCAGAAGGCACAGGAATGCTGAAAAATATCTATACAAAGATAATGAACACACAATTCAAAAACTAATGCAAATTCAGATTTGATGGGAATCCAAACTCAATGAACGAAATATATGATTCCATAATAAACGGAAAAATAACTCCAGAATTTGTGAGAGCAAATACTTTCAGCTTTGGTGAGAGCTTTCAATTCTTTTGAGGCCCACGTTTGATTCGGGATCTTGTCCTCAGGGCTATCGGCCCACCTATGAAGACGCTGCTGATGATTCAAGAATTAATGTGAGAAATAATTCCGTAATTAACGAGAGAAATAGTTGCAGAATTGACGACAGAAGTAGTTCAAGAATTAATAAGAGAAATAACTCAAGAATTAATAAGAAAAATAATTCAAGAATTAATAAGAGAAATATTTCAAGAATGAATAAGAGAAATAATTCAAGAATTAATGAAAGAAATAATTCCAGAATTTATGAAAATTCAAAATTACTGAAAGAAATAATATTAAATTTTCGAAAGCATTTTGGTGTTATTTTTATAGATCTGCCCTGGACGGTCATAGGTCCCTTGGGAGATCATACCCTTGTATTCAGTTGTGTGTAGTTCATGTGTTGTGTGTGTTGTTTTTGTTATGTCATTTTAAGTATGTAGTTTTATTCATATACAAATAAAAGCCTTTACTCTCTCTCAAATAACTTCCAAAATAGCGACAAAAATAACTCACAAATCAGTGAAAGAAATAATTTCGTGATTTCTAAGAGAAATTATTTCGCGATCAATAAAAGAGTAATTGCATAATTATTGAAAAGAAATTATTTCAAGATGTAATTGAGAGAAGGAAAATGATTTTGGAATTAGCGGAATAAATAATTAAAGAATCATTTAGATTAAAAGTAATCTTAGAATTAATTAATTTAATCAGTAATTAATCAAAAACATCTTCAGAATCAGTGAAAAAATTATTTCAAAACAAATTAAATATGTATGTAAATAAATAATAAACAAAAGCCTTCAATTATTGTCGTGCCTGTTTAACTCCGGGCTGCACCGGACCCTTCTATTAAGATGTCACTAAATTACATGAGTTAGTGCCCCGGGGGTTTCGTGGGATGTTACAATTTGGCCTGGCACGTCTGAATGGTTGCAGACCCCTCTGGGTTAAGAGAAGCTGCGTTATTCTGCCGATGCGTAAACTTGTTAACACGTTTCCCAGTCGATAATTGATTACTAGGGCTAGGATTTCTATGACTTTGCATATTTTATATGCATTTTGAATATTTTGCTATTTTTAGGCGATAGAACATTTTTCCATGATTTTCAGCAATTTTAAAGCATTTTTTCGATGATTTCCAGCAGTTTTAAGGAATTTTTCTATGATTTTATGGTATTTTTCGTGATCTTGAGAATTTAAGGTATATTTTCATATATTGGAGCATTATTTTATATTTCAGCACAACATTGAGGAGAATTTTCTCCCCCAAGCTCTTTCTTCCCCAGCTTCATTTCTTGCAATTGACGATTTTAGCAAATAATAAGAAATTTCAATTACTTACCTCTGATATTGTTTTTGGCAATGATTGACGATTTTTCGGCGATATTAGCAATTATTGGCAATTTTATTCGTCTACCTTTGGCATCATTTTTGTAAATGCTTGGCAATTTCCTGTAATTTCTGATATTTTTCGCGATATTAGGCAGGTGTGGCAGTTTTTTTGGCTCTTCAGTGTATATCAAACGTTTTAGTTGAACATTTTTAGAAAGCTTAAAAAACAGAACTAAAAATAGCATGATGACAGGCAATGTCATCATTTGTTCCCTCATCGAAGGATATGCCACAAGATGGCAGAGCTGTCGTTAAAAGAAATGAAATGAATTTTTACAATTTTTTAAAAAAAAAGCAGTGTTCTCATTTTTTATTATTGGGAGAATATGGCTGTTAGGCCGAGATTACGCTACAAAATGTTTGATAAAAGATCTTTTATAAAACTTAAAAACCAATCAATAAGACTATATTGGTTATATTCGCTCGAATGTAACCGATACGCTTATGGAGTTGGATTTTTCAAGTTTTATAAATGAGCTTTTATAAAACTTTTTAGTGTAATCCTTGAACAGGGTAATTCACGGAACTATCGGTTTGAATTCTTCCCAATTTTCTTTGATTCCTTTTTTCTCTGATTTCGTTATTATAAGGCACTGGTTCCCAATGTATGGCACGCGTACCCCTGAGGAAGGGGCGTGACGTGCTATTTTGGAATAGTCCGAGAAAAACTATAAGCAATGGCAGGAAAAAACTATTGAATTGTTAAAAATCCCAAAACACAAACAAGCGGCAGTGGTTCCCAACCTGTGGCACGCGTACCCCTGTGGATAAACGTGACAGGGGATTGTACGAGAAGAGTAATCACCAATAGCATAAAAAATTCCTTGAGCGACACCGAAATCGTAAAACACTAGCAGATTCCCCTGGAGTGCGCACGGCTCATACCTCTCCGGTATTCCGAGAGATAAGCAAGCCTTTCGTGCTCATCAGGACAGGGCTGTCTTAAGAGCATCGTGGACCCCCGGGCCAAGTGATTTTTCTGGGGCCCTACCAGGCGAATTCTCAAAAATTTGAACCGGTTCTCATTTTTGTGAAGCCCTTCTTCTCTTGAGGGCCCCCCGGACCGTTCTCAGGTGGACCCATGCGTTAAAACGGCACTGCATCAGGATGGTAATTAATCATCATAAGCATTTATAGCGATATGCAAATCTGCCACGCATTTCACGGATTACACAAGCCTTCCTTATATTTCAAGGACTACGCAAGCCACTGATACTTTTCAAGGAGTAGGCTTATTCAGGCAGTTATGCAGTTATGGAGGTATGCAAGCTTCATAAGCCTGTCCATAGATAAAGGTCGGCACCTAACAAGCGCTGGACGGCAAGAGCCGGACTGAAAAGAATGATGGAATGAGCCAAAAGGAAAAAGCAGTCTACAGAGGGCCCAGCTGGCAGGGGGGGGCCCTCGAAGACGCATCCGAAGACCCTTTTAGTCGATGTCTATACTGCGTTGGCCGTCAAGCGCAGAGACCAAAATTAAAGATGGAGAGTCAAGCAGAGAGCCCACAGAGGGACCACCAGTGGGCTCTCAAGGACGGACCCACCAAACCAGAACATGGCTCCCACTCTGTCCCAAAGAGGGCAAGGACGGAACCGAAAACCCACTGGTCTGCGCCTAACGAACACCGTATAGGCAGCCGTCACGAGGTTGCTGAACTTTGAAGGCTGGGTCACGACTGGCCGAATGACGCGAGGCAGCTGTGTGTGTTTGTATATTTTTTATAAATCTATTTGTATATTTCGTACATAATCGTTTTCGCGGCTCCGTAAAGAGGTTTCCGAGTTCCAAGAGATCAGGAGGGTCTAAGGGATTCGGGGTTGATACACTCGCACTTCCAGCACAACTCAATCGGTGGTAAATTGCGTATGGAGATAGATCGGAATTGTGCACGGTTTGAATGAATGAGTAAATGTCCGTAGAGATAAGAAATGATCCTACGCATTTCTAGAAGTACCTGAGCTCGTTTACATCTCGAAGGGTACACGCTTCCTAGGCTTTCCTGAGGGTACGCACACATCCTACACATTCTGGGTCTGCAAGCCTCAAATTAATCATAAACAAATATTTTACATTTTTCTAGGGATACGAAAACCTTCAATGCATTTTATGGGTAGCTTCCAGGCGATTCCTACTTGAAGCATAGAAGGTTGGGCACTACTGTTCTAGAGCAACATTCCTCAACTGAGGTTCTTCTCCAAGACATCGATGAAGATTCCACGAAAATTATAATGAATAACAGTGGCAACCGGTTTCATCTAATTAATTTATGGTTAATATAAGGGCAAATTAATGGTCTGTGATTTTTTTTTTGGGGGGGGGGGGGAGGGGGGTGTTTCTCCTATCTGTACCAAAGGGTAAAAATTTTTAGGTACGTTGTTCGCAGATCGGTTATCTTTAGGAAAAGGTCTTCATTCAATGTAGGTCGACCTTAAAAAAGACACTAAAGTTTTATCCCGGCTCAGATCTAGTGTCGGTAGCGGCGGCTAATTGAGTAGGTACGTGGGAACGTCTCGTATTTTACGGGACATACTCATGTTCCTCCATGTTATCCTCTTTTGAGGGGAAATCACCCCCCTTCTTGATCAGTACCTGGGGTCCATTTAAAAACAAAGTATAAATCGCAAAAAATATATATATAAATATATCAGTATCTTTGATGCTGGACGAAGAGTCTTCGAATTAAATATGATCGATTTCTTCGGTCCTCAGCCTTCGGTCGTTTGGTAAATCAATTTCTTCGGTGCCCCTGGTTCTTCCTAACAATAAAAGTCTTCGGATAAATGCTCAGTTTCTTCGGTGTTTGACAAGAGATCTTCGGATAAATGCTTAGCTCTTTTGGTGCTTGAAAAGGAGGGGGGGGGGGTCTTCGAATGAATACTCAGTATCTCTGGTGTTTAATAAGGGGTATTCGAATAAATGCTCATTATCTCTGGTGTTGGACAGAGGGTCTTTGAATAAATGTTCACTATCAAGTGTTTGACAAGGTTTCTTCAGATGAATGCTGTTTTTTGGTATTTGACATTCAAAGGGTCTTCCGATAAATACTCATCGAAAAACAGTATTCTAAAATATTATGATCCTTTATTCGATTAAAAACCTTCGGACAACATTCAGAGAGTCTTCGAAGTAGTCTGAAAAAACACGAATCTTGTTACTTTTAATCGATTATTTCCATTATTTCAGGTTGGAATAAGACCGGAAAGAATCAAAATTACTGACATATTCCTCTATACCAATAAGAGTGGTATTCACCGTCAGCGTTTGAACTATATTCATAATTTTTCGATAGGAGATTGGTTAAGATCTTGAATCTAACCAATCCCTGTAGATCTCCTATCCAAAAATTTTAACTATTTTTTTAACCCTGTCAGTAAATACCACTCTCTAAGTTGCATAGGACTCGAGGAGGCGAAGGCATTATCTAACGTTACCTACCATTCCAGCCCTAGAGGTATATTTTTAGACCAATCCAGAAAAACTCCGCAAATTAACATTTGATGAACAGGTGCGGCAAAAAAAAAAACAGACCGAAGAGAAAACAGTGAAAGGGTTGGAATATTTGAGTCTTTTTCTGTCTCACCCTCGAGCAACGATACGAGAACTGCCGTACAATAATATATAATAATAAGAATAACGATAACAATAAAGAGGAGAAATGAGAAGCGCCCTCTGCTGCAACACTAACCTCAATTCCCCCTTTGTTTACGTGTATTAATTTCTTTGCCGAGGTAATAATGTGTTCTGCACACTTCCGCGTGTTAGTTGATGTCGAACAGTGATTATACATTCGAGTCTCTCTTCTTTTTACGATTTCCTCCTCTTTTCCTCGTGAAGATGAAACGAGGAAGAGGAAATGTGAAAAAAGGAGAGGAGAAAGATTCACTCCCCTCCTCTCTTTTTACTTCAATGTGCGTAAAAAAAATTAGAGGAAGAAAAATAGATTACTATATTAAAGGAACCCTCGGGGGGAACCCCTTGTTAGGTTATTTGGTGCAATGTGGACTTCTATTACTACTTACGCTACTATTACGTAAAAATCATCGCTTGTGATGATTGTCGTTAGGAGCGTGATGATTACGTGACGCGTGCTGGCAGTGACTCGGTGCATTTAAATTAGGCGGATGAGCTGAATGTGGATTTTGAGGCAGGCTGTGATTAGGCCGAATAATAATCATACGTTCCGCCATGCCAGGCGTTCTGGTGTCCACACTCTACGCAGTGACGCTGATGTTCATCTCGAGGTGTTTTGGTGCTAGTTCCCCTGAGTAGCGGTGATGTTAATAATTTACAACCCTGAATAGCGGTGCTAAGATTTGAGGGGATAATGATAACAAAAGATCTGGCTTCAGCCATTCTGGTGTACGTGCTCTGAGCAACGACGCTGATGTTAATCTGCAGTCATTCTGTAATGTCAGACATGGCCCAGACTCTGTCCCATGGGGAATATAAGCGCATTGCCCCGAAGGGTTTGGCCACGCTGGAGAGAATCGAATGCGCCGAGCCCCTCCGGTCCGGCGCTCCATCTCCGGTCATTCTGATATCTTTACTTCAAGTAGTGACACTGATGTTCATCTTCAGCTCCAGGCATTTTCGTGTCCATGCTCAAAGTAGCCGCGTTAATGTTCATCTCCAGCTCTAAGCATTCTGGTGCATGTACACTGAATAGCGACGCTTATATTAGTCTCCAGCTAAAGACATTCTGGTGTCCGTTCCCTGATTAGTGGCACTGAGATGTTCACCTCCAGGTATTCTGGTGTCCGTAGCCTTAGCAGTGACGCTATTGTCATGTCCAGCTCCAGACATTTTGGTATCCCCCCCCCCCCATACCCTTAGTAGCGGCGATATTATTCACGTCCCGCTCCGGGAATTCTGGTGTACGTTCCCTGATTAATGACACTGAGATGTTCATCTCCAGTCATTCTGGTATTCGTACCCTGATTAGTAGCACTGAGATGTTCATCTCCAGTCATTCTGGTATTCGTACCCTGATTAGTGGCACTGATGATCCACTCCAGTTGCAGTTATTTTGGTGTGCATACAGCAAGTGTAACTACGCTGATGTTCATATCCTTCGCCATGCATTCTGGTGTACCTACAAACCCTGAGTATTGACTTTTATGTTCATCTGCCGTCCTTAGCATTCTGTGTCTGTAGCCTGAGTAGCTGCGCTGGTATTCATTTCCAGCTCCAGGTATTCTGATATCCGTACCGTTAGTTATGCTGATATTTTTGTCCCCAGCTTCAAGCATTCCGATGTCCACGCTCCATTTAGTTGCATTGGTGTTCATCTCCAGCTGCTGGCAGTCTGATGTGCCTGGTCTAAGTAACGGTGCTGATGTTCATCTCCAACTCCATACATTCTAGTTGCCCATACTCTTAGTAGCGGTGCTGATATTCGTCTTTTTCTGGTGTCCATGCTCTAATCAGCGATGCTGATGTTCATCTTCAGTTCTCGTAGGGATGGATGTCAGAGAACTGTTTCTGTGCAGTTCGCCACCTACAGTTCTGCATCTGTTGACCAATGATGTCACAATATTGGTGAAACTGAATAAAATAAATAATAGAAAATACAGAAATTATATAATCTCAAAATTTGAGTTTTCGCATATAAAAGAAATTATTTTTGGTTCAGTAAAAAACAATATGTTCATTTTTTTGCCGTTTCTGAGAAATATTAATCTGTCATTAGAGTTTAAAGTGAATTTATATTGAGAATTTAAAGTTTTATATTTCTGAATGTTCGAAATCAGTCATTTTGTATGTGTTAATTTGAGTTGGCTGTGTTAAATGCCAGCATGGCATTCTCATATCTTTTCTCCGGGCGGAGGGACAGCGCTACGTGTTTCGAACAAGTAACGGTATCTGTATGTTCAATTCTTGATGTGGTTAATTTTGTATCTACCAGTTTACCCAGAAATGCACCGGAGCCTCGAATTCACCGGTAGTTATAGGGTTCAGTTATAGGCATCCTCGGTTCATAGAGGCGATCTCCGGAAGTGCGGAAAAATATGTCTGCCCAAGCGGTGTTCGCCAATACGCATCAAAATCCAATTTTACTCCTCCAAATTTCATTGAGGAGTGAAGATACCCTTTCACATCAAATCTTTCAAATTAATTTTTTGATAGTTATTTTTCTGGTCTTTTTTTAAATTGCCCTCTTTTTACAAAACTACTCCTTGAAGTTTTAAAGAGGAGTAAAATTACTCTTCAAAATGATTTTTTGGAATAATGGTGAGCCTACCGATCATATTGAAGGACCAAACACAACCCGCTTCCCATCTCGAGGCGATATCGAAGCGTAACAGACCACAAGTAAATTTATATTTTGGACTCCGCCACGAAGGTGGACTCTACTTCACCAAACACCAACTCTGGCCACATCGCTATATTGCAATTTACTGCCATTAGTGAGATGGGTTGGAAGTTAATGCGCTGTCTACCGGTGGTCACCTCGAGTTCGTTAGGGGAGATATCTTATCTATATCCTTCCTCCCTTGGGTTCGAACCCGGGACCCTGACAACAACCTTCACGATGGTAGACGGGCATCTTACCACCATGCCACTCGGGCACGCGAAGGTGGACTGGAACAGATCTTTGCAACGGGAAAGTCGGCAAATTTTTGGCTTTCAAGTAAATCCATTTACAAACATATAAAAATCAAACTTCAAATGACACAATGCTGCGTCAGCGATTCTCGACATTTTTCCGTTCATGGCTTTCTTTGGAAGATATTTTGTTCTAACTCTTAGCGCAGTGTTTCTTAACGTGGACAATATCGCCCCCTGGGGGCGAAGAAACTGTCCGGGGGACGGTAGAAGTTACGGGTATAAGATAGGATTCCTATGAGTTAGCTTGCGTTGGGGGCGATGGGAGAAAAAAATTTCTGAAAAGAGGGCGATGGAACAAAAAACGTTGAAACACTCTGTCTTAGCTGCATACGTGCTCAACATACGCCCCACAGACCAAAAGTAACCCTTGGAGTCTTCTGATGCGGCCCGAAGCCTCAATATATAACTAAGGTGCAAACAGAACTTTGTGAAAATGAACAAAGCGGCACATTTAACAGATTGCTCAAGTGACCTGTGGTGCAGTTCCACATGTCTTAAGTGACCCATGACATATTTACAGATCATTTGAGTATAAATTCAATAATGAGGGGGCCTTTGAATTAATTATCTTGGCGTAAGAGCATGGCAAAAATACCCTCTTCATGTACGGCAAGGATACTTAACGTTTTAGAGAGTGCGGGCCACTTCATTCGTTTAAAAATGAAGTCACGATCCCCCAAGTTACCTGTAATTATATGACGCGGGCCGCTTGACGGATCAGGAAGTGTGTCGTGTGTCACTAAAATGATCTGGAAATGTGCCCCGGATCACATAAATTACATGTAAATGTGCCACGGATCACTTAAATGATCTGGAAATGTGTCACCGCGGTCCTTTGAAGTGATGTGAAAGTGCACAGCTGGTCATTAGATTGATCTGATAGGTAATGTGCCTCTTGATAATGTGTCACCAAAATTAGATTTTAGGTGACGAGCCACATCAGATGGCTCCGAGGGCCACATTTTACCCATGGCCCATGGTTTGAGCATGTATGATGATCTAAAGTCTTGCTTCTGAAAGTCTTGCTCTTTCTTCACACCTGCGGACCCACAGACTAAGTTCATACATGCACGATTCCCATTTAAAACCACCATTTAATTGAAGCGTCAATTGTTTAGGTTGAAAACAAACCTTCAATCCCATCCTGGAAGTACCCACGGAAATCTTATGAACAGAACGTAAGCTCAAATGTTATGAGCGTCTTGAGCGTCTTTACTCTTCCTAGAATCTGTACTACGTGAAGAACATCTCAAGGAACGGAATATTAATGTCCCAAACAATAATAAAAAACGTACCAAGGAAATAATTTCAACGACACGTCGGAAAGTGACAGTCTCGAGCAAATTTACATTTGCCATCCGAACCGAGCAAATATATTTCACAAAAGACAAAGAAGACACACCGTAATCACATCCATGTCACGTTCTCGAAACATGCTACGTGGGACGCCGGAGCCAGGAAGCTCTCGTGTAGATACCGACCTGTAACATGTATATTAAATACCTCGGGATGTATATTTAACAATTAGGCCAAAACGGCATTTATTTCTGTAGAGGCGAGAGCGTATTTCTCTCAAGCGATCATGTCGTTGTCGAGGAAATGGACCAGTAGATGCTTGAAGAATCACAAAAATAAAATCCGGTTAATTTCGGTTTTAAAGACATCTATAGCCTAAGTAATTAGAATTATATCTATTTGAATAATTCATAATAAAATAGTAAGGATATTCCAGGCTGAAGAGCCGTTGTGTTCAGTGGGATTATAACTTCCTATATGTAGAGATATGTTATGGAGAACGGGAAAAATATATCGGAGGTGTAGGATCATTATTATTATTATTTTGCGGCATGCCATAGAAATTGAAGGAAAATGTAACATGATTATTATTTATTCCACTCATTCATTATACACACATGCACACTTAAATACTCCCTATTTGTATGTGTGGCCCACACGTAAAAACAAACACTACGCAGTCATTAATTACTCGATCATTATTATTTACATTATGTTTTAATGAGGCTGAAAAGCGTTGTATTTTGAAATTGACAAATTCGCACCTACACACATAATTTCCCCCCATCCTATGATGTAAACCCCACACAAAAACACGCCACATAATCACTAATTAGCATCATTATTGTTATTATTATTTTGATACGATATTCTAGGGAAGATGGCCGTAGCTCGTTCACGGGTGTTGTATCGATTGTCCATAGGTGTCACACTGTTAATTCGGTTTTTTTCAGGTTAATGCGAACCTGGGTACATTGGGTTTGAAAATTTTGCCCCCTCTCTTCACGGCCTTCCCTTGAGTTAATTTAAAATTAAACGGTAACTAATGATGAGTTAAATTTCAGGTAAAAGTCAAATAACTTTTATAACAGATGTCCTCTCCACTTGTTAATACAAGCTTCCACGAAAGACTGGTTTTATTTTGGAGATGATGATTTTTTTAGGAAGAGAATTCATCTCTGCCTCCACGTGGACACGATCCCTGGTCTTTGCCGGACGAGTTCTCTACCCCTAAGCTATGGAAGCAGATATCATATATCTTCCTTGGATTGTATATGTTACTGCCAAAGTCCGAAGTTGGCCTTTTGGCGAACTGGCCAGCCGAGTTGACCAGGTCAATGTCCGAAATCCGGGCTTTGGACGGCCCCCCACGTATCGATCAGTATGATTCGGGATCATCGACGCGTTGCCATATTTTTTTTGTGATAGTTATGGCCATTCATAATTAGCCATAGCTAACAATGAATAGTAATTATGGTTAGCTATGGCAACACTAACGATCGAAGGGATCTGAATATCGATGTCTTAATGATTTATGTATAGGGATGTATAGGGAACGACACATAAATGACCGGCAAAAGCACTGCGAAAACCAGAGTTTCGGACATCGGCTAGGTCAACTGGGCCGGCCGGTTCACGAAGTGACCATTTTCGGGCCTGCTCTCCATTTCTTTCCTTACGAAGGAAAAGAAGTCCCATTGCTACTGCAATACTTGCAAATGTAAATGGGGCTGTACATACGCTCCAAAAAAAGACATTCTATCTGCTTCCATAGCTTGGGGAAGAGCTGGGTTCGAGTCCACGTGGACGCGGAGATATATTTTCTTCCTAAAAAAATCGTCTCCAAAGTACAATAGGCCTATAGGTCTTTCGTGGAATCTTGTAAAACTTCATAGACTACATTTATAGCAATACAGTCAAATTCGGTTATAACGACATCAAAGATTCTACTGAATTGTGTTGTTATAACGGAGGTGTTTCTTTACAACCGAGGTTGAAATGTTTAATTCTAAAAAATATGATCAGATGTAATAAAATGCTATGCATGAAGCCTCCATACTATGCAATATGCTAGGCATTAGTGATTGTGATATAAATACTGTAAAACTTCGATAAATCATCGCTCATCACGTTATGGAAAAATTATGACGGCTTAAGCGGAGTGACAACTTAAGCGAATTGCCGTTTGTTTCAATGTGTGATATTGTGAAAACCGTATATATTTCAAAGTACATTGCACATTTCACCACACGCTGCTATGGTGGATGCATGAAATTATAAAGGTTCTAAGTGCGAATAAGGCCAGTATTACAATATAAAAGTTCCATAAAAGTTCATTTATAAAACTCGAAAAGTACAACCAATAAGGTGATCGATTGCTTTTGCTAGAATGTTACCGATGCTCTTATTGGTTGCATTTTTCAACTTTTACAAAACAACTTCTAACAAACTTTTATAGTGTAATCGCGGCCTTTTACACTATAAGAGTTTTCTAAAAGTCTTTTTATAAAACTTGAAAAATCCAACCAATAAAGCTCATGGGTTACGTTCGAGCAAATGCAACCAATAAGTTTATTAGTTAAATTTTTCGAGTTTCATAAAAGGACTTTTAGAAAACTTTTATAATGTAATGCCGGCCTAAGTAAGAATTATTTCTAACTCTGCCACCCACTTGGCACCTGAATGGGGATTTGGAGATAAGGGGTAAAGATTTTAAAGCATTTGGAGCACCAATTTCCACGGTAAACCAAGAAATCTTTCAGGGAGCACTGTTTGGGAACCCATTCATTCAAACCATTTGTGTCACCTTTCAGTTTTAGGTGCTATCATCCCATCCGGATCGGGAGTTGTCGACTACAATTCCTGTTTAAGCAGGACGTCTGTAGTCAACTATCCAAGCCACCGGCGACACTCTTGTTATCCATATCCATCGCGAGGACAAAATGAATCACTTGGCTCTTAATCTCGGACCCCATTTCTCTTAGGATCTCGGTCCATTCCGTCCGTATTCGCCGTGGCATGAATACGAATGAATGGAGTGGATGTCTTTTCCTCGTATGAGTGGCGATCGGGATGAACGCCCTTGATTTATTAACTTAATTCCGACCTTGGTGGCAACGCTGGAAACAGTGCCATCGCTACGGTAAATGACCTTTTCTACCTTATCTTCTGTTAAGCGATTCTTACATAACCTCTTCTCAGCGTCACCATCTTAATTCGGATTTCCCAGTGTAATACATAGCACATATCTCTAACCGTTATCACTATATTATACACCGCATCTGTATCCGTGTGGGTTTTTGTTTTTTCATTTTGAAAAACTGAACGTGACCATCATATTTGGTTTTTTCTTTTCGGTCATCGTGAACGCCATTTTTTTTTTTCATAATGTACTTTAAGATGCCCTTGATTTTTCTGAATGCGTGTTGTGTAAAATAATAAAATATATGGGACGCTATATACGGTTTTACTCGATTCATAGAACTGTTGCGTGTGGTTAAGAAGATTTGTAAGTGTCCCCGATAATCCTATTATACCAACTCTAACATCTAGGATCACGATCAGTACGATACTAGTATACATAGGGTGTCCTGTTAGTCCTGATTCGACCTTACCTCATCTACTGTTTGTAGTAGAGGTATGGTCTCAATCTAAAAAATGCTCAGAATGTGTTCCGAAATCATTCTAGACTCAAGACTATCACTCACTCAATACTAACTTTTTATGCGAACACTCTGTCCTAAAAAATCCAATGAAGAAATTGTTTTCCTGTCGCTTCTCTGAGTCCAACAAAAAAATTTCACTTTTCCAAGTGCAATATTCACTGAGATATTTGAATTCAAAGTGGAGGAAAGTATGGAAAGAACATCCGTAAACTACAATAAACTTAGCCTAAACTATCTGCATAAACTTAGCCTAAACTATCTGCATAAACTTAGCCTAAACTATCTGCATAAACTTAGCCTAAACTATCTGCATAAACTTAACCTAATTATTAATATTGAGCTATTTAGCACATATATAACATACAACGCGTTAAAATTGCACATGAAATTTACTAAAAATTATTTGAAGAAAAATCTTATTCAATCATATCACGAATGTGGTTTTGCGCACTTTTGTGGGAAAACATGAAAATTAATAAATTAGCATATTTATTCTGAATCCGAAGACAAAATTTATTCATTGAAGAACCAAGAATCGCTCTCCTCATTTCCTAGTTTTTTTTTTAATCGTGATTCTTGCGTTGTGTTGCTTATAATTATGTTGTTATGTGATGCGTATATAGCATAAAGTTTTACCCTACCTTTTTATTTATACGTTGCTGCAACATATTCTAGCCAAGTGACATCATTGAGTTCATGCGTTTGCAATCAGGGACTTAGTACACAGGAGAGAACCCAAGATGATAAAAAATTCAAAATATTTTCAAATACTGTATTTTAATAAAAAGTATTAAAATACCGAAAGAAAATACCTTTATACTGTATGCCATCTTTATCAATTTCTGTTAATTTAAAATGTTTTTGAAGATGCTTTCACTACCTCAAAATTTCTCTAAAAGAAATTCCTTGTGCTCTCCAAACCCAATGTGCCCGTCTAAAGGGCGATCTTCCGTACGCCAAAACTCGTGACCAGGGTGTCGCAGGGTATTGTAATGTGATAAGTCTTCTCATGGTGAAACCTGGTACCCCAAATTTTATCCCAAGTCATTATACCGCTTAATTATTTGTTTGTTGCAGCAAAATCTCGATGATCCTGCACCAATTAAAAAACAAACGCCAGTCCAATCCGAAGGTGCACATGTACCCTCGAATGGTTGATGGCGCATATCGCAGCAAATCCGTCTGAAAATTTTGTTTCTGGTGAAGGGCTGCCGTGCACTCTGCGTAAACTCGCAAAGTGTAACTTTCTTAATGTGATTTTGGCTAAAGAAGCAATACCACAAATTATTATTTTTTATTTATATATGTAATAATTTACCACACACAAATAACAACTGTTAAAATTTCGAAGTAAATTTGATAATTTAATAAATATTAATGTTTAAAAAATATTATTTAAAATGATTTTGTATTGCTTTTTATGCGACACAGTAATTAAAATCCGATCGTGCTAATTTCAATCGAAGAATTGTAACAGTTTTATTTGATAGGTGACGGAAGAGGTTCTACTTGATTGATGTCTGTCATATGTAATATATACAACTAATACTGTACTGTACGATTTCTAGAAAAGGCATTTTTTTTGCTAATGAAATTTTATTTTACCCATTTGTTGATTACGGGTAAAAGTGCCTAAGAGGAAGACACGTCCGTGTGCACAGAGTTTTTGCTAAACAGAGAAACATTCCCTGTGTCATAGCATGTCATTTTGTCATTCTGCACAGATATCGAAATTCTGAGAGCAAAGAAACAGGTCTATGCAGGTGAAATTAAAGACCATGTGCCCCCATCTGGAAAAAAAAAAATTAAAGGGCCCATTTCATGTAAGAATAATATTTTTCCTTTTTACTGCGAGCATCTCGGTGCTCTCATCGTTCCCCCCCCCCCCCAAGACTGAGATCTTTGGTAGGAGGCATCTTTTATAGTGAATTTATAAAATAAAGCCCTGCTAGCCCTACCCTTGTCGGGGTCATGGTACTCACTTGCATCATTGAGGATAGATGCTTGATTTCGTATTCATGAGATATTCACCGTGCCGACACACTTTCAAAGATATAGATGCTGTGTTGTTAATGACTTCATTTGGTAAATTATTGTAAAAATTTGATATCGGGAAATGTGAAATGTTTTTAACAACTGTTTTATTAATTTTTAAAATCAAATAAAAATGATTACATCTTTGGGAAGATCTAAAGCTATTAATAGGTAAATGAATTTCTGAAATGCCGCAAAGGTAGAATATTTAATGAAAAGCTCTTACGATGATGATCTATAGTTGGTGATTAGTCTTTTTTGAATACAAATCATAGGCTGTAGATTAATAATGAATCCAGATTCCCAAACTGATAGCGCATAAAGCAGATGAGAGTGACAAAAGTAGTAGTATACAGTCAATTAGCGATAACTTGAACTCCGATACCTCGAATAACCTTCTAAATCGAAGTTTTTGCTCGGCTCCAGAACTTTTTTCGTTTATTTTAATGTTGAACTTTTCCCTTAACTTGAAGTTTCTGCACCTGCCAAGGAATCCAAAGAGTGTATGAATACGAATACTTACGGGTAACAATACAGGATGACGAAATGAATATTCATTGCGATAAAATAACAAAAAAAATTCGATTTTACACAGCTCTTTTGTACAAACTCAAGTATTTGATAGGGAGAATTTTTTGAAAGATGTCTTTTACGCGTGGGTTTTCTCAATTATAACTTAGGGTTTGTGTGCGTGGGGGTGGAGCGTACCATTGTAATACCATACAACTAAGTAACACTAAGTAACACTAAGTAACACACAAGGTAAGAAATATGCTAACACAGGCCTATATTGGAAACGATAGAAAAATTAACTGTCACACACTAGACATCAGACAATTATATATTTACCGAACGATAAGCTTTGCGACGAAAAATAAAAATTGGCTTCAGAGAAAAACAAATACTTTAGAACAGCAGCGAGATTCAAACATGATTTTGAAGTGCCGAAAACAAAAAAACATCTTTTTCAAAAGTGTTTCTCATTTACTGCTCCTAAATTTATGAATTCATTTCAGTCAAAAACACCAACTACTAATAATATTTAAATTATACACAAATATGCAAAAAGCATTCAAAATTAAGATGACATGTTCTGAAACTGTTCATAAAAAAGTTAGATAAATATAAAATCAACAATTTTCTTTTTTACATATAAAACTCACTTAAAACTATATTTTTATGTGTATTAATGATGTACCTAGAATATACTCGCATCATCTTGTTTAAATTTCACTAAATATGGATTGTCATTTTACATTGAACTGTTATACATCATGTCTTAAATTTCTTATACGTTTTTTCTATAACTACACTGCATACTTGGCGGCTCACAATGGCGGCGAAAAAATTGTATACAATGTCTTTTTGGCTTCCTGGAAGGACTTAAGTGTCCCTTGGGGCCACATAGTGTATATTCGTTACATGTGTATGTCTTTTTTTTCTATTGTATTCCTTTTTGTGTGTTATTGTCCAGTATTTGTGTAATGTGTATGTGTGTGTATTTGTTTACAATAAGTCGAAGTTTTCGGGGTTGAGATAAATTAGCAAAATAGCATTTAGCCTCCCAGTGACAGGAATCGGAGGAGCGGCGTATAAATAAAGGAACTTCCTTCTCTTAATTTCCCTTTTCTACTCCAGTGTTTGTTTTAGTGATAAACACTCTCACCAATGGCAATGAATGTCATCTGTGTTGTTTGCAATTCATTTGTTGCACATCTGGTCTTGTCGAAATCGCAATTCGTTCTCGCCCGGTTGCGAGTGGATTTAGGGTTCAAACGTCAGTACAAATTCTGATTTCATGAGTATTTTTTTCAAAATCTTCGAAGTGGGAAGTTTTAAGCTTTAGATTTGAAAGAAAAAAGAGCATATCGATGAAATGGAAAGAAATACAGTTCTAAAGAAAAAGTTTGTTGTTCTAAAGTAAGGGGGATCTAATCCGAATACCCTACCAAAAATCTAAAAAAAACAAGGGTATTTATTCGAGCAAGACTCTAATTATCCACCCAACCTATTAATTCGATTCCCAATCAAATACGATTGCATTAGAATAGTTTATCTGCGCCAGTTTTGTCATCGCCGGGTAGATTGGAATCGGAGTTCCCGATAAGTCGAACTAACGATTATTCGAAGTTTTTGTCGGCCGCTGCACATTCGACTCACCGAGATTTGACTGTAACACCAAAAGAAATGAAGAGAACATGTTTATTAGATATCCAAGTTTAGAATGAATACGCTGTATATGTGATTTACATTCCAGGTTAGAACCGATTAAAACGCCTAGGTATTTAATGGTATTAATCTGCTTGAGATGAACGCAGTCACGAGGGGTACGAAGACAGTCCAATTTGTGAAAGATGAGAATAAAGCTTCGTTGAACATCTGATTGCAAAGAAAAATTAATGAATTTGGTTTTGGAAATATTTAATTCAAGGGAATTAGCAGAAAAGGAATTTCTGATGTTAATCAAACCACTGTTAATACTGATAGTTATAGGTAATGTTATTGGAGTAATTAATTCTCACGGCTATTTTTGACTTGAACGACTCAACTGCGATTATGCAACTCGAAGTCTATGCAATAGCCAGCCTATAAGTAGAACCAGCGGGACTGATGATAACAGTGACCAAATTCATATACTATATGCAATAAATCTTTTCATAGAAACCACTGAGAAAATAAAAAAATTTTCATGTCCTATTTTTTGTCACAAAATATAGTTGAGTGATTTAAATTAGCTTCAAAATCCATGAAATTGACCTCAGCGTTTTTCAGTCATCAATAAGCATGATAGTCACTGTTATGATATTATTTGTCAACAGATGACTCCCTAAACGTAACAACACATAGTGAAAAAAATTTATAAATTTCTTGTGTGAATTTTTATTTCGAGCTCAGTGAGAATGAAATATTGAAATTTAGTTCTACGTAAGATTGATTTAATGGTAGGAATGATTTAGGATTGATTTAATGGTAGGAATGATTTAGGACTGATTTAATGGTAGGAATGATTTAGGACTGATTTAATATTTCGAATGATATAAGATTGATTTAATATTTCGAATGATTCAGGAATTATTTCATATTTCGAATCATTTGCGTTCAGAAATGAGAATAGTTTGCCGAAGGGTCATGAAAAGAATGAGACTAGTATGGCGAATGGTAATGTGAGACGAATGAAACTGACGCACCGAATGACCACGAGAAGAATGAAAGGTGAAAGCAATAAGTGTTTCTAAACCTTTTACACCCATGGCCTCAACTATTCTCGTTCTTTTCATCACCATTCAGCCAAAATGGCTTCATTTTGTTTTTGTAGCCCGTAGGCTTGCAAACATCACTCTTTCCATGACCACTAGGGAGCTACTGCGATTTTTATCCATACCGAATTCATTCTTCTCATGAGGCATGGTCCATTTAGGCATGGACCCCATATCCTACAACAGAGTTCGTTGGCTGGGATCTCCGATGGGCCCCTAATGAATTCATAGCGGGAATGAAACAAAACCGGGTAAGAATCGTTTCGAGTTTTCAAATGCAGTAGGACCCTCAAATCCGGACTCTTCGTGACCTCGGTGATTCCGGATTTACGGATAAACGTTTGTTTATTTCCTCAAGATTTTTTTCATTTATAGCCGTGATACACCTCTTTGGCAACTTTGACTCACATTTAAGAATGCAATATACAAGGTAAGATTCCATAACTGCCCTTGACGCATTTTACTAGCGAACCGTTGATGTTAGAGGCATACTTCTAATAAGAAAACGTTTCCAAATAACGTGTAGAACTCGCACAACTTGCCAACACCCATACCATGCTGAAAACACCGGCTCTCGTGTGTCTGTAGAACTCGCATGTGTCATTCATGTTGCAAGAGACTTTATATAGTTATTGAAATGAAAAACTTAACTTTTTATACAGACAGCCTGTTCTCAAGAACCCAATGAATTAGAAAGTTGTTTCCCTGTCTCTGTTGATGCCAACAAAATAAATTCTACGTTTCTCAGTGCCATATTCTCTTAGATATATCCGAATTCAGAAACTAAAGAAGGTTGTGGGGAAGAACAGTGTAAAAATCAAGGGAAAGAAACTTGGATATTTTTTTTTTTTTTTTTTGGCATCAGGAGAGACAGGGCAGACAACCTTCTAATTTGGTTTTTGAGGACAAGATGTAAGTGTAAAAAAAGGGTTTTTGTATTTTGGTAGCTGTGCAACCCCTTTCAACATGAATGATGTATCGGAGTTCTACATGTTATTTGGATACTTTTTCTAATTGCAAGTATAGCTCTAAGATCCACATATTACCAGTAAAATGCGGTGCTGCACCCTGTATACATATTTACATCCGAAAATCATGGTCCCAGATCTCATCGTATAGCCACCCCCAACACCAAAATAGATGGGAGTCCTCAGGTCATGTCCACGTGAGCTCATGGTTTAACATGGTCCTGGTTCTATGGGCAACTTACCTGAATTCATAAAGTAGTCACATTTATTTCCCACAAAATTTTATTTGAAATTTTTATTTCTCTTCACAGTTCCCTGTGGAGTTCCTTCTCAACTTGTCGTGCCTCCCCCCTCCCCACCTTCATCTGATTTTGACTCGTGGCCCCCTTGGAATATCACAGGACCACAAGAGGGACATATGGCCCCAAGTGGAGAACCACTGTAGTAGAAGAAAAATTTGGCAACTTTGCCGACAATTGGCTAACATTTTCAGCGAGAATTGGCGATGTCACGTATTTATGTGATCCCGATCTCCCGTAATTTTTCTGGATCGAGTCGGTCACCCTAATCATAAAGAAACAAAAACTTTATGCACACTATTTGATTGGCATCTGGTTATACAGGGTGTCCCCTAGTGATAATGCGGCCATTATCTCATCAACCTTCAGTCGTAGAGGTATGACTCCAATTCAAAAAATGCTCAAAAGTCGTTCAAAAATCACCCTGTACCAGTTGTAAGAGTGACTGTACAGTGCGACACAAAATAAAAATTTAAATTTTTATAAGGTCCCCCCTTGTCCTTTAAATTACAGTTAGAAAGTTATTGCCCTGTCTTTTCTGAGCCCAACAAAAAAAAAATCCCATGTTTTTAACTGAAATATTCACGGAGATATTTCAATTCAAAAATCGCAGAAAGTTATGAAGTAACCGCTGAAACTAACGGACAAAACTCCTTTCCCTGATTTATACTGTCCTTTCCCAACTTTTCTCCTTCAAACCCCGCCCCCTTGTCATCAAAAGTCAGCAAATCCGAAACCCCCTTCCCACGATGATGACGTAATATTTGAATGACCCCCCCCCCCCTATTTCCGAATTCCAATATCTCAGCGAAAATATTGCACTTAAAAAAGCTTGAATTTTTTTTTTTTTTTTTTTGTTATCCTCAGGAGATACGGGGCGACAACTTTCTAACTAAAAGTTAGAGGACATGGAGAAACGTATAAAAATGTAAATTTTCCTATTTTGTTACACACTGTATTTTCACTCCCGAAAGCGGTAGAGGGTAATTTTTGAACGCCTTTTGTGGGCATTTCCTCAACAGAAACTATACCTTTACGACGAACGGGTAGATGATACTTACAGGACACCCTGTATATTCTACAAATTTGAAAAGTGTTGAAAACGGTAAACTCGTTCGTAACGACACCTCGGTTACAACGATAACATTCCGTGGAATCTTCAGTCATGTTATATAATTGGGTTTTACAGCGTTTAAGTAACAGAATCCAGAGATCCGCGTGCGTGTCCTGTCCCATCTCAATGAAATAAGATCATACACACAACCAAACAAATGTACCGACCCATCAAAACGAAATGGATGGACCCAGAAAAAAAAACAAAAGTCTCTAAATGGGACCTCTAAAAAAAAACACAAAGCATTTTTCTGTTTCAGTCAATACCAGTTGAAGAACCAGGTCACAAAAAAAATGACTTTTAAATCATCCACACACACACAAAAAAAGAGAAATCTGATGGGAAATCCAACGAAAGGAGTCACACAACACAAGGGAAACATCAGGAGACTGTTTCGTAAAAACTCATGTTACAATATTTCAAACGATTGACAAGTTATCGTTTTTGTGTTTTGAATCGGTTACCGAACTTTGCCTCAATTTCGTGGTTGTTGTTTTTTGCAGCGTCGTGTGGCACTTTGTCACGTTCAAACCAGTGTTGGTAAGATATCATCTATCTTGGAATTGGAGTTATAAATGGAAACGATTCGCCTTAAAAATGGGAAAAAACCTGTTTTTTGTAGTTCTTTTTTCACCCTCGTTAAATACCGAAACCATTTAATGTCTATTTTTCCTCTGGTCTTCTTTTAATCAGTTTCGGTCCATTCCAAATAATTCACTCTCGACTATTGAAGAGGTAGAATATAATGATTTCTGGGTAGGAATGGCGATACGGAAGGCTGTGGTTTGGATGTTATATATAGAACGTGAACTATGGTGGTCAGTTGGTTATTCCGATTTATGAGATGATCATTATCATATATGAGAGGAGTTTGAGACTTGGTGGCTGTGTTATTTAGCGCTGGATCTAATGTATAATTGGTTGTGCGGCAGTGCGTTTCAGTATTTCTGCCCGGGTGAAACCGTTGAAATGATTTGCACGTTATATGTGCAGTGTTCTTCAGTCTCTGGTCGTTTCGATCAATTAATAAAGACGTTATATATTGCAGCGATCTTCAACCTGTTGTTCGCGAGCACCGTGGTGCTCCCCGAAGCACCGAGAGTGCTCAATGCTCATGCCAGATTTCGTGCTCGCGAGCACTTTGTGTGATCGTCTCTTCAATTACATACGCGGTAAAAACTTCATTTGAAAATTCAGATTATGCAGATTTCAAGCATACGTATATAAATGTTGCCGAAAAGCATACACTCGCCTTTTGGTAAGTAGGCGTAATGTGGCCCGCAAACTCAAACCCTGTTTTTTGTTATAGATGACTTAAGTGGCCCGTGGCACAGTTCCAGATCATACAAGCAACCTGCGGCATATTTATAGATCACTCAAGTGGCCCACAGCAAATTTACAGATCATTTAAGCCAGGAACCCGCGGCATATAAACAGATTACTTAAGTGACAAGTCAAATTTACAGAAAGCGACCCGCAGCACATTCACAGATGGGTATCTGTCTGGTAGTTCAAGTTCAAGCACATGCACAAATCACTCAAGCGGCCCGCGGCACATTTAAAGATAACTTAAGTGACCCGCAGCTCATTAAACGATCACTTATTTGGCCCGAGACACATTTTTAAATCAATGAAATGGCCCCGCGCTCTTCTAAAGGTTGAGCACCCTTGCCGTAAGGGGTGCTCTCCGATTGAAGATTGGCAGTGCTCGAAACTCGAGAAATATTGTGAAACCCCCCCCCCACCTACTATAGTGGTTTTTATTTCTGTCTTAAGCCGTCTGAAGGTCCGCGACCAACATCTGTTTATTTATTTTTGCAGTTCTTACCCATTCTGGCTCGTTCGTTATTTCTTTCAACTACCGTATATACTCGTGTATAAGCAGAGTTTTTTTTTGTGGAAAAATTCGTTCTCCTCAAGTAGGGGGTCGGCATATATTCCGGTCAGTTTTTGATGGGAAAATATCGACCCCCACAATCAGTAGTCATTTTTGCAGCAGTGTTCGAGAAACCGGCATTTATGGTATGGGATATGTTCAAAACCCCGATAATGTCAAAGACGAGGCAAAGAAATCGGAAACGTCATTGGCTTTGATACCAGGTGGGCTAACGTCGATTGTAAAGCCTTTAGATGTGAGCATCAACAATCCTCTCAAAGACTACTTGAGGAATTTGTGGATCGAATGGATGAGTTCCGATGATAAAGAAACTACAAAAAGTGGTGCCTTGAAGAAACCTGACATTGGCTTAGTGTGCCAATGGGTGCATGAGGCGTGGAATTCTATTTCCACCGAAATTATCATCCGATCCTTCAAAAAGTGTTGCATCAGCAATGCGATGGACGGAACTGAAGATGATATCCTCTTTGAAAGTGGCAATGGCAACCCAGATGAAGATAAAAACGAAGGTGCCGCACCCCTATGATGATCTGATGGATTACCATGATCTTGGAGACTCAAAAGGAACGGTTTAAAAAGTTTGAATCGTTTTCTATTGTAAATTTCCGTAAGCTATTCATTTTGCATGAAAATATAAGAATTTTATTTCTCTGAAATGCACGGATCTTTTGGGGTCGGCTTATACACGGGTTTTGAATTTAGTGCAGATTTTGTGGTCCTGAAGGGGGGGGGGTCGGCTTATACACGAGTATATGCGGTATTTCTTTTTTTTTTTTTTTTGCCGCACACAAATTATTATTTAAATTTTGCCGGCCCGCAAATTATTTCTTTTATTGGCATTTCTACGGTTCATTCATTTTATGTTAATACTCGGAGTATTTCTCCCATTTGTCAATATTTTGCTGGCCCGCAAATTATTTCTCCTATTGGTATTTCTACCGTTCATTCATTTTTTGTCAATACTCGGAGTATTTCTCTCATTTATCAATGTTTTGCTGGCCCACAAATTATTTCGCCTAATTGATATTCATTTCTTTTTCGTCAGCCTCCTGATTATTTCTCCTTGTTATGAGATGTTGCTTTTTTTAGGGTCTGCAAATTATTTCTCCGATTTATTTATTTTCTGTTACAACACACGAATTATTTCTTCCATTCATTGCATTTTTGCCGGTCCGCAAATTATTTCTCTTAATTATTTATTATTTCTTCTGCTCATTGCACTTACTCCTCTGTTTTCATTTTTATTACTTTCTCCCGTCGCTACTACAATCATTTCTCATATTTATTAATTTTTATTCCTGGTCCGCAAAATTATTTCTCCTATTATTTACTCAACTTATTTTTCTTATTTACGGTATTTGTTTTGTTCTTTTTCGGTCTGCACAAGTTATTCTCCCATTTATTAATATTTTGACGGTCCGCAAATTATTTCTCCTATTTAAAAATTATATGCTGTTCCTATTTATGATATTCATTATTTTGCCCGTCAAAGAATAATTTCCCCTATTTATTTATTTTTTACCAGTATTCAGGTTATTTCTCCAATTTCTGCCGGTCCGTATAAATTTGTTCAAATACTTTCACCGACCCGGATGTGGGTCCTTAATGACCTATCTTTACCCTAATCCACTTCACTTCGTTTTGACATGAGACAGTATCACAGTTCTAGGAAACGTTTGATATAATATCTATGCTATAGAGAACGTTTAAAGTGAATTAATGTAATTTTGCAACCGAATAAGTATATCCGAAATATTGTAGCGATATACAAAACCGGGGCCCACCTTGCACGCAGACCAAATTGATGGACCAATTCACTTTGTAAGGAATTAAAGTAGTCGTGGAAGAACGCTATAAGGTTAGGTGAATCTGCGGATTTGAATATTCGATTATGTGTACTGATTTTTTTCGTTTTCTTAGAGATTTCGAAGACCAAAGCCGGATGCACACCCGCAGTTTAACTAGCTTTGTCCCGCGGATAAACCGGTTTTAAGGTGTGGCTAGCACAGCGAGCGCTATTTCAATGGTAGATTTTGCGTAGTCACGTTAATTTTCGGCAGTTAATAGTAAGTCTTGCGCAACTATAAATCAGCTCTTGATTTTCCGGGTGGTAGGGGGCCGTTCAAGTATTACGTAAGCAAATTTTTCGCCATTTTTGACTCCCCCCCCCCCTGTCAGAAAAAGTCAGCAAAACGATGACCCCCCCCCCCCCCTTGTCAACAAAATTTCGTCATCAGCTCTGCCTTTCTGAATCCTAACTCATATTTTCATAAAGGGTGGTTGCTGACGTAAGCATTGTCCAAACCACCTTTCCCCCCCCTTGTCATCAAAAGTCAGCAAATCGGAAACCCCTCCTCCCCCCCCCCCCCCCCATCGATGATGACGTAATACTTGAACGGCCCATGGATGATACAAGCCGACTCCTGGTATATCCCCATGACAGTGGCTCTAAAACTTTTTCCCTCCCGCGACTCCCCTGGCCTTACCACTGTTTGTTCGTGGCTCTACAGAATCGTCTAGAAAATAATCACTGAGCAGGAACAAATCATCGCACAAACTATTCGCAACGCCCAAAGGAGCCGTGACGCACACTTTGAGAACTACTGCCCTATGGCTACGGAGAGAACAAAACAAAATTTTCCCTTATATTTCGCTACTGAAGGTTCAATATCAAATCAGATTGAAAAAAAATCTGAATATAGTCTCTCACGATCAAACCCTCGAGAAACTTCCTGCGCATACAATATGCCACCACCCTGGGCACGCTTCGATATCTCACTGATATGGGAAGCGGGGTGTGTTTGGTATTCAAAGCCTTCCTGGGCCAGAACTAAAATAGAAGGGGCAAATGCCGAGTGTTGCGATGGTCATTGGACGATGCAATGAAGTTTGTTCCTCCTAACAGAAATCCTATCGACCCTGCAGAGATCAGACAGACCGACAACACGATATTTACGTAACCAAAAATCTCAGACATTTCCCATTGTCCCTTCAAATTATGGAAGACAGGTGGCAGCACCAGTATAACACAAAACACTCATATAATTCTGACAACCTAAATACGTTAGGGCCACAGATATGCTCAGAGCACTCATTCCGACATGTACCGATTCGTTAAAAATTCCCCAAAGGAATGTTTATACGAAGTGTATTTTCACTTCTCAGCCCATTTGCACCTTAGGATTTCTCTGGAAATATCCAGAACATTTTTCCGAGATTTGCCACCTTATCTCCATTACACGCAAAAGTATTTTCCACCAGTTCAAACCCTAGTTTGCAATTACGAAACGCTGATCTATGCTTTGATCAGGCTCACACAGACTCAACGCGTGGCCCGTGGGGCAAATGTAACCGTCGGAGTAATTTGATGCGGATATCCGCCTCAATCCTAATTTTATAAAAATTAACAAAGCGGCGCATTTACATATAATTTGCGTGACATGCGGAGCAGTTCCATATGACTTGAGTGATTCTCGGAATATTTGAAGATCATTTGAGTGACACGGTTCCATATCACTCAACTGTTCTCGGCGCCTTTCCCCATGACACCAGCCGACCGCGGCACATTCCCAGATCACTTGAGTAACCCGCAGCATAATTCGAGATTTCTTAAAGTATCCGACTACCTTTCTTGTCACTTTTCTTGAAAATAGTTCTGGAGTGAACTTTAAATTCATTTTTTGGTAGAAAGTGTCTCGAAATGGTGAGAACAGTGACAAATTTTGGTCTATCTATTATATTTTCTATGAAAAAATCGTTTTTATGTCAAATTTTAGGCAAAATTCATGTGATATTCGAACCACAATTGCAATCAATTTTATCAATGAAATGCTTTGTGATTTTTAAAGTGCCTTTAGCTAGTAATATTGCAGGTTATGAACCAAAATTTAAAGGATTGCATGATATGTTCATAAGTTACACCAAAATATGTTTAAGTACGTGTGAATTTTTTTGAAATTTCATCCTACATTTTGTCTATAAAACACTGTAATTCAAAAAATATATGTAATAGACCTTAGATTTTGGTTCATAACCTCAACAATATATAGTAAAATATCACATTAAAATTTCGTAAGGATGCAATGCATCAATTTTCACAAATCATGTCACAAAGTCAAGTAAAATGTCAAAAATAGCATTCTTCGTAAAACACGTTTAAAGTCTTTATTCGCGTATTACGTAAAAACGCAACACTAAAGTGACCGTAACTTTGATTCTAAGCATCATATAAACAAAACAAGGCCCGTTTTGGAATTACAACATGTAAAAAATAAAAAAATGAAAATCCATATTTTCTTCCAAAATAATGTTTCCAACGTAGTCGGATACCTTAAGCGCGGCGCATTATATCCAGATTGAATTCTTTGATTTCTGGAAATATTCAAATATCCAGACAAAATTGATGGGCCAATTCACCACGAAAGGAATCAACTCAACACAGTGCATTCACGAAAGAATGTGCTGTGTTGAATGAATCCGCTTAATTTTGGATTTTAATATTCGATTATGCGCACTGTTTCTTGGTTTCTTTTGGACATTCCGAGGTCTGAAGCCGGGTCCTTAACCGCGTTGCTACGCAGGTTTGACCAGGCCAAAGTTTTCGTGTAGCGCTCGGGTGTGGACTCGGCTTGATTTCGACGAATTTTAGTTTTCATTACTGCCATCTGTTGATAAATAATATAATATGAATGATGTCATTATATCCAGTTTAGTTGTGAAGATGCTATGATCAATATCAGGAATTCCGAAGCTGGTTTTGGTTTCGATTTATTTTTTAAATAAAACCTTAGATGAAAAAAATATTTTCCGTGTTTATTTTTAAAATTTTATTTTTATTTTTATTTTTTTTTTGCGCGCATTATTTTTTTGAATAAGGTAATATATTTTATGTATTTTCTTATATCTACATAATAAGTCTCTCGTAGTAAGTCCTTTTAAATTATTAATTCATGCTGTTGTGACGCAGTTGTTGTAACTACAGACTATGCTGAACACAATACTCAGTTTTGGAGTCCCTTGGTGTGTTCGTGGAATAAACATCAGACAAGACTTGGACATACCTCACATATTCACATACATTAAGAAATTAAACAATGATCAATTCGAGCGAATGTTTAGTTCCCAATTCGAACATCTGAAGGAAATTGTTGACTATGATGCTGACTGCTTAAGGAAATATAGGAGGCCCAAACAAATTGGGCGCCTTACATGGGAGAGTTTGTAAAGATGTTTTCTTCTATACAAATCTCATTGTATATATACTATTTTAATACATAAATTCTCTCTTTCAACTGTATATACTCACATTACTTGCATACTCTGTATCTATCCAATTTTGGCATTTATTCGCATCTATTCGATTTGTATCTTCTCATTGAATTTTGTATATACACATATATTTCCCAATTGAACTTGCATATTGAACTTTGACCTGCATATGGTGTACATATGAAAAAGGTGTAAAAAAAAAAGAGCGAGAAGACTCTTTTTGAACTTTGGATTGTTTTGCTAACATGAAATTTGTCAATAGTAAATCCCCATTAATTTCTGATGCACTGAGTTGAAACAGAACTTTATTACCTGTATTGCATTTTTGATGTTACTGCTGGGGTTTTTGCGTCACGACTCCCATGTGATGTTTTTCCCCCATTCCACTTCGAATAGATGTTGCTAGCTGCAGATTGTGTGACCTGCTTCTGTGAACTGTGATGACATTTGCCTGCTTATAGCCAGATCATGACTTTTAACCAATTTGACCAGTTCTTTTTACATACACTACACATTCATCCAAACACATATCTATCTACAAACATGGACACATTTTCTTCTTCACAGGCCTTCTTGACCAGTTTTTATGCCGGCAGTTGGCCCTCGCGGGCTTGGAATCGGCTCAAAGTTCAATTCTGGTCTGGTCTGGAAAATAGTTCTCCCGAGTTGGTCCTTTTAACTTATTAATTCATGCTGTTGTAACGCAGTTGAAATTTTGTGAAATAAAAAAGAGCTAAGCGACGCATCTAGAGATGGCCTGAATGCCCCTCGGAATATTTTAGAAGCACTTTAGTGACTCATCCCCAGATTACATGTGACTCGCGGCATATTTGAAGATCACTTGAGTAACCCGTGACACAGTTCCAGATGATTCAGGGCCGTATTCACCGACATGGTTTAAACTGCACTCCCAATTTTTGGATAAGAGATCAGCATAGATTGGTTAAAAACCTGAATTTAGTCAATCCGTGTCGATCTCTTATCAAAAAATTGGGACTATAGTTTAAACCATGTCGGTGAATACCGCCCTCGAGCAGCCCTCGGTGCATTTCCACATGACTTGAGTGGCCCGTGGAACATTGCCAGATCAATTAAGTGATCCGCGGCACATTTACAGTAACTTGAGTGGTCTGCGACACGTTCTCAAACGAATGAAGTAGCCCGCAAAAAAAACGAGCAACTATGAAACTAAAGATTTAATGTTTAGATACTTTCAAACTTGTCTCCATCTTACCTGAATATCAGTTGTCGAGTATAATCAAGCATAGCCTCCGAAAGGTCAACGACGAAAATAGATTAGCTTACTTTTTCTTGATATTAGTGTAAAAAAATACGATTCCACAGTTAAAATAAACCTGCGTAGAAAGAATCTTAAGACAATGTTATCGACATTAGTCTCATCTGAAACGGTCCTTGAGAAATGTCTATTAATTAAATCGGCCATCCAGATGAATTGATTTTTGATTGAGATGCAAACACACAATTTCTATTTTGAGTCCCCTAAAGAATTGAATTCATTTCTCTTCTTTTGAATACGTGTGTAAACATGACGAAGGCTCGTCCAATCGATTCGAAGATCCAAAACTGATAGCGATCGAACATTAACAATCAGCACAAGCGTTTGGGGTCAACGTAATCAAACGCTTTACTGAAAACGGCTCGTGGCGATTCGCATGTCAACGCGTTATGCAAAAAAATAATGATAGTAATAACAATAATAATAACCGACGTAGTTAATTAAAACCAAGACACGATTCTTCTAATTGGCTGCGCTTCTTCAAACATCTTTGAACTTTCCGCTGCGTAACGCTCAAGACAATGATTTATATATATATATATACATTATATATACGAAGCTTTTAATTAAATACAAAGCGTAGAAGCGCCGCTGTTTGAAAAGGAAATAGTTTCGGTTTTCTTTGTTTTTCCTGTTTGTCTGAGAGAAGAAAAGCGAAATCACTGACACGATCGATTTTCTTGGAGTTGATTTTACTGATAAAGCACGTGTTTGTACTGAATGATGGGCGTGTTGCGATATCGTTAATTATTTAGATTCTTAGTTTAAAGCTTATCGGTGGCTATTTGTATGAAGCGTGCTATTTTCAGCTCGTGATTTAAAATTCCGCTCCCAAACTTTGATGGGATATAAATAAGCAGCTGAATCAGGACCCCCATAAAAAGCGGGGACCAATGCAAAAATAGTTCTGGGGCTCCACGAGTTTATATATTTTGTGGGGGAGGGGAATCGACATTGTTCGTGCATTATAACAGACTAAACAGGAATTCAAAAAAATGCCCACTCTCTCCAATGAAAAATCAGAATCAATGAGACGAAAAATCACAGAATTTATGAAAATTTAGAATTGATAAGATAAATGGAAAATCAAAGCTATAGTGAAATTGCTAATTACAGCCGAAAAACTTGTCAAAGGCAGATGAAGTAGCCAGTTGCAGCCAAAAAATTTTAAAAGGGAAGTAACAACCGAAAAAATTGTCAACTGCAAGTAGAGTTGACGGTTGCAGAAGAAAAAATTATCAAACGCAAATAGTCAGTTACAACTGAAAAAATTGCCATAAGCAAGTATGGTTGACGTTTACAGCCAAAAAATTGTCAAAAGTCAAAGGGAAATAAAGTGACCAGTTACAGCCGAAAAATTGTCAAAGGAAAGTATGGTTGACGATTACAGCCAAAAAACTGCAAAGGAAAGTAAAGTGACCAGTTGCAGCCGAAAAATTGTAAAAAGCAAATATGGCTACGTTTACAGCCAAAAAATTGTCAAAGGGAAGTATGATTGACGTTTGCAGCAAAAAAACTTCAGCGGCAAGTAATGTTGAAATTCACAGCCGAAAAAAATGTCGATAGCAAATAAAGTTGACTGTTACAGCCTCCGAAATGCACCTCCAGTTGTGTGTGCACCTTTTGTCCGTATCGATAAAAGCACAAATAAAACCTAAAACATACAGTATAGTGTGGGTCATATTCTTCATTTGGTGTTGTTTTACATACATTTTGAGTACAAACTCCAGAAAACTGAAGACCGAGTCGCAACAAACACTCCAAACATCCGTTTCGGCGTCTTGTCGCGCATCAATTCCATTCGTTCAAGTCGTGGATATGTTGCGTGCAAGAGGAGTCAAGCTGTTGTGTCCCATTATCCGGTTCAGTGAGTCAATTCGATGCCGATGGGAACTGAATGAAGGTAAAACAGCGAGAGCGAGACATTTTTTGGGGCTGGAAAAAAGTGATGGGAATGTTTTTTCCATTGAAAAGAAGAAGGGTGTCCGATCCCTTGGGCTGACGTGACAACATGACAAGACGGTCTTCAATCATAACTAACTAACATCATCGAGGGGGAAAAAGAGCCGATAATTCATTTAACTCCGCTCTATTTTTGTTTCTTGACGTACATTATACACGACATTGAACTTGCTTTTTTTTTGCTGGTGAGAAGACTTCGGTTTCGTGGGACCGGGATATACAACTTCGTTTAAGTGTTCGCGTGGTTTTCTGTAATAGCTGCGGCATACGTACGCGTTGTGTCATACTCGTCAAAATCATGCTTATGACAGAAACACTCGTGATTCAGTGATTTTTCACGTGCGTATACATTGTTTTTAAAATTTTTGTCGCAGAATTTTCCTTGGGCATAAAACCGTATTCATCATATTTAGTCCGGGACTTCACAGCTATACATACAATTGAAGACACTTATTAGAATCACTGATAATGTTATCATTATCCGTGTATATAAAAAAGCTTCTCGAATGAAGGAGACGTCAAAAATTAAATAAAAATTAAATTTATATTTGTAATGATCGCAATATCTACGATTTTTACTTTTCCTTAGGCAAATTAATGTCCTCTATTGGCTCAACAGAGAACAAAAATAAAATAATTAAATGGACGTATTGAAGGCTACTTTAAGGCCAGCACCAGTACGGCCAGTAAAAATGTAATCTTAACCTCTTGACATATTTTCCGTTAATGTCAAATGTAAAAGCATTATGTGTATAGTGGTTGATGTGTATTAACAGTTGCCATGTGTGATATTCTATTAAGCTGGGAAAAGTCGTTGAAATCATCATATTAAGTGCGGGGGGGGGGGGGCTATAACATTGTATCTATGTAAGTCCTCTCTCAAACTAATAGCAACGCCTACGTACGAAAGGTAGGTAGGAAAACTCCCTTCGTTCGCTCTGGAGAGGCACAACAAAAAAACAAAAGGTAATCAACTACGAAGGCAGTGAATCCAGAAAGTACCAAGAGGTCAGCGTTTGAGCGACTCCAATTTTCCCAATAGACAAAGGGGCCGTTCAAGTATTACGTCAGCAGATTTTTAGCCATTTTTGACCCCCCCCCCCTCCTTCTCAGCAAAATTTCGTCAGCTCTGCCCAACCCCCCCCCCCAAACGCATATTGGGATCAGAAACGTACGCGTGGGGGGGGGGGGGATATATGTGGAGTTCGTGCCTATCCTCCCCCATACGATCAATTTTTTTTATGCAAAAATATTTTTGAAGGCTAAAAAAATTTCGGAAATTTCGAAGAAAATCCCTTTATATGTTATTATAATGCATTTCACTTGATTTCCATGCTATTTGAAGGCTAGAAACTCACAATTTATTTTTAAGGAATTCATTCCTGCCCACCCTCTAACTCCATGGCCCACAGACCAAATGTGGCATTCAGGGTTATCTGATATAGCCCGCCGCCTCAAGCCTAATTTTGTAAAAATGAACTAAGCGGCACATTTATACAGATGCCTAAGTGACCCGTGGAACAATTCCAGATCTTTCAGACAGTGCGTGGCACATTTTCAGATCACTCAAATAGACCCGGACACATTTCCAGATCACCTGGAGGATCAGCAGAACATATAAAGATCACTAAAGTATTCTGTCAGGGCCCTGTCCTCTATGGCTTTTTAACTGAGCAACATTTATAATTTCAAAGCCCTCGGCTTCCAGCGACTCTTTGATCACTTCACAGGGGGTATTTCTAAGTCCTTGATAACCACTTTTATTGTCTTATCTGCATGGAGCATGTATGTGCTATGCTTTATGTTATTCGCATCGAACATTTTTGTAATCGCACGGTGGTCATTTTCACAGTTCAAAAACAACATCATATTTTTACCGGCTGTTTTTGCCGAAAAAGTCTCTTGGCAGGTGCTTTTAATTTTTTGCAGCAATTCCATCCAGTTCCCATACTTGGTAAGAGTCAATGGGGGAAATGCGAACTTTCTTATGAGAGACTTCTCTCCATTGATTAGGATTATCAGGGTCTGGATCATCAATTTCTTCATTTTTTGAATTATTTCCAGAGTTTCCGATATTTTGTCATGTATTTCCCGCATTTCCTACGGTACTTGTTGATAGTATAGCTTCAATGACATCACTCCTGCGCGTCTTATTGCTGGTTGAGTCCTGATTGGCTGTAGCAATGACGTCACAAGTAGCTGTTTGCCCATTGGCTGGAGCGACTACGTCATTACTTGCTGTTACAGCATTGGTCAAATCGACCTTTGATGCGCTGGCCACAGCGTAGGCACTAACAAGTGGGGATTCGTTTGAATCATCATTACACAGGGTACCCTGGGGCACCTCACACCTTTCTACAGTAATGGGCTCACAAATAATGTCCTTCGGGCCATTATCTCTTTTCTTTTTCTTCTTATTTCTCTTTTTCTTCTGACCTCCCTTTCCATTGACGCTATTTGCATCGTCATCAGATGATTGACGGGGAGAAGAGCTGTTTTTGCGAAATATACCACAAGATGATGCCTCGGCATCGAGCACTTCACCGTTTCCATATCATAACATCCTCAATTTCGTACTTGTCATAATCAACTTCACAGTTTACGAGCCTAAAGCCCAGTTCAATAAGTTCACAGAAAGAATTGTTACCGCTGCACGCGCCTCTTGAAGACGATTTAATCTCCGCATGTCTCGGACGGGACGAATGCATGTCGAGAGTTTTTAGTATGGCGACTATTAGGTCGTGTCTAACACTTGCTTCGTTAGGGGCCTCGTCGTCGTCACTACGTGCATTCATATCATATTCAAGTAATGAAATATAAGCATTAGATACCTTGTCCCATGCCGCACGATGGCTGGCAAAAGAAATCCCATGCAAAAAACACAGTTTCGACTAACTCTGACTGCCCAACAAAAATGAAATCGGCACAATCAGAAGACTCGCCCCTCACAGCAACCCACGGCGACTAACATTTTCCGACGACGAGGCTGACGTGAAGTGAAGATGAAACTTGTAATAAAAATTATTATATTACAATATTAAAATACATAAAAGTTTTAAAATACTTTTTGTACACATTATAACATAAGTTATTCCAGTAAATATTGCAAATGAGTAAATTTTTCAGCAAAAACACTATCATTAGTTTTTAATTTTCTACATAAAAATTGCACTGATAATTTTCACAATGTTATTTTTTTACATGTAGGTCAAACCTCGAGTGCTCGGGTAGGGTCTGTGTCAGACTCGTGCCTAATTTACCGACAGGTGGCGGGATCAGACTCAATTTCGAGGTTCTCGCTAATTCCCTATCCCTGCTGTATTGTTTGGGTCTATTTAATTTGAGGGCAAAAATTTTTTATTGGAACTTGTACATATATCTGGAAACTTTCCCAACCAGTTGTCCGTGGAATCAAAGGGAGGTTTATATAGCTTCACTAGTTATTCAGTGATGAATAGTGAACAGTAATGAACAGCAGGAGAAAATAGTTCTAGATAGCTCTCTATACCGTGTTATATTTTAGTGGGGGGGGTTCCCTCAAACATTTCCCGACACTTTTGGCACTCCCTAGACCACGAATTTCATTTGAGAGGTTCCGCCTGAACCAAAATGTTGAAAAACACTTTCACAAGTCTTCTAATAAATTAATGTGAGCGGGACCAGAGGGTAGTGGTAAAGCCATCTGTTTACTCCGATTTCCGCAGTAGAATTATAGAAATTCATTCAGTGCTGGTATAGGGCATTGTTTGCTGCTATAATAGTGATTTTTGAATTCAATTCGATGCTGGCAAGCGACTTACTTTTTTTCACACTTATTCATTAGCCACGGCAAAAGAAACTGTGGGCCATTGGGGTTGAAGAAATATTCATTTTATTCTTTAGATCAGTTAAATTGCCTGCGGCACAATTCCAGATGACTCGCAAGTGTTCTGTGGCACACTCTCAAATCACCTGAGTGGTCCGCGACTCATTTACAGCTAACTTAAGTGGCCCGTCGCATTTTTTTACAGATCAATTTATTGACATTTGGCACATTTCCAGATCTTTTAAGTGCCTCTAAGTTCCTGACCAGATCATTTAAATTTCCCGCGGCACAATTCCAGATGGCTCATTGTGTTCGTTGACTCATTGTAAATTCAAATGTTCTGTGGGACAGTCTAGGATCACTTGAGTGACCTGCGACTCATTTACTGTTCACTTAAGCGGCCACATTTTTATAGACAAATTTGTTAGCTTCTTTGCACGTTTGCAGATCATTTAATTAAGAACGTCGAAGCACTTTTCCTAATCATCTAAATTGCCCATGGCACATTTGCAGATTAATTAAGTGGCCCGCACACTCTCTGAAGCAGGCGGCAACTACATCATTAAAAATACGTTTCGGAATTATGGGGAGAAAAATCACATTTTTTGGATCAAATATGGGAGATCGTGTTGAACCATATCCATATGCACAATTTTAATTCAAGCAAATATTTGATCCATTTTTATTTTGCCTCCCTGATCCATCCAAAAACTACATCATTTGGTTACTTTGGTTGTGTATTTATATCTCATGTAATATTATCAGATATATAATTCGTGTGTATTTTCAGATCACTAAAATTGCCCTCGGCACATATTCAGGTCATTTAGGTGTCTCGAAGTGTATTTCCAAACCACTAAATTTGCCCTCTGCACATATTCAGGTCATTTAGGTCAGCGTTTCTCAACCGCCGGGCCGTGACATCAGTCAACCCGGGACGTGAATAGCTCACCGATTCATTTTTACCCATTTATATCCCATTAGGCATGCGTATGACTGGCCCATCCACTCACATCAAAGAAATCAACCATGCCGCGGGATTCCAAAGGTTGAGAACAACTGATTTAGGTGACTCGAAGTGCATTCCCGGATCACTTAAATTGCCCTGGGCACATATTCAGGTCATTTAGGTGACTCGAAGCGTATTCCCGGATCACTTAAATTGGTCGAGGCACAATTCCCAGATCATTTAAGTGACTCGAAACGCATCTCTCCAGATCACTTAAATTGCCCGCGGCACATTTTTAAATCACTTAAATTGCCGTTGCACATTTCATTTTTGGATCAACTGAGTGGCATAGGCGAAGATAGACTTGAAAGTCTGGGGGGGGGGGGCACGATGATGATGTCAATTCATATATACGCAAATTCATTAGATCAGTCGGCTTTACATTTGACACTGGGGGGGGGGGGGGCATTGGCCCCATGTTCCCCCCCCCCTGTATTTCCGCCCATGCTGAGTGGCTTGAGGCACATTTCCTGATATCAATTGTCCACAACACATTTCCAACAACCCGATGTCGCCCGCACCCTCCAAAAGGTTGAGCACCCTTGATATAGTACGACGGCCTTTCTGTCTGGAATTTATGGGGGGAAAAAAAGGGATTATATATTATAGCCACGGATGAGATAATTTTCATCGAGAAAGTGATCCAATGCCGAACTCACGAAAGTGTGTCAAAACAACGAAAAAGGACTATTTCCGAGCAATAATCTCCCATCTTTCAAGCAGAAAAACCTCAAGCAATTATGACGTTGAAACCAACTTATAAATCTGGTTTTTCCTGGATCATTTCACGGTGTCAAAAAAATTACGCTATTAAGACTTCACGACGATTACAGTCAAGTTGTTTACTTCCTCAAACATATTCTTTAATCCAATATTTGATTGTATCTCTAAGGAGGTGACAACTACATCATTAGAAATTCGTTTCGGAGAGAAAAACCACAGTTTTTGGATCAAATATGGAAGATCGTTGAACCATCCATATGCATATAATTTTAATTTAATCTCCCTCTTGATCCATTTTTATTTTGCCTCCCTGATCCATCCAAAAACTACCAGTGTTACTGGTCGTGTATTAAATTATATATGTATGTAATATTATCAGATGTATATGATTCGTGTATTTCTCTCACACGTCCAGCCTCCTCCATAAACACACGCTAACCCCGTTTGTGTCCCAAATATCTCGATAAATCTTCTTCTAAAAGTTGAACCAGGGTTTTGGTCATTGAGGTTACTTTATGCGCACACATTCGTTGTTGTTGTTGTTTTTTTTCGTTTTTCTTGGTTTTTATGAATTTATATCAGGAAAAATAATAATGATATCGGTAGGTTATCTGAAGAGGTGAATAGGAAGAAAATAAAATACAACTTCACATAAAAATCGGTTCTGTTAGCGTCCGATAATGTCAAATGCGATGAATATCGGTAACATGGGGCTTAAAAATAGCTTCGAAATTCATTATCCGTGGATCGTTCCGATTCTAGAAGATTCTGATGTGGTGATGAGATTATATATATTGAGTGGGCTGCCGGGGATTACTGTATTAACTCATGAGTAGAGCCAGGATTATATTCACTGAAAAGCGGCAAAATATGCAATAAAAAAACGCTCAAATTACACATAAAAAAACACCAAAATATGCCGGGGGATATCATATCAAGAATATGCGCGAAACAAATCCATCTAATATCACATACTAGTATGGCACTAGAAATGAAAACTGAAATATGACAACCATATTTTTATGGGCATCTTTTTATCAGCCACCTCGTTGGGCATTTTGCCTGTTGTGGCGTTGTATTTGTATTTGTATTTGTACATGTAAAAAATTAAAAAAAAATGCATTTCAAAGTGTTAAAAAATGAAAAAAATTCACAAAAATTTCGAAAACATGCATTTAAAAATACCGAAATATGCATGAAATAAAAAATGTGCCTTAAAAATTCTTCTTCTGTAAAATATATGTGAAATGAAAAAAATATGCATTTAAAAATGCTGGAGTTTTCATAAAAGTTAAAAATATGAATGAGGCCGGGATTACACTATAAAAGTTTCGTCAAAGTGTTTTTATAAAACCTGAAAAACAAAACCAATAAGCTGATCGGTTACATTCGAGCAAATGTAACCCATCAGCTTATTGGTTGTATTTTTAAAGTTTTATAAAAGCACTTTTACAAAACTTTTATAGTGTAATCCCTGCCTTAAAATGAAGCCGCTGTGGTGGTCGAGTGGTCATAGTGATGGACTCGCATCGCGAGGATCCGGGTTCGAACCCCACCGGCGCCACAGGGGTGGTCGGCTGAAGTTGGTTTTCTGTGGTTTCCAACTTCATCGGCGCGAATGCGAGCCGATCTCCCCGTTAAAAAGTCTCGCCACAGAGAGCAACAGGCCCACAACGTAACAAATATTCAATCATTACACTTCACTCACAATTTGAAGTATAGATGGCAGCACTGAAATATCAAGCACAACACTAGCTACACACTCAGACTGTTAGGTGCACTCACTTTGTTCCGGATTCTGCCACGAAGCTGGGCTGGAAGAGATCTCGGCAACGGGATAAGTCCGGTGGCAGAGCCCCTGGCGTTCATGCCTTAAAATGAAAAAATATACATATTGTAAAAGTACTGAGGTATGGTCTAACCCACAGTTTTTTTCCCAAACTTTTTGTTCCATCGCCGCCTTCTTCAGCAATTTTTTTCTCTCATCGCGCCCCCCAACTCAAGCGAATCCATAGGATCCTATGTTATACCCGTAGCTTCTATCGCCCCCCTGAACCATTTCATCACACACTAAGGGGTGATATTGCCCACTTTGGGAAACACTGGTCTAACATAAGAGGAAAAATAAAAATATATGCGCAATTAAATGAAGAACACGTGCATTTAGAAGTGAAAAAAATATGCATTTAAAAATGCGTAAAAAATATGCCCTAAAATGAACAGCACTCAATGGTAAAATATTTTCTTTGAAATTTGATAAAATATTCGAAAGATAAAAAGTTAAACATGATCTCTTGAAAACATTGGTACAACTGGTACCAATTGAAAGAAAAAAATGCTGAAAATATGCACCTATTCTAAAATTTTGGTGATTTTATGCACTTATTACACACTAATTATAAAAAGTGCTAAAATATGCGATTGCATATGCACTTATGCATTTGCATATAATCCGGGCTCTACTCATAAGTCTTCGATTATTTATTAAAAAGAATTAAGTAGGGATTATTCAAATCACACTCTCAAAAGCATTTGAATGTTTCTCTCGATCCAATGCCGATGTACGAGGAAAGAAACGTGAGATTCCGTGTTTGGATTAATTTCGGTTCAATCAGGGTGACCGGGTGTCCCAATTTGAGCCAGACAGTCCTGATCCAAATTACTTGTCGTCTAAAAAAATTGTAATTTATTGGGAGTGCGAAGATTTACTTCTTAGCAATATCGATTCCCCCTCCCTCATTTCGAATTATCCAAAGCACCTTTCTGAATCCAAGTACCAGTAGAATGTCTGAAACGATTCGACGGGCTTCTTGTGTCCTGTATTACGGGACATTCCTGCATTTTTAGTTTTGTTCCGAATTGTTTCATGCATTTTTCCCTTTTTTGTTCAAAGAATGTTAAATTGTGAATGTTATATCCTGGTTTTTAATAATGAATTGTGAATAAACAGCGTTTGCATAACTTATTATGATAATAATATATGTATTATTGCTATAAATACAAATTCATATTCATCTTGCATACTTGTCAGGTTCAGCGCTTTTTTCCTTAATTTTGCAGTGATTTTAACTACAATTGGTGATTTTGCAGACTTATAGCAACGTTTTTAATGGCAATTTGCGACGTCCCGTATTTTACCGCATTTAAGATCGCAGTTCCCCTTGTTTTTGGTAATGAAGTATGATCGATCATCCAGTCCTTTGAATGGTTTTTTTTTTCGTCAAATACATTTTTGCTCATTTCGATTTGTAGTTGGCTTTGATTTTCCCACACTTTACCTATTGTAGCAATGATTTACAAATTTGTCGTAAATTGCAATTTTTGGCTACAATTAGTGGTGTATCCCGTATTTAGGATCGAAATTTCTCACATTTCCATTGATAGGGTGTGGTAAACCTAAGTATGACGGTAAAATTTTTATTTCAACCCATATGGATATATTTCAAAAATCAATTGCAACAATTGAATCATTTCTCATTCAGTAAGAATTGAATTATCAAGTCTGCCTTCTGACCACCTAAGCCATCGTCGTGGATCTCCTCCGGTCTGCGGAACCTAGGTTGAGAAACGCTGGTCTAAAGAATTCTAATTTAATTCTGGGAAAATCTTGTGAAGGATGTACTTCTTGGCAATCTCAAGTCCCCCTCCCCCCATTACGGATTATTCGAAGTAGGGTCTTAAACCTTTCAAACACACACACACACATTGCGGGCCAAATTAAAACATTCCATGAAGCCCGCGGGCCACGAATTCATCTCCATGAATAAACAGGGATCCCCAAATTATTGAACTCTTTTATTTACTCTGAAATTATTACTTCCATTAAATTGGAATTTTTATTTATTTTGAAAGAAATTATATTATTTATTTCGATTTTTTTAATTAATTCTGAACATTTTCCTGATAAGTATGAAATTATTTTTCCGTTAATTAAAAATTTCAATAAATTTTGAAATCATTTCTTTTACTAATTCCTAATTTTTTTCATGAATTATTACAATTAGCAATTCTGAAATTTCGGTCAATAGTTCTGGAATTACTCTCAAGAGTTTTGCAATTATTTATAAATCAGTGCGTCTGCAATTATTTATAAATCAGTGCTTCTGCAATTATTTATAAATCAGTGCTTCTGAAATTATTTATAAATCAGTGCGTCTGCAATTATTTATAAATCAGTGCTTCTGAAATTATTTATAAATCAGTGCGTCTGCAATTATTTATAAATCAGTGCTTCTGAAATTATTTATAAATCAGTGCGTCTGCAATTATTTATAAATCAGTGCTTCTGAAATTATTTATAAATCAGTGCGTCTGCAATTATTTATAAATCAGTGCGTCTGCAATTATTTATAAATCAGTGCGTCTGCAATTATTTATAAATCAGTGCTTCTGAAATTATTTATAAATCAGTGCGTCTGCAATTATTTATAAATCAGTGCTTCTGAAATTATTTATAAATCAGTGCGTCTGCAATTATTTATAAATCAGTGCGTCTGCAATTATTTATAAATCAGTGCGTCTGCAATTATTCATAAATCAGTACTTCTGCAATTATTTATAAATCAGTGCTTCTGAAATTATTTATAAATCAGTGCGTCTAAAATTATTTATAAATCAGTGCGACTGCAATTATTTATAAATCAGTACTTCTGCAATTATTTATAAATCAGTGCGTCTGCAATTATTTATAAATCAGTGCTTCTGAAATTATTTATAAATCAGTGCGTCTGCAATTATTTATAAATCAGTGCGTCTGAAATTATTTATAAATCAGTGCGTCTGCAATTATTTATAAATCAGTGCTTCTGAAATTATTTATAAATCAGTGCGTCTGCAATTATTTATAAATCAGTGCGTCTGCAATTATTTATAAATCAGTACTTCTGCAATTATTTATAAATCAGTGCGTCTGCAATTATTTATAAATCAGTGCTTCTGAAATTATTTATAAATCAGTGCGTCTGCAATTATTTATAAATCAGTGCGTCTGCAATTATTTATAAATCAATGCTTCTGCAATTATTTATAAATCAATGCTTTTGCAATTATTTATAAATCAGTGCTTCTGCAATTATTTCTTTCAGTAATTCCTTAACTACTTTCTCATTAATCATAAATTTTCATCAATTATGAAATTCCTCTTTTCAGTGGAGTTATAAATTTATTTCTCTCATTAAGGTGTATTTCTGTAAATTGCCTCTCGAAATATATTAAAATCATAGGCCTGAAGAAAAGGTCTTTTATCTCCGTGTCCCCAAATTCGTTACGACGGCCCTTTCAATGTATCAAATGCACATCATTACTAATGAATCTGGAGAATATTTCACAGTTCTATGTAAATACAGCAGCAGCAGCACAGATTTCAGTGGCCAGTGCTCTTTAACGAATTTTGCTTTATAATTTAATCGGTTTTTTTTTTTTAATGTAAAGTAGCTATTTTCTCAAAATGGTCGGTGGGCCACGTCAAAAAGCTTCGAGGAACATGGATTGAAGAGCCCTGATCCAAGGGATTGAATTGCTTTTAGGAAATACTGGAATATTTCTGGAATTACTCTCAAGAGTTTTGCAATCATTTATAAATTAGTGCGTCTGCAATTATTTATAAATCAGTGCTTCTGAAATTATTTATAAATTAGTGCGTCTGCAATTATTTATAAATCAGTGCGTCTGCAATTATTTATAAATCAGTGCGTCTGCAATTATTCATAAATCAGTGCTTCTGAAATTATTTATAAATCAGTGCGTCTGCAATTATTCATAAATCAGTGCTTCTGAAATTATTTATAAATCAGTGCTTCTGAAATTATTTATAAATCAGTGCGTCTGCAATTATTCATAAATCAGTGCTTCTGAAATTATTTATAAATCAGTGCGTCTGCAATTATTCATAAATCAGTGCTTCTGAAATTATTCATAAATCAGTGCGTCTGCAATTATTTATAAATCAGTGCTTCTGAAATTATTTATAAATTAGTGCGTCTGCAATTATTTATAAATCAGTGCTTCTGAAATTATTCATAAATCAGTGCGTCTGCAATTATTTATAAATCAGTGCTTCTGAAATTATTTATAAATCAGTGCGTCTGCAATTATTTATAAATCAGTGCGTCTAAAATTATTTATAAATCAGTGCGTCTGCAATTATTCATAAATCAGTGCTTCTGCAATTATTTATAAATCAATGCTTTTGCAATTATTTATAAATCAGTGCTTCTGAAATTATTTATAAATCAGTGCGTCTAAAATTATTTATAAATCAGTGCGTCGGCAATTATTTATAAATCAGTGCTTCTGCAATTATTTATAAATCAGTGCTTCTGCAATTATTTATAAATCAATGCTTTTGCAATTATTTATAAATCAGTGCTTCTGCAATTATTTCTTTCAGTAATTCCTTAACTACTTTCTCATTAATCATAAATTTTCATCAATTATGAAATTCCCCTTTTCAGTGGAGTTATAAATTTATTTCTCTCATTAAGGTGTTTTTCAGTATTTCTGTAAATTGCCTCTCGAAATATATTAAAATCATAGGCCTGAAGACAAGGTCTTTTATCTCCGGGTCCCCAAATTCGTTACGACGGCCCTTTCAATGTATCAAATGCACATCATTACTAATGAACCTGGAGAGTATCTCACAGTTCTATGTAAATACAGCAGCAGCACAGATTTCAGTGGCCAGTGCTCTTTAACGAATTTTGCTTTATAATTTAATCGGGTTTTTTTTTTTATGTAAAGTATCTATTTTCTCAAAATGGTCGGTGGGCCACGTCAAAAAGCTTCGGGGAACATGGATTGAAGAGCCCTGATCCAAGGGATTGAATTGCTTTTAGGAATATAGCACTTCTTAATAGAGAACTTCTGTCTTTGATCGGTATTTCTTAGTCTACTTTTTGACTTGCCGTGGGAGAAGACAGCATAATATGCAGTCAAACTCAGTTATAACCACTTTGGTTGTAACGACACTTCGACTATAACAACAATAACACTCTATAACAAAAAAAAAAACTTTTTGTTTGTCCTGCGGTAAAAGTTGTTATTTCTGTTTGCTTGTCCTGAATATTTATGAAAATAATGTTTATCCCATTTATTGCGGCCACCTACAGTTCTGAGAAAATTCGGATTTTAAGAAAAAAAGCTTTTAAGACAGAAATATAGTGGGAAAATTCTGAAAATTCCTCACAAAACCAGACCTAGCTTGTGCATGGGAGCCGGGGCCCCCGATTTTGTCCGAAAGAGAGGGCAACGTTATGAAATCTTGAAGTACTTTGATTTTCGAGAGTAAGTGCACGAATATTGTTTAAGCTGTTATTTCAAGAGAAGTATGGCGTTCTACAACATCACATCATTTAACTCAGTGGCCCTTGATGTTTAAATGGCTCTGAGTAGAACTCCTCACAAAAGGGAAGCTCGCTGAACTCTAACGTGGTGGGTATCCGGATATGTATCATCATTTTTTTTAACTTTTGTTCATTAAAACTTTTACTCAAAAAAATCAATTCAATTAGTAGACATAGTCCCGTTTCTGAACGAGGGCAGGGGCCACGAGAAGAAAATATGTGGTCTCAAGGGGGTCATGAACGAAAAAGGGTTAAGAAACACTGGTTTAGATGTCCTGTATAGTTTCGTTCCTTTGAAATCTGATCGCTCTAATCTAAATGAAATTCGTGATAGACTCAAAGATATTTTAATCTAATTTATCAGTTCCGGGAGTGTCCGCAAAAGAGGGGTTTCACTTTAATTTACTGCCGAAACCAATGATAAATATAGCATGTATTGTTGTCAAGATTTAGTTGAAATTGGTCCATAAGAACATCAAAAAATCCAAAATACCTTCACTTTAATTATAATCATCCTCTATCATACGGTCAGGGACACCCCTATCTAACGCGGGGCCCTGTGCAAAAATAATAGCGGAGCCAAATGTGTCTTAATAATTTCAAGGGCCCCCCCCTAGCCCTTGAAAAATATCTTGAAAACATCTTATATATACAAGAATGCTGAAAAATATTCAAAAAAAATAGACAATTAAATGTAAATTAGCAAAAAAAAAAAAAAATTTCCCTTCGAAATGAAGAAAATTTTAAATTGATGAAGGAAATATAATTTCAAAACCAATTAAAAGTAGAACCTAATGAAAGAAATTGACTTTCCAATTCACGTATTTAGAATTTTCATTGTCTAAGAATTGATGAAAATTCAGAATCCACGAATCGAAAAATTAAATACCTTGAAAAGAAGAATTCCAGCAACCCGGGGTGAAATTTCATGAAAATGCAGAATCCCACAATTATTTTTTTGTAAATGTAAATGCAAAATTTCAGAACTATATTTTTCTACTGGAAAATTAAGAACTATTCGAAAATTATTTCTAGGTGAAAATTTATAATTCAGGAATTGGTTTTTTTTTTCTGCATGAAATACGGAATTCCAGAATTATATTTTTCTAGATGAAAACTATATTTTTAATGAGTCATCTTTGTCCCGGCGCAGACAAGATGACTTTTCTTTCCGAGTTCACCTCAGCATAACATCCAGAAAATAAATGTTTCCTTGATATATATTTTAATATTAATATATATTTTAATATTAACTATATTTTAATATTAACTATATTTTAATTATAATTCTATATATCTTTTTATTTCTTTCTAGATGATAGTGCAGACAACCAAAGTTGGTGAAGATTCAGAATTTATGAAAATTCAGAATTTATGGAAGAAATTATAATTATTGTTATATGCACCAAAACGCGGGGCTCGGTGCAACCGCGTCTGTCGCACCCCAATGTCGGCTGTGCATACAGTTATTTTGTTAGTTACGTGTTCCAGGTGATCAAGAAACCGATAAAAGAGCACAGCAAAGCAAAATAATTATCCGTCTGAAGGAAGTTATTAAAAATTGATACATATCCTTCGGCCAAATCCCATAAAACATAATAAATAAGCTTCATGTCGATCATAATCTGAGAAACCGAAACTAATCGCGCCCACACGCATCGCTCATTTTTTATCTCATCTAAACAAGAAAACGCGCAATGTTCGAGACCATTTCATTAACAACATTTCATATATTTCCATCGTGTTCTAAATATAGCACCAAAAAAAATGAGATTCTCCGTCATCATCACGATGTCAATCAACTCCAGCCATTTTTTCTTTTTGATTTGGAAAATAAAATATGGTTATATCTCACTATATACTATTTCATTTATTTGTTTATTTGTTCATTTATTTGGCTCGTGCTCATTTTTTGGAACGGAGATACCGGATCATATTTTACGACTCGAATGAGTCCACGAGGAGGAAGATCATGACCATCATGATGATAACATCAAAAGGCAATAACTTTCTCGAAACATGTTATAACACCTGAAATGTGGTGAATGATTTGGAATAATTTATTTTTGGGAGGAAGAAAATGGCCGGGGGATAAAATATCACGTATGTGTTTGCAGGTGTTATATAACTACCTGAGGATGCTATTATTTAATGCGTACATACTCTACCCATGGCCCGCAGGCCAAATATGGTTCTCGGATTCATCTGATGCGGTCCGCAACCTCAAAACTAATCTTGGGAAAATGAACCGAATGGCACTTTTCAAAATCACTTGAGTGAACCGCGGCACAGTTAAAGATCATTCGAGAGAAACACGACGCATTTCCACATGACTTAAATGGCACATTTTTAGAACATTAGAATAACCCGCACCATACTTGCATATCGCTTGAATGACACGCGACATACTTCCAGAGCACTTAAGCGACCCGTGGTGCAGTTTCAAATCGCGTAAATTCCCGCGGCGTAGTTAAAGATTAATTCAGTGACCACCGCCACCTTTACAGATCACTCAAGTGACCCGCGATATTCAAACCTATGAAGTGGCCTTCACTCTCCTAACGGTTGAGCACCATTGATTTGATGTGTCGCGGGATTCTATGTTCACATATCGGTCATTTCGTCGCTCTAATTTCATTTTGCGCCCTTCATTGCATTAATTTGAATGAGATTTACAGATTAGATCCGATTCTGATTGGCTGGGATTAAGTGTGTTTATTTTTTTAATCATAGCCATGTTGAGCCGGGTCCACACCCGCAGAATTCCGCAGTGCAAGAACCGGTTTCGAGGTGTGTGGCTTGCCCAGCGTGATTTTTATGATGGATTTCGAGTTGTAGCACCCCAAGACTTTGACCTTTGAAGACCGGACACACCCCGCTTCCCATCTCGGAGAGATATCGAAGCGTTCCCGAAGGGTGGGTGTATCCGGAAAGTTTTATTAAAAACAACGTAACATGACCGCCGCAGACGAAGGCAGTAAAAAATAAATAAATTACATAAAAATTGATCGTCAACGTGAAGTCATATAACAGATAAATCAACGCCAATGGGCAATCAAAATTATAAACGGGATTACAAGATGGCGGTGTATAGCCGTCCACCCCATAAGAATATAGTAATCGTCAATGGATCGAATGATTGCCGATAATCTTGGAATATAAAATTTCGAATCACGGTGAATTAGTCGCAGATCGTCGTCGTCTAAGCCGCAAGTCGTTGCCGGAATCGTGACTGGAATCGTCACCGGGTGAACTAAGATCAGCACAATTCACTATATAGCCGAGTAAATCACACTTAATTCGTCCTTGCCATCAATTACTTGATTTATCTCCTCCTTGCAGGTGAACTTACTTCTGTTTTCCATTTATCGGTTACTTTTGTTGATGCCGACGTGGTCGAAGATCATATTTCCTCTTAAGATCAATCGCTGGGGCTCTTGCCGGTTTGAACTCGTCATCGCTCCCACCGCTCAGATGCGCACTGCCAGTCTTCTTAGTATGTATGCGGTGTAAGTTGTTATCTAGGAACTATACAATCCACCGCACCCGAGCAAGGCTCATAGCTCCCCAAGACTGGTTTTGTGAGCTGCAGAGTTTTGCGGATGCGGACCAGGCCAGCATTAGTTTTCATAAAACTTGAAACATGCAACCAATAAACGAACCAGTTGCATTCGAGCGATTGTAGCCGCTGTAGTAGTCATAGTGACGGACCCCCATCGTGATAACCCGGGTTTGAATCCCACCGTTACCACAGTGGTGGTTGGTTTACTCCGGCAAGCGTAGTTGAATATTTACGATACAAAATTAGATGTAACATAGCAGCGATGTGCGTATGAGCACCAGAGAATATACTTTTTTTTAATTCTGCTTGGTTTTTTCCAAGCAGAATTAAAAAAATATATATTCTGGTGCTCATATGCGTTTATTGCATTAATGAACGTGATTTTAAGGAGGCTAGCTCATGAACAAGAGCCACTGCTTGTGGAAGATCATGGACTGGAGATGCATGAGGATGGCATTCAAAACTAGTGGTGAAAAATGTCTAGAAGCTGATGGTAGATCAAGATATGGATCGCTTTTGCACGCACCACAAAGTGTTCATGGACGGTATTTCGTCTGAGGAAGAGAGAAGCAAGGAAGAGTCCCTCACACAAAATGAGATTAGAGAGATGTGTAGAATGTGTAGGAATCTGTGCACACAAAACTCTGTAGAAAAGGACCCCCAAATAAAGCTGTAGCAATCTGCAATCTCTCCAACGAACACTGCAATTTCCCAAAAACAGGGCCGCAGCTAGAGGGGAGCAGGCGGGTCTCGTGCACCGGGCGCTGGACCAGAGGGGACGCAAATTTTATTCTCAGACCTCTCCTTCAACATTACAACATTACAAAGGATACCAAGCATCTAGTTGCAGCCCCACCAAGAAATCCTAAAAAAGCAAGTGTCATTATTGGATAAGGTTCTTTTTTAAAGCCACGCAAAAAGAATATGTTTGCAAACAACAGTGAGTCTGTAAATTGTCCTAAAACAAACGATAGTCCTGCTCTCTCTCTAGTCGAGAAAGTTAATTTGCAAACATTATATATCGTATTGTACGTTTATTTATGGTGATATTTATATCACGTATATTTTACTTCATTATGTGCACTTATTAATGTGTTTAATTATTGATTGAATGCCGTTTTTTTTAGTCATTTCCATGTGAGTGACTAATTGTGGAACGAACTATCAGAGTTTCCATTATTTCCTACGAGGAAGTTGGATTCACATAACGAGCTATTCGGATAACGAGCGCGTTGGCGGAACGAATTAAGCTCGTTAACCGAAGTCCCACTGTATACTCATTTTGAATGTTTTGTAGATTTACCGGAGGGAGGGGGGGGGGGTAAATTATTATATTGTTTAGAGACTAGGTAAGTGAAACTTTTGCATAAAATGTTTTTACGAGGTTTGGGTTTCACTAATATCTGGTTTGGTCTCCTTGGATTAACCACTGTACGTTTTTCATACAAGTTAAAATTCCTATAAACAGTCAGACATACTTTATAGAAATATAAGTGTCTGATTGGTAAAATGTCCGGGTTATATTTCCCTAATATTAGTTAAATAACCTCCTCCATATGCTACAAGGCCGTAACTTATGTGTGAATTGATCCATACGTAATGGAGCGTCAATAGAAATCTGTGATTTACTTTATATTTTAGGTGATAAAATTTGCGTAGGGAAAACCTCAATTTTTTTTTTTAAACATTTACTATATGGGTTTTCCATTTTAGATTTGAGTCAATATTTAGTCCCAGGTATTTTATGGAATTAACTTTTTCTAGGTTTGTATTATTACAAAGTATACAGTTATGTGAAATTTGACAGTCGTTATTGTGATATATTAGTGAGAGATTATATGTTCTGTATCATTATATTTTTCTTTCAGTTTAAACCGCATATATCTGGTTTTCTCAACATTGATTTCCATGTCATTGGCCGAATACCAGTTCCGAATTTTCAGGAGGTCTTCGTTAGTCATATTTTGCAGGTCATTTAGTTTATTGTCTGAGTAAAGAAGAACTGTCACCTGCATAACTCATCAATTTCGTTTATTTTTAATTCACATAAATCATTTATATATATGAGGAACAGCAATGGACCCAAGATTGATCCGTGGAAAACTCCACCTTTAATAGTCTAGTTCTTTGAAAAAACCTTAAAAAATGCAACCGATAAGCTTATCGCTTGCATTTGTCAAGTTTCATAGAATCTTTATAAAACTTTTATAAAAAATTTTATTTAAAATGTTAAACTTTTATAAGAAAAAAATTTAGTGTAATTGCGGCTTTAAACCGGCATTACACTCTATAATACTTTCATTAAAGATCTTTTATAAAACTCGAAAACAACCAATAGTTTTATTGTTACATTTGTTAGAATGTAAAAATAGAATTACTATTTTTTGGATGAGCTTATTGGTTTTATAAAAGAACTTTTGTCAGACTTTTATGATGAAATCTCGGCTTTAGAGAACAAAAAAAATGGAAGCTGGAATCCGTTGCTTTCTGAGTAAAAGAGGCATTAAAGTCATTTAGAGTGTGCTTAGGGATGTTTCAATGTGGCCAATTTGTACATACCAATACCATAAATACAGGCCACAACAGGCGAATTGCCCAAGAGGTGGCTAGGAAAAAGATGCCCATAACAAATATTTATGCCATATATTTCTAAAATACAGCAACCCAATTAGAAATGCAATTATAAAAACTAGAAACAATATATATATACGTGGCAATACAATGTCCATAATAAAAAAATACTTATGGTTGTGTAATTTTCTATGTATAGAGAACTTCTCGATTTACCCCATCACTTTTATCGTAAAATAACAGATGGCTAGCTAACAATAAAAGTTTGCTAAACACAAATATTATCACAATTTTTTTTTTTTTTTGTTATAAATTAAACACAAATACAAAGGCCACAACAAGCAAGTTGCCCAACGAGGTGGCTGAAGAAAGATGGCCATAAAGAATATTCACGTCAAATATAACTAAAATACAGCAACCCAATGCAAGAGCAATTATCACGGAAAAAAATAATAATACTAAATGATAAGTTGCCCTTTAAAAATATTATGGTTGTATTATCTAAGTATGGATAGCTTGTATATCGATTCTTCCCATTATAAACAGGGTTTTGAAAACCCCGGCCCGGGTGGGTTTAATTAAAAACTCGGATTTAAAGGGTAAAAAGGTGCTATTGAAATATTTGTCGACTTTAACGACATTCAGCGAGAAAAAAATCTGGAATTAAGTGTTTTTAAGGAATCTATTAACAGAGTAGGAAAGAATTTCGGCATCAAAATAAATACAAAGAAAACAAAAGTCGTGGTTTTTAATGAAAAAAGCAGGAAATAACAAATTTCACTTTAGAAAATGAAAACATCCAAATAGTGAATAAATTCAATTACCTAGGAAATTACATTACAAATGATGGAAGAAGCACAGTGGCAGTAAGAAGGAGAGAATTCTCTTTTACTTCCTCTTACCTATTTCTAAGAGAAGTAAGAATTGTGCTAAATCGAGAAGGAGGCTATCCAAGCTTAGGTGAGACAACCATAATATCTTTTATGGGCAGCGCATTATACATTATTAATTATTATTTACTTCATTAATGTATAATGTAGCATGTAGTTTAATTAAAATTGATTCAAAATAAAGGAAACTGTTCAGTTTATGATATGAAGCAGCATTGACTCAATCTTATTTAAAATTAAATTTTAATATTCAAAAATTTTTACATTTAAAATTTTCATTTTCAAAAAGATTTAGCCAATGAAATTTCAGACGTTCGCTTCAATTCATAAACTGAACAGTTTCCTTCATTTTGAAACAATTTTTATTCATCTGCATTGATATCATGGTATTTTATCATGTGCAAAAGTTGTTTTTAATGTGTTTTTCTTTAAATTTACCAAAAATAAAGTATCCAAAATATATCAAACTTGTTATAAAACTTGTTAAAAATGTGTGTAAAAAAATTGCAATAAATAAATGGTTAAATAGTATTTACCATAGAGCTTTTTCTATTTGCGCATAGTTTTCACTATATTGAGATCCTTTAAAGACAACCACAAAAAGTCTATTTGTGCTGCTCTTCATTGCACAGTTATCCTATAAGTGCTGGTTAAAACAGTGGTCGGCAAACCGCGGCTCGCGAGCCACATGCTGCTCTTTGGCCCCTGGAGTGTGGCTCTTCCACAAAATACCACGTGACGGTGCACAAAACTCCAGATTTTTGAAAAATCATGTTTAGACCAGGGCCGTCTTAAGAGCATAATGGGGTCCCACGCCAAGTGATTTTTCTTAGGCCCTACCTGACAAATTTTTAAAAATTTCAACCGGTTCTAATTTCTCTGAGGCCCCTCTTTCCTTGAGACCCTGGGCCGTGCCCGGGTGGGCCCCATGCGTTTAGACTGCACTGGTTTAGACACGCATTTTGGCCATTTTGTTCTTGGTCCTTTCCCCTCCCTAGTGAGTCATGTTTTTCGCAGGCTTTTGTCGAAAGCCTGACGGTGTGGTCATGCGACACTTCCGCGACCAATCAGGTGGGTCGAAACTAGGAAGTTCGGGAAAAAGTTTTCGAAAACGAGGCTTTTTCTTAAGGTACTGGGGGACAGATAGACGCAAAAGACGAGTCTCCTCTCGGAACATGGGGGGGGGGGGGGCATGCAATATTTTCCATACCAAAGGAACGTCAACCTCTACCTGGCCAGATCACAGAAGACGACGCTCCTGGGACTCCACCTCTCATGATGACTCTCCTGTGGCCACCTCTCTCCATCCGCATCCAACATCGGTCATATACAAGACGAGTGTGATGGAAGAGTCCGAAGGGGTCGACCTCGGCGAACGTACCTCAATCAGATCGAGGACGTTTTTAGCAAAGGCCAGCTTAGGCGTACCCTAATTAAGTTAATAACAATGTTCATACCTATATACGATAGTTTAAGTATAAAAAAAAATTGGCTCTCGAAAGAAATTTCAATCGCTGTAATGTTGATATTTGGCTCTTTTGACAAAGGAGTTTGCTGACCGCTGAGTTAAAAGTCAGTTAAGATGGAATTATGATCGTTAACATTGAACGTTATACAGAGCACCAAACTCAAAAAGAGCCCTATTCTCTTTCATCTTGGAGTAAGACACAGGGGCGTCGGAAGTATTTTCAACCCGTGGGTGCTCACACCGATGTATATTCGGTGTGAGCCGAATATACATTTTATATCCTTCTCTGAAGGATATAAAAAATTGAAAATTTATTTGTAAAAAAAATATTTTCAATTTTTTTCCTGTTTATATTTTTGTAGAAACACTGTATAACAGCGGTTCTCAACCAGTGCTCCGCAGAGCCCTTATGGTTCCATGTGCCCTTCTCACGAGCTCACGGTTGCTCCAGGGCAATAAAACAAATCAGTGAATCTGATAAATAGAAAGAGTCTTGTGTGCGGTGCTCCGTCATGGAAATACTTTACTAAAAAGAGCTCGCGTCACAAAAACAGTAGAGAGCCGCAGCTGTATATTTTGGGCAGGGTGAGCCAAGAAAAATTTTCATCAATGCGAAACATTGGTTCAGCGTCCCTTTGGCGCATCAGTAAAGAGACTCCGAAAATTCGCAAATGTTTTCTCGGCTAGATAAAATGCATAGTTTTATCGTATATCTGTTTTCCGTATATTTATATTTCGTATATTTGTCGCACCACAGTCATTTTCTGCACGCGAGGGCTAATTAGACCGGGACGTACAATTTATTGCCGATTCCGAATGGCAGCCTTTTTTTTATACTCACCGAGAGGCTGGTGCACTAACCCTTCGGTGTGGGACTTCCCCAGTGGAAATATTTTTCTGTGGTCATGTGGTCGTTTCTGTTGTTTTCCCTGCGTCAGGAATGTTTCTGACAAGGACGAATTGGGTATCGAACTCGTGACACTTCTAACGATCCTTATATGGTAATTTAGGGAAGTTACCGCGTCCAATCTAACAGAAATCAGTTTTACAGTTTTTAAACAGAACACATATGGTGTGTTGGTGTCTCCCATCCTTTAGGCAAAAACCGGGAATCTTTGACAGCAAAAATTGTGAGAAGAAGGGTGGGCCCTCTGTATCTTCCTTTATCGGTGCCTTTAAAGGCTATATCAGTTGTCTTGAAACCAGAGGTTCCAGCAAGATTCAAGACACATTATGATGGGGGAAAAAAAGGCAGTTCTTTTTTCTTTCCAATTTTTTTCCACGTTCCGTATTTGCGAAAAAAATGAAAAATCGGTGTATGAGATTTTAATTTCTGAATGAATTCTGTGGGTGCTCTGCCCCATTCTACAAGAGAGTGTGGGTGCTCGAGCACCCACAGCACCCCCGGTTCCGACGCCACTGAGACAATATTACATTAGCGTAAAATACGGCACGAAATGAAAATATTTCGAGGGAAAAAAAGAGAAAATAAAATAACATTTTGTGTTGCAGAAAAGTTTTTACTTTCTCCACCAGTTCGTCTTGAAAGACGAACTAATGAACGTTTGAATATTTGTAAATATATACACATGTATAGGTACACACAAGTGCACACATATTTTGTATGGAGTATGTTTTCAAGTCTTTGATGTTTCAGAAACTCGCGAACATCATAACTAGAGATCTCTCTCAGGTGTTGGTGACACGAAATTTCTTGTTTTTCGAAGTAGTTTCGTGGGAATACATAGACGACACATTCAAATCTTTGTGCAGATCGGTGAGGCGGAAATGTTTTGGTGCTGCAGTGTAGCGCATCGGGACGCGATTCTGGAATCGTTGTAGTTGTTACATGTTGCTCTCAGATGCGAAAGCCCAATCTGGGGCACCATGTGTTAACACTGGGTGAATGATTTGTTCGTACATCAAAAGTTTGCTCCTCAAACTGAGTTTGGGTGTAGCAGAATCTTAATAAATTCTCCAAGAGAATCTGAGATTTTTTTGATTGTGTTCTTGGTACGGCTCCTGAAGTTGAGTCTTTCATCCAGGGTGACGCCCAGGTACTTAGTTTGAGTCGATGGCATGATATCTTGTCATCTATGATGATTTGTTGTCGCTCTATGATGATCTTTGTGCTTGATGAGATATCTGGGTTTCCAAGTCATATCATTCAGTTCGCATTCAACTTGGCATTGTTGTGTGCTTTCGATTTTCCGACATTTGTGATCAAATATTCAATGATTTGGCTCCTGGGGATTACATAGCGTCTTCAAAGGCTTCCTGTCGTTGAAATTAATGTAACATCGCCAGCATATAAACCCAAAATGCTCTTTGGTACCATAGGAAAATCATGCATGAAAATGTTGTATAACATCGGGCCCAAGTTGTGACCTTGATTAATTTCTGCTCTCTGTTATACGTCTTTTTTCTGATAAGGAGTCTTTTATCGTAATATAAACTCAAAAATTTGGTTATGATTGAGGGGTGCCCTCTATTTATCATTTTGAAAAACTACCCTTTTCATGCCAAGTTTTATCCACAGTTTTAATTATAGTGTACAAAGTACTTTTTTTTGGAATATCCAATGTTTTAGCTATTTTATCTTCCGACATCAATTTCTAGTCAACTTCGGCCAAAACTTTCAATTCACGTTCTAACTTCCCCCCCCCCCCCGCATTTGTCGGCATGCCGCCTTTCTCGAGGGACGTCCGATTTTTGAATGTTGGGGTCCCGACATGGCAGGTAAAGCGAGATTTATTAAGGATCGCATTATGCATTCAGCTGTTCCAATGGATTTTTATAACAAAGATATTTAAGAACTTTCCAGAATCTGTGATTCGAATTATCCGGCATGCTGGTGTCCCTCGATGTTTCCCAGAATGCCGGCTGATGCGGGAGAATACGGTAAAGCTTTAGCACTCCGTTTATATAAGACAGTCATGTCGAATGAAGGAATAAGTTTTAAAATTTTCAGTTACCTTATATGGGGAAAGAAAAACCATTCAGACTCACGCCTTGCTGTGACTTGCCCTGTTTCCAGTGAGGGCGCTACTTAACTGTAGATGGTGTTTTTATGTCGTTCACAGGCACCTATACGAAACTATTTCTGGTCAATCCATGCTAAAAGGAAATTTTTATTCTAGTTACTTATTTACAAATTACTTTTCACCGACAATTCTTCAATATATACACAATACCAAAATATTTCTATTAAATCTTTGACCATCGATCTTACGCGTATATAAAATAATACAAAATGTTAATGGATGGCTATCCGTTAATCTTTTGTTCACGAAGACGATATAGGTTTATTTTTCATTGAATGCAACTGCTAAAAATAATGCATAAACTCCTCCATATATTTCTATTCAGAGGCGTATTTACAGGGGAGGTGCTCCCCCTTAACGGGCTATGACCCAGTGCGGCAAGTTCGAAGGGAGCGGCGAAATTCGTATGGCCGACATATAGTGAAACCATAAATCTGCCTACGTGGCTTGTCTTAGCCAGGCGATGGACTAGATCCGTGAGTGACCTATAGAGTGAGAGATCGGGTTTAATGAATGATCAGATTCAGAATGAATTGAAACGTTGGAACGTCCCGGAAAATATGGGATGCATGGTCACACTGGGCGAGTGAAATGCATTCGTTGTGTTCACTTATATTCAGATTGACAAAATTTTTTCGAGAAAAATACGGGGCATAACAAATCATTGTCACAAATTGGCGCCAAAGGTAGGAGGAAACTGAAAACTATTATTCAAATTTTTGAAAATTGCCAATCACGGTTAATGAAGCACTACAGCAAATTGCAGTGGATTAAACTGAGTTCTACGAAATAAAACGTTTAACAATATGACTAACTTGTGAGACGAATATTCATATTTATAGTGATCATTACCATAATAATAATTTATAACATCATTAAAGCAATTTTAATCTTTGATTTCATTAAAGAATAAAAATTCAAGTTGGTTTCGTTGAAAACACGTGAAATAACGGAACATTTTCGCACGAAAGTCAAGACCGTCAAAATTACGGGAAAATGCCCAAAGAAATACGGAACGTATGGTCACCCTAGGATAGAACCATAGACTTAAGATATAAATTACTCTGTAAAAAAGTATTATTACTCTGTGGATAGAACATTCTATTTTTGCTTCAGTTACTCCCTGGAAATGCCGAGGGGAAGATTTTATACCTCTGAAGTTACTTAGGAGGCATGGGCACCTCTAGAAATGTTTGGGAGCGGATACGAACTCCAATGCTTTTCAGAAATTTATAGAAGTGCGTATGCACCCCTTGAAAAGAATAAGAGGCTTGCGTACGCTTATAACTGCATAGGAGGATCGTATCTTGAAAAAGGCTCTAGAGGCTTGAATACCTCTAGATATATGTAGAAGACCAGCTTTCACATCCAGATATGCGTAGGAGGCTTGCGTATACCTAGGAATTCCAGTTTGAAGGAGGTGTTAGTACTCCCCCCCCCCTCTTGAAATGGGTATAAATGGGGGGTTCTTAACATTTTTCAGATGCGACCCAAAATCAACAACAAGATCAGCTTTGTGACCCATGGGACTGTTTGCTTTTCATATTAAGTCAAACCAATGACGCAATCAGTGCATTTATAATAGAGTGTAAGTTAGTTCGTACAACTCTCTTCCAGGAAGCCCTTACGAATCAAGTTTGGCTTGTGAACCTTAGCTGCTGCTACTACTAAACCACATATACACTTCATCCATATTTATCTGCGGAATTTCTAACGAATTGGTACATGTTGGAATGTGCGTGTACACACGTACATATGTTGCCAACGACCATTCCATGCTGAAAACACCGGTTCTTGTGAACCTTAACTCGAAAAATCCCTGGCTGTAAGTGGATTTGTACGACCCACACCTCGAAAACCCTGTGAATGAAGTTTGGGTAGTGACCCATAGCTCATGAATCCCTAGCTGTAAGCGAATTTTTTTGATCCTGCTAATCAAGTTTGGGTCGTGCCCCAAGAATTCCTGCTGTAAATGGATTTGTTCGACCCATCTCAAAGGCCTCTGTGGGTCGCAGAGGTTAAAACCCCTGGCGTAAATTGTATGTACTCCTAGAAAAGTGCAAGGAGTTTGTGTACTCTCTTGTATATTCCACCATAAGAATTTACTTTCACACTTTTCTCAAATTTTATTTTTCAGCCATAACTGATTACTTCTAGAGTAAATTATAGCTCTCCCAGGAGTACGTACGCACGACACAGAATGTAAACCGCTCGATTGATGGACCAGGAATGATCCATATACACACACACATATATACAGGGTGTCCCAAAAATCAGTAAATAGTTTAAAGATTCATAAAAATTGAAGGAATTTATTTGAATGCGGTTTGTGTGCGAGAAAAGTTATTCTCACGAAGAGGATTTATATTAGGTACAGAAAAAAAACTGTTTCAAATTTTTGTCGATAGAGGATGCTGCACGAAGGCAAATCACTGGAAATACGTAAATCACAGTCCTGTAAAATAACAGGGGGAACGATTAAAAAACAGCTCATTTATAAATTTTCCTGTTACTGAGATTACATAAGGTTTCCATTGGTGGATAAAGCACTACTGGTGAAGTTGTTTTACCTCAGTCACGAATCGCCGACCGAAGCTTCACGAACGTTTTGGGCACAGAAGAGATTGAAGAAATATTCTCTAAAATTGGGAATTTTACGTGACTTGTTTTCGTGCAGTGCCTTCTATCGACAAAAAAATTTGCCCTCATTTTTTCTGCACCAAAAGAAAAATTGTCCTTCGGGAGAATAACTTTTTTGCGTTTCATACAATTTTTTTCACTTTTTATGAATTTTTAAGCTATTTACGAATGTAAGGGACACCCTGTTTCTCAAACCAAGAAGAATTCATGTCTATCTATAATAAAACAATATATTTCATTAAATTAATTAAAGAATAATTTAATATATTTTTTTTTTCAAATTACGTGTGACAGAAATTTGTTAAACATTTCAGAAAATAAAGAGAAAAACTTCAACAAAGAATCGTAAAAATTTCCACGGTACAAAACAATTGCCGGTCGTAACTGTCAAGATCACCATCGCCGCCATCACAGCAGCCATTTCCTCATTTCATTGTTGCGTGTGTAGTTAGTTCATTCCATGCCACTGCAGAACGGACATCTAAATCCATCGTTCATGGTATCGCCGGACAGACGTCACCAAACACCATGTAGAAGCGATCCGAATCGGATGCAGTGTTTCTTTTGACAAGAAAATTGTGCGAGAATGGGTACGCATGTGCGACGCATGAGTATGCATCGGACAACGAATCTTTTGTATTAACCACCAAGTCGGGGGATCGCATATCGACTTTGACAAATGATTCAATGCAAACCTGTCCCCAACACATACTCACAGACACCTTCCCAGAAGATTCCTATCGGCGAGTAAAATAAGAAGTCGCGTCTGTAGAAGGACTTTCCCCTCCATGTTCCAATTCGGACCTTGAAACAATGGGATTCCCACAAAACCGACAGCAAAAAAAGAAAACGGGGGTTACATTATCTTGAGGCAAAGCGTCTCTTTTTCACAATAGTTTAATGACTATTCAGGAGAAGAAGAAAGGGTTATCTGTTCATTATACGACCAAAAAGAAATGCTAACAACATGACACGAAGTGAAATAATCGCACGTTAAAAAAAAAACGGGACGAGACATCGTGAGACAATGGAGAATTTCCATTATGTCGCAGACATGTGAAGTTCGCTTTCTTTGCATTGGGATTTCGAAGACACACGAGATATATCGACGCGACAACTTCCATTTATAATATTTTCAAACCTTGTAGGTGGACGTAATCGCACAGAAAAACGTGCCATTGTCTCCGGTGGGTGTCCAATGTTAATGCTTGGGAAGTTCAGTTTTGTGACTCTGTAGACAGAAATCGCTACGAGAGCATGTTCCATTGCTCGATACCCAGACTGAAAACTTTTAGTGAATGTTAATGGAAATTTGTGACAGAGATCGGATGCGGTGTATTCTTATACAGTTATTATACATTCACAATACATTCGGCCTCGTTTATATAACGGATAAACGGATACACCGCTTAAACGGATCCGCACCAAAATTTCTCCCATACGGAAAATGTTGAAGTTCCCCCTTGATATGATAATTTCAGCGACTTTCCCCCCCCCCCTTCCCCCGCTCAATCGAATATTACGCTTCACACGTCACCTGTTGATATACATCGACCATTGACATAATGATGTTTTTATTGAATGAAACATTTGGAATTGATGGAAAATATGTTACACTTGGTTAAGGTAAATTGCGAGTGGAGAGTGGGTACTGGCCTCCAAGTATTAATTTTGCCTTCATTACGTACATTTAATTATTTAGTTTTGTTCACTGTTGAGCCAATAGAGGAGTAAATTTACCTAATGAAAAGTGCCGTCGGCCACTTTTGTGAATGTGCCACGAATCACTCAAATATGTCGTGGGTCGCTTAAGTGCTATAAAACTGTGCCGCAGTGATATATAAATTGGCCACGGATCACTTAAATGATCTAAAGCTGTGACGCGAGTCATTTAAGTGCTCTGGAACTGCCACAGATCACTCAAGTTATCTGTAAATATGCCGAAGTCACCTAAGTGATCTGAAAATGTGCAGCGGGACACTGATCTGGAACTACGCTGCAGGTCACTTACGCGATCTGGAAATGTGTCTCCTAGTTTATTTTTACAATATTACGCTTTCGATCGTGGATCACATTAGATGACTCAGAGGTGTCACATTCGGCACGTGGGCCATGGATTCAGCAGAAACGCTGTAGACCATAGTTTCCCAAACTTTTTGTCCCATCGCCCCTTCTTCAGAATTTTTTTCTCCCAGCGCCCCCAACGCAATCTAACTAATAGAATCCTACGCTATACCCGTAGCTTCTACCGCCCCCCTGGAACATTCCATCGCCCTCGTTGGGAATCACTGCTGTAGGCAGTGGGAAACGCAAGATGCAATCAAACACATGGGATTTATTCGAAAGTATTCAAATAAATTCAATGGATATCTTGTATGCCTGTTGCGAGGGGGGGCTTTTTCCAAAGGCGTCTCAGTTATACGACTTACGCACTCATACGACGTTTTGAAGTGGCCTCTTGAACGTCGTATAAACGAGGTTCCGCTGTAGGACAGACCGTAGGTGCGGTGCTCCCACACTAAAAAGAAAATAAATAAGTTACTGTATTTTTTGTATTCCTTGGTCGTGATATGAGAAGATTCACCCGGAAATTGAAGCGGAACCCAATTTTGAAGCTAGATACAAAAGAGTGAGGAATTTATGGGTTCAAGTTTTAGGTCAACGCTTCGCCCTCGAGGCTTCACATGGGATCAGAGAATTGTACTTACGTCAAGAAATTGCAGAGACCAATCAAGAAGAGGAAGGAAGAGGATACGTTACGCTTAAACATACATTACGTGACTCGAAAATCTGAGATGGTCCATGAAAAGGTACTTTTTCTCAGACCGTCCCCTTTGATAGCTTCATTAGATGGCCTAAATTAACGACTCGGGCTCATCACCCTTCACGGCAACGAGAGCTTCGATGTCAACGGGCCTCGTGTTCGGTGCAAAAGCGGCATTTGGACATTTTTGGACCCCTAAATGGTCTGGTCTCTATTAATAATTTTCATTTCAGTAAGCTATTAATCTCTCGTGCCATCTGCACGTATCATACGGGGTTCCTTACATCGAGGAAAATATTAATAACACCAGTTGATAGCTACCATTTATTTCTTATGTGACGTCCTGAATAGCCAGCTTACCTGCCTTGGTGATTCTTCTTCGGAAAAAATTATGTATTGAATGGATTATAGTCGGTTGATCCGTAACAAATTAACCAATCAAGGTCAAGACCAGATCCATCAACGGCGGTTAGAGACAGTCACTCGTAGCTCGGTATTTTTTCGACGGGTCAAAGGACTCATATTGAACGATTTCATATTGATAAAGATGGGCCTATGAACGGAGGTTCTTAACCTTGTGTATTCCACGGGCCCTTTTGTGCCAAAAAAAACTTGGGCCAGAGAACCTCATTGCCAATAGGATGAAGGCCACCGACTCCTTCATAGAATAACATCATCCACATAACAATGCAAAAAAAAAGTTACATCAAACCAACTGTTACCAATTATCCGAACTCAAGGACCCCCGAAACCTCTCCAGTAACCCCTGGTTTAAAAACTCCGCCTCCGGAGGCATAAAGTGTTTCTGTGGTTCAAGTTGCGAGACCAATCCGTCCAGTACGAGAAAATTTTAGCAAATGGCATTATGAGGGGCGATATTTATATTATTTAAGATTGAATTAGTTGTGCTTCAGAGCTGAATGCCAAGATGAATAATTTCACTGATTCACTCTATTTACAATTCCAAACCAGTCAAAAGTTTACCCTATAATTACTTAACTATATAAATATATCTCTCACGAGTCTAAACAGCGCAACAACATAACATCTAAATTTCTAAATGAAAACGATTACATAATTCTCAATTTGCTCTGCTCTCAATACAATGCTTATCAGCCTCATTTCAGGGCAGTAAGTCAAATAATATATCGCGAAATACTAGAAAAAAAGAACATTTCCGTAGTAGAGTCATACAATGTTGCCTACAACCTTGTGCAATATATTGCGCAATACGTATCAATTATAATTTTTACAGTATTATTTGCATTGTGCCGAAAGTATTGGCGTAATTACGTGAAAAAAAAAAAGTATACTGTTTACAATACAAAATTTATTAAAATCACCTTTCAAATTGATATTAGTACAGATGAGAAAACTTATCCTGTGTACCACACACACGCGCGCGCGCGCGCGATTATAATATTGAAGTTGAAATTACTCTAGACCAGCGGTTCTCAACAGGTGCTCCGCGGAGCCCTTGGGGCTCCTTGTGCACTCTCCAGGGGCTCCGCGGCCGCTTGAGGAAAATAAAAAAAACGGTAAAATTAAAAAATAATAATTATAAATATTTTTAAACAGTAGAAATAAATCAGTAACTTTGATAAATAATTAAGAAATGGGCCTACGGGACTCCGCCATATCATTTTTTTACTAAAAAGGGCTCCGCGAGTCAAAAATGTTGAGAACCGCTGCTCTAGACCATTCCAAACAACTAGGTATACCAGTAAATATTACAGCACTATGATTAAACATAATTCTGTGGCGTTTGGTCAGAACATGATATCTCCAAAAAATGTCTTTTTGATCTAGTAGTAGGTCTTGCTAATTATAACTAATTAGAAGTGAGAAAAATGCACAAATATGTGCGTACGGCTAAACAACGTTCTGACTTATGATATTTTCATCTACATTTGTGTGTATGATTTATTTCTGATTTTTAAATGACAATGAAAATGCTATATCTCAAAAATGTGATATTGGAGTTGTCATGTTCTGACCAAACACCACAGAAATTAACCAATTCATAAATCGTCGTATCTCAGTAAATACATCTCCGTGCAGCGCTTATACACTATCGCATATTGTCATTACGTTTATAATATATAATATTGTCGGGAGATATGATCGAGGTGTTTAAAAATTTTCAATGGGATGGATAGGATGGACCATGAGTTATTAATACATCGTAAATCAACTGTTTCGACAAGGGAACACCAGCAGTACCGTTTATTAAGGGACAATTCCAGGTCGTGGTGTTGAGGGGAGTTTTTCACTACTAAGGTTGTTAATAAATGGTGATTGTTAATGAATTAGCTCCATGTGTCGTGAATTCTAACACAACTGACTGTTTTCAAAATAAGTTCGGTATATGTACATAGCGGGATAAATTGAGAAGCTATCCATGCTTAGATAGGACAACCATAATCTACCTGTATTTCATCGGCAGTGCATCAAATATAATATTTATCGGGTTGCTGTGTTTTGGTTATGTTTGGCATCCACATTTTCATGAACATCTTTTTTCAGACACCTCGTTGGGCATTTCGCCTGTTGTGGCCTTGTGTTTGTATTTGTATTTACTATTGTAAATTAAAGAATAGAATATAATATATATAAATGTGTACGATTAAACCCAAATACTAAAATAACAATTAGGATTAGCGTTAAAAATGCAATTTACGCCTAATGATTAGACGTTTATTACGATTCGACTAAAGGTTATAATGAACGCTTTCTATGTTTAATTTAAACACAAAAAATAAACGCTCACGATTAGACTAAATAATGCAATCCAAACGCTTTCGACACTCTATCAATAAATAATTAATGTATCGCATCGAACCCCCCCCCCCCACCCTTTAATGGGGGGCCTTGATTTTTATCAGGACCTCAGACCATAATATTTTCCACCAACGCCTCATATTGATTTTCAAGAATATTTATTGTTAAAAATATAATTAAAATAAATAAAGTTGAATCGTGGAGTCTTTCTGTGGATCCTCAGAGGCTCCATCGGCCCCTATTATTTGAGGACTTCACAGCATCATGAGCTCCAAGGCTAAGAAATTCTCTGGGAGTGGGAGGCTCCACTAAACCTAAAAGAGTGCCAGCCACCCCCAGTTTAAAATCTTCTAGTATCATGCTCTTTGGACATAAAAATTTTAATTAGCATATTTCCTCTATATTGCTTTATCCAGTTGGCCGACGTGTAAAGATTACCCTGTACGTGGGACGCCTACTGGGAAAGGTTTAGTCGACGGATTATAAACTCTAAAGCTGGCTTTTAAACCCCCCCCCCCCCTTTAAATTGATTTTTGATAGAAAATGGTTGATCACTATCCGCCTATGCTAGACCTTTATCACATTCCTTTTTAAGGAGAACGATATGTATATAATTGCATTGTGTTTAGAGAACTATGAAACTGTTTCGGCCCCGGTCCGCTAAGTGATTAATTTTGCCTGCTTGAATGCAACTTAACAAGATTAGACCATGGAGGGCTAAGTTGCCAACACCTCTAATAATTACACAAAATAAATGATACGGAACTGAAGTTCTCTCACGGAACCATGACAAACCATGCGTGGTGGACAGTACCATTCTGCGCATGTCTTCTCTTAACGGGACTCGGAAGAACCACACGGGACAGTCCCAGAAATCTACCTAATCCTCTAATTAGGAAACAGAAATTATCGAGAGCACGTTTTATGATCCATTGTTCTATTTTTTTGACTCAGCGTTAATTCGCCAATAAATCATCCGAAGCATCAAGCGAAGCCATAAAATACATCTTCGGGTATTTTATGACTATCACCCGAACGTGTACTAAAGAAATTCGAGGATGTATTGACTAGCAATACAAGAAAACAAAAATACAATATCTCCTCTCTTCCGACCATTTCCATATTAGAAATCACTGGACTGCATCAAGAGACAAGTACATCTCGGACAAAAAAAAAGAGGCAGTCTGTGTGTGTTAAAAAGATGTAGAGATAAAACAAAATACATAGAAAGCGAATGTGTATATACAATAATGCTTACGGCCTTGTTCGGTATTTGTTCAATAGAAGAAGAAAAAATGACTTTCCATTGTTTTGATAGAAACGAGCAAAATCTCGCAACTTCAGGAAGAGGAAGACTGACACGGACCAATGGAAGTACTGTTTGTTTATTTATCCGAGAAAAGAAAATCTGAATGGACATGCGAAAACATTGTAAACTAAAAAAAAAAAACACAAGATCCTGGAAAACTTATTATTGTTCGAGGAACTTGAAACGCGATTCAGTAACGATCGATGATCTTCACGGAAGGTTATTATATTTAGTACTAGAGTATTGTGTCTGATTCTGATTTTTTTTGTTTTAAGAATTGCAAAAATTGGAAAAACCCTTCTAAAAAGAAACGTGCTCAAGAAACGATAAACAAACTCATAAGGAAAATCCGATTCTGAACGGGAATGTCTTTTGGGATTTTGGAATTAATTTAAAATCTTGAAACGAAGAAAATTAATCAGTTTCTTCACTGGAAATTTGAATTTATTGAATGCTTTCACGGACACTAAATTTAAAACCTAACGGCACATTATTAGAGTATTATTAGCAAAGAATATTTTATCTTCATATAGAAAACTTATACCTTTCTCAAAAGCTACTTCAAATTCGTAGGAAACTATTTTATCATTTTGGAAAAGTTGCTTTATCAATTAATTTGTCATAATTGAAGATTTTTTTAGCGCTTTAGAAAAGTTTCACTACTTTTATATGGAAAGTTATTTTATCTTTACAGGGGGAAAAATATTCTCTCTTAACGGAAAGACCTGTTTGTATATTTTCGGCAAAAATGTTACTTGATTTTTAAAATATTTTATCGAAAGTTATTTTATCTTTATGAAGAAAACTTATTCCATCATTCTCGGAAAGTTATTTCGCCTTTCTGGGAAATTATTGAAACATTTTTAGAACATTTTCTTTATCTCTCTCGAATTAACTTTTTATTATTGAAAACTTTCTTTATCACTATTAAAAAAATGTTCTATATTTTTGTGATGTTATTTGATCTCTCCGTAGGGAACGACTTTATCATTAATGAAAGTTACTTCATCGCTATCGAAGAACTATTCCGTCTTAAGGAAAAACCACTTTATCCTAATTTTATACGGATTTACTTTCGTTGAAATGCATCACTGATATCACCAATTTTTTTTTCTCGCCATTATTAGAAATTATTATTTTTTATCTTTTTTTTTTATTTTAAAATGATGAAAAATATTAAAATTTCATTGGCTCAATTTTGTTGAAAATTAAATTTTAAAACTAAAAAAATTTTTTTTTCTTCATAACCTCGTGTTTATGGATGAAATCTCAATCTTTTTCGTTGCTTTATGGATTGAACAGTTGTCTTTATTCTGGATTAATTTTTATTCAGTTTCATTGATGGAATGATTTTATCATGCGCACAAAGGGTTTCTAATTTTCTAATGCGATTTTTTGAAAATTTACAAAAAATTAAGTAATAGAGATATGGAAAACTTTGTACTAACATGCAATAGCATATAAAATTAATTATATGCATACTAAATTTGAAATAAATCGATGTTAAATTATATTTTTGATAATATTTCTACCGGAGCATAGTTTTTCACCGAGTAAAAGGTAGAAGAACCCTTAATATATTGTTCCCAACATTACTAGATATTGGTAGAAGAAACTCATTAATTTCCATTTTTAAATTGATGATTTAATCCGATCACACTGGTTTTATAATAAAAAACAACAAAAATTCAGTCATAATAACTAAATGTTCGTTCAAACACATTAATAATTCATGAACACTGCTAAATTTAGAAATTTATCATCTAGTTAGATAATAATTTATATTTATATCAAAATATAAGGAGTAATAATTCACAAACACATTATGTGCCGTGTTCAAGCAAATAATATATTTTATAACAGTGTAGAGCAGATGCCCTAAACGAATGACCTCAAGTATGATTTAATACTCAGATATTCAAAAGAATATGTTTCTTAATTTTTTCATTTAAAGCTTCAGAAAGTTATCAGATAAAAAAAATTTTAATTTTCTATTTTGAGCACTTTTTCCCTTCAAACAAGCAATTATACGTTTAAAGGAAGGTACAGTATTTCAATACAAAAATGTTTTTCAAAAGTCTTTTTTGCGAGACATATTTGAGATCTATTTTATCATTATTATTATTATTATAACTAATATTTTATTTATTATTCATACTCATGAGATTTAAGAGACTCCTATTTTCCGATATTAATTGGTCGACGATTTTAGTGCTACGAGAAAAAAAAATTATTTTTATTAAAGAAAAATATTTTAACATTTTTGGAAAATTATTTTATCTAAATATTTTGTAATTATTGAAAAAAAAAAAATTTATAGCGCTATTGAAAAAGTGAATATATTTTGATGGAAAGTTATTTTATTTTTATGGGGAAAATTTTTGTATTTATTAAAACAATGAATTACCCCAATAATTCCTGACCATGAGGAAATTTAGAAATTTCGCATCCAGTTAGATAATGATCATTTTTATATTAAAATATAAGAGGTAATGATGAGTTTCGGCGAATATATATTTTATAACAGTTTATAGCTGATGCGGTAAACGAGAATGTGACCTCAAATATACACTCATATCCATAAATTAAGGATAATTCAGAATCACACGGAAATCGAAATCTAAAGTAAAAATTTCACCTGTAGAATTATCACACACATCTGTAAGAATGATATGCAAATTTCAAGAAGCCACCAGATGATGCCGATAGTACGTCACAATGACGAGAGTGTAAGAGGGGGGGTATATAAGGAATGGTGGCAAAGAAGTAAAATTGTTCGCAAGAGTTCTGTAAGGCACTCAGTGCCATAAGCGAATAGTTATGACACAGAGGACGCATGTGGATGATTTTTTACGTGGTAGAATTATCGGCCGCCTGGAATGTGGGCGTACTCAGGTGGAAGTATCTGAGGAACTTGGAATTGCCCAAAGTGTCATATCTAGGCTTTGGCAACGATTCCAAGATAACGGAAATGTCAGTAGACGTTACAGTACAGGTCGCCCCCGAGTTACAACGCCGAATGAAGACCGGTATTTGGCAGTAACTGCCAAAAGAAGCAGACGGAGCACAGCATCCGACCTGTCTCGTCAGCTATCTGCAGCCACGGGTACCACAGTTTCAAGGCAAACCATGTACAGACGTTTGGGAGATATTAGTCTATATGCTCGCAGGCCTGTCAGATGTGTTCCGCTCACGGCAACTCACTGTCGGCAGTGATTAGCCTGGAGTAGAGAACATGCAATGTGGACATCGTCACAGTGGCCTTGTGTGATGTTTTTCCGGCGAGTCCAGGTTTCGCTTGCAGTCTGATTCACGTCGGACTTTCATATGGAGAACGCCAGGTATCCGTTACTACCGTTACTAAAGCGCGAAATTAATATAAACAATGTAACATATCTTCCTACAGATGTAGAGCATAAACATCCACCATGGACGTATCACCCGGTGAAAGATATTTTGCCAACACAGGTCTTGACCATAGATGTAGAAGAATCAACAAATCGAATTATTTTCACAGACGATTCAAAGACCGTGGATGGCGTAGGGGCCGCCTACATCAGTATATACATGGGTGAAGTAACAGACAAATGGAACTGCCGATTGCTAAATAACAACACTGTATTTCAAGCAGAGTTATACGCAATCTGGATGGCGGTCAGTTATGCAAAAAATTGTGCAGAAAAATCAACTATAAAGACAGACAGCATGTCATGTATACAAGCAATACGAGACGTAGAATCCCCTTATAGCCTAGTGCATGACATTAGGAAAACACTAATGGACCACAGGAAGATTGCAATACGATGGGTGAAAGCTCATGTAGGCATTGAGGGGAATGAAATGGCGGATAAATTCGCAAAAGAGGCTACAAAACATCAACATGAAAACCATCTAATGAAATTACCGGCATCCTACATTAAAAATCTGCTCTTGCAAGAAGCGTCAGAGAAATGGCAACACCATTGGCAAATATGCACAACTGGAAGAAAAGTCTTCGACGTAATACCAAAAGTGGGTAAAATGAAAGAAGTCATGCCGAGAGAAATAATAATGTTCCTCACAGAACACGGTCCATTCGGTGAATACATGCAAAGGTTCAAAATCAGCCAGACCAGTACGTGTAGATGCGGCCATCCGGGAAGCGTGATACATAATGTGACACAGTGTGAGTACACAAAGGGATACCATTTACAGGCGCCACCGAACGGACGAGAGATCTTGTGGAAACGGAAAATTATTTTACAAAGATCTGCAACGAGGAAACTACAACAAGTCTTGGGCAATCTGATAAATTATAAAGAAACTATTTTGATAATAACTAGAAGTAGTGAACAATCCACTAGTGATTCGGAAGTGGAATCTGAAACGGATGCGGGTTCCATATAGAGGGGCGCACTTGGGCTCCTAAACCATAACATTTGAGTAATACACCCTGTATAATTTATGAATGTTTTTGTACATACAATTTCATAGTATGATGGTGGTTTAGTAACCTTGTATATTAGTAGGAGCTCATTATGGCATTAGTTGTGAATATGTGACGTACATAGTAATGTTTATGTGTATCAACAATTATTATAAAAATGGGAATTTATATTTTGTAATTAGCGTATATTATGTAAATATGTGTGGGTAATTCAAATGTGATCGCTGCCACCCAGCACTGTGAACAGGGGCTGTATTTGATTGTTCCCGCCGCACTTTTTTAGTATGGTAGTAATTTGTAACCTTGAATATATATTTGTATGAGCTCATGGTGATATTTGTGCCCAATACTACCTTCATACAGTAATGTTTTTGTGCATTCCCAATGGTATAAAAAAGGGAAATTTTTGTAAAGTAAATAATATATGCATGTAATTCAAATGTGAATGCCCAGCACTGTCAACGGAGGCTCTGTTTGATTATTCCCGTTGCAGTGCAGGCTCTGTGTGAATTCTGTGTGTGTGTGTGTGTGTGTGTGTATATTGCATATTCTGCAATAGGTCAGGCAAAACTGCTCAGCACTGTGGACGGAGGCTTTGTTTCTTCGTTTCCCGTCACAGTCGAGGCGCTGTATATGTGTAATTTGTATACATTGTGTATTGTGTATTTTGATCATTCTCAAAGCTCTCCCACTTCAACTTGCCAGCTTCTTCCTCTTCTTTCTTGCCCACAAGTCTTTTCCACATTTCTTTCGGAATCCCAGGCTGCGGTCTCCGGCCCTTATGTGCCACTGGGCGCACGTGCAATTTTTCTCCCTAGTCATTGGATTCAGTCACCCATTTTTGTCAAATGGCTTGTACGTTGCATCGGGTTGATGGCTGTCTTCCTGGGGAGAACGACGCGAGTAATTCGAAACTTGCGAGCACGGGGCAAGGGGAGCCACCACTATAAATCTTTGTTCACTTTTCCGACACAACTCTGCCTCTTTTGAGGGAACGGAAGTAAGGTGCTCTGCATCAGTCCGGGGTTGTGAGCGGTTCTATCTATCTATCTATCTATCCGTTACCACCAAGACAACATCGTTGAACGACACCGTTACGGTGGTGCAGCATTGCTCGTTTGGGGTGGAATTATACTGGGTTCCACAACAGATCTGCATGTTCAAACCGGAACCACGAAAGCCCAAATTTATCGGGACATCATTCTGAAACAACATGTACGTTTGTTTAGGGGTGCCATGGGCGCAGAATTTGTGTTTATGAATGACAACGCCTGTTCTCACCGAGCGAACATCGTAAACGAATGCCTTGAATCTGAGGATATAATCCGTATGAAATGGCCAGCATTCTCACCTGACTAGAATCCGATAGAGCACGTGTGGGGCATGCTTGGCGGACGAGTTGCAGCCCGTCAACCACCTCCTACATGTGTACCGGAACTTCGGAGAGCATTGCTTGCTGAGTGGAGTGATCTTCCCCAAGATCAGATCGATAATTTGATACTCAACATGCCTAGGCGTTGTACGGAGTGTATTTCATCGCATGGGAGACATACAATGTATTAACCATCATACCAACCATGTAATAGTAAGTTTTTGTAAAGGAGATATTTTTTACAATTGCTCCAGGGAGCAAAAATCGTAATTTTTATGAATGGTATCATACATGCACCATCGTTTTTGTTCTTTATCTTTTGTTTAATAAATGGGCTTTATGAATAAGTAACATTTGTTTTGTTTCTCAACCTTTATTTGCCGGAGCTGACATTATCCTCAATTTATGGACATGAGTGTAATTTAATTCCCAAAAATTCAAAAAGAATACATTTGTTCATTTTTTTCGTTTATATTTTCAGCGAAAAGAAAGTCATAATAAGATAAAGAATATTTTAATTTTTCTATTTTGAGCAGTTTTTCTAAGCAAGCAATTATATATTCAAAGGAGGTTATTTGAATACATAAAGAAAAAACGGTGGAATTACCATTTTACTTCTTGCGAATCACAATCTTCAAAGGTCTTTCTTTTTTAGACATTTTTCGAGTTCTGCTTTATCATTTCATCATTTTATTATTAAGTAATATTTTATTTTTTAATACTCATAAGATTTAGGAGACTTCTCTTTTCAGATATTGATTAGTGGACGATTTTAGCTACGAAAAAAAAATTATTTTCATTAAGTAAAAAATATTTTAAAATTATTGGGAAGTTATTTTATCTAAAATGTTTTCTAATTATTGCAAAGATTTTATTTTGACGCTATTGAAAGTTAATATATTTTTAGGGATAGTTACTTTAATTTTATGGAGGAAACTTTCAAATTATTCGTGGTAAGATATTTCAACCTTATGGAGAAAACTTTTATATCATTCTCGGAAAGTTCAAACACATTAATAATTCATGAACGCGGTTAAATTTAGAAATTTCTCATCCAGTTAGATAATGATTATTCTTATGTTAAAATATAAGGGAGTAATGATTCACCATGTAACAATATTTGCTGAGTTTAAGCGGATATATATATATATATATTATAACAGTTTAGAGCTGATGCGGTAAATGTATGACCTCAAATATAATTTAATACCCAGAAACTAAAGAGAATACGTTTGTTCACTTGTAATATCAGCGAGAAGAAAGTCATCAGATAAAGAATATTTTAATTTTCTATTTTGGGCACTTTTTCACTCCAAACAAGCAATTACACGTTCAAAGTTATTTGAATACAAAAAAAAAACGGTGAAATTATCATTTTATTTTTCGAATTACACAATCTTCAAAGGACTTTCTTTTGAGACATCTTCGAGTTCTATTTTACTCAAACTTATACGATGTCTTGACCCTGTTGATGAATCGAATCATGAATATGTCAGACGTCAACAAAGACCACCGACGTTTTTTCCCATTTTATTTTAAATCTTTCCTTTTTTTGTTATTTTTTCTAACCAAGGCTAAGGTCGTCAGTCAAAAATGTCTAGTGAATATTCAACGAGACGAAAAGAGCCATTAGGTACGCTCTTCTCTATGTTTTTGCCAACTAATGGCATTTACGTGACTGTGATTCGTGAAACGAGTTATTTTCCATTAACGGAAACAAAAAAAAAAGTGTATGCTAATGTTGATGACGAATTTGATTACAAAATTCTAGGTTTTTTAAACAGGAACTAGCCTAATTTTTAAAATATTTTGTAACATTGTGCGATTTTACGTTCTAGTGTTATTTGGGAGCGATTACCCGGACGTAGGAAATATTCAGCTCGTTCCGGTTTCTTCGATTGCGAGTTAACATTTCAGCCATCCTCACTACAGGCCGAGAAATAAACGTTCCAATTCCGCTGACGACGCACTATGTTACAAATCAATTATTGTAATGAAATAATATACTTTTAATAAAAAGTGACAAACATAATTGTTATGAACAAATTCATCATGTAAAAATTCTATTTTAAGTTTTTTTTGCAAAAAACTTTGTTAAAGTATCCTAATCTGAAAACTATCGTGCCAATAAGAAATAAAAGTTCTCTTACTCATAACGTCACCCAAAAACTCTCGACCGACAGATGGCGACTTTGTTATGAGAGGGTTCCTTGGCAAAGAAGAAATAATGGCACCCTTTGCTATAGATAAATTATGTTTAAATTTCGAGGACTCAGGGCAAAAAACCTCACTTGGCCGTGCAAAATGCTGGCTCAGTAACAGATGTCCACGGATTCCTTGGGAAGCGGATGACCGACAGAGGGCATTCTGATATGTAACGGGAATAATTTTATGATGATTTATTGATCATTTTCGTCCCACCCCGGTCATTTTCTGCACACGAGGGCTAATTAGACCGGGACCTACAATTTATTGCCGATTCTGAACGACAGCCTTTTTTTACACTTGCCTAGAGGTTGGTGCGCTAACCCCTCGTTGTTGGATTCCCTGCGGTAGCAATCTTTTACTGTGGTCATGTCGTCGTTTCTGTTGTACCCCTGTGTCAGGAAAGTTTCTGACAAGGATGACTCTGGCATCGAACTCGCGACACAATCTAAACATCCTTCGGTACTTTAGGTGAGTATTTTATTGACCTGGGGGCTACCACTCCCATGATGATTGTTTTCTCTGGGACCCCCTTCCCCAAAGATACATATCGAAAGGCTTGTCTTTGTGAACTCTATGAAAATCCACCTGGCGCTGCTCACTTATTGGGACACCCTTAATGCAAGACACCGGCAAGTATCACAAATCCTAGATCGGTCCAATATATTTTGGCCCATATTTTCCTCTCTTGGTCCTCCATGGGCCAGAGTCTAATGAGCTTTTCTCTTGGGGAAAGTCAATGTACGATCGCTCAACGTCATAGCCACCGGACAAATCGATATTCTGTGTTCCTCATTCTTAACTAGATTCCAGTCGAGCCGGTACAAAATATATACAGGTTATACAAATACGAATACAACGCCACAACAGGCAAAATGCCCAACGAGGTGGCTGAGAAAAAGATGCCCATAAATATATGGATGTCATATATTTCAAAAATATAGCAACCCAATTAAAAATGCAATAAACAAAAATTGTAAAGTTCTTGCAAGTTATTATATATATGCATTATCTTGCAAGTTCTAACTCTATCTCATCAAGTGTTTGTCGTAGAGAAATGGTTCCAATTTTTAATATGGTTACAAAAGTATGTTTCCATAGTGAAAATGTGTTGAAAAATCACCCTGTGCCAGTTTTGAGAGCGAAAATACATCGTGTCATGGAATAAAAAAAAAATCTAAATTTTTATATGGACACACTGTCCTAAAAAACCCAATTAGAAAGTTGCTGCTTTGTCCCTACCGAGGCCAACAAAAAAAATTCACATTTCTTGTGATGTATTTGAATTCAAAATCAGAGAAAAGTTGGGAAAGAACAGCATAAATCAGTAGTTCCCAAACTTTTACGTGTTGTGGGGCACTTTTCCGAAAAAAAACTATCACGGAGAACTTTTCAGACGAAAATTTTATCACGTAGCACTAATTTCGACAACACTTATACGTTGGTGCCGTGTGTATGTTACGGTAAATGTGACGAATCTGGTGATTATGCATAATAACCTACTGTTTTGGTCGGTGAATATGCATAATAACCTACTGTTTTTGTCGGTGAATATGCATAATAACCGATGCAAATCCTGCAAATATTCGTAATCATCGATTTATCACATTTACCGTAACATACATAGCGTGTTCCTCAAAAAAACGTCGGAAAGTGGAAAAAATTCTGTGGTCTGTTTAAAAGTCGAAAAGTTCCATATGAAAAATTAAGAGCTTCAATTCAGTTGTGATATTTTGTTTCAAATAATGATTGCGGGAAATATGAAACTAATACAAGATATACATATACCTTAAAAAATTAACATCTCAAATAATAAATATCTTCACAACATCCAGTCTTCTGTATATCTTGTATTAACAAGTGGAGAGCGACATTCATGTCATATGAAACTAATGGTTTTACACTGTTCCCAATCAAAAATTGCCAATCGTTAAATTTGCAACATTGGGAAAGAAACTTATAACAAAAAATTTGAAGAAAATTTTGTTCAGATATCGATGATTACAATTTTCGATTGTTACCATTTTTCACGTGCTAAAATGACCAGTTATGTGAAATCACAAGACTTACCACTCAGTACTTGTCATTATTTTCAAAGGAAAAGTGGCATAAAAACGGAAGTTCCAACTGCTGACATTTTTACTAATTTATATTGTAATTTTTATACAAGAATTATTTAATTTCCGTATTTCTCTCAAATATCATTAAGGATGAAACTATCACAATTGAATTTTAGCTGGTGATTCGCTATATATATTTCACTTAAACTCTCTCAAATGGGCCTGAAAGTAAAACACCTCGTACGTGTGTGAGGGCCACTCTGTTTTTAACATGGTGAAGAACTATGCTCTAATAAAATATTAAAAATACTATTTAACCATCGATTTATTCCAATTTTTTTACACATGTTCTTGATGGTACGTGGCTATCCTATGCTGTTATAAAGTTTTACATGTCTTAGATAGTTAATATTTTGTAAATTTTCAAAAAAAATGCATTAAAAACAGCTTGCGCACGTGATAAAATATCATATCAACGTAATTGAATAAAAATCGATTAAAAAACAAAAGAAACTTCAATTCATGAAATGAAGCAAAAGGGTTGAGATTTCAACTCAATCTTATTTAAATGTAAATATAAATTTTAAAAAAATTTGGAATTTAAAATTTAATTTTAAATAAAATTAAGTCAATTAAATTTCAACCCTTTGCTTTATTTCATAAAAATTGAACAGTTTCTTTTATTTTTAATCAATTTTTAGTCAATTTCATTGATGTCATGATATTTTATCATACACGCAGGCTTTTTTTAATGAAAATTTACAAAAATTTAAGTATCTAAGACATGTAAAACTTTATACCAGCATAGGATAGCACATACAATCAAGAACATGTGTAAAAAATTTGGAATAAATCGATGGTTAAATAGCATTTTTAATGATATTTTTATTAGAGCAGTTTTTTTTCACCGTTTTAAAAGGCGTGAGACCCCTTAGGGGCCGTTCACGTAAGCAAATTTTTAGCCATTTTTGACCCCCTTCCCCCCTTGTCAGCAAAATTTCGTCATCAGCTCTGCCCCTCTGAAGCCTAACTCATATTTTAATAAAGGGTGGTTGATGACATAAGCATTATCCAAACCCCCCCCCCCTTGTCATCAAAAGTCAGTAAATCGGAAACCCCCTCCCCCATCGATGATGACGTAATACTTGAACGGCCCCTTAAGTGTATTTTTATTTACATTCATTGAAAGAACACTGAAAACACATTCATGTCTAAGCTTTTATTTTTTCAATGAATTTTTTTTCTTTAAAAAAACTGGCATTAAAGTTTAAAGCATTGTTCCAATATTCATGAGATTTTTCGAGAGAAACAGCATTTGAATCAAACGTCCCTAAATTATTAGTAAACTTTTAAGTAACTGAGCCCCACGGTAACTAATGAGTTTCCTCAAGATTCGAACAATTTCACTATCGTTTTCTAGACTGAAGGGCAGACACTAACGTTCCTGGGATCCAGGTTCGAACCCCGTTGACGGTACAGTGGTGGTCGGCTGAAGTTGGTTTTCTGCGGTTTTCCAGCTTCGAGACACGAATGCGAGAGAGAGCTGGTCTTCCATTTGAAAGTCTCTCCGCAGAGATCAGGCAGGCCTACAACACGATACTGACAAAACATGAAAATTTCCATCTTTACTTCAGAAAATGGAAGCCAGCATGGACTAAAAAAGCGCAACTCAACAACATAAATACCTTAGGGCTAAGCATACAATCAGAACACGCATTCCGGCATGTGCCGATTCGTTAGAAATTCCGTAGAGGAATGTGTACGAGGTGCATGTTCGGTTAAGTAGTAGAAACTAACGTTCGGGAAAAAATGGCTCCTTCATTTAGTTTAAAGAGCTTGGGCAGCTGCATTCGTTCTTGTACTTTTTGTATTGGTTCGAAGAGCTTGGACAGCCGCTTTCCTTACTGCTTGTATAGGTCAAGCAATGTTGTATAAACAAATCTGCGCAGCCACTTGCGTTCGTATAAGTGCAAACACCTAAGTTCCTGCTCGCGGGGCAAGAGTGCCACTTTCGTTTTACTTAATGAGGTGGCAAACACTACTCGAAGTGATGGGCCTGCAGTTCAGTACGTACTTTGTCAGCGCAAGTCCGACAGCGTCAACTTCGAGTTGCTTATTAGCGCCATTTCATGAGCTCTTAAACTCCTCTCTACTGACACTACGCAACATAACTACTTTCGAACTTCGTATCATCATCCATTCGGATTCTCCGTCTCTCCTCCACCACCCCTCTTTTTAGTTGCCGAGAATCTTTTCACACACACAGAGAGAGAGAGAGAGAGAGAGATCTTCATTTTGATTCGGTCCTTCACTTACACGTGAAATTTTGTTCCCATGTCCCGTTTTTGGGTTACATGTATTCTTCGTTTTATACGCGATTCAACTATACGAAGTTTTTCATGACGCGATCATTTTGCATACCAATCACATAAAAATCTTATGATATAGTGTAGTTTCCGTGGTTTTTCTGCTACGATCACGCGATAGATAGTGTGATTACTATGGTACTTCTGGACATGAACATTTCGCGATAGATAGAATGTGGTTATCGTGGTCCCTCTGTCATATACATCTCGTCATATATAGTCATCGTGGTCCCTCTGTCATATACATCTCGTCATATATAGTTATCGTGGTCCCTCTGTCATATACATTTCGTCATATATAGTTCTCGTGGTCCTTTTGATATATACTATTTCGCAATAGATAGAGTTAGGTTCCCATGGTCCTTCTCCTACGTCCATCTCACGATAGTGTGGTTCCTTCGGTGTGGTGGCTTCTTACATGTACATTTCGCGATAGAGTGTGGTTCCCGTGATCTTTCTGTTACGTCGATCTCATATAGGCCTATAGAGTGTGGTTCCTTTTGTATTCGCCCTGTGGTCCATTCAATCGTTTGGAGGGTTAAAAAAAACATTGTGAATCACCGATCTCTTCGCGAAGCCCCAATAGATCCTTGGCGAAGCACTTGATGATCGTCGGAGCACAATTTGGGTATTTTGGCATAAACCAAAAGAAGGGTTCTTTACCTCATTTATGCTGTTTTTTCTCAACTTCTTTCCAATTTTCGAATCAAAGGGTCTCGTTGAATATTGCACTTTGATACTTGCATTTTGTTTTCTTTGTTAGTTTCAGGAAAGGCAGTGTGTGTAACAACTAATTGGGTTTTCAAGTCTAATTGGGTTTTTAAGACCATGCCCATATAAAAATTTAATTTTTTTATTTTGTGATACACTGTATTTTTTCACTCCCAAAATTGGAACAGGATGATTTTTGAACACATTTTGAAAATTTTTAAATTGAAACCATTTCCCTCCACGATGCACGGTTGATGAGATAAAGGAAGAGTTAGGACTTACAGGACACCCTGCATATATGTTTGTTTGGCACTTGATTACATTTTCTGACGTTTTTCCTGAGTCATGCTCACGACAGTATCAAATCTAAGCACAGCATGCTAATAAAATGAGGTGCAATAATATGTAAATAAACCGCGAAATATTTCGGTTATTATTTTGGGTATGGTGTTTTTACTCAATCGAAATGGAAAACAAGAAGACCGCGTATTTCATGTGAAACATTTCTATAAGCGAAAGTTAAAAGATACTGTAAGATGTGAAAACGTTTGTATAATTTCATGTTTTTTAAGAATCAAAAAATTCAATTTTTATCATCATTTCAATCCCCCTGAATAATCAGTATAAATATGTTATAAGTAATTTTTTTTTCTTCTATATCGCACCCTCCAAAAATGCTGGCCCACACCTGATCAAAAACCACTGTTCTGGGGGGGGGGGATAGAAATTCTGGTAGTTCTAGTGTTAAACACCTGACACTGCTCCCCCTTTCCTCTGGATTTTCACCCGTGGGCCCCAGAGGAGAAATAATCAGAAAAGAAAATCGAGCACCTCTTTTAATTTCTCAGAGTTCTGGAAGGCAAAGAAATCTCTCCCGAACAGGCTCTTAAACACGCGTCTAATAAGAGACAGCGGTTCGTTCGGACGTTGAGGTCCTCAATGGCGTTCGTTGTCCTACTAATCCAAGGTCAAGACACAAAACTGAAGGTCACCCATATTTTTTTCCTTTCCTTCTAATGAATATAGTAAGTCTCTCTCTCTCTGTCTCGATTATCACGTAATTCTTTTTTAATCGAACCAGTTCCAAGACCCGTTATTAAATAGCGAAAACGCATAACGCAGACAGAGAGCAATACTTTCTTCAGCGTCGCATACATGTCGGCCATCTTGTTAAAGATGGCGGTAAAAAAACAAAAACCGCACCTGTTTGTTCTCCGACCGTTGTCCTACAAAGGAACATTATATTTGGAACATTACCTTTTTTTTTACAGCGGTAAATATGGCTGCCATAATCACGTGTAGATGCGGGTTCGAATTACCGCACGTCTCTCTTACAAGTCTCTCCACAAGTTGCACGGCCTCTGTCATCTACAAAGTCACGAATAACAATCGCGGCAACAGCAACATAGATGCGTAGATAGTTTTTTAAATATAGGCCTCTCGTTTTCCTATTTTAATATATTCATCACGCATTGCTCGGTGTCAGCTCCGAGCTCGTGGGAAAAAACTATCTTTGGAATCGTTATTCCTCTCACAATGGCGTCATTTGTTCGTTGCTGATAAGGCAGACTAATTTGCACCATCGAGATGACACTGTCGTAGCCCTAAAGTGCCCTTGAATCGAACAGCACATGCTAAATCTTTTGTCCGCGGGCCAAATGTAGCCCTCGGAGTCATCTGGTGGGGCTCGCGAAATCGACCCTAATTGTAAAAATAAACTGATCGGCATTTTTCCAGATCACTTAATTCATAGTGACGGACTCGAACCGCACTGGTGCCACAGTGGTGGTCGTCTGAAGTTGGTTTCCTGTGGTTCTCAACTTCGGAACGTCGATTCACTTCATAAGACTCACTTCTCTTCTGAAATATAGATGGCAGTACTGAAAAATCAGACACAACACCAGATTCGCACTCAGACGTAGGCCTACACGCACTTACACATCTGACACAAATCACTAGCTAGTAAATTGCCCATGGCGATAGACCTGAGTTTTGCTCGGTTTTGAAAGAAAGAAAGATCACTTAATTATGTGATATGCGGTATTTCTGTCAGGCAAGGTGCCAGAAACTTGCATGTATAGTGTGACCATATGTCCTTTATTTTACGATATATTTACAAGATATTTCCGTAATTTTAGACTTTCCAACTTTTTTCATAACATTTCCGCGTTTTCTCTCTTATTTTCATTGAGGTTTACTTGAACTTTTCAAATTGAGAGGAATTACGATTTTTTTTTTTCATGACTTATAATCTTAATTATCATGTCGCATAATCGTATCAACATGTTTGCCAAACACATACGTTTTGTTTGGTGAATTATAAATTTTCACCCATTGCATCTTGTGGAAGCTCCCTACTTCACACCATTGGCCATTTCCTCAGCAATTTTAGCGATAGTTAGCAACTTTACTGGCCTTTGATAATTTCATTTTTATGGCTGTAATTGATAACTTTACTTGCATTTGACAATTTCTTTTTTCTTTTCTTTTTTTTTTGCCGATAATTTGTGATATCCCGTATGGATACCAATTTTCTGTTTCCCGTATAATAATGGTCCACACACACACACACAGCTTAGATATTTATTGTGTTGTGTGTATTGATACGTTTCTACCGGAACAGCTTTGGTGGGCTGGAGGGAACCCCTTGCCCCTTAGCAGTTTGCCCATCACTAACTTTAGTGACCGCGGTTTTCAGATCACTTAAGTGATTTGAGGCATATTAATAGATCACCGCGACGCAGCTTCGGAACACTTAAGCAACACGCGGTGCATCTAAAAATCACTTGGCAATTCACGGCACATTCCCAAATCATTTATGTAACCCACGGCATATTTACAGATCCCCACGGCATAGTTCCAGAGCACTTAGTGACCCGCAACGCATTTAAATATCACACAAGTGACCCGTGCCACAGTTCCAGATCACGTAAGCGTTCCGTGGCACATTCCAAGATCATTTGAGTAACAAGATGCATATTTAAGATCACTTGATTGACGTGCGGCACAGTTTCAGATCATTCAAGCGGCCCGCGGCGCAGTCACAGTGCACTTATATTGCCCGCGACGTAGTCACAATGCACTTATATTGCCCGCGACGTAGTCACAGTGCACTTATGTTGCCCGCGACTTCTATCAAATCTGAAATCATATCTTTCACGAATTCTGGAAAGTTTCTGATTAATTACTTCTTTCAATTACTCTGAAATTACTTTAAATGATTATTTAATTATTTATTCTGGTGATTCTGTAATTATTTCCTTCAGTATTAGTTGAAATTACTTCTTCGCGTTAATTCCAAAAATATTACTTTCATTAATTTTGAAATGATTTCTTTCATTAATTTTGAAGCGATTTCTTTCATTAATTTTGAAGCGATTTCTTTCATTTATTTTGAAATGATTTCTTTCATTAGTTTTGAAGTGATTTCTTTCATTAGTTTCGAAGTGATTTCTTTCATTAATTTTGAAGCGATTTCTTTCATTAATTTTGAAGCGATTTCTTTCATTAATTTTGAAGCGATTTCTTTCATTAATTTTGAAGCGATTTCTTTCATTAATTTTGAAGCGATTTCTTTCATTAATTTTGAAGCGATTTCTTTCATTAATTTTGAAGCGATTTCTTTCATTAATTTTGAAGCGATTTCTTTCATTAATTTGAAAGCGATTTCTTTCATTAATTTTAAAATGATTTCTTTCATTAATTTTGAAGCGATTTGAAGCGATTTCTTTCATTTATTTTGAAATGATTTCTTTCATTAGTTTTGAAGTGATTTCTTTTATTGATTTTGAAATGATTTCTTTCAATAATTCTGGAATTCTTTTTCATCAACTATGGAATAATATATTTCTATCGTTAATTCCAAAATATAATTTCTTACACTAATTCTGAAAACACTTGTTTCAAAAATTATTTTTTCAGTAATTTTAGAATTATTCTCCCGTTAATTAGAAATTTCCATCAATTGCGTAATAATTTCAAAAATTCCGAAATTATTTTTCTGTCGAATTATGAAATTATTTGTATCATGAAGGTATTTCTCAACCTTTCTGTGAGTTCTGTAATTAAGTAGGAATGCCTTTTTAGACGCCGATTTTTCCCTCTGAAATATCTATATATACAGGGTGATTCAGAAAAGATGGGAAAACATTAAGAGGTGATAGTACACACCAATACAAACAATTGTCATCAAAAATGCATGATCCAACATGAAACGCAAACGGCCCCTAGTGCGTTTCGAAACGTCCGCTCCGCAAACGTTAAAACGGCATTCCTGTTTAAATTTATCGGGAGAAAAAGAACCGTGCATGCGAATGTAACCTGGGGAGGAAGAAGAAGAAACCGCATACAAATCTGCGTCACAGTGAATAAAAGGCGGGGACGCCAGCCCTGTGAAGTTATTCCACCGATAAGTAAGAAAGGATCCCGTTTTGCACAGCTGCCGATGCAAGCGCGCAAATGTTTTCGGATTGGGCAACGGCCTGTGGGGAAAACGCTCACCGTTCATTCGTGCTGTCTCTGTGGTACTTCCGGTTTGCCAGCTCCGTAAATGAAATGCATGCCTGCTTTTTCAGTATTACTAAAGTGTGCCATTACCCTGTACGTTACAGCTGTTAGAACGCGGTTGCACGCTGGAATAACTTCACAGGGCTGGCGTCCGCGCCTTTTATTCACTGTGACGCAGATTTGCATGTTGTTTCTTCTTCATCCCCAGGTTACATTTGCATATGCATGGTGTTCTTTTTCTCCCGATAAATTTCAATAAAAATGCCGTTGTAACGTTTGCGGAGCGGCCGTTTCGAAACACGCTAGGGGCGGGTTTTTTTTCGAAATTCAACCCCTACAGGGGTTATAAGGGGTTCAAAGGTAACATAGAAAAATCACGCCAAGCTGAATCCGCTGAAGCTCTATTCGTGAAATTTGGTCAAATGTTTTGTTTCATAAAGTAAAGACTAAGTAAGAAAGTGTTTTCCAAAATTCGACCCCTAAAGGGGTCATAAGAGCCAAAGGTAACTTAGAGAAATCACGCCAAACCAAAACCGCTGAAGCTATATTCATGAAATTTTGTCAAATGTTCGTGACGTGAACACTAACTAAAGAGGTTTTTTTCTAAATTCGACCCCAAAAGGGATACCCCAGAACGGATCATAATGGGGTTCAATAAAGTTAGGGAGTGTCATATGGGGAAATCACGCAGAGCCGAAACCGCTGAATCTATAAATATGAAATTTGTCAGTATTTTTGCATTGTAATGTTGAGATTCACTGAAAAGGGATTTTTCAAAATTCAATCCCCCCCCCCCCCTGGGGGTGTTGTTCAAAAGTTATATGGAGCAATCACCACTGAGCTGAAATCACTGAAGCAAAAAATATGAAATTTATTCAGTATTATAATATTTCATAATGTACGGATAATAAAAAAGACGGGATTTCTGAAAATTCATCCAAGTGGGTCATGAGAATTTCAAATTTTATATGGGGGAGATCATCGCGCAGCAATTTTCAGATTACCGAATGGTAACAGCTAGTACCCGTATAAATTCTGGGGCCCCCGAAGAAACTGTTTGGGCCTCGTGTGCTTTGCCTACTCTCTTGTTTAATCAAATTGGGTTTTTTTTTTCCTTCTCAAATCGTCTTTCAATGTTTTAGCCATTTTTCCTAAAATGGTCGGCGGGCCACCCTAAACGCTCCGAGGGCTCTCGGGCCATGCGTTGATGACTCCTGCATTAATCGGTTAGCACTGTATTTGCAAATAAATCAAACAACGGATCCGCATAGCAAACGTTGATCACAAATAACTTCGTCTGTGAGTAACATAAAAAGAGCACCATCTATCGATTGATTAAAAAACTAATCAATTGATTGCACGTTGAACAAATTTTACGCTTTGTTATGGTCTTGTTGCGCTTTTGGTACAACTTAATTATCATTCATTTAATTTTTGAAGTTACTGAGCTCATTTGAAAAACGTGATGTGAGATTAATTTTTTAATAAAGTATTTAATTTTGTAATCAAACAAAAAACAATCGCAAGTGTGCTAATCTTTCTTATCTCAATATGTGAGTTTCCGCCAGATTTTAAATAGGGCGGGCACATGTTTTTTACATCTGTCGTTCTAAACTTTCGGGGGGGGGCCGCCCCCGCTTATTTTCACCTAGTACTCTGTTGGAGGATCTTAAACGTAGGCCCTTACTCTGTGTACTGAACTGCAACAGCATCGCGGCTAGGCTTTTATAGTGTTCCTAACTTAGGCACGACGAACAAATTACTATATAGCAACTATGGTTGCGCTTAAATGACGAAGTCGGTTTTCTGACGATAAACTTGAGCGTTTGTGCCCGCTATCATATTGAAAAGTTGTGCGCTCTTACGTACGCCCAATCTTTTTGTGGATCTACCACTACGACGTACAGCAGTTTCCTCATAGGTTGTAGTTGGTTACTGTCTGGTTCGAAGTGCCTTCCCTTGGATTTTTTTTTATATTTGGCCGAATAGAAACAGAGGCATGAGCCACATTTGAGACAAATGTGGAGACAGCAGTACACGCGTATGATCCAACACACAGCCGATCCTACCTGCATCATGAACTTCTGCAGGAGACGTTGGACAAGTTACAACATCGCTGTATTTCCGCATTCTGGCTTAATCCACGTGTGGCTAGGGATGGTCCCACTCATTACTAGGTTGTTATTCTGCTACTTCCCTTCGGACAGCCGTTCCCTCACACATAGCTGCCAAGTCTCCCGAATTTTTCGGTAATCTCCCGAATTTTAGCTTCATCGCTCGACCTTCCGAAAAGTTCTTAAATCTCCCGAATTTTTACGAAAATCACAAAAATCCCTAATTGTCCCTAAAAATTCCCTACTTCATTTAAAAAAATCTCCGCTTATGAAAACAATCCCTAAGGAATTTCTTGTGGAGCATGAAGCCTCTTTTTTTCCCTTCCGAAATGACGTCACACGTCGTAAATGGGGAAATTCCCTTTTTAAGGAAGTTTTACAAACCCTCTGATGGTAACAAGAAAGTCGTTTGTCTTATCGTGGAGGGAAATGGTTTAGCAGCCAATAGTCCTGGATAATAATTGAAGATTATAGTGACGCGCATATGGTCAAAATTTCTTTTGTTGAAGTTACGTACGAGCGATATAACAAAACACGAATACTGATAAGCAAAAACATATTTAATCAATTTTAAAGATGCTTATTCCCATGAAGTTCCTTTCATCAAACGTTCCAGAAGAGGGCCGACTTTTCCTTTTTGTACAAGTAGTGTTACGGACATAAACATCGGTCATGGAAAGACTGCCATCATCACTCGTGAATTAAAAAAAAAACATCAAGCAAGTCTCACAAAACGTCAGTGTTTTTCAAAGAATGACACTTTTTTCCCCTTCATCTTCCGATGATTTTGTTGTCATTCGCGCAGAATGTTTGTTCGCAGCGTTTCTGATTGAACACAATATTTATTTTTACATCATTGAAGTTTTGGCCTCCGATTTCACTTGTTTTTTGCGTAGGAATTTTATTCCCAAGGGTTTAACTTCCATGTGTGTAAAATCCCTATTTTAATTTTACTTCAGTTTTTGAGTAGGGATTTTATTCCCTATGCTTTAACTTTTATGTTTGGAAAATCCCTATTTTATTTGGAAAAATCCCTATTGTATTTATTAGGGAGTGGTTTTAGCATAAAATACGAGTTTGCGCGAAAATCTCCCGAATTTTCATTTTCAAAAGTTGGCAGCTATGCTCACGGGTTAGGGCCCAGTTGGCAAGTGCCTGTTTCGAAGTGCATCCCGTAGGCATTTTTTTCTTGTATTTTGTGACCTAGAGGCCCGCACTTGTACCTTATTGAGCCATATTTGAAGCAAGGTTGAGAAAGCAGAATACGAACATAATTCAACACCACTGTTGTGCCAGATATGACCCAGGCTATGTCCCATAATTCAACACCACTGGTCCTTCCAGCAACATGAATTTCGGCAGTTAATGTTGGACAAGGTCGTCGTATTTCCACACACCGATTTAATCCACATTTTACCATGGCTAGGGATGGTCCCGATTGTTACTAGATTATGATTCAGAATACCATGACATTTCGGCATACCTTATGCAGAGATTTTGCACCTCGAAGCCGGAATAACTACGTCCATTTCGTATTCACGCTGGATCCACTGCAATAACTTAAGGTTGTAGGCAATGCTATTAAATCAATCGGTAGGAATTCGATTTGGATAATATGAACATTAAATACTCCATACCAGAGGCTGATTCATACTTTCAATAACATTTTACTCATTAAGTTTTTTAATGAATTTCAAGACAACCTGACTGCAATGTTCTATTACTGATTGATGTGTATGTGGACTCTCTATGCCAACTGCCAAAACTAAATACTGCTTCGATAATTACCATTGTTCATGTCAGCTGAAAACACATCATGAATTTCCAAATCATTATTTTAAAATTTGCTTTTTTTTTTCAATCTTTTCACAGAAAACCAAGTAACCTCTTGTGAAACACAGTCTGGGAACTGCTGTTCTTATTTTCTGCGTAGGATCGAACAGCAATATTTTGGAATTGTGTTTGCTGTCAGCTTTGTTGGGGAAAATGTCCTCGAATACATTAAATTAAAGATCCACATAAAGACACCAATTAAAGACACCAATTAAAATTTAATGCTTCTGTTGAGTTATGTAAGAGCACTACCTATTGGTGAACAAACAATTCCGTTTTATGTTTTCCTGTGGACAACGTTCCTATTCAATCAACATTTTTATGCCCTTGTATAATGATTTAATAATAGTTTATTTAATTTTTAATGTCAATGAACAGGCTCGAGCTCTTTTGAAGCAACTGGTACGTGATTGACTTTTTGGGAAAGTTACTAATCGATATATTTTAAAGTTATTTATAATTAATAAGTGTTAGATCAGCTAACATAGTTTCCGCTTCTCAAAGAATGGGTAAGTATGAATGCATGAAATAAATAATTGATAAATATGTACAGGGTGCATGGCATTTCATTGACGAGCCGGTGGTCCTAGATTTATACTTCCAATTAGAAAAAGTATCCAAATAACGTGTAGTACTCAGATATGGCATTCATTTTGCGGGGGAAAGGGGGTTGTGTAATTATTAAAATAAAAATGTTAACCTTTTATACGGACATCCTGACCTCAAAAACCCAATTAGAAAGTTGTTGCCCTCTCTCTCTCTCCTGATGCCAACAATAAAAATTACACGTTTCTAAGTGCAATATTCTCTGAGATATTCGAAAAACAGAGGAAAGTTGGGAAAAAACAGCATTATGTGTAAAAACGGGTTCAGATTTTTATGACAAGTCACATTTTGGGTATTTTCGAGCTATTGTCATATTTTAAGCATTTTTGAGCGATCGGTCATATTTTAGAAATTTTCAAGCAATAGACTTTTTGTTTTGGTCATTTTTATCACCAAAAATTATAATCTGTAGTCATTTCCTTCAGAGATAAAATTTGTATGTGGAAAGAGCACTTGTCTTTCTTTCAGAAAAAACTTTTGCATTCCCTGTAGCCACTTCTTTGTTCCTCTTTGTTTCTTCTTTGAGGAAAATCCTGTCGCTTTGTTTCTGAAACTGAATGACACGCCAAGCAAGAGCAACAGATCTTATTCATTTGGACACTCGAAACCTTGGCGTTCAATGCAATTTCATCATGCCTAACCACGAGGATTTTCGTTAGGAGGTCAGACTTGATTTTGCGCCCGATCCCTATCTCTGTGAAACTCCAAAACTCTGAAGCAGGGGTTCTCACCCGATGCTCCGTGTACACCTTCCAAGGGCTCCGCGGCGACTCGAGGAAAATAATATAAATCAGTAAATTTGATAGATAAATAAATAAAAAGAGGCCTACAGGTTCTGCCATAAAAATTATGCACAAAAAAGGGCTTCTCGAGTCAAACAGGGCTCCGCCATAAAAATTATATACTGGATAGGGCTCCGCGAGTCAAAAAAGGTTGAGAACCGCTGCTCTAAAGCAATGTGTCATAGAGTTTTAATATAAATCTAATTAACCTATAACATTACATGTTTGGAAATAAAAATCTTTTTTTTTTTTAATTATTCCTAAAATTGCCACTCACTCAAGTTTGGTAACTGCCACGTCATGGTCCTCACATTCTTTAACGGGGCCCTTATTCTGGTATCTTCGGTGGGGCCCCCCAAGCCGATCTTTTTCACGAGCCCCTCAACAGTGAATTTAAGGCATGAAAAAACAAAATGGTTACTGCACATTATAGTAAGTCCTTGTGAATCTGTCAGTGGATTCTTTTTACAATTTCAAATACCACAGTATGACTTGGTGTAATGGCCCGAAGGCTTCACGGTAGTTCTAATTTGGCCCGCGAAGTCTGAAAAATTGAAAAGACCCCTGATGTATTATTTTCAATATGGTATCAAATGAAAAGTAAAACGATATCGCCTTCGTGAAAGGACACGAATTGATGGTTTCGTATTTCATGCATAGGATTGATCGTAGCGATTTAACAGCAAATATTTTGGTATTATATATTTTAATTTCATAGTATGCGATCGCATATTTAAAAACTGAAATTAAATGGAATATAAAAAAATTGAGGGCATTTTTTGAAAGTATTAATTTTTATGGTTGTGGTAATATGTAATTGCATTACACAACTACTTTTTTTGTACATAAAAATATTCACTTGCAAATAATCATACAAAGTTCAACAAAAAATGCATCTCTCATGGTTTCTAATGCAGTATTTGCTTCTATATCCTCCGAATGCAAGGATATGTGTATTTTAATTTTATTGAGCGGAATACCAGAAATAAAATTGGAATATAAAAGTATGCAGAGTACATTCAATTAAACCCACACGTTGATTTGTACATAGGGAACATTTAGCATATTGCACATTGACCAAATCATGGCATGTCGCTCTACTGCTCCAGAATCGGCACGATTATGATACGAGTAGAGAGGGTTTGATGAGCTACTGCTAACTCATTGGAGATCAGGCTACACTAATCATGGTTTTGAATTGTTGAATCAATGATGATATTTCGGTACCAATGTAAATTGATCACTCATGTTCTTGATTCGCTAAGTTTCAACTCCCAGTTGTTCACGATCAATCCCCAAGAGAGAATTCGAAAATATCTCTAGAAAAACGTCTGAAAAGTCTGCAGCAGATTCGATCATATAACCATTCAGATCAGTTTCCAACTTTGAACGGCAAGTGTTTTATCATTTAAAGGCTAGTTCGTATTTGTCGCAACCGGTCTTTTAAAAAAAAATATAGTTCAAGAAGTAGAATCTCCCTATAAGGTGTCCCCACAAAGTGTTTCGTTTTCCCCTTATTTGTTTATATTGTACCCTTTTGTATTTTGATGTTTATTTACTGTGATGATTGTCTGATTGTGTGTGTATTTGAAATAAATAAAAAAAAGTAGCCGATGAGCGGGGGTGCTAACACACATGCATTCATGTAAAGCAACGTTGTGTTTCTTTCGCCAGAATTGAAGCTTTGTTACTGAAATTCAATCAAAAATGGACCAATAAAAACGACAGCAATTGAATCACACCAAAATTAACCTCATATGTTTTTCTGGGAGTAGTTTGACCGCGCCTTCTACCGGTAATCAGAAGAAACGGATCAATTTCTCTTCTTATAACAATTATCTTGTTTTGTTTGAACTTCTATCATCACAATTTGCTTACTGTTTATCACTGTTAGAAATTACTGGAAACTGTTGCTCTCTGACTGTTTGCGAAAAGTATGAATTTATATAAGAGTTAATGCTGTAGTACTAAAGTGGTGTGATCGTTCATGTTTTCAACTTGCTGCGTTTCAACCTCACAGGGGCGTAGCCAGAAATTTTGTTTGGGCGGACCAAAGTGATAGAACAATAGATTTGGCCATCTTTTTCCTTTTTTTCGGTCATTTTCTCACATTTCGGGGGGGGGGGGGGTATCTGGTTTCCCCCCCCCCCCCCCCCCTCCGCTACGACCTTATAACCTCAATTGCTCACTATCAATCTTCAAGCCCTCGAAAAAATTATCTCAGGAACTAATCACTAAAAGTTTCGATCATGACCATTCAGATCGGTTTTCAATTATAAACGACCACAACGTGTTCTATCATTCACAGTCTAGTTCGTAACTGCAAAAAAAGAAATTCAATATCGATCAAGTGTAGCACAAATAATCCATATATTGAATGTGTCATCAGTTTTTGTGTTCATCACCAAACAAGCACAACGACTAGAAACAATGTCTGCTGCTCGAGTAACAATAGTTGTTTCTAGACGTCGTAAACAAAACTCGAAAAGTAGAGTTTCTTTATTCTTATGGAGCAGCATCTTTTGTTTCGATAAGTTGTGGATTCATGTTTTTTGTTTTTTTTTGTTCTTGCATATTGCCCATTCTAGAAAAAATATACAGAGTCTGAATGACGTTTTTCCTGCAGCGTTTTCTATGGGTATCGTCTAAATATAGCTTCTCTTATTGGTGGATATCAGCCGCGGGGAGGGGGGATTGAATGGCTTTAACACGGATAACCCTTTTGTTTTCAATCTTATCTTTTTAATTATTAACGTCTCCGTCTAGTGACGAAGGCACGCTTCGCGTACGGGCAATAATGTTCGTCGTGAAGAAAACGTATCTCAGGATATAGATCTGGTGTGTATATATCAGCGAAATAGTCTTATTTCTTTTTTTTAATATAGTAGTTTCCAAAAGGTGTCTGATCGTAATATGGCTATTTTGGTAATATATGGCTAGTTTTTGTATTTTTCCCCCCATTTCGAAAGGGAACTTTACCGTCCTCCACTGACTAAGAGTATTTAGGCAATTAAAAGCATGAAATAATGATCACGTTTTACCAGTTCATGGTTTTTACCAGTTCGGTTTGAAATTAAACTGATAGTTCTTGAATAACTATTTGCTGACATCACCTTTAGGAAGGATCGCATATAAATGCGTATCAGGAGAATAAATGAAGAACTGAATAAGAAACACGAATTACGTGCATACAGGGGATGAAGAACAAAAAAAACTTCGAAACTATGCGAAGGTTGAATTTCAGCAAATCATTATCAACACCAGAGTCCATTGTTTTGTCGGAACGTGATCGAAGAAAACGGATCCATTTCACACTCGATTCGTACTAACATTAATACAGATTGTATTTTTCGTATCAAAAATTCAATTCCGTGAACATATTGAAAGAAGAGCTTTCGGTCCAAACATTCGTCAAATTCAATCACGAGGCTCGTGATTGAGCTATTTGAAGCTCTCAAACTGAGGCAGCGAAATGTTTCTAGTAATATATTTATCACTGCAAATGGGTCATTTCTAACGTGTTTTGTACCTCTATTGTGTTTGAATGTTATTTTTTCAAGGCCTTGATTCAGGGCTGCTACTAGATACCCGGTCAGTGAGCTCAAGCATGCATTTGGCCACCGCCATGAATGGTTAATGCATACATGCTCAACCCAAGGCCCTCGGAGTCATCTGATGTGGCCCGTGATCTCAGACCTAATTTTGCAAAAAATGAATTAAGTAGCACATTACCAGATCACTTAACCTTTTAAGCAGCAATGACGAGATATCTCGTTTTTATATTGGCAAGCCCAGATATTTTGTAAAAAATTATTTCTTAATGGAAAACTCTCCCCTACATTCCCTTAGTTTGCACCTGCTGAAAATCGGAAGAGAACCTACTTAATTGAAAATGATATGGCATTTTGAAAGGTTTAGTGATTTCCAATTGCTGCTTAAAGTATTAAGTGACCCACGGTGCAATTCTCCATCACTTAATAAAGCTGCGTGTGTGCGCGTGCGTGATTAGCTCTTCGGACTAATTGAGTGAATCGCTAACGGTGCTTAGAGTCTAAAAAGTACAAGTCAATTATCGGAAGTAATAAAAATAGTTCAAATTTTTAAACTTAAATTTTCCTGGGACGTAAAATTTAAAAAAAATCGTCCAAAGCAAATACAGTTCAAAACGTGACGATTGGAGCAAAGTTGGTCAATCGATCTATAGCCCGGGGAGATTAGAACGCGATAGGTAGACAGACTCAAAACAACTATCTCACTCCGAATGCAGACTCCGAAGTAACTCGAAACAGCAGCGTATCCCACTAGAGATCTCAAAAGCAAAGAAAATCAAAACACACGTGAAGGTGACGCGATGGAGTGATTGCACTACCTACGGCATTCCGTCCTTCTTATGCATACCCGAATGAATACCATCACGATGCGAAACATGAGATGGCTCAATAGTAAGCAGCTCGTCAAGAGGCTATTGCTGCACGACTGACCAACGATCAGTTGGTCAGACTTCAGCGATTGGAAATTGGATGAATTCAGCGATTGGATATACACTCATTGCCATAAAAATTTGCGCACCAAGAAATAATTGTGGGATCGAAACAAAAGTTGGCCTGAAGGTACATGTCGGGCAGATATGCAAATGATTAGAAATGCAGCGTGATTGCGCATTGCGTAATGCCACTAGAGGGCGTTGAACTTCGTTCTCCTTGGAGTATAAAACAGGTAAGCAGAGCTTGCTGGAGTGTATTTAATCGTTTGCAAAGGAAATGCTGAGGTAGACATGCCGTTACGCCACCGTCCAAGACCATATGAGCAGTTGTCAGAGTTCGGGATGATGGAAGCTGTGTGGTCAGCTCGGCGAGTAGCTCAACTAGGCCGTTCTGATTTTACTGTGAGGAGGTGTTGGGACCAGTGGACAGAAGAGACGTCATTTACACGGCGACCAGGTTCAGGACGCCCTCGACAGACCAGTCGTTGAGAAGACCGTCACATCATCCGAAACGCACGCGTAGAGGCAGCTGCCTCATTGGCCGCTATCCAGACACAGGCAGCAGCTTCACTACGGGCCCCTGTGTCTTCCCGAACACACGTCCCGGCAAGGTGATTGGCTGAAGGACATCTGGTATCGCGGCGCCCATTACGTGTGCTGCCAATGACACCCACCCACCAACGCCTCCGTTTGGAGTGGTGTCAAGCACGACGGGATTGGACTGCAACGGAATGGAACCAGGTCGTCTTCAGCGACGAATCGAGATTCAACTTGAGCAGTGATGACAATCGTGTTCGTGTGTGGAGGCCCCGTGGTGAACGCTTCAATCCTGCCTTCGCTTTACAGCGGCACACCGCCCCCACAGCTGGTGTCATGGTATGGGGTGCCATTGCTTACGATACACGGTCACCCCTAATATTGATCCATGGCACAATGACAGCCCAGCGGTACGTCCATAACATCCTTCAGCCACATGTGTTGCCAATCATGGCAGGGCTCCCAGGAGCCATTTTTCAACAAGACAATGCTAGGCCACACACAGCAAGGATGTCACAAGACTGCCTCCGCCACATTACCACCCTTCCCTGGCCTGCTCTATCCCCAGATTTGTCACCAATCGAGCATATCTGGGATCATTTGGAACGGCAAGTTGGACACCCTACGAGGTTGGTCGAACTAGAGGCGCATTTACAGCAACTGTGGAACGAGATGTCTCGGGACATCATACGGAACTTGTATGCCTTAATGCCCGCTCGTATCGCATCGTGCATTCGCGCTAGAGGGGGTCCAACAGAGTACTAAAACTTCTGTTCATCTGTACTTTTTTCTGCAATAAAAGATCCTTTTTCTTCTTTCTAATCACTTACTTATATCAACGTAGTACTTGCATGTGTAAAAATTTCCTTTCATTTTGACGACTTCTTCTGAGTGCGCAAATTTTTATGGCAATGAGTGTATATACACTGTTGGTAGAGACGCCAAACAATGTATTTTTCTTTCACATTGTTTAACAATATAATTGCTTTGATCTGGCGAACAATTGAAACCGCGGTTGTCTGAGTTATGCATGTGTTAACGTGTGGTGCATTATTTTTTATTGTAAACGGGTGTGACCCTACTGCAACATTGATTCAAATCATCCCACTAATGTGAACATCCCAAAATGCCGTGATCGAATTTTATTCATAATCTTACGAATTTTGTGCTCCATAGATATCATTGGCTGTGAAACTAAGTCAATAACCACAGGCCCGTGTAAATGACAAGTCCAAGGAAACAAAGATAAAATAGTTAATTAAACTTTAATAAGTAGACTATCTCTAAATTATGACAACACATATGAATGTACATTAAAAGTTAGGATACTGCATGATATTATTCGAGTGACATAGAGAGTGAATGTTAAACATTTGGTTTATATTTCGGAAGAGTGACTTACCCCAAATCCGGTGAAGATCACCTTCACTCTTTCATGAGTGCCCATCTCACACTTATCTTGTGGACTTCCACAACCTCTCTGACTCTGTCTATCTTACTCTCTCTCTCTCTCTCTCTCTACTCTTCAAAAACTTCATATATATATTTTTCTTTGGCTATCCGCCTACTCCTACCTATATTCCATAAACTTCATCTCATTCGCTAATTCCGATTTTCTTTCCTAAATTTTCTTTCTTTTCTAAATTGGGACTCTAACTCCTAACCCCTGGATAACACCTGGCTGGTATGGCTTTGAAATACATAATTTCAAAGTCCATCCTTTCATACCATTATCCCTCGAACGATACTATTATTTTAACTTTGCTAATTCCATTACAGTATAACACATGTGATTTGAATTTTTTTTTTTTAATCATTGGGTGATTATCAACAGATTGTATTTTAAATAGTTGATAAGGTTTTCGCGGCCATCATTTGATAAAGATTGTTTTTTCGGGTTCGAAGACCGAAAAAACTTGAATAGAAATTCAATTCCTTGCACATGTTGTTGGTCCTCGACAATTTTACAGATAACTTCAGTGGCCCGCGGCACATTTCTAGGGCACTCAAGCGCAGGGCCGTCTTAAGAGCACCATGGGTCAAGTGATTTTCCTGAGGCTTCACATGCATACTCCTCCAAATTTCAACCATATCTCATTTTTGGGAGGCCCTTCTCTTGAGGTCCCCCGGGCGGGACCATGCGTTGAGACAACACCGCTTAAGCAGGCACACTTAAAAATTCCTTATGTTCCCAGTGGCACATTTACATGACCTGCGACAGCGCTGTCCCACATCATTTAAGTGGCCCACGACGTTTTCATACCAATGAAAGTGCCTCGCACTTTCCAAAGGGTCGAGCCATTACCTTCTAGAGATGCATCCTGTATCTAGGAGGTAACGGTTGAGCACCCTTTGGGTTGATGCATAAATTTTCAACTTTTCTGCATTCCACGGACCCCTTGCGTCAATAACTAGGTCACTCACTGACCTGGCCTCTCACTTTAGGTCTCTTTCAATCACTTACTGACCTGCCACGTCAATCTTTCGGTCACTCATATGCTTGTACTCTTGTAGTCACTCGCACATAGGCGGACACGGGGATCATTCCTTCCCCCCCAGTTCAGTGAAAGAGTTGTATTATTGGCATGGGTGGGAGGGTGTAGGTGGACATCCCTTCCCCCCCCCCCGGTGATTCGTCCCTCCCACCCATTTCGAGGAGTCTGTATCCGATATGCACTTACTTACTTTTTAACTCTTATCTGGGGAAACCTCCCCCCCCCCCACCCGGATATACGCATCTGCCCTAGGAAGTTACGTTGACCCATAATCATCTGATTTTTAAGGGGTCAATTCAGCTTCCCCTACAATGGCACACCGACCAGCGGTTGCGGTCGTTTTGTTTGAACACTGAGTACATGAATCAGAAAAAATGAGGCGACTTCAATTTTCCGATGACTGTGTAAGTCGCCACAGGGATACACTACCTATATAATACTGCCCTTACCAGAAGCTGGGTCAGGGACACAACTAGAAACAGTTGCTCTAGGTCAGCGGTTCTTAACCTTTTCTGACTCGCGGAGCCCTTTTCAGTGAATAATTTCTCTGGCGGAGCCCTGTTTAACTCGAAGAGCCCTTTTTAGTATATCATTTATATGTCGGTACCCTTTAGGCCTCTTTTTTGTTTGTTTATCGAATTTATTGATTTATTCTCGAGTAGCCGCGGAGCCCCTGGGAAGTGCACACGGAGCACCGGTTGAGAACCGCTGCTCTAGAATACTAGAAGGACATTCATTTTTAAAAATATTGTTGGTACTTTGAAAATCGGAAGTGCCTTATGTGGTGATGACGAAGCTCAGGTATAAAAAACTAAACTCTTCATTCAGCTTTGTTCCTTATAAACTGACCTGAAAGATTAAACTTCCAGTTCAGTAATTTTTTCAAGACCCAAGGAGACGTTTGTCCAAAACAAAGGACCTCCACACAAGCAGACGACAGGTAAGATCGTAAAAAGTCAATTTTTCCACACTCTACTTTATAGTAATGTGCTGCCATCTAATGTCAAATTTAAAAGTGACTCATGAGGTGATAATGAAGTTCAAAGTAAAAAAACCATATTCTTTATTCTGCTCAGTTCCTTACAAACAAAGCTCATAAACTGAACTGGATATTTGAACTGGAAGTTCGGCTATTTTGTTTGAGCATAAGGAGACGTCCAAAACAAAGAGCCTCTTAATGAGCAGACGACAGACAAGAAGTCGGTTCCCTACAAGCTAAGCTCACAAATAGAACTGGAAGTTCGAACTGCCAGTTCAGTAATTTTTTCAGGACACAAGGAGACGCCCAAAACAAGTAACCTGGAGAGAAGCAGACGACATTACTGGTCGGACTTATTACTGGAGGGAGCATCCAGCAGCGACATCAAATGCAAGGAAATAACGTGACTCGGTGAAAACAAAGTTCCCGCCTGGCAATTTGCACATTGAAATGTACAGTTCGGTCTCTAAATATTAGGTTTCAAAGATTAAAAAAAAGGATAAAGAACTCATATAAAGGTGAAAAAAGATAAAATTATTTATTTCATTAACACTGGAATAATTTCTTTCATGAATTCTGGATTTGTTTCTTTCATTAATGCTGAAATTATTTTTTATTAATGCTGAAATTATATTTCATTAATTCTGGAATTGTCTCTTTCATTGAATTTGGAATTATCTATTTTTTATTAATTTTGGAATTATCTCTTTCCTTCATTCTGAAATTATCTTTCATTAATTTTATTATTCATTATCTCTTTCATTAATTTTGTAATTATCTCATAGATGATGAAATTATTTTTTCATTTATTGTTTTAAACTCCTATTTATGCCAGAAGAAAATAGCGGGGATCGTGTTTGTTTTCACCGAGTCACGTGATGTTACGACGAAAGATGTTGGGGGGTCAGTTCTCAGTACAGCCACTATATAAGGGCCCCTATCCTTCTACAGTCGCCTTAGTTCTCAGCACTGCCAAGGCGGAGACCGCTGATGTCATACTCTGTCCAGTAATGGGTTCCGTTCACAATCCCGACAGACGAAATCCCGACAGGTCAAAATCCCGACAGGGTCGAAATCCCGACAGGTCAAAATCCCGACACGGTCAGAATCCCGACAGGGTCGAAATCCCGACACGGTCGAAATCCCGACACGGTCAAAATCCCGACACTGTCCAATTTAAAAATTCAATTTCGCCGTATAAGCCGCACTTCGCGATTTCTGTCGGGATTTGAATTTCTTGCGATGAAGGCCGTTGGGGTGACGATGAGAATGATAAATTGCTATCAAATAAATTTTCAAATTTTAATTTCGCCGTATAAGCCGCACTTCGCGATTTCTGTCGGGATTTGAATTTCTTGCGGCAAGGGGCGTTGGGGTGACGATGATAAATTGCTATCAAATAAATTTTAAAATTTCAATTTCGCCGTATAAGCCGCACTTCGCGATTTCTGTCGGGATTTGACTTTCTCGCGATTAAGGGCGTTGGGGCGACGATGAGAATGATGAATTGCGATCAAATAAAATTTTCAAATTTTAATTTTGTCGCATAAGCCGCACGTCGTGATTTGTGTCGGGATTTGAATTTCTCTCGGCGAGGGGCGTTGGGGCGACGATGAGAATAGTGAATTGCGATCAAATAAATTTTTCAAATTTTAATTTCGCCGTATAAACCGCACTTCGTGATTTCTGTCGGGATTTGAATTTCTTGCGGCAAGGGGCGTTGGGGTGACGATGAGAATGATAAATTGCGATCAAATAAATTTTCAAATTTTAATTTCGCCGTATAAGCCGCACTTCGTGATTCCAGAGGCCTGAGTTAGGTCCGACCGTTCATCGCATACAAGTTCCAAGGAAAAATTGATATTCTTTGCCTTTGTAGTCTAGTGGGCTCACCCAGAAAGCTCGAGAACGTGGGTTTGATTCCTAGCAAGAGCACAGGTGAATTTTTCCTTCCTAACTTCATCTCGCATCAGCCAACCGTTGAAACCTTCGTATAGATAGCGGAAAGTGATATCATCCTCGGAAAATACAGTGTGTGTGGCTCAAAACAAAAAAATCTAAATTTTTCTTTGATTTCCCGTCCTTTAACTTCCAATTTGAAAGTTGTTGCATTGTCTCTCCTGATGCCAACAGAAAAATTGCATGTTTCTCAGTGCAATATTCGCTAAGATATTTGAATTCGAAAACTGGAGAAAAGTTATGAAAAGACAGCAAAAACTAATCGACAACGCTCCTTCCCCAAATTTATGCTGTCCTTTCCACCTTTCCTTCGAATTTTGAATTCAAATATCTCGGCGAACATTGTACTTGTCAACTTAGATTTTTTTTGTTGGTCTCAGGAGATACGGTGCAGTCACTTTATAATTAGAAGTTTTAAAAATTTATATTTTTTTATTTTGTTACACACTGTGTTTTCACTCTCAAAACTGGTACAGGGTAATTTGTGAACGCCTTTTGAGCATTTTTTCAAACTGAAATCATCTCTACCACGGATGGTTGAGAAGACAATGGCCGTACTAACTCTTAAAGGACACCCTGTATGCAACTACACTACCACACAGTTTGCATACTGTCTTCAAAGCCTTAAGACCAGCTTAGAGATAGAATTTTAAGAAATTTTTTTGGGAGTCTCAACAGTATAAAATAAAACTACTGACAGAATTTTATGTTTATAGCTTCGTAGTGAGAAGGGGGGAATTGGGGATCCGGTCCCTTCGAAATGAGAGAAAATGATTGAAATAAGGTAAAACATGGCCAAATATATTATTTGACCACCTTGTCCCCCCCCCGAATGGAATTTCTAGATACGGGCCTGACCTTCAGTGGTTGCGGCTCGGCGATGAATCAGTGAATTAAGCTGTCAAGACATGTAATTTTATACATATGAATAAAAAGATTTCTCTACTATTACATTGCTTTCGAAAACCTTGAAAATTTTAAATTAAGATCTTCATGAAACGGTCTAACTTTGTGCAATATCATTTGACATTTTAAGTCTATTTGAAACTTGAGCGAGAAAGAATTTCGAAAAATTCTCAAAGAAAATAATAAGGAACAGCAGTGTTTGTGGAGGATAGAAAAATCGATAAATGCCAGAAAAAGGCAACCCTGAATCCTTTGCTTTTCGCCAAGTTGGAAAAGTAAATGAATTTCCAAATTATTGATCTCCATTGATCATGGTATGCGCCACAAACCACTTGCAGCGACAAACGGAAATTCCGACAGAAATCGCGAAGTGCGGCTTATACGGCGAAATTAAAGTTTGATAATTTATTTGATAGCAATTCATCATTCTCATCGTCGCCCCAACGCCCTTAATTGCGAGAAAGTCAAATCCCGACAGAAATCGCTAAGTGCGGCTTATACGGCGAAATTAAAATTTGAAAATTTTATTTGATCGCAATTCACTATTCTCATCGTCGCCCCAACGCCCCTTGCCGAGAGAAATTCAAATCCCGACAGAAATCACGACGTGCGGCTTATGCGACAAAATTAAAATTTGAAAATTTTATTTGATCGCAATTCATCATTCTCATCGTCGCCCCAACGCCCTTAATCGCGAGAAAGTCAAATCCCGACAGAAATCGCGAAGTGCGGCTTATACGGCGAAATTGAAATTTTAAAATTTATTTGATAGCAATTTATCATTCTCATCGTCACCCCAACGCCCCTTGCCGCAAGAAATTCAAATCCCGACAGAAATCGCGAAGTGCGGCTTATACGGCGAAATTAAAATTTGAAAAATTTATTTCATCGCAATTTATCATTCTCATCGTCACCCCAACGCCCCTTGCCACAAGAAATTCAAATCCCGACAGAAATCGCGAAGTGCGGCTTATACGGCGAAATTAAAATTTGAAAAATTTATTTCATCGCAATTTATCATTCTCATCGGCGCCCCAACGCCCCTCGCCGCGAGAAATTCAAATCCCGACAGAAATCGCGAAGTGCGGCTTATACGGCGAAATTGAATTTTTAAATTCGACCGTGTCGGGATTTTGACCGTGTCGGGAATTTGACCCTGTCAGGATTTCGACTTGTCGGGATTTTGACCTGTCGGGATTTCGACCCTGTCGGGATTCTGACCGTGTCGGGATTTTGACCATGTCGGGATTTTGACCTGTCGGGATTTCGTCTGTCGGGATTATGACCCACACCCGTCCAGTAATATAAGCTCGATGGAGGCTTGATTTATATACTGTTGGTGCTGCCATCTAATCTCGAAATTTCAGGCAACTCGTGCGATGATGAAAAGAGAGAGAGTTCTCTTCGTTATTTTTTGGCATAAAATTTTTTTATGAGACGAAAATTTTGATAACAAAATTCATACATTTGCAACAATCGATTTTATGTAGAAAAAAATGATTATTTCTTTCCACAAAAACATTCGGAGAATATGGATGATCGAACAAATAAGTGAAAATACTGATTATGTGGTCTTTAGATAGGGTCACCAGATTCAAAACTGAAAAAAGAGGACGCCTGGTGTGAACCTTATGAAGACGATCCTGACTGTCAGCCCCAACCCTTGTGGGGAATTCATGGAATTCCAGTACTTGATTTCTTTACTTCTATTTATTTACATTAATTAAACAAAAATAGCAATAAAAAATTCAAAAAATGATCAAAGTTATTGAATTGCAGCGTATATTTGATAAAAGAGATGAAGCGCTTTAAAAATATGATAAAAATTTATGTCTGTTCAATATGGTTCGAGCAGCGATGAAGTGTCAGCAGGTGGACCACGCACTAATTATTATTAATAATCTATTAATTTTGTAAAATTAATTTATATGTCATGTCCCTCTCAATGGATCGTGTTTGATTACGATCCAGACCAGCAGTTCTCAACCATTTTTGACTCACGGATCAGAGTTATTTTTGACTCACGGATCAGAGTACATAATTTCAGTATATAATTTTTCCATCGGAGCTCTATTTGACTCGAGAAGCCTTTTCTGTGTGTAATTTTTATGGCGTAACTCCGTAGGCCTCTTTTTTTATTTATCTGTCAAATTTACATATTTATTTTCCTTGAGTCGCCGCGGAGCCCCTGGGAAGTGCACACGGAGCACTGGTTGAGAACTGCTGCTATAGGTAAACATAGGTTTTTGTGCACTGCATCACGATTTTAAATGAACTAAGAGTAGATTTAGATCCAGGGACATCAAGCACAATCATCTTGGATCACCACGCTGGCATCCAGAAAGTAAGACTGACAGAGCTTTAGCACCCCGGAGCCAAACATAAAAATACTGTTTCATTTTTTTAAATTCTACAGGGTGCATAATATTTTCAAACCGAGGGCCAGATACGCAATATGTTCATCTCTCTTGGGCCAGAAACTGCCGTATGTATCGTGTGTATTGATCATTTTTTATAGGAACCTCTTGGCAGGCGTACCTGGTTTCCAAGATAAAATTATACGCCCCCGCTATCAATATACTTTGCAATGGACGGCACAAAATCACAGCCTAGGACAGCGGTTCTCAAAGTTTGCGTCGAGGCTCCTAGGGCGTCTTTAGTCTTTGTCGGGATGAGCTGGACACATTGATGTGTGCCTGTTCAGTAGGGCTGTAGCCATAAATATCTTTTGGAGAGGGACCAAAGTGATAGAACAATAGATTTAGGTAAGCCATTTAAAAAATGTCATTTTCTTCACATTTCATAAAGGGGCAGGCTCCCCTAGGTTCCCCCCCCCTTCTCGTTATGACCTTGCTGTTTTAGTGATTTCAAGGGACTCTTCTTTACACTATTTTAAGGAGCCGTGAAAGGCTAAAGTTTAAGAATAACTGCCCTGAAAGCTGGATGTGGGCCCACAAGGGTGGGATGACAGGGCTGCAGTTCTGGGACCCGGAATGATTTTCATAATTTTTTTGGGGGAGATAAAAGACCGCAGTCTAGGGGCCCTGCTCATGTCTTACATTTATTTCTTATATTTTAGGGTCAGTCCGTGGCAGCATCTAGAAAACGCTCAGCTGATGTAAGCTCGACTATTGGACCTTTTTTTTACTTGTAGGGTATAGAAAAAACTGTTTTGAAAGAACCGGACAGGATTTTTTATTTGCTCTAATGTGCTACCATCTTACACAAGGAATTACAAAACTACTTCAATATCTTCAGTCCTTTAATAGAATAGTGATATTTTAGTCAAAATAATTTGTAATAAAAATAGTAGTTTTATGTGAGAAGTATGATATAGTATTTTGTAGCTGTTTCTGCCTCTTCCTTCTCCCCAACAAACAAGAGCGTTTTATTACTTAACTAGCTATCTCGTAAAAACAACAAACATGATTCCAAAGATAATCTAGTGTTCTCGTCCACAAGAAAGACACAACCAACAATATCACAACTCATGGAATACAAAAAAGCAGAATAAATTTATTCTCAAGATGTTATCTTGCTTATATTGCTGAAACCGATACCTACGCAAGTCGCTAAGACTTTGTGGGACCCTGTGTTTAAGTCAGAGTTCTTCTCCGTCTCCAATTTCATTCTTATTTGGAGGAAGTTCTCGATGTGTCTCAGGAACTGGATGCTGAAACGATAGATATTGCAACACATCAAAATTAGATTTAGAAACATTTAAATGACATGAAAGCGAAAGGAATTTGTGATAAATCACAAATTCCTTTTGCTTTCATAGAACGATAAATCAATTCAAGATTTGTATCAGTAAAAAAATAATCATATGTATCACTTCACGATATTCCATTCTACTCCCTCAGAAGAAATTCACATCTGGTCAGTAGAGTCTTGATAATCCAAAGTCAACGTGAATCACACCACCTCAGAACACTAAGAACTCATTATCCAAAAACAATAGATAATTACTTTTAGTAGCAGGAGGGAGATGTGTCCAACAAGTATTTCAGTAGGGTTGGAGCTTCATATTGATTTTATAGTGAATATAAGTACAGTGGAGTGAGGCTCTGTAATTCAAGTCTAAAAACTTTGAGGCACTCGGATTATTAAAAATTCCTTTCTGAAAGCCTCTTTATTTTCTGCCAATAGCAAGTTTCTTTCATTTTGACTCATTTTTCTTACAAAATACGAGTCATTTCAGTCTTAAGGCAGGGCCATTCTAACAACATTAGGCCACACACATAGTGCAGCGATCAAGAGGGATGGAGGAATTCCTATAATAAAGACTTCAAAAATGTAGATGTTGTTTACCTTGATATCCAGAAGGCATTCGATCGGGTCCAACATGGTAAACTCTTGAAGCATTTACACAAGATTGGAATTGGGGGAAACTTGCTGAATTGGATAGAATCGCGGTTAAGAGATAGGTCGCAACAAGTTATGGTGAACAGGGAATTCTCTGGTTGGACAGGCGTCACAAGTGGAGTTTTTCAAGGAAGTGCCCTAGGTCCCATACTTTTTTCACTTTTTATTGATAAACTCGGTCAGGGATTACTAGCAAACTCGCAGTTGATGTGAAGCTAATGGAAGTAATCGAGAATCAATGCAATAGGGAGTTGCTCCAGAACAACTTGAACAGGATTGCAGAATGGGCAAATGAATGGAGCATAACGTTTAGCATTGATATGTGCATGGTCACTCATTTTGGTTCGATTTTGGTTTGATTGTCGGGAAAGGGGGGCACGAGCCCCCTATGCCCCCCCCATGTACGTCTCTGATCCCACCAATATGCGTTAGGATTCAGAGGGGCAGCGCTGATGAAATTTTGCTGACAAGGGGAAAGGGGCCAAAAATAAAAGTTTACTTACATAATACTTGAACGGCCCCTATCTAGTGTTGTGTCTGATTTTTCAATGCTGCCATCTATATTTGAGAAGCGAAGTGTAACGATTGAATATTTGTAATGTTTTTATGCCTGTTGCTCTGTGGCAAGACTTTCTAAAGTGGAAATCAGCTCGCATTCACACCACAAAGTTGGGAACCACAGAGAACTAACTTCAGCTGATCACCACTGTGGCGATGGTGGGGTTCGGCCCCAGGATATAATAAAGACTAGTGACAAAAACAATTGTATTGTTTTGTTCTACACTGAAAATATTTGAGAAGCGAAGTGAAGGAGAGAAAGAAGCCTCTGTATGAAGTGCACAACTTGAAAAAACCGTTTTTTCACCTCAATCTGCTGATTGGTCTATGCCCTCCCTTTTTTTTGTTCCCCTCTTCTGCAGAGGGGTCATCATCATCACACAGTTACATTTCAGAACCCCCTCCGGTAATTTTTGCAATCTTCCTCCTCCTTGACTATGTGCACCCATCTTTTTCTCCATCCCTATGTAATTTTTCCTTCCTGGTCGCAATTCTTTTATTGCATACCTCTTTGTTTCATAATATCCTCGGTCTCATGGGTCTCCGGGTAAAATCATTTTTTGAGCCCCCCCCCCCTACCTGACTCAATTTACATGCCTATCTCAACCAGTTCTCATTATCATGAGGCCCTCCGCACTTGAGGCCCCCCAGGCCACGCCTCAGTGGACCCATGCGTTAAAGTGGTATTGTGTTGAGGGGGTCTTAACAGCAACTAAAGGGGTCTTGATTCTTAGACTGGGTCCTTCTATGGCCTTTCAGGTTAGAATTTTTCACGGGCCCTCTATAGTAAATTTACAGTCAACAAAAAGAAAAAAAAACATTCATGTTGGTTCAGGCCCCCATCAGTCTCACTCGCAAAGAGACCATGGCTCCTGCAAGGGTAGGGCTGTACGATTCTTATTTCTTGTTTTTTCACACTGTAAGTTCACAATAGAGAGGGCCTGTGAAAAATCTCAGGCTAGAGGCCTTGCAGCAGGATATGGAGCCATAAAAGAGGCCATGGGTCTTGGCAGTTGTGTAATGAATTAAGAACAAAATGGGTAAGAGTAGGTACCTCACACCAGGGCCGGAACAAGACGGAGGCAACTGCCCTGGGCGACAAAATTTTACAACCGTGCCCCCCACACACACGCACTTAAAAAGTTGTTTTCTATTACTTTTAAGACAATGAAAATTATCCGGGTTGTATGAAAACTCTCAGAAGTAATCCAAGGTGAATGGGGCCGAGACCTGTTGGTGGTCTCTGTCCACCAATGGTCCTCGGTTAACCTCGGATTATAGAGAGACTGCTATAGAGTAAAAAATTTTAAAACCACAAGATCAATAGTTCGGGCTACCATGATAAAAGATCACGAGAATATTAAAAAATAATAATAAAACAACACATTGAAAAATTTGAAGAGGCATAACATTGTGCCGCAAAATTACACTTTATTTAATTTTTGCTTAAAAATTAATTAAACTAACAATCCACACCAAGACATATTTCATTTTAATATGTGCGTGACATACTGCCACCTGTCTGTAGCTATTTATAGTATCTGTATTGGATTAGTTCCATGTGACGAGATTAAACAACAGCACAATTTGAGAGGAAACGCTATGCATAAGGCATGATATCTGTCAAATTTCGAAAGAAAAAAAAAAGATTACAACATTGTGACTACTACTCCTCTACATGCACCTCGTACACATCCCTTGACAGAATTTCGAACGAATTGGTACATGCCGAAATGTGTGTGTACATGTTATAAAACTAACATGAAGTTTGTTTCCGTGTAATGCTTGTTATGTGCAGTGTTGCCATCTGTCTCGCCACAGAGAGCAACAGGCCTACAACGATTAATTATTCAATCATTACACTTCACTCATAGTTAGAAAAAACTGGTGGAAGATGGCAGCACTACACATAACAAGCATTACACAGAAACAAACTTCACATCAGGTTTCACTACACGTACACGCACATTCCCACATGTACCAATTCGTTAGAGGTTCCGCAAAGGAATATGGACGAGGTGTATGTCTGGGTTTAGTAGTAGTAGTGTTGCCATCTGCCATCATTTTTTCTAACCACGATTGAAGTGTAATGATTAAGCAATTGCACCGTTGTAGGTTTATTACTCTCTGTAACAAGACTTTTTAACAGGGAGATTCGCTCATATTTGCACATCGAAGTTGGAAACCACAGTAAACCAACTTCAGCCAACCACAACTGTAGCGAAGGTGAGGTTCAAACCTAGTGCATCGTGACTGCAATATGATTTGTATCATGTGTGAATCAACATAAAGATAATCACTATAGTGAGAGCTGTGACAGCTCACTATGGGGGCCCCTAAACCCCTCTGACTAATAGTCCGATAGTACAATTTTTAAAAAACAACACAAAAGAATTAATATTAAAATGTAATGATATACAATGGAAGCATGATAATAAATAAAATGAAAAAGTTTAAGTATTATGTTATTCGAGATATTGATATTGTGATTGCTTTGATCGTTAGGGTTGCCATATCTAACGTGGCCATAATTATCATGAAAAAAATATGGCAAATTGGCAATGATCCCAAATTATGTCTTTTTCAAACTTTAGCTAAGGATAGCCAGCCATTTTACTGGCTGACCAAAGCCCAAAATTCAGACATTGGTGGGTTAATTTTTTACAAAATTGGCCGCTTTCGGGCTTTGGCAGTAACATATGCATCCCTCACTAGGTAGTAAATTGCCCATTGCGATAGACCTGAGTTGTGCTCTGCTTTAAAAAAAAACATGCATTTGATCACACATTAGAGAATCTGCTGCCTAGAGTGTCAGAGATTTATATTGTCCAAAAAGCAGGAATGATAGGGGAGAAACGAACCTGTAAGGAGAAAGAGGTCCTATCTTCACCTTTGAAACATCTGGATTTCCCAGTACCATAAACAGCAATACGAGGCTTTGATTGTTTGAATCGACGCATCCACCCTGAAACAAAAAACATCAGAATGAAAATTATTTATCATTTTTGAAAATACCATTAGACTCCTGATTGACTGACTACAGGGAAAAGATGCAAATAACAAAATCTGTGACTAAATTTTAAAAAAGGTAATATTTATTAATACAGTGGAATTTTGCACACTGAGCCGTCTGAAGCAGGGGTGCACAACCTTTCAGTCCACGGACCAGATATGCTGTAATTCTGCCACTCCTTGGCCAGAAACTTGTATACGTAGGATAACCATATGACCCATTATATATTATTTTTGGGACATACAGAACATTCCAGTAATTGTAGTTCCCCCCCCCCCCAAAAAAATTTCCTGTAAAATGTCCTGTTCTTCCTTCATTTTTAACGAAGATTACTTATTTTTGAGATAAAAAATTATCATTATTTCATGACATAAATTATTGCCTTTGACAATTTTTTTGTCCATAATTGTCAACTTTACTTGCCTTTGAAAATTTATTTTGGCTCTAATTGGCAACTTGTATTCAACAATTTTTTGGTGATAATTGGTGCTAATTGTATGGAACAATCTCCCCATATTTTTATAAAGGAAATATGATCAGCCTTGGCATCGTGTAGACAACATATAGTGATGTGTTATTGATGCTTTTCTTCCACAACACCTTTCGCAGGCCAGATGGATCCTCTTGGCAGGCTGTGTTTGGCCAGTGAGCCAAAGGTTGTGCATCCCTGGTCTAAAGCCTGGACTACCCTTCAAAAAGCTCTACAAAACTTTGAAACATCTCAACAAAGAGATTAAAAAAAAATTGTGCATTAGAAAAAAAATAATCAAATAAGCACCACTAAAGGGTGTTTTCTATACAAATTTTTGTAGTGTATGTGCTAGTTTTTTTTCCTAAGATCGGACCAAACTGCTTCAGCTTCATGACAGGAATCTCTCACACCCCCAGAAGAAAAATTTTCATACCCATTCCTTCACTGAAAAGTTTGGCATCAAGTTTACAAGAGAGAGAGCATGTTTTGCTGGCAAAACTTGTTTTATGAACACTGTGATTGTCTCACCAAAAACCATGAAAAAATTTTCACATCTTTATAAGGGCTTTAAAAAATTCCCCACATTTCCTTAAGACATTCTTAAAAATCTATATGATGGGTAGCTGCAGCTGTAGACAGCTCAGAACATGCCAACATCACTTATAGGCAAGCTGTAGTGCAATGAGGTGTCGAAAATTAAGGTCCTCAGAACCATTTAGAATAAATAATGTGAAGTTATTGAATGAGCTGGTGAGAGAAAGTTGATGACAGAGGCTAGAATTTCGACAATAATGAAAGAAACAAGTTTGCGTAATTGTTAAAGGTCACAAGATTTATTGTAAGAGATGACAAAAAACACATACCCATGTTTTTGCCATCGACCCCCCCCCCCTCCCCCTACGTTACTTGCAAGAGGATTATGCTCGGAACCTCTCAATGCGAGAGAGTCTATCACAATGCCCACATGAGACATGCCGCTTTATGTGAATTTCAACGGAAGAATTTTAACATAGCTACCAATTTTGGAGATTTGCGCATGAATTGAAATTTGGTAATGAACAAAGCATGGATTTTTTAAAAATAGAAGTATAAAACAAAAGTCTGGAAACAGTGACAGCAATTGCTGATCATCGCCAAACAAAAAGTCAAATTGCTCTATACCTATCGTCATACTGTTGTGTTCATGTTGCTCACCAAATAAGGTGCTAAGCAAGATGGCACGGGTGTGATCCCTAATTCTATATATTTCCCCATAAAATATTTTTATTTCGTATATTTTCATCAGATCCACAGGAGCAAGTGAACTCAATCCAATAAAATTGATTATTTTATCCAAGTGAGACTGATTGAAGACATGTAAATGTCTTTGACAATTTTTTTTGTCTATAATTGGCAACTTTGCTCATTTTCGACAATTTTTTATCGATAATTGGTGCTAATTGTATGGAACAATCTCCCCATTTTTTATAAAAGAAATACGATATCTCTCTCTCTCTCTCTCTCTCACGCGGCATTGCATTAGGCATCAATGTGTGATCACATGTTATTATATACTATTTATAATGACAACTAACTGGATTAATAAATACTGCATAGAATATAGACGACATAACGCAGCAATCAGCAATGTGACCGAGCATTGATATGGGATGTAAACACATAAACTGGACGGTCTTGACTACTGTTTTTATATACTGTTGCCAGATACAACACCAATGCCGGCTTCTAGTCCACAAGTTATCAAACCCATTTGCTCACCAATAAGCGAGATGACTCGCTCTGATGGATATTTTATATTACACAATAAGATTTTCGTTTTGTTTGTTTGTTGTATCCTAGGTGTATACATATCCCCATCTCATCTGCAATCACCACAAAATTTGATAATCGTTGCAGTACCCAATTGTCCGGGGGAAATATAAAAAGTTTGTATGTTTATTTTTTTCTTCTTTTTTTGAATCAAAATAAAGTGTTCTGGACTCTGCCATGAAGCTGTGCTGAAAGAGATCTTGGCAACGGAATAAGTCCAGTGGCAAAGTTCTGCCGTTCATTCATCATGTCCCTATCACATAGCTGCCAACTTTTGAAAATGAAAATTCAGGAGATTTTCGCACAAACCTGGATTTTATGCTAAAACCACTCCCTAATAAATACAATAGGGATTTTTCCAAATAAAATAGGGATTTTCCAAACATAAAAGTTAAAGCATAGGGAATAAAATCCCTACTCAAAAACTGAAGTAAAATTAAAATAGGGATTTTACACACATGGAAGTTTAACCCTTGGGAATAAAATTCCTACGCAAAAAACAAGTGAAATCGGAGGCCAAAACTTCAATGATGTTCAATCAGAAATGCTGTGAACAAACATTCTGCGCGAATGACACCAAAATCATCAGAAGATGAAGGGAAAAAAGTGTCATTCTTTGAAGAACACTGACGTTTTGTGACACTTGCTTGATGTTTTTCGATTTCACATGGTTGATGTTGTCAGTCTTTTCACCATGACCGATGTTTATGTCCATAACACAACTTGTACAAAAAGGAAAAGTCGACCCTCTTCTGCAACGTTTGATGAAAGGAAATTCATCGGAATAAGTATCTTTAAAATTGATTAAATATGTTTTTGCTTATTATTCATGCTTTGTTATATCGCATGTACATAACTTCAACAAAAGAAATTTTGACCATATGTGCGTCACTATAATCTTCAATTATTATCCAGGGGACCTACCATCTGGCTACCTACTACTGGCTGCTAAGCCATTTCCCTGCACGATAAGACAAATAACTTTCTAGTTACCATCTTGTAAAACTTCCTTAAAAAGGGAATTTCCCCATTTACGACGTGTGACGTCATTTCAAAAGGGAAAAAAATAGGCTTCATGCCCCACAAGAAATTCCTTAGAGATTGTTTTCATGAACGGGGATTTTTTTTTAATGAAGTAAGAAATTTTTGGGGACAATTATGGATTTTTGTGATTTTCGTAAAAATTCGGGAGATTTAAGAACTTTTCGGGAGGTCGAGCGATGAAGCTAAAATTTGGGAAATTCCCGAAAAATTCGGGAGACTTGGCAGCTATGATATCATCACTACACTCAAATGAGGGCAACAAAAAATCTCCATCACGAGACATACAAAATTAACAGGACGTACAATGTTTGTTCAAAAAGTATACAACCATAAATTTTTTGTGTGTGAACCAATGAAACTAGGAAGGCACGGTTTGGTGCATATATTTGAACAATTCCAGTGCACATGACTGGGTTTTTTTTTCCTGCCTGCAGACACCTGATGAGTGAGGAAAGTGTAAGCAAGCAATGTGTTACATTTTCATTTTTAACAAAATGGCAGGAAAAACTTAACAATGCCACTGCATAAATCGTGATGGAGCTACTAATTACGATGCAGAACCTTTCGGTAGCAATCCTTGGTGATGGTTGTGGTGCACAGGGTTGGTAAAAAAACCTTTTTGGTTTAAACCAGGTTTTTTTGGTTTAAACCTTTTGGTTTTTTGTTTTAAATAGTATTAACATTAAAAACAATGAAATTTCTGAAAAATCATTCAAACTTCCAATAATTAACTAAAATAAAATGTTTATTAATGTAATTAACACTATTCCCATGCTAATTAATCAATGAATATTTATTACATTTGAACAAAAACCAACTTTTGCAATTTAATTATTTTTGGCTTAACTCAATGGATTACTGTGTGTTTGAAAATGCTTTTAATGTTATTATTAATCATCTATATATATAAAATTGATTTTCTGTGTGTCTGTGTGTGTGTGTGTGTGTGTGTGTGTGTGTGTGTGTGTGTGTGTGTGTGTGTGTGTGTGTGTGTGTGTGTGTGTGTGTGTGTGTATGTTCTCTATACAAATCTACAATTTTAGATCGATCGTCACCAAAGTTTGCATATATACCAAATGGGACCCGACTTGAACGATAGGCTACTTTAAAATTTCGTCAGACCAGGGCAAATGCCCCAAATGGGCAAAAAACTGTCCGGCAACAATGGTTTTTGGGCCTCAACAATCACTTTCCGAACGTTTACTTTGGTTACCGTGGTTCCCTAGCGATGAGTTTCAGACGTGTTTATGTCTTTACAATGGTTTGTCACTTCTTTAATGCTGCCAGTTATGTATAATAGTTTATGCCTTTATAATGGTTTGCCACATTTTCAATACTCTCAGTAATGAGGCTTTTTGAATAGACGTCATAATCATCACCATCATCGCTTTGAGGGTCAGGAAAAGGGTGATCCTCATAGAAATCACTATTAAAATTGCCGATTTAACTGCATAAATACGGAAATTTAGTAGGGGGGGGGGGTTCCCTGGCACATCAATAATTTTAAAAATTAAATTGAATTCTCGATTTTTGAAATATGGAATTCACCTGGAGATACGAAGCCCAGAAAATTAAAAATATGAATAATTTGCCGGATCTACTTTTGAGTTGGATATCCATGTAATAACATTGATTTCAACTTTTTATTTATATCTTCTCAAGCAAGAAAATTAATGCCTCCGTATTGTCTTTTGATATTTATTTGCATAAATTCATATAGTTTAGGATGTTTTTAAAATTAGTTATGGGCCCCGTAAAGTGCATCGAAAAAATTCCAGAGCTTTAATTAAGCATTTTTGGAAGCTCAAACAGGCAGAAATAGATAACTTGAAGTTCAGGGGGAGGGAATCGAAATGCCTTACACCCATAAAAAAAAAGGGTGGGGGGACTATTCATTTCTACGTTTCTTTAAATTTAGATTTATTTCTTTCATGAGTCGCGCAGGACGTCGCCATATTGGTTAACTTAGACATGGTTTGCATGTCCCTCAAAGAAAGAGGGAGATATCGCATGATCCAAAAAGCCTCATTGAAGAAAACCCGGGCAGCGCCGGGTATTGTAGCTAGTATAATATATAAAGGTTTTTCTCCAGTTACTTTCAGTATGCTTAATTAGGAAGATATTTTGCAAAAACTAATAAAAATTAGGTGAATATAATGTATTTAATGAAGCATAAATAATGCAGATTAATTAGCAATGATTTACGATATACAGGGTGATTATAACTAAGGTTCTGATTTCAAAACACTAAAAAAAGAACGATTGTCAGAATGACTTGAAAATTGAAATGAATATTCCTGAAAAAATTCAATTTTATTTAATAAAGGGGAAAAAATACTTAAAAAATGTAAAATTAATGACATCATCCAACATGTGGGAAATTTGCTCGCAGAATGGAAACGATAGCCAGTCATGGCAGAATGATACCTTAATTATAGCATTTCACGATTTCATAGTTCATGGAAACATCAGAAACTCAAAAAATGAAGTAATTGAACAAATAACTACAACTTAAGAAATGTTAAATATGTTGTCCACCGCATGTTCTGGCTATGAGGTTGAAAGCACAAAAATTCTTGTTCAACAACAGAATCGGAGTATGCCATGGTCATAATGTGGATGTGCTTGCAATTCAGCTTTATTAAACCAAACGTGCCCCCCCCCTCCCCCTGTTAATATTCCTGAGGAACTTCTAGCATATAGGGAATGTGCTGGAGATTGCAATTCACCAAAGTTTGCAATCTGACCACTGTTTATAACATTTTGAGGTACCCCCCCCCCACACACTGATGCTGTGGAAGTGCCGAAATGATGTGGTTGCACAAAATAGATTATAGTGCTGGCCAAGTACAGCATCATCTACTTGCACATTTTGCACTTTTTTCGTTTGCGAAAGAAACTTCCATTGCTTCAGGAGTATCCATGCAAATTTTCAAGTCATTCTGATCAGTACTTATTGTATAGTTTTGGAATCAAAACTTAAATTATAATCACCCTGTATATAGCTGATTATTTTTCATAAATCTGTTACTGCTATACAGTAGAACCTTGATTAACTGGGCTTAACAGTGTGTGTGTGCGAAAGTATAAAAAAAACAACTATTGAATATTAAGACTGGGAGATATACAGTAGGAGATATGCTACTTCTTATGGGAAAGAAAATGAAAATGTATGTGAGGTAATGTAACTACTAGTACACTGGTCTTTGTCCTTTAAGGACAGTTGGTGTCTTTATTGGATTATAGGACCACCTGCCCCTAGCATGATGGTGTCGCTACTGTAGCTGCTTCTTTGTGAAGGGAAAAAGAAACCCCGTGAGATAATACACCACTACATTTAGATGTGTGATGCCATCCTTATTCATGAATTTGCTAAAGATAGAGCATCGGAATGTAGCCAAAGGTTAGAAAATGTTGTAAGAATGAGGAATTTTGGCTTTTGTATATAACTTTAAATAACTAAGATACTTCATATGAAAAATATATATATATTCTGGCCACTTTTATGAGACTTTTTGAAAAAAACCACTTATAAAATCTTATGTCATTTAAAGATATACCATCAGAATGTACCCCAAGGATATAAAATATGGTAAAAATGAAACATTTTGGCTAATAATGAGCCAATATGATATTTTTCAAGGAAAAAAAATGATATTTAAGCAACTTTTATTTGATTTTTTGAAAAAAATCACTTGGTTTAAACCAAACAACCCTGGCGGTGCGTACTCATGATGAACCATGCTACAAAAGTCAAAAACAGTCAGCATGACTTTGGCATTTAATCTCCTGAATAACCAAATCGTCAGTCAAAATAGAATGAACTAATCCAATGCTAATGCTTGCTTCATCTACAAGTTTTCTGATTATAATTCAATGATCCTGCATGACCAGAGTCCTCCTTTGGCCAATAAAAATCTCATTTCTAGATGTTGAAGGCCTACCAGAATATGCTTTACACTTCATCGATGTTTGCCAACTTTGAAGCAGTAGTACCACTCCTTTATTGGTATGATGCAGATTTCTTCATGTCCAAAGGTCTGTTAAATCTTGGAAATTATTTCCACCCTGGATTTACAGAGCTTCAAAAAAAATTTAATACAGTAATTTTGTTCAAGATTTTTCTGATATTTTTTGCAAAAATCAAAAATGCAATGATGCTCACTTATAATTCCTTACACTTTCGAACAAACATTGTATGGTCCAGATGCAAGTTATCTCGCCAAGAGGAATGTCAAAAAGCTGAGGGCAGGTGCAGCAACACCGGGACCCCAGTTGTATAGGCCCAACTTGCCTGCCATTGAAATATGATTGGAATGTGAATTGTGCCAACTTGAAATGTTGTATCCATTGGTTTTTCCCACCGACTATTCGTTTAGCTAATTTTGTCTTTTTCCCACCAAAATGAAGTATTTTTCATGAATTGATGCAATAGCTACAATGTGCATTATGCCAGTGATGTCACTTTGGGATGGGGGAGAAACTAAATCTTTCTGGTCCTTTCCAAATCTTTTGAAATGAAACCAAAACCTACATTTTTCAAATATTTAAGAATAATTTTTACCCTAAAAGTACGGATTTCTAGTGATCCTGGTCATAATTCAGAAGATAGAACTTTTCTAGACTCTAGATCATAGTTTCCCAACCTTTTTTGTCCCATCGCCCCATTCTTCAGAAATTTTTTTTCTCCCATCGCCCCCAAACGCAATCTAACCCATAGGACCCTATGCTTCTACTGCCCCCCCCCCCTGGAATAGTCCATCGCCCCTCGGGGGTGTTAATGCCCACGTTGGAAATCACTGCTCTAGATCAAGCCCGTTGTTTAGGGGGGCGGGGGCCGTTGCCTCCTCCCTGGCTTTTGAAAATACACAAAAAATTAAATATATATATTCATACATTGAGTACATGTGCTTTGCCCCCCCCCCCCCCGGAAAAAGTTGAAATGACGGCCCTGCTCTAGATCATAGTTCCCCCAACTTTTTTTGTCCCATCACCTCCTTCTTCAGAAATTTTTTTCTCTCATTGCCACCCAACGCAATCTCACCCATAGAATCCTATGTTAAACCCGTAGCTTCTACTGCCCCCTGGAACATTTCATCGTCCTCCAGGGGGGCATTAATGCCCACGTTGGGAATCACTCACTTCGGGAGACCTGACAGCTATGTTGTAGAAATGCCAAAGTGTTTTGCACACATGACAGGTTATGTGTGTCCTGTGAATTTCGACCACACCATTATATAACCCACAGGAGAAACAAATGCATGTGAAAACATGCCAAAATAAATGTCTGGAATGTAGCCTACACTAGCTCTAGTCCGAAGGCCCATTTGAATTTTTACGCGAGCGTTATTTGCTTTTTTACCTGATAAATTCATTATGGAAGGGGCTTGTCAAAATTCTCAACATGAATGCCAGTGAAAAAATTCTGGCCCAGATTCCTTGCAACAGCATGTAGGGCCTCGAACATTTCATACCCGTTTTTTTTGAAAAGAAGAATCAAACCTAAATAACATTTTTTGGACTGAAATTTGTCTTCCAGTTTCAGAATTGAATTTAATATCACTGTATTTCTTGCACAGCATTAGAAAAAAAACATTTCTTAAATATCCTGGAAATTATGGTAAAGAAGCACACATATTTTATCTTCCTGTGTAGGACTATTAAGCAACATATAACTAAAAAGACGGACCGGCATTGCAAAGAGAAGATTTATACCAGTCTTTTATACCCTAAGTATTACAAGACTTCCATCCTGTATACTCCAGGAAAATCATCCACTATCTCGGTGAGATTTTATGAACAAACAGACTCTTCAGGAATGTACCTCAACAAGGCTGACCACAGTGTCAAGGGATGCTGTCTAGAGCGCATGGACGCTAGTGTGTTCATCTTTGGATGGAATCAAGAACTTTCGGAAAATTATGTAGATTTTAATAGTTGATTCCTACCCCCCCCCCCCCGGTATATTATGATTCATCCATTGACAAACATTGATTACGTGTGAAACCATACGTAATATTTTTATTTATTATCCTGAAGATATTTAATAAAGTTCCCAGACATACCCCTCCTCAGGGAAAGCTTTAATATCTCACTGAGAAGTGGGGTGTGTTTGGTTGTCAAAGGTAAAGAAGCACATGAAATACGGGAAAAAATTTCATCCAAATAATGTTGAAAATTTAGAGTAATGGTTTTAATACAAACTCTGTAAACTTCCTCGAGAAGATTATGAACGGCCTCTTGAGCGAGATCTTCGGGCATGGAAACCTCGCCTTGTTCATTGCCCTGTGGCTTTGATACAGCTTCACCGACCAAGAAAGCTCCCGTGGTAGATTCTGCAACCAAGGTCATCCCGAATCCAGAAGATCTAAATAAAGAGGTGCAAATGGAAATGTTAAAATAGGCATAGCTACAAGTCATGCTACCTCTATCCCAACAAAGATAGTAAAGATCAAAATCCATGCAACAGTGAATCCCGATAAAAATCAGCTCATTCTAAATCTAGATTGGCATCTCGAAGAAACTCACTTTCCAGAATGTTTGCCTTTGTAATGGTCTGTATATATGTACACATCAGGCAGAAACTTCAGCAGCAGACCTTTTGCTGTGTCCACCATCCGACTAGCAAAAGCTGGAGATACTCTGGCGGAATAAGCAACACCCCGGATGCGCTTGATTTTACCAGGGTCCAAGAGCTTGATGGGACGCAGGTAACTGATTATCGGGCAGCGGAAATGGACTTCACCGCCACCACCTGGTGCCATGCCACGAGATACGATCTTCAGCTCCAAATTTTCATCATTGATCACAAAGCGTTTCAAAACTGGCATGGATGACAGCTTTATAGCGTCCACCTATGAATGACATGAAAACATATATATATATTTAATGAACGGTTGTCAATTATAAATAAAACCTAAATTTACGCATCACACGTATCAAACACTTACGATATTTGATATTTTTGGGGTGGGGAAATAGCTTTGCAAAACAATGTTTTTCCCCACTGTGGAGCTTATCCTTAGCTTATTTAGAAAAGAAACAGTGTAGTTGATGTGATCAGAGATTCTAGAGGGCTTCATTCAAGGTTTAAAAAAAGGCACCAGAAGCGTTTCTTAAGAGCAACAATAGTTTTTTCCCAAGAAAAACAGTCCATGATAATATTTTCATGAATATTTATGATTTACTTTGTTTTTACAAGAATGTTTCAAGACCTGATGACTCTTTTTGTTGGGGATGCATTATTGATGTTGGAAGGCACTTTATTTTCAAATCAGAAAATTCTTGATTTAGCGGTGAAATATAAAAACTTAAGCTGCCAATACAAATCTATATAGAGATGTCCCTAATTCGGAAGTAAATCAGAGTATCTATCACTTACCCAAAGGAAAAAAACTGTGACTTTTCGTTGACTAATAAGATGACACTGGCAATTAACATGAGTGGGGGTTTATCGGATCGCTGGTGAGAACCCCACAGTGAGTCGCTGTGCGCCTTAATTGAAAGAGAATATTATAAGGGAAAAAGTAGCCTAAGTTAGACCACTTTGCACATTTTGCTAAATTACTGTTATACTGTTCGTCAAAAAATCACCAAACTGAGTAGGATGTTAGTTGGACCCCTAATTTCTCAAGTTGGACCAGTTGTTGAAAAAGTTTAAAATCAATATCTTTAAACTTTGCTTTGACAAAAATACATTATTTTCACAAAGTTCATGAATAATGAAAAATATTTAAGGGGAAAAAATATCTGTAAATTAAAAAAAATTAATACGAAGAAATTATAAAATCCAGTTTGACTTTTCTAAAGGTATCACAAAAAATACACCTAAAAGTATGAAACATTTACGAGAAAAAATATTGAAGAGGAGAAACATTATGAAATTTAACAAAAGAAATATTAAAAAAGGAAAACAAAAGCATTAAAAAACAAAAAAAAACTAAAATTTCAAATGTAAGAATTTTGAGAGATAAAATTTCTAGCTTGATTATTTCAAAAAATTTCAAAATTAAAAAATCAATTCCAAAAGACATATAAGATTGTCGTCACTTTGTCTGCCCATGCTTTCAGTGGTTTGTCAATTTCATCTTTATGTCATCTTCTACTGCATAAATATCAGGAATGAAATATCAATTGTATATATATTCTCCCACACAATATTTCTATTTTGTATATTTTCATCAAATCCACCCAAGCAAGTGAACTCAACCCAATAAAATTGATGCTGGCTTCTAGTCTGCAAGTTATCAAACCCATTTGCTCACCAATAAGGTGTTAAGCAAGATGACTCGCTCTAATGGATATTTTATATTTCACACAATAAGAGATTCTCATTTCGGTTTTTTTTTTTGTACAGTGTATATAATATGACAAGTGTAAGATAACAGGCTAGATGGCATGGGGGCCCCCCCCCCAATTGCTTCTGAAATGTACCTTCATTCTAATATGTGTACATTCATCCGTCTTAACGATACCCCAAAACTTTTCTCCAACTCCCAACCCCATCTTGGCTGTAATCACCACAAAATTTGTTAATCGCGACAGTACCCAATCATCTGGGGAAAATATGTTGTAAAAATTTTTTATGCTTTGTTTTTCTTTCTTTTTTTGACAAAAATAAAATGTTCTGGACCTTGCCATGAAGCTAGGCTGAAAGAGATCTCGGCAATGGCATAAGTCCAGTGGCAAAGTTCTGGCATTCATTCATTCATGCTGAAATATCAGGCGCAGCAGGGAAAATGAATAAGTTCATCACTTTATTTGATTTTCTCGTGTAGGACGAATCATTAGCTTCAAACTGTTCTGAACTAGAAGAATGATCGTGATCAATGATTGCCTTTCTATTTTTCCTCACATTAATGTTTCTATTGTTTTTGAAAATCAGTTTCTTATATTTACTTCTTTTGCATTTGTTTTGCTGCAGCTGTTCTTTGTATAGAGTGCTTGTCAGCCTCATAGCATCTTGTTACTTTTTGTGGCTTCGAAAAGGAGCCTGATGTAGCAATGAAACCGTTTGAAGCGATTACAAAAGAAAGTTTCCTGGGCTTCTGCTCTTATCCTGTTATATAATTGTGGTATCCACACCCCATGCTCCACTGTTGGCTGAGCCAATCTGGTGATTCCCGTTTGTGCCTATTATCCGCTAGGATTCCTTTTGGACTATGGAGTAGCCACTCTGATCAATGTTAAATACTTGTGAATCGTTTAGTGTGTTTGTTCACTAATTTTTCTAAAATATCGAAGAATTGTTCCACCCTTTCTTCATTGAAACCTCCCATTCACATTAGAATATAATTATAATAATATGTATCAAAATCAGATGACTGCTTTGTTTAGATCCGTAAATTGGACCAGTCCAAATACGGCAACAATGAATGCTCCAATTTAGGAAACATAGCCATTTTGCAAATAGCAGCTCATTACAAATGACCATAAAGATATATTTTAATTGCTTATTACTAAAATTACAATCATAGGGTTAGGAAGCATACAGTAAATAACAAAATGAAAGAAAGAAAAAGTGATGAAAAATAGCAACAAATAGCTGTAATAAAAACAATGTGCAATCATACCAAGACAAAATGCAATTGGAAATATCAAAAATGTGCTATGCACACTGCTTCAGTTCCCGTGCCCTCTGGTATCAAGTAAATGTACTAATCAATTCATATTTCTGAGAGCAAGAGGTGGTCAAAATTAGGCACCGGCTCAAATTTGGCTACTATCCCCCCTAATAAATATTTGAAATGTGTTTTCACATGAAAATGTCTGGAAATGTGTTTATTCATAAAATAAGTGCAATTGTTCACATCCACGCCAATGTTCTGCTGTACAGTTAATAACTTTGTGAATTAATTCAACCTCAGACGTGCCAAGGTTTGAAATCCAGAAATCCAGGGATTCTCCCAAGGGGGACCCCCCCCCCCTCCTCCCAAAGGCAGGTTCTGCATTGCCCCTGAGCAGAATATAATTCCACGTCAGTCTTTCCGTGCAGAATAGAGAAATCACATCTACATACTGTTCGTAAAATATGTGTTTCCTTTCGTGAATGCTATCAGTGATTCTATCTTGGGTATATGAACTCTTAAAAGCTTTATATTTTAGCTTTATTATAGCTTAAAGTTTTATACTTTCTTTCTGAAGACATATTTAATCAGAGGAAACTATTTAAAAACTTCAAGATACAAAGCTGCTGACGAAAAAACTTTTGTTTACCATACGGTTGTTAATGGGATACAATAACGATTATACAGGAATTTTGGCAACCAAGGTCATGCCCATGATAAATGATTTCCGATAAATGCTAAGCAAACAAAGTCACGTCTTTGCCAGTTGCTTAAATGCTGTCACAGACTTTTTTAAGGCTGCTCGATGGAAATGACCACGGCTGTCCTCTATGGGGGGGTTTTCCCTAACAATGGCGGTAATCATTGACGCCACGACAATGTGAAAGCTCGTGTAAAATCTCATTTTCTGCCAAAGTCCGGAGTCTCCCGCCTAAATCGAGAGAGTTTGCAGGTCTGCAACCTATAATAGGCCTAATGTTGTTGACCCTGGCCAGGTCTTCAATGTTTTCATTTTTGTCGATGCCAGATTCCAATTGTCACGACCATTAAACATTGTTACATTACGTAAACAGATGTAAATTGGATATTATATATGTTAGAAATTTTATACTAATTTCAGTGCTGCAGAATCTCAAAGCTGGTTGGCTCCCGTGATCACGTTTAACAGGGAATTTCCCTTTATATATTGGTTGTGTGTTGTGAAAATTCCCTTCTTTTTGTAGTTATTATCTGAAAGCTAGTAAGTGAATTTAGCACTTCCCAATCCTCCAGATGCTGCAATGGGAAAAATGCTGTAATTCTCAACTGGGAGGGGCTGCCTCTCCACCTTTGCTGAGATGACTAAAAGGATGTAGTTCCTTTGCTAAACTTTCTTCTGATGCCTCTATTGCGATCAATCTTCTCTCGTGCCAATGATAACTGTGAGCTAACTGCACTACAGGTCTTCTCCTCCTGGGCTAATTTCAGACTGATTCGACAGTGTCTTCACTAATGGTTCTCAACATATCTGCGGAAAGGCGATGCAGATGTGAATAGAGTTTCTGATCTGTGTGCGACTGTGGTTCCGTGGAAAAGGTGGTTCTAGTGACGGAACAAGTTTCTCGTTACTTTCTAGTCAGACTGAAGTTGACCGGGTGAGATCTGATTTACTAAACTGTGATATTTTATAAATGTTAAAACTTTTAAAATTACTGCATTGTGTTAACATGGAATCTAAATTGTTCATGTAATTAAAATTTAATTATAAGAAATGTATTCAAGTGTAAAAACGTGTTTGTCATCCTCTATTGGCATTCGTCAACGATTCAATTATTGGGAAAACAAAAAAAATTAAACAGGTATGCAACTGGTTTAAACACTGCAACACTTCTTGTTTGGCAAAATAGCTCTTTTTCTTGCAAAATGAAACATTCGAGATTTGGTGCAATGATGATCGTTTCTCGAAGCAATAAACATAAAAGGAAATAAGAATAACTTACAGTCGGATCCACACGATCATTTGTCACGCCTCTAAGAACAACGTCCAACGGCTTCTTGCAGAATGGTGCAAGGCACAACAGCGACTCCAAATAATAACCTATTGATCTCTCCATGCAGCAGTCATGCTCCAGCTTCCCACCGAGCAGAATGCCTGGACGATATTTCAACTCAGTTCCTGGAATAAAACATTACCTCCTTTAATATTCCAAAACAACAAAGACACATTAAGACTATTATGCAGTAGAGCCTCGCATACCCGGGAGTGGCAACCTTCAGAGCATGATTAATAGAGTCTATTCCGGATAATATAAAAAATAAAAGCCTTGGTACTGGTTAGTTATCCAGACAACTGCCAATCACTGGGGGGGGGGGGGGGGAACCAGCCAAGCCTTATGTGGGATAGCATGTCTGACGCTCAAAAACAAGGAGGGCTGCCACTTTACAAGGATGGGTAGAAATGCCAGGCTAGCATCAAAAGTAAGCCAACGCCCATCCTGATAACCAACCGGTACAAAAGTCTGTATCAATCAGGTAAATTCAATTAAAACAAACAAATGTAATTCAATTTCAATGCATTATGGTAATTGCAAGAATTATCTGAAAAATATATAAAATTTCAAAACTTACCTGTTTCATTCACTATGATCTTGGTGCCGTTTGTGAGACTCTCCAACATACGAATGAAACTGATTTCGTAATCTGCGAAGGGAAAACAGCAGGGAAAACTTTTTTTAGATTATAACAAACCAGCAATAAGTTTATGGTTTTCTTATAGAGTTAAAATACAAAGCTTCATGATAAATTGTTGACGGGAAACTGTAAATAACTCTTTCAATGGGATGAGGGTGCCAAAATGTTCGCTTGCCACAGTTGACGAAATATCTAGTTGCAATCCTACTGAGCATAACTGAAAAATCACATTGTTAGATTCCACATTATTTATTTCATAGAGCCTCCCTGTTTTTTTATCAGAGCATCTAGGGCGAAACCTTCTCTCCGCAACAAGTTCCATGGGCTCGATCGAGCACTATCAGTGCAGACATACCCATGTCCAGACCCACTGAACTGAACTGCTTAAAAAAGCAGTTTCCAGTCTTCAGTACAGGGCAATTTTGATGGCAAAAACAATTTTTTGTGTGCTTGGGCATTGAGTAGCGCAGTGAGTGTGGATCCGAAACTGCCTTCACTAGATGTGGGGACCCCCAAAACAGAATATGCCAAAATGTGAGACATACGTTGCAAAACAATCTGGAAGGATTTTAAGAAAAGCGTAGAAAACCACTATTATGAGAATTTTTACAGCAGAACATTTTCAGTCAGCTGAAGGCTTGTTGCAGAACAATACAAAACATTTTGCTTTTGGGGTGGGGACCAACTATGGGTCTTTCCAGCGGACAGATTTCAAATATTCCTTTCACTTTCCAGATATTTTAAAGTCTGATATTGAAGTCCTACTTGTTATTTGCCCTATTATCATGCTCTGTTGTCAGCCTGGATGGCAAGCTTGTCATTGCATTCCTCTAACCTTTCAGAAGAGCGCATATGTAGGAGATACATGGAGGGTGCAGATGTAGTATAATCCAGATTGCCAAGTCATCAAGGGCAGAGTTATGGCGATGCGTTTTGCCATAACTTCTCTCTCCCTTCTATAACCATCCATTCAGGTGGTGCTAACACCTTCTTATCCCTCCGTCTAGTAGCGGCATTTTGTTTTCCAATGCACCATTGTCTCGAACTTCTATCAGGCTTACCTGTGCTGAAATAGGCCCCTGTTTCTAGAATTTCTTAGGGATGCTGGGCTGCTTAAGTCGCAAATCCTTTACCCAAAATGTGGCGGTGACATGAGGCAGGACATTAAAAAGATCCCTTTCAGATGGTTTTATAGAAGCAGTGAGTAGAGAGCCCAAAAATCGATTCAGCATAAGTCGTGGTTTAGGTGCAGCAAGTTAAATCTCGATGAGATTCTGCTGCTAACTTATTCGATGGTGCTAGGTGAAAGCATCACTAGGATAGCCCAGGAGTTTTGTTTCCCAACACACCTTAGCCAACTGGTGATCATTCATTAATGAAACTATGCTTAACCACATTGAACTGAAGTCGGAGGAAATAGGTGGGCCAGGTTAATAGAGGTCTCAGGGTCAGTGGGTTTTTGGTGGGGTAGAAGAAATCATTTAAGTTTGTGGTGGCCGTTCATGATAGGCTATGCTCCTTGGGGTAATTGAAACGTGGATAGAGAACGGGAAAACCATTCATTCCGACTGCTTATAATCGTCTAGGGGAAAGAGGGTACAATCATTTAAAAGTGTTTAGGTCGCCCAGTTTAGGGACCGATGCAGGGCACCGGTGTGTAGGCGCCTATCTGTAGGACCGGTTGTTGAGCTCCATTATTAAATATAATAACAATCAGAAGGTTTTATATAATACATGTTTAATTTGGTACGGACACATAAAAATGAAAGACATCACATGACAATGGTTGCTTGCCGACTGCCAAGAAAAACATTCGATTTTTTATCGCAACTTGCGTTGCTAGGTAACAAAATATTCGCATCAGAAAATTGCGAAGTGCGACGTCATAATTTTTCCGCAATCGGTGAAAGTTCAAGTAGAGGTCGCTACACACTCCCCCCCTAGTGTCAACGAAATGTCGTGGTCGAGTATCTGTCGGGGAAGTGGACATGACGACCGGAACGAGTCACAGTTGCTGGTACTGTACTTGGATGGGCGGGTGACGTCGAAGGCACTTGGGTATGCTGGTCACTTAAGAAAGCTGGGATCAACCGATCGATGGAGATTCTCCTGGATGTCCCGTTGAAGTCGATGTCGAAGAATTTATCTCGTCGATCTTTGACCAGAAATGGGCCTTGATACGTTGGTTGCAAGGCAGAGTGTGGTGCATCGTTACGCAGGAAGACATGAGATGCGGATTGTAGACATGTAGGAACATATGTTGGCGAAGATCCGTGAGTTGTTGTAGGTATGGGTTTCATTGAACGCATTAGTTTTTGAAGTTGATGGACGAAATCGGATTGTTTGACGTCTGGTATTGCGGAGAAGTACTCGCCAGGCAGTTGCAATGGTGATCCGTAGAGGATTTCGGCGGCGGAGCATCCTAAATCTTCTTTCACTGCGGATCTCAGGCCTAGTAGTGCTAATGGAAGAGCGTCAACCCAAGCTGCATGGGATTGGATTCGGCATCTTAGGGCAGCTTTCAGAGATCGGTGTTGTCTCTCGATGAGTCCATTCGCCTGAGGATGATATGCGTTCGTCTTGTGATGTTGGAATCCGAGGTATCTGCTTAAGGTTTGGAAAAGATGACTCTCAAACTGTCTTCCTTGGTCTGTGGTAATCTTCTGTGGTATACCAAATCTGGCAAACCAGGTCGCAATTAGGGCTTTGGCGACTGTTTCGGCAGTTTGGTCTGGCATAGGTGTGGCTTCGATCCATCTGGAATATCTGTCTATTATCGTTAGGAGGTACCGTGAGCCTTGGCATAATGGCAATGGGCCAACTATGTCGAGATTGATGTGTTGAAATCTATTGTTTGGTACTTTGAATTCGGCCAGAGCGGAACGAGTGTGTCGGTGAACTTTAGAACGTTGGCATGCAATGCATGCTCTAGTCCACGCCTGACAATCTTTTTTGATGTTGCGCCAGATGAAGCGTTGAGAAACCAACTTGGTAGTAGCTTTGATACCTGAATGAGAAAGCGTATGGAGTGATTCAAAAGCTTGTCTTCTGTGTGATTCTGGAATATAAGGACGGATGTGTCCCGTAGAAATGTCACAAAACAAGTGCTTCGTTATATTACTGTCCGGCAAACGCAGTTTGACGATTTTCAATGATGAGCTTTGTTGGAGTTCACGTAATTCATCGTCACATTGAGAGTCGGCAATCGTATCGTAGTCGATTGGTGATGGAGAAGCAATAGTTGCGATGCGTGACAAAGTGTCAGCAACTACATTGTTTGGTCCGGGAATATACCTGATATCAGTAGTAAATTCTGCGATATAATTTAATTGCCGTAGTTGTCGAGGCGAAGCTTTGTTCGGGTCTTGTTTGAAGGCATACATCAATGGACGATGGTCACTATAAATGGTAAAATGACGTCCTTCTAGCTGGCATTTGAAATGTTTAACTGCGCTATAAATAGCTAGAAGTTCTCTGTCATACGCACTGTATTTTACTTGAGACTGGGAGAGTGTGCGAGAGAAAAAACTGAGGGGTTGGATCACACCGTCATGCTCTTGCTGTAACACTGCACCGATGGCATTTTCCGATGCATCTGCTACGAGAGAAATGTGTGCGTTTGGCTTTGGATGAACGAGCAAAGTGGCGTTGCATAGCGCTTCCTTGACATCGGTGAAGGCTTGTGAAGCTTGTTGAGTCCAATTGAGTGGTTTCCGGCTGTTTTTCGCATGACCTGCTAACATAGCGGTGAGTGGTCGCTGCAGGTCCGCACACTTAGGTATGAACCGGTGGTAAAAATTCAACATGCCCAGAAATCGGCGCAAGGAAGTGGCGGAAGTGGGTTGCATAAAGTTCTTGATGACATCTACTTTGGCGGATAACGGTTTGAGTCCATTCTTGCTAATTTCATATCCCAAGAATTTGATGGTCGGGACGCCAAATATGCATTTTGGCACATTTATGCACAGTCCGTATTCGTCAAGTCGACTGAATACTTCACGTAAGTGTTGGAGATGAGTTTGCTCGTCTGGAGAAGCTACCAGGATATCGTCTAAATAACAGAATACGAATTCCAATCCTTGTAGGATCGTATTCATGAATCTCTGGAAGGTCTGCGCTGCATTGCGTAATCCAAAGGTCATATACGGAAATTCGAAGAGTCCAAACGGCGTAGTAATTGCTGTTTTTGGAATATCCGGCTCGTGCACTGGAATTTGTTGATACGCTCTAATCAGGTCGATTGAGGAATATATTGTCGTTTCGTGGAGAATGTGCGAGCAATCTGTGAGGAAAGGAATCGGGTAACGATCAGGAACTGTGATTTTGTTTAGTGCTCTATAGTCTCCACACGGTCTCCAGTCGCCAGATTTCTTTGGCACTAGATGGAGTGGACTAGACCAACTGCTCTTCGAAGGCTGACAAAGTCCTTGTTGCATCATGAACTCGAACTCTTTTCGCGCAACTTTCAACTTTTCCGTGGAAAGCCGTCGAGGTCGGGCAAAAACTGGTGGACCTGTAGTCTCAATGAAGTGCTTGATATTGTGCTCTTTAATTTTCTTATTTTGGATGTGTGGACGGAGAATATCAGGAAACTCTTTGACTATATCCCGATATGGCGATGATAATAGATCGATACCGTTCAAGCAAAAAGATGGAGCTGCGATATTTCTTGCAATGGAACAAGTGGCAGATAGCAAGGTCGTTCCATCGATGAGGCGATGATGTTTGCTATCGACTAACAGATTGAAATGCGATAGAAAATCTACACCAATAATTGGTTGGGTTACGTCGGCTATGATGAATGGCCAAGCAAATGTCCTTCGGAGGTTCAAATTCAATGTTAGAAGTTTGGTACCGTAAGTTGAGATAGAGGAACCATTGGCGGCTGTAAGAATCAACTTCTCGGGTTTCTTGTGGGTATTGACGACAGTTCGCGGGACGACTGACACATCAGCGCCCGTGTCGATCAAAAAAGTCCAGTTGGTGGAAGGATCGGCCAGTATGACTCTGTCGACGAATTGGCAGCCGTGGCCTTGGCCGGTGGACGACTGCCTTATTAGTTTCCCGGTGAGGTTTTGAAGGAGCAGGGCTGTTGACATTTCTTAGCCTGAGCTCCGAAACTGGTGTGATAGAAGCAGAAGCCATTTTCAGCTTGTTTGTATTGGGCTTGGCTGTGGGATCGCGGGCGAGAATACCGTTCTCGATGACGGAATCGAGGTCTAGGCTGTCGCTGTGAAGTGTGAATAGCGGCCTTCAGCTCACTCAACTCTTTGGTCAGAGCTGCGACTTGTTGCTCCAGTGATTGGCTGATTGCGTTCTCAGGTCGACCGGATGCTGAACAGATATTTGGAATGGCCAACTCAGCGATTTTATCTGCCATCGAAGCGAGTTGTGGAAGCCCTTCGCTCGAAGCAGCTAGTATAGCTTGAACGTTAGCGGGGAGTCGCGCTAACCACAACGATTTCAGCAAGTCATCACTGAAGTTATGTCCGGCAAGCTCACGCATTCGGGCAAGCAGATGCGATGGTTTTTGATCTCCCAGTTCTAAACCTTGCAGTAGCGTACGGATTTTCGATGATTCGCTCTCCGCGTAAACCTGAATCAATCGTGTCTTCAGCGCGTCGTATTTATTCTGCTGGGGAGGTTCTAGAACTAAATCTTGGACTGTCGATAAAATATCGGCATCGATACCAGCGATAGTATGGTTGAACTTCGTAGCATCGGCAGTTATCGCTGCGATCGAGAATTTTGCTTCTAGTTGGATAAACCACAAGTTTGGATTGTTTCTCCAAAATGGAGGCGGCTTTATAGCGACGCGATCGACATTCGGTGGATTGTCCATTTGGAACGGAGGAAACGATTACTCGCTTACCTTGAGAAGCTTGCTGTTCGAAATCATGGCGCTGTTCGAAATCACGTCCGGGTCACCAGTTTAGGTCGCCCAGTTTAGGGACCGATGCAGGGCACCGGTGTGTAGGCGCCTATCTGTAGGACCGGTTGTTGAGCTCCATTATTAAATATAATAACAATCAGAAGGTTTTATATAATACATGTTTAATTTGGTACGGACACATAAAAATGAAAGACATCACATGACAATGGTTGCTTGCCGACTGCCAAGAAAAACATTCGATTTTTTATCGCAACTTGCGTTGCTAGGTAACAAAATATTCGCATCAGAAAATTGCGAAGTGCGACGTCATAATTTTTCCGCAATCGGTGAAAGTTCAAGTAGAGGTCGCTACAAGTGAATCACAGTGTGGATTTCTTCAACTCTGAGACGGGAGAACTTTTGGCGAAATGTCAACAGCTCGCTGCTGGATTACAACAGGCACACATACTTTAAATTTTATTTGGCTTTTTTTCTGTTTAAAAAGGCTTGCTTAAAAAAAATATGTAAACTTAATGCCTTTTTGGAAATACACTCATGTCCATAAATTAAGGATAATTCAGAATCACACGGAAATCGAAATCTAAAATAAAAATTTCACCTGTGGAATTATCACACACATCTGCAAGAATGATATGCAAATTTCAGGAAGCCACCAGATGATGCCGATAGTACATCACAATGACGAGAGTGTAAGAGGGGGGTATATAAGGAATGGTGGCAAAGAAGTAAAATTGTTCACAAGAGTTCTGTAAGGCGCTCAGTGTCATAAGCGAATAGTTATGACACAGAGGACGCATGTGGATGATTTTTTACGTGGTAGAATTATCGGCCGCCTGGAATGTGGGCGTACTCAGATGGAAGTATCCGAGGAACTTGGAATTGCCCAAAGTGTCATCTCTAGTCTTTGGCAACGATTCCAAGATAACGGAAATGTCAGTAGACGTTACAGAACAGGTCGCCCCCGAGTTATAACGCCGAATACAGACCGGTATTTGGCAGTAACTGCCAAAAGAAGCAGACAGAGCACAGCATCCGACCTGTCTCGTCAGCTAACTGCAGCCATGGGTACCGCAGTTTCAAGGCAAACCAGAATCATTTGGTGTACAGACGTTTGGGAGATATTGGTCTATATGCTCGTAGGCCTGTCAGATGTGTTCAGCCCATGGAAACTCACTGTCGGCAGCGATTAGCCTGGAGTAGAGAACATGCAATGTGGACATCGTCACAGTGGGCTTGTGTGATGTTTTCCGACGAGTCCAGGTTTAGCTTGCAGTCTGATTCACGTCGGACTTTCATATGGAGAACGCCAGGTACCCGTTACCACCAAGACAACATCGTTGAACGACACCGTTACGGTGGTGCAGCATTGCTCATTTGGGGTGGAATTATACTGGGTTCCAGAACAGATCAGATCTGCATGTTCAAACCGGAATCATCAAAGCCCAAATTTATCGGGACATCATTCTGGAACAACATCTACGTTTGTTAGGGGTGCCATGGGCACAGAATTTGTGTTACAACGCCCATCCTCACCGAGCAAACATCATAAACGAATGCCTTGAATCTGAGGATATAACCCGTATGGAATGGCCAGCATTCTCACCTGACTTGAATCCGATAGAGCATGTGTGGGACATGCTTGGCCGACGAGTTGCAGCCCGTCAACCACCTCCTACATGAGTACCGGAACTTCGGAGAGCATTGCTTGCTGAGTGGAGTGATCTTCCCCAAGATCAGATCGATAATTTGATACTCAGCATGCCTAGGTGTTGTACGGACTGTATTTCATCGCACGGGAGACATACTATGTATTAACCATCATACCAACCATGTAATAGTAAGTTTTTGTAAAGGAGATATTTTTTGCAATTGCTCCAGGGAGCAAAAATCATAGTTTTATGAATGGTATCATACATACACCATCGTTTTTGTTTAATAAATGGGCTTTATGAATAAGTAACGTTTGTTTTGTTTCTGAACCTTTATTTGCCGGAGCTGGCATTATCCTTGATTTATGGACATGAGTGTAGTTAGGAATGTTAAATGAGAAGGTTACAAGCATCTAACTGATTATATGCTTTTCGGCCATCGTTATTTACTTTATTTCAATGTAAATATTTATTTTTAACATAGGAATTACTTTTTATTATTATTAGGATATTTTTATTGTTATTTTCCCATTATTGTCGAGTTTTCTATGATGGTGATTTTTTTTTTTCAGTGACATTTGTCCGGGCCGTTGGATGAGTTTAGCGCCAAAAAAAATCTCCAATCTCTGGATTATACAGTATCTGTTCCACATGGAGGAAAGGAAAGTACCTATGCGCATGTCAGATAGGCTAAATTTAATCATTGACTTAAGTCCGAGTTTGTCTTCTCTCGAACTCTCTCTCATATATATATGAATTTGTTGTTATGGTAAAGATCAGGGGATGTCAAAAAAATTTAAATAATAACGAAAATAAGTGAAATACATGAAGAAACCCAAAGACCCAAATTTTCACCTGGGAAAAAAAAAGGAAGATAAAATACAAATTTCAAAGAAAAAAAAAATTCCATAATATTGAGAGCATTTCCTGTAGCTGTGGGCGAGAATCTAGAAAATGGTTCAATACTCATATAATGTGACTTGGATATTTTTTATTGTGTTAATAAAGTGTTTGAAATAAATAATAGCTGTTGGCGAGAATGAATATATACACAAGTGATTAGTGGGAATAATGTTCCCCTACATCGTTCTCAGTCAGGGCCGCAACTAGATACATTGTCACCCAGGACATGCCGGAATTTTGACTTTCCTTTCCATGTACCAATTAAAGCGTCAATTCAGCGCCCATTCTGGTTCAGGGCACTGGGCACCAGATCCCCCCCCCCCGGAACAGATGCAGTATGGTCCGCCACAACTTTTTTCTCGCGATAAGTCGCCAAGATCGTCATAATGCTTCTCTGGGTTGTCGTATTTTTTAACACTTTTCTGGTTTCGTTGGGTGATACTAGATGGCGCTAGCTTCGCCAAACAGGATTTTTTTTTTTTTTTGTTCACAGTGTTTTTTCAAAAATTCTAAGCAGCCGTTGTTCCATTCCCAGCGCGTCTCTCTCTCTTTGATTATTATTCCTCCCTTCTGTAGCTTACGTCATTACGGATTATTATCTACTGCTCAGGTTGTATCATACCGTTTTATTATTTCGTTGTATTTATTAGTTATTCATCCATTGCCATGCCTTTCGTTTTATCGGTTTATTATTTAAAATGAACCTACAGAATTTTTCATGCCCGGATCCATTTATTTAAAAAAAAGGGTCCGGGTTTTAGTTTTAATACATAGAATATTTATGCCTGGAATTCCTTATGCCCCGATCTTTTTATTATTAAAAAAATGGGCCAGGTGTAATTTTTTTTAACTGATATTTTTTTTCGATTTTTATGCTTGGTGGTTTCTATTATGCACGCTGATGGTTTTTTTTCGGCGTCCGTAGTGTCTGACGGCCTTGGCGACTCTTCGTCGGGCCATCAGACATGTGTGGCGCCAAATAATCGCCAAGTGGCGGACCATACGACAGCTGTTCCGCGTTATCAACCGCCAAGTCAGATTTGGCGGTTGATAACGCGAGACGACAGGAAAGTTTAATAACGCGCTTGAGAGAGGATGGTGTTGGCGAAGTATTGCTATTTTGGCATAATCGAAAACCTTTCGATAGAAAAACGTTGGCCGTATACGGGGTATTAATTAGGATGACAAAAAATAGGACAACGATCAAAAAATATTTCACCTTTAATGCCGGGCTCGTCGTCATCCTCCCTGATGTTTTTGATGACCACTGGGCGACCACTTAGAGTCGAAAGGACGAGACGTTGACGGAAATATCCGCTTCCTTCGAACGTAAACATCCGTCCGAAATTTGAATGCAGTCAAATGAATACGAGCTCAATTCAATTCTTCAAATGTACACAAAGCCACATGCATGAGGATAAGCATTCCTTTACAATGGCTGACACTTGTATATCTATTATGCATTTTTGGTTATTCAGAACTGCACGAACCATCCGTCTCACTATGGTTCCCATGAACACTGAGCTATAAGTACAGTTTACTTATAGCTCAGTGCCCATGAATGATGAAGAAAAAAGAGAATGCTGTCTATGAAGGAATTTGAGAACTTCATTGATGATTAACTAACAAAAATATGACACATGCTGCTATTTATTGTTCATAAAACAAACAAGAAAACTTTCTACTATAGTATCATTTCTAAACCATAGATGGCAGCAAGTTCGTCATAAGGAAATTTTATTTTTTTTTACGCTGGACAAATCCGTCCCAACTGCTCTGTCAACCACCATGGAGGAAAGAATAACTTATCTTTATTCTTTCCTCCATGGTCAACCACGACAACAAACATGGCGGCTTTCCTCATTAAAGCCACAGTTAGACTTCGATGGGATGCTGCTGATGATACTGCTAATACAGGCTACCATCGATTTAAACAAACTTCCCACGAAAGTGCCAAGTGGAATAAATACGCGCGATTGAGTACAAAATAACCTATGTGTATCTAAATTTACATAAATTGCTGATGTAAATATGGTCTGTCCTGACCAAAGCATATCAATAATGACCTGACCAAATAATAACCTGATGTTTAGGCTGACCATATTTCATCGAGAGAAATACGGGAAATTAGGATTCCAAATACGGGACATCGCCAATTATCGCCAAGAACGACGCCAAAAATTAACAATGTTGCCAAATATTGCTGAAATTATGAAAAAATCGCAATGGTGGGAATTGAAGCATTACTGTAAATTGCAGTGAATTCCACGAAATAAAGCGTTCACCAAGGCAAATGTGGGAGATTAAATCCTCCCTGATGTTTTTGATGACCACTGGGCGACCACTTAGAGTCGAAAGGACGAGACGTTGACGGAAATATCCGCTTCCTTCGAACGTAAACATCCGTCCGAAATTTGAATGCAGTCAAATGAATACGAGCTCAATTCAATTCTTCAAATGTACACAAAGCCACATGCATGAGGATAAGCATTCTTTTACAATGGCTGACGGTGTTACAATGGCTTGAGCATTCCTTTACAAATTTACCGCTGTGGTGGTCGAGTGGTTATAGTGACGGACTCGTGATGCGAGGATCCGGGTTCGAACCCCACAGTGGTGGTCGGCTGAAGTTGGTTTTTTGTGGTTCCCAACTTCAAGGCGCAAATGCGAGCCGATCTCCCCGTTAAAAAGTCTCGCCACAGAGAGCAACAGTCCTACAACGATAAATCATTCAATCATAACACTTCACTCATAGAGAGATATAGATGGCTTTTTTTTTTTTTTTTTTTTTTTTTGCGTGAAATTAGGAAGGCAGATTCATGTGTCTCCACTGGTGTAGATGGTAGCATGCTTGCCCGGTGTTATATATATATGTTATATTTATATGTATGACTTGGCAACAGCGCACAGCGCGAGCTTCAATGAGCGCGCGCCGTTCGATTGCTGTGGGATTCGAGTTCTAGCGGCCATGGCGGTCGGTTGTGTTTCTCCGTAGCTATTGTACTAATGTTGGAATAAAGCGTATTTATGCTATTGTGTAATTCTGAATGCTCCTTCAGTCTGACTTTTATAAATGTCCAGTGAGAGACATTTCAGTGGCGACGAGGACGGGATCTATCGTCATTCTGCAGGAGTTGAAAATCATCGTCTCGGCAGGACGGGAACAAGATAGAAGCAAGCGCTAGCGAGGTAGGCTTAGTTTCTTCAAGCGATTTCCTCATACGCTCCGGATGGCAGGTTTCGGTATAATCGGCGAATTCGACCGCGCGAAAGAACCGTTTTCGGAGTATGCCGAGCGATTGTATCAATATTTTGTTGCGAATGAAGTTACGGATGATGTCCGCAGACGTGCGATATTCCTATCGCTGGTGGGTGCGCCGACGTATGGCTTGATAAGGAGTCTGGTGTCTCCAGCCTTACCCACGGATCGAACGCTAGCAGAACTGATAGACGTTCTCAGGAATCATTTTGAACCGGCTCCGTCGGAGATCGTAGAGCGGTTCAAATTCAACTGTCGCTGTAGGAAGCCGGGAGAGTCTGTGCCAACCTTCATAGCCGAACTTCGAACTCTCGCCAGGTTTTGCAGTTATGGGCGTACTTTAGCGGAAATGCTACGAGATCGGCTCGTATGTGGGATAAATGATGACGCTATTCAGAGAAGGCTGTTGGCGGAAAGAGATCTGTCTTTCGATCGGGCGTCAGCGATCGCAATGTCGATGGAAGCGGCCTCGAAAAACGCCTCTAACCTGCGTGGTGACAACACGTCTCCAGCGGAAGTGCTGTTTGTAAAGCAGACGCAAGCGAAGCAGCAACGGAAAAGTTCCAGAGGTCATCACCCGTCACAAGACAAGGTTATGTTTTCCTGCTATTCTTGTGGTGCGAGTGGACACAAGTCCTCAACTTGCAAGTTTGCCAAGAGTACGTGCCATTCATGCGGGAAGACGGGACACTTAGCCAGAGTATGCAAGTCAGTGAAGAACAAATGGAGTGTTGGAGTCAAAGGCCAAGGACGTTGTGCGAACAGAGTGAATCAAGTCGACCAGCTGGATAACTCGTCTCCGGCGTTCGATATGTTGACGTTGAACTCGATTTCTGATTTCCCACCACCTTGTACCGTGCAAGTCGTGATTGAAGGGCTACCTATGGTAATGCAGGTGGACACGGGAGCACCTTTTTCGGTGATGCCTTATTCGATGTTCAAGAAGCACCGATGTCGATTTCCACCTTTGAAAGAGACTCGTATCAAGCTCAGATCTTTTACAAGGCATAGTCTGAAAATAGTGGGCGCGATGGATGTTTCTGTGAAGTACGAATCCAAATTTGAAATTCTTCCAATCCTTGTGGTGGATCAGTGTTCCGTGATCTTGATGGGACGAAACTGGATCCGCGAACTAGGGGTATTGTGCACTATTGATCCGGCTATCTCTACAAACGCGATCCAGGTTGACGTGAAATCTTCGTCACGGTACTTGCAGGCCGTCTTGGATGAACATCAAGAACTGTTTTCGGGGGGCCTCGGGAAGCTGAAAAAAGTGAAGGTTCGTCTGAAAAGGAAAGACTGTGCTTCACCGAAATTCTTCAAAGCTCGTCCCGTGCCTTACGCTTATAAGAAGAAGGTAGAAGAAGAAATAAGTAGACTTTTGGATTTAGGAGTTTTGGAACGAGTGTCATCATCGGAATGGGCGACACCTGTAGTACCAGTCCTAAAGGCGAACGGTAGGATCCGACTGTGTGGTGACTTCAAGCTCACCGTCAACATTGCTACAGATCTCGAGAGGTATCCGTTACCCAAAGTCGAGGATTTGTTCGCTCGTCTTTCAGGAGGAGTGACTTTTTCAAAGATCGACTTATCGGATGCGTACTGTCAATTGGAACTGGATGAAGCTTCCAGGGACTTATTGATAATTAACACTCATAAAGGGTTGTTCAGGTACACGAGACTGCCTTTTGGGGTAGCGTCAGCTCCATCAATTTTTCAGAGAGAAATGGACAAGCTCTTGCAAGGGCATGAAAATGCGTTGTGCTACCTAGACGACTTGCTGATAACAGGCAGCTCTGTTTCGGATCATTTAAGGAATCTGAGCAAAGTGTTGTGTACTTTGCAGGAAGCTGGTATCAAGCTACATCCCTCGAAGTGCTCGTTCATGCAGACGTCAGTAGAATATCTGGGACATAGAATCGATGCAGAAGGATTACATCCAGTGCAAACGAAGTTGGAAGCCATTGAGAAAGCTCCTGAGCCAAAGAATGCGGATGAACTGAGGTCTTTCATAGGTTTGCTGACTTATTATGCAAAATTCCTTCCAAATATGTCCTCTATGCTAGCACCATTGTATAAGTTGTTGAATAAGAATTCATGTTGGAAATGGACTGAGCAGGAGAGGAAGTCCTTCCAAGAAGCAAAGAGAAGACTGTCTACGTCTTCGTTGCTGGTCCACTTCGATGAAAGTAAGGATGTGCGTCTCGAGTGTGACGCTAGTCTGTACGGAGTAGGAGCTGTGTTGTCTCATTCTTCAGATGTGGGCGATCGTCCTATTGCTTTTGCGTCTAGATCCCTGACGAAAGCGGAAAGGAACTACAGCCAAATCGAAAGAGAAGCCTTGTCGTTGGTCTTCGGGGTTACACGGTATCGGAAATATCTTCTTGGAAGAACATTCACTTTGGTAACCGATCATCAGCCCCTAGTGAGCCTGTTGTCTGAGACTAAACCAGTGGCTCCAATGGCTGCTTCTCGCATTCAGCGATGGGCGCTTGTACTATCAGGGTACTCGTACAACATTGTGTATCGGAAAGGATCTTTTAATGCTAATGCTGATGCTTTCAGTAGGCTACCTGTGCCGACAACTGTGACTGATTCTCCAACGCCTGCTGATGTAATATTATTGCTGGAATCTATGGATGATGGCGCGGTGACCAGATTTCATTTCCAGAAGGAGTTAGATGCTGATCCTGTTCTGTTGAAAGTGAAGAGATACATAGCACAAGGCTGGCCCAGGCGTGTAACGGCTGAAATTCGTCCTTTCTGGCTCTGCCGAACTGACTTGTCAGTGGAAAACGGTATTATTATTCGTGCGAATAGAATATATGTGCCACCAAAGTACAGGAAGTACGTGCTGTCGGAGCTTCATGGGGGTCACCAAGGTATGGGTGCTCTCAAAGCCTTGGCTAGACAGTCTGTGTGGTGGCCGAATATTGATAAGGACATTGAGGACTTGGTACGTTCGTGCATCGATTGTCAAGTCGAAGCTTCCGTTGCTCCATCAAACTTGGCACCATGGCCTTCCACAACGGAGCCTTGGAGCAGAATTCATATCGACCATGCAGGCCCGTTTGATAACCACATCGTTTTGTTAGTAGTGGATGCTGCCACTAAGTGGTTGGAAGCAATTCCGGTGTCTTCGACATCGTCAGCTGCTACGGTCGCTGCATTACGATCCCTCTTTGCGAGATTCGGACTGCCCAGGACAATCGTCAGTGATAATGCAACATCGTTCACTAGTCAGGAGTTCTCGGATTTCCTTCGTAGGAACGGAGTCATCCATGTCCGAGCTGCGCCGTATCACCCGCAGTCAAATGGGTTGGCTGAAAGAGCGGTGCGCTCCATGAAGAATGCGTTGAGGAAAATTAAGGGCGGCTCCTTCCAAGAAAGGCTTGACAGATTTCTGTTTCACTATCGAAGGACACCTGCCTCATCTACTGGTCAAGCTCCTGGTACCGCGATGTTCAACAGAGTCATGAGAAGCAGGTTGGACCTGTTGAAACCGGGTCAAAATCTGTTGAAGGATCCCGATCTCAAACCCAAGTTTGCACCTGAGGATAAGGTATGGTGCAGAAACTACGCAAGTGGCCCAAGGTGGATCCCAGGAACGGTCTCCGCTTCAAGGGGTAGGGTCATGTCGGAAGTGAGTACTCCTTCGGGTCACGTGGTTCGGCATCGGGACCAATTGCGTCAACGGCGTTCGGTGTCACCTTCGCGTTCAGCTGGTTCCGAGGTATCCCAGCAGCCCAATAAATCAGAGGGGGCCCGATCAGACGGAGAATACCGAGTCCATCAGAAATGAACCAACGAAGGCAAGGAATCCTCAAGCTGTTGATTCATCACCTCCTCATCTGAGGCGATCGCAACGTCGCAGGCGACCACCTGAAAGACTATGTGTGTAGTGAGTTGCGTTACTAAACTCGTGCATTGTAGTGCAGACTTTCTTTTAGAAGGGAAGGTGTTATATATATATGTTATATTTATATGTATGACTTGGCAACAGCGCACAGCGCGAGCTTCAATGAGCGCGCGCCGTTCGATTGCTGTGGGATTCGAGTTCTAGCGGCCATGGCGGTCGGTTGTGTTTCTCCGTAGCTATTGTACTAATGTTGGAATAAAGCGTATTTATGCTATTGTGTAATTCTGAATGCTCCTTCAGTCTGACTTTTATAAATGTCTAGTGAGAGACATTTCACCCGGTATGCAAGAGGGCCTGGGTTCGAGTCCCGGCGGAGACGTGATGACTTTTCTTTCCGAGCTCACCTCAGCATAATATCCGGAAAATAACTGTTCCCTTGACTTCACTCATAGTTAGAAAAACTAGTGGCAGATGGCAGCACTACACATAACAAGCATTACAGAGAAACAACAAAAACTTTACGTCAGTTTTCACTACATGTACACGCACATTCCCGCATGTACCGATTCGTTGGGGACCCACCTAAAAGGCACGTCTTTATCTTATTATAGAAATTCTTATCGCTTGATTGTAGGATATGTACTGGCATTCCCTTTTATTTTGGCATGAAAAAAAATTACATTGTATTAAAACTCATTGACTGCGAAACACTGAATGCAAGATAGAGATAAACAGGATTCTTCCCCCCCCCCCCCGAATTGTGACATCCTGGCTTTCCAGTGATTTTAATTTTTTTACAGTATAGGCGAAATTTTTTAATATTATTTTTCATTTGTTTATCTTTACCTCTTTATCACTACTCAAGTACGATACGGCAGAACCTCAATTATCCGATGTGATTAGAAAGCCCTACATCAGAAAACCAAAAAAAAAAAAAATGCAGTATCATGTTTATTTACGCAGAGCATAATTGATACCAGTGTTTCTTAACTGCTTTACCCTACACCCTGTAACCCTCTTTGGACCATGTTTTCTTCTCACTCCTTGCTTTCTTGGCCCCCGCCTTTGCCTGGGCCCCTAACCTCACCCAGCAGACTAAACCATTCTTAAGTATACAAACTATTTTCTTTTTGAAAAAAATTTATAGTGAAAGCTAAAATTTTATAAACAAAGACTGTCATAGTGTCTGTCAAGACTGTCATAGTGTCTGTCAAGACTGTCATGTCTCTATAGTCCAGCGAGCTTCCCTCTTGTGAAGGTTATACGCTGGGCAGTGATGCCAACATCGCGCCAACCCACCCCCTCCCGCGTGCAAAGTGATATTCGGGAAGGGGGTCCAGTATTTCGATGGAAGTAACAGCCTACATATTTACATACTTTCGAAAATTATTGTGCCAGAATTTTATCATGTAGGCCCCCCATGAAGACATTATATCCCCCGGACTATGCCTGGATCAGCCCATACTTGTGAACCAGAGTTGGGCGAACGTACACAGAGAAAGCATATGGGAACATATACGCATCACATTTGTGGTAAGACGTACATATCATGTATGAAATTCTATTAGCTTTGCAAACTATGCCATGCTAATGTTCAATTTTATTGCTTAGTTCAGTGGTTCTCAACCTGGGGCCATATGGCCCCCTTGCGGTCCTGGGATATTCTAGGGGGGCCACGGCAGAAAATCAGAAGTGTGAAGAGAGTCATAGAGAGCTGTGAAGAGAAAAAAGCTTTAAAAGTCAAACATGGTTGAAAAAAATATTACTACTTTCAGAATTCATCAGATCCGTTCATAGAACCGCGGTCATCTTAACCTTTGGGTCTATGTGGGCATGACCGGGTCTTCATGTCTATAATGGAGGGAGGGGGACTGCACTATATGGGATCTGGTACTATGGTTTTCATCTGTTACTTCCAGCTAAGTATGGAGGGCCGCCAGAGCAACGGTTGATGTGTTGGGAGGGTCGATTTATCGTGCATGTTCGTTGGATCGTACCGTATTTTACATAGACTGTTTTTTAACGTATTATTTGACTCTTGGGAGAGATGATAATCCGTCATTTTTGAGTCCGTGCCTAGCCAGGATTCCAGAGATTGATCTGATTTATTAAAATTTCATTCATAATAAAAAAATAGAAAGTATCTCAATCTGTGATCCATAGGGGGCCATAAGCTGAAAAAGGTTAAGAAACATTGGCTCAGTTGATAATTTTCGGCTAGTACCAGTACATTTTTATATCATTGTTCATCGCTTCGCTGAGCAATGCTCTAAAAAATAAATAAGACAAGGGCACTCGTGTGTGGCTTTTTTTTTTTAATTTTATCGGTTATAGTAAGAATTTTTAAAAAAAGCAGTTGGAAATGGAAATAAATATAATCATGTTATCACATTGTTGACCGGTGATGAGTAAATTCGAACTTTCAAGCAGGATAAACCTGTAACCCCAGTTCTCAACTGGTGCTCCGTGTACACTTCACAGGGGCTCCGCGGTGACTCGAGGAAAATAAAACAAATCAGTAACTTTGATAGATAAATAAAAAATAAGAGGCCTACAAGGTTCTACCATAAAAATTATATACAAAAAGTGCTCCTCGAGTGAAACAGGGCTCCGCCATAGAAATTATATACTGAAAAGGGCTCCGCCCAAAAAGGATGGGAACCGCTGCTGTAATCGTTCATAAAACCACAGAAAACGAACTTCGGTAGACCACCACTTTGCCGCCAGTGAGGTACAAACATGGATGCTCATGATGAGATCGCAGAATGATGTCCACGCGACGACACAGTAGCTCTAGAATATACTAAGTGGCCACGGGTGAAAATCCAGTAAAAAAGTATTGTGCTGTAAAAGCTGAGCCACGGCTTATGATTAAGCATTCCGTACAAAAAAAAAAAAAAAAAATGTGCAGCTCATCTATCAATTCCTCACACTTATGGGGCAGGATATGAATAAGCTTGTACGTGCTCATCAAGCACAATGCCTCAACATTGAACGAAAAAAAAAGTACATTTAAATTTAAAAATAAAATATAATATTTTTTTATTGTATCTTTTGGTCATTTATCACACTTCTTATAAATTGTGTGCTCAGTGTACAAACGAAACATCCAAATGGTTGACTGACTTCTTTTTTTTCCATCTAAGCTAGTGATCTGGTGGCCCAGCCATTAGATACGTCGGAAGAGTTACGAAACCGTGGGTGCTTGACTTGAACTTTACATGGAAACTATTGATTCCTGAATGAATTTTGGGGGTGCTCAGATCAGTGGTACAGAATACTGTAGGTACTCGAGCACTCACTGCACCCTCTGGCTCCACCCCCACTGCCAGTCATCACCCTAAGTGCCAGAATTTTACTTATATATTGTGGAATCTTGACTAAGTACTGCACTGTCAGTTCCCTTCCCCCCCAACCCACAAGAAATTTCTGGCTACGGCTCTTCCAATAGCACCATTGCCCACATAATAGAAAGGTCTTTCAGGTCTTGAGGCCAAACAACCTAACATAACATTTATTTGCACAATGATGTTTTTAGGAAGAAATTTAACGATCAAAAACATTTCAGCTCCTGGATGTAAAACGGGCCACAGCAATTGAATTCAATTAGTGAGAAAAACTAATTTCTTAGTAAAATAATTACCGTACTCCCCCACATTAGCTGGCATGCCGGGAAACAGTGAGGCAGGCCAGCATGCTGAAAATATCCGTATTTTCCGGAATGCCGATAAATTCGATTCACGGATTCTGGAAAATTCTTGAATATCTTTATTTTTTATTAATTTCTTATCAGGAAAATAGGTTATACATATCCACGGAGCCAACAATGTTGGCTCTTACTGGATGTTACTGAAAACAAACAGTTGAATACAAGATATACAGAAGACTGGATGTTGTGAAGATATTTATTATTTGAGATGTTAATTTTTTAAGGAAGGAAAAAACTCATCTCTGCCTCTACCGGGAGTCTGAGTTTTTTCCTTCCTTAAAAAATTAACATCTCAAATAATAAATATCTTCACAACATCCAGTCTTCTGTATATCTTGTATTAACAAGTGGAGAGCGACATTCTTGTCATATCAAACAGTTGAATATTTAATATTAGAATGAATAACTGAATGGGAGAAAGAAGGAAATGAAACATTTCATAGAGAATCAGAAATATTGTTCAATGTCGGTACTGTAATTGAAAGAAGGTAAAATTTGATTAGTCTTCTATACATGTGTATGAACAGGGACCCAACTAGATGCTTGGTCACCCGGGGCAAGCGCGCATTTTTACGCCCCCTTGTAATGGTAAAGGAGATGTTTCAGAATGAAATTCGCACCCCTCTCGGGTTCAGCACCCGGGGTACGAGACCCGTCTGCTCCCCATAGTTGCGGCCCTGTGTATGAATGAAGGCTGACAGTTGAATTCATATCAGATGGCATAGAGTTATAAAATTCAGGAACTATGTAAGTAAAATACTTTCTTTTAAAAGTTTTATGAACACAAGATAATGCATAGATTCAATTTATTCCTGAGGAAGAACGAGACAAATTAATATTTGAAGAAAACTGATTTTTTTGAAAATGAGGAAGTGCGATTTTGAAAAATATATACATATATATCAACTTTATTCGGAAAATCCACTGATTCAGCTGAATGCATGCTGTGATCCTATTATAACCTCACTTTTTCCGACATGCCGAAAGTGGCCAAGACCACAACATACAAAAAGTTGGTGAAATTTAAAAACATACAATGTGGATCGGTGTAGCAAGGTTTCATGGTATAAAGGCTGGATTTTCTCATGAGGAAGGTATATTTCTTGTTTTCCTCTCACCATCAATAGTCTTTCAGTGAAAGATTACAAAATATAAAATTACATTCATTCCCCTCGTGTTTTACGGCATGCCGGCCAATGCGTGGGAATACGGTAAGTTTATTGAAATTTTTGAGTAAAATAATTTGGTAGTTGTTCAAATCAGCGCTCGTGTAATCACTTCCATTTTGCCCAGATTTTTACTGGAAAAGTAAAAAGTACGTTCGCAAAGGAATGGGAAAAAAGACGAGCCCACAGAAAGCCAAGTATTGTACTTAGTTTGAATCCTTTTACGAGAGAACACACCTTTTCTTTTCCTCTCCTACAAAGAAGCATTCAACAGTGGGCGGAACAAAAATTTTAAACCACACAACACTAAATCCGATATCCCGCTGTTTGTACGGGGGGAAGGAAAAATTGTTGGATTTTTTTCGAAGCGGTTTTGTGGCAATTACCTGAACCTTTTTCAAGTAGATTTTCTCAACACCCTCAAACCGTCAGTCGGTTAAGTCAGCCACCTCGTTGGGCAATTTGCCTGTTGTGGCGTTGTATTTGTATTTGTAATTATCTTAATATAATTTATGAGTTCAAAAATAATTTCAATCTTCGACTTCAATAAAGAATAAAAATCCAAGTAGGCATCATGTAAAAAAACGGGAAAAACCGGGACACTTCTGCCAAAAAGTCGGCACGGCTAGAAAAAGAAAAAAGTCGGGACTATCCCGGGAAATACGGGACGTATGGTCACCCGATGAATACTGTAAACCATTCATTTTTAAAAATATTGTTGGTGCTGCTATCTACTTTTAAAATCAGAAGTGCCTTATGTGGTGATGGCGAAGTTCAGGTATAAAAAAATAAATTCTTCATTCAGCTTTGCTCCTTATAAACAAATCTTCTAAACTGACCTGAAATTTCAAACTTCCAGTTCAGTCAATTTTTCAAGACCCAAGGAGACATCCAAAACAAAGGAAAAAACACTCTCCACACAAGCAGACGACAAGTAAGATCGTAAAAAGTGAATTTTTACACACACTGGAAATTTAAACTGAAAGTTCGGTTATTTTTATTGGGCATAAGGAGGCGTCCAAAACAAAGAACCTCTTAATGAGCAGACGACAGACGGTTTGTTCGGTTCCCTACAAGCTAAGCTCACAAACGGAACTGGAAGTTCGAACTGCCAGTTCAGTAATTTGTTCAGGACACAAGGAGACGTTCAAAACAAGTAACCTGGAAAGAAGCAGACGACAGATTCTGATGCTTGCATTGAGCTTATATTACGGGAGGGAGCATTCAGCCGCCGCGACTGCAGCGACATCAAATGCGAGGAAATTACGTGACCCGGTGAAAGCAAAGTTCCAGCCTGGCAATTTGCCCATCGAAATGTACAGTTCGGTCTTTAAATATTGCTTTTTAAAGATTCAAAAAAGGATAAAGAACTCTTCTAAAGGTGAAAAAAAACTAAATTATTTATTTTCATTAATACTAGAATCATTTCTTTCATTAATGAGGAATAATTTCTTTCATTAGCGATGAAAAATTTCTTTCATGAATTCTTGAATTTTCCTTCATTAATTCTGGAATTATTTCCTTTATTAATTATTATTTCTTCCATTGCTCTTGGGATAATTGCTTTCATCAATTCTGTATTTGTTTCTTTCAGTAATGCTGAAATTATTTCTTTCATTAATGCTGAAATTATTTCTTTCATTAATGCTGAAATTATTTCTTTTATTAATGCTGAAATTATTTCTTTCATTAATGCTGAAATTATTTCTTTCATTAATGCTGAAATTATTTCTTTTATTAATGCTGAAATTATTTCTTTTATTAATGCTGGAATTATTTCTTTCATTGATTCTGAAATTATATCTCATTAATTCTGGAATCACTGCTTTCATTAATTTTGGAATTATCACTTTCATCAATCTGAAATTGTCTTTCATTAATGCTGGAATTATCGCTTTCCTTAATTCTGGAATTATCTTTCATTTATTCTCAAATAATCTCCTATTAATTCTCTAATATTTTCTTTCATTAATTTGGAATTATATCTTTTTTCCTTCATTCTGGAATTCTCTTTCATTAATTTTATTATTATATCTTTCATTAATTCAAGAATATTATCTCTTTTTAATTGATTCTAGAATTTTTCTGTTATTAATTTTGGAATTATTCTTTCATTTATTCTATTATTAATTTTGGAATTATTCTTTCATTTATTCTATTATTAATTTTGGAATTATTCTTTCATTTATTCTATTATTAATTTTGGAATTATTCTTTCATTTATTCTGTTATTAATTTTGGAATTATTCTTTCATTTATTCTGTTATTAATTTTGGAATTATTCTTTCATTTATTCTGTTATTAATTTTGGAATTATTCTTTCATTTATTCTGGAATTATCGCTTTCAGTAATTTTGGAATCTTTCTTTCATTCTGGAGATTTTTCTTTCATTCTGGAGAATTATCTTTCATTAATTTTATTATCTCTTTTATCAATGTTGAAATTATCTCTTACATTAATTCTAGAATATTTTATTTCATTAATTCTGGAATTATCTTATTGATGCTGAAATTATTTCTATCATTTATTGTTTTAAATTCCTGTGGATGCTATAAGAAAATAACGGGGGGATTGTGTTTGTTTTCACCGAGTCACGTGATGTTCCGACGGAAGATGGAGAGACCGAATACGTCATACTTACAGACCAGACATACTTACTAACCATACATACTTACTGACCTTACATACTAACAGACTATATTTCTTCGAGAGAAATACGAGAAAGGGGCCGTTCAAGTATTACGTCATCATCGATGGGGGGGGGTGTTCTGATTTGCTGACTTTTGATGACAAGGTGGGAAGGGGGGAGGTTTGGATAATGCTTACGTCATCAGCCACCCTTTATGAAAATATGAGTTAGGATTCAGAGGGGCAGAGCTGATGACGAAATTTTGCTGACAAGGAGAGGGGGGGAGGGTCAGCGTTTTGCTGACTTTTGCTGACAAGTGGGGGGAGGGGGTCAAAATGGCTAAAAATTTGCTTACGTAACTTGAACGGCCGCAAATTAGAATTATAAATACGGGAAAATACGGAACATCGCCAATTATCACCAAGAATGACGCCAAAAGTAAAAAAGTTGCCAAATATTGCTGATTTTACGGAAAAAAATCGCAATGGCGGGAAACGAAGCATTATGAATTCCACGAAAAAAACGTTCACCAACATAAATATGGGAGATTAATGTTCTTATTTATATTTGTAATCGTCACAATATAATTTATTAGTTGAAAAATAGTTTCAATCTTTGACTTCAATAAAGAATAAAAATCCAAGTAGGCGTCATATAAGACGCGAAAAACCGGGACACTTTCGCCAAAAAGTGGGGACGGTCAGATAAAAGAAAAAACGGGGACAGTCCCGGAACATACGGGACGTATGGTCACTTCAGTCATACTCCCTCAAGTAATAATTATAAGCTTGATAATCAAGCCTCTAAAAATTACAGGGGTCAATTAACCCCTGTAATTTTTCCCAAAGCTGTACGGCTTTGAACTATGCAATTTCATGGTGCGGGAGAAATATTTGCTGCCATCTAGCTTTCAAGGATGATACTAAATGCGAGTTTCATTTTAATTTTTACAAATATTAGATGGCAGCAGCTATTCCATAATTGGTTTCATTATTTCAATGATATTCTCCCAGTCTATTCATAGATGGCACTAAAAATTCCCCCAAAAATTTTTAGTATAATGGTTTTGATAATCTTTTTTTACATAAATAGTGACCTCAAATTTAAACAGCATATATTCCTGAGGGAGTGACCATCCAAATATCTTCATCCCTTTTGGGGTGGGGGCAAGGCTGTAACCAGAAATTTCTTTCGGAGGAGACTATTTATAGTGATATCACGAAAATGTTGCAAGATGGAAAAAAAATCTAATACACTTAAGAAATCTCTTTAATAGAAATAAAATGTAATTACACACCAATGAATATATTCTGCGGAATCTGTTCACAGAGTTTTGCAACATTTAAAATTTTTCCCGCATACAAGGCACGATTGAATTCAACAATGAATTATATTTTAAAAAAAAAAGCTCGAAATTCACATTGAAGAAAACCAAATAAAATAATGACAAATACAGTGATTTATGCAATACAATATAATGAAAATCTGATATTTTCCGATACAAATTATATGATAAACATAATACCCGTTCTTTCTTTCTTACAAAGTTCATCTGAAGCTGGTGTTTTTCTTGCAAAAACTAAGCCACAAAAAATATACATACATACAGTTCTAGATATGTGCCATGGTGACAAAAACTCTGTGTGTGTATTGATGTCTAAAATAAAATTTTTCTACCTGTGATTACTAAATTTGAGTCTAAAGACAACCCAAGATTTTGGGCGAAAAAGGTCACGGCCTCAAACAAAATAGCAAAATTTTGACTGCAGTAAAAATAAGATACAGTGATGCCTGTATGGAACGGAAAGTCATGAGACTGAAATATTCTGTATTCGCCAGGTTTCCATTTTGCAAAGGTGCAAATCAAAATTCTAATCACTGAACAGACTAAATTTCGATTCCATTTGAGACAGGTTTCCATCTCGTACAATCTCCATCTTAGACAGGTTTCACTGTTCATGACACCTAGAAAGTTTCCCTAGCACTAAATTTTCTTTTTGACCAATTATGTGAGTTAATAAACAGCAATGTACAGCATGCATGAATATCTTCTAAGAACATTCCATCATAGATACTAGAACATACATGCTCAACCTATGTCCCGCAGACCAAATGTGTCCCTCAGAGTCATCTGATGTGGCCCTGCAACAATTAACCCAACCACTCAAGTCGTCTACGAAAGATTTTCGAATCACTTAAATGGCCCATGGCAGCTTCCAGATAACTTCAGTGGCTCGCTGCACATTTCTCGATCATTTGAGCTGCCAACAGCACACATCAAGTTCACTTAAGCAACCCTAAAAGTAGCCTACATTTCCAAATTCCTTGAGTGACTGGGGAAACACCTTCAGTTCACTGAAGTGGGCTCGTGGTATGTTTGTATATTACTTGAATGGCCCGCATTACCAGAATCTTAATGCATGGGCCGCCATGTGGCATGGCTCAGGGAACCTTAAGAAAAGAAAGGACCTCACAAAAATGAGTTCTGGTTGAAATTTTTGAGAATTTGCCAGGTGGGACCTCAGAAAGCTCACTTCTGCTCGCAATGCTCTTAAGACAACCCTGTGCATTATGCTTATCAGTTGAGTGGTTTGCAGCACACTTACTGATCATTTAAGTGACTGAAAGCTAATATCCAAAGATAACTTACATTGCCTGCGACTCATTTACAGATCGATAATTTAAGTGACTCGAAACTCATATCCAGATCACTTAAACTGCCAGCGGCTTATCTACAGATTATTTAACTGACTTGAAGGCCATTTCCAAATCTCTAAAAGTGACTGCGGCACATTTTCAAATCACCTGAGTGGCATGAAGCACATTTCCAGATAATTCAAGTGGTCCGCTGCACTTTTCCACACTAACTGTCACTCTCCAAAAGGTTGAGCATCCTTGTACTAGTACATAGATGTCTTGAACTGAGATGTCTTTGAGCCTACAATGCGCCTACGCTTCTTATACAGTGTGATCAATCAAGCATTTTCCCATCTCTCTCTCACAAGAACATTTATTCCATTATACTTATATTTACCTCAACAGCACTGGCGCAATTTTCATACCACAGCACAATTGCAGTCTATCGCAATGGGTTACACAGAGTGAGTTGCGTTGAAAGTGTATCAAGTTGGTGTGTGTGAATGCTTGGTACTGTCATCCACATTTCAAATTGTGAATGAAGTGTGATGGTTGATTATTTGTATTGTTGTGGGGAAGGGGGCTTTTATTCTTTCTAGGGAGACTTTTTAATGGTGAGCAGGCTCGTATTCAAGCCTCAGAGTTGAGAACCACAGAAACCAACTTAAGTCTGCTAATCACCACTGTGCTGCCCACGGGAATCAAATCTGGGTCCTGTATTCAGTGACAGTGATTCGTCTACTCAAAGTACAAATATAAGCTTGTCGTCCTTTGGTCTCTGTACATCAAGCCTGAACAAATCCCAGGCATCGAGTCACCATAGCAACTAGAAAATTAGTGTATTGGTGCCTAAAACTTTCTGAATGTGGCTGCGAAACTGGAGTGAATTTCTAAACTGGATACGAAGGACCGCACAAATTTTTTTTTAAATTTCATTACGTACATCTTTTAACATAGGAAAAGTAGAAGAAAACATTATTTAGGGCCGTTTTTCTTGAGCAAAATACCATTCTTGGCCACTAAATATATTTTTGATTTGTCAAGTCCTGACTTACATGCAAACTGGGACTTTTTCCGATATAGTTATCATTTGATTATTGTAATCAGAAACTTGAGTCAAGATGTGCATTTACGGTTCTGTTGCTTCTGGGCAACACAAATTTTGCTGCCCTTCTCCCAATCATTCCTCAAATTCGCTGCCCTAGAATATAATCCACTTGGCCTCCCCCAATCCTACAAGTTCACCTGTGTTAAAGTCCCACTTTTTCGGTCACTCACATGCTTGCTCACATGGTTGTTGGCAGAAATTAGTTTTTTTGTGGTTCCAAACTTCAAAGCGCAAATGAGAGTAGATCAGACGATCTCCTCATTAAAAACTCTCACCACACACAGAGCTACAATACAATAAATGCAATCATCACACTTCACTCATAAGTAGAAAAACTGACTGCAGATGGCAGCACTACACATAACACAGAAACACGTTTCCCAATGGTTTTACAATACATACAGCCACAGCATCCTATATGGCCGAGGTCATTTTCAGCACATGTAAATCTCTTCATTGAGGCAGACCAGGTAAACTTATCAATTAAACTTGCCACTAAGGTGGGCTACTTTCCTCGCTGCTTGCCAGCATTTTTGCCAGCTTCTGGGTGCAATATGTGGGTGTGACTACTTCATTCCCCCCCTCCCCCCACTTTAAAAGGGAAAGAAAATGAGTTAATTGTTTTCATCTAGTGAGCGATTTTACTAGTTTTATGTAATTGAAATTTGCTACGCTAGCTGAAACCAGTTCACTCGCCAGCTCCAAAGCAGAATGCTTTGCATTGTTCTGCAACGAAACTACAGCTGAGTGGAAATATTCTGTGGAAAAATCCCCATAATGTTTTCACACACCTTTTCTTAAAATTCTTCCCGATTGTTCTGCAGTTGCACTGATTCTTCTACGACCTACGTTTAAAATTTTTGCCATATTCTGCTTTGAGGCTTGCCAGCTACTTCACTTGCCCAAAAGTAGCTAGTAAACCCGCCCAATGTAATTAAGTCTTCAGGAGGAGGTCACTCACTGTCTCGGCTCGGATTCATTAAGGCTTATACAAACTTTGTGGTCCTTCTCCCATTCTAATAATTTTCTTGGCCACTCATTCCTCAAATTTATCACCTTGGGCTATATCCCCCCCCCCCCCCCCGCCATAAATATGGCACGCATGATGTGATTGCATTAAGCAACATGGACTGCATCAATGTGTCGCAATAAAACAATAGCACATACAATATTGAGTATGTGATCGGCAGTATAAATACCAACAACCAAACAAAAAGTGATCAATTAGAGTATAAAAAACACCAGCTTCATGAAGTCATTTTTTCAATGAACTTGCCATTTAACAAAAATATCGAGAGCTTTCGACAACAATAATCACTGCCAACTTTTAGAGCAATAACCAAAATTATATTTTAAAAAAAGCAACTTATAATACAAATTCAATTAAGGCTTATTCTGACCAGCATTCTAGGTTTTGCTCCTGTTCTGTCTTTCCTCAGTGCCATTTTATTTTCTTCTTTCTTTTTGTTCGGAATGGTTGTTGGTGTCTCGACTAACCTCTTTCTCCCCCGTTTCCACCAGGGCACTTTGGGCATAACTATATGAGGTGGCGGCGGCAGTGGCTTGTCGCTATCAGCTACTTCAATTTGAGTTCTACCTCTCAGCCTACTCGAATACGAATTCACAGCTGGTTCCGGTAACGTGCTTTTAGGTTTCTGATCTCTGTCCAACTTCTGTTTTTCTGCAGCTTTTGGCCCTTTCTTTGCCGCCAATTTTGCTTTGATTTTAACGGCGACTTGAGCCTTTTTATCAATTGTGGGTTTTGTTGTGTTTTGAGTTGATTTCTGGCTCAATGCCTTCGGTGGCCTCCCTCGTCTCTTCCCTGTCGGAGTCACTGCAGGAGGAGGATTTTTCGGCTTTCTCCCCCTCCGACCTTTCACAACAGTCATCTTGCTGTGCATGTCCCTTATCTTCTTCACTATTGTCTCCACTTTTTCCATCTGGCTCAGCGTCTTTATACCCGCCTCTTTGCTCACCTCGAGGCCGTTCCGCAAATTTTTACTGCTTCCAGAATGCTTTTTCGTGATGTGCGACTGCTTGAAGGTATTCCTGGTGAAACCCTTGCCGCAGAATTCACAGTGATATGGTTTCTCGCCTGTATGCATGCGCATGTGGATGTCGAGCTTGCTTCTGGCAGAGAAAACCTTCTCGCAGATGTGACACCTATGTTCTTTCAAAGGGAAATGTGAGCGCATGTGTTTCTTGAGGCACACTTCTTGGGTGAACGTCTTCTCGCATTTGTCACACCTGTAGCACTGAAGCTGGTCCACGTGCGACTGATGGTGGGACTTGAAATCTTCGCTGGTCTCAAAACACCTCCCACACACCCCACACTTGTGCGGCACTTCTTCTTCATGACTACCACTGTGCACGATGAGTTCACACAGCTCGGAGAATGTGGACTGACAAACGTAGCATATGTAGGACCTCTTGTCGCCATTCTCATGGCCTTTGAACCACAGGACACTCGCCGGCATCTCTCGGCAGCTCTTACAGGAATGCGACTTGGAAACATTCGGTGAGTTGAAAATAACCTGCATGTGGACGTGCACAGGCTTCTCGCACTGGGTGGATGGTGATTCACTGACTTTAGGCGTACCAATGACACCCCCACTAAGTTTGAACCCAATAGGTTTTGTCGCAGACCTGCTGATCTTTATAACCGATGGCTTGGGTGGATCAGGATCGAGGACTGATTTATCAGACCTACAGGAACTTAGATGTAGGTCGAAGTCGTTTTTTTCAGTCGCGCTGTGACCACAGCGACCGCAGGTATAAGTAAGTACATTCGTGGATGCAGCGCCATCTTTTATCACTGATGGCGATAATGTATCCTTGTGGCAATCCATCGAAAACATCAGCTGGCAGATCTTCGTTTGGATCATGCCGTCATAGTTCGAAACATTGTCCTCCTCCATGTCGGTGCAGCTTGACACCGATTTAAATGACGCGATAACGGTCACCGTTGTACGGTCGTTGTAGATCAAAAATGACGGTAAAAATAACACTCACAACATCAGAACAACGATGACGGTTGTTAAATGGCGATAAATTCCGACAGATGTCATTACAAAACCAACAACACACGTGATATAAAAACTTTCTATTTGGGGGTTTTTGTTTAC